>NC_079523.1:9795091-10507591 GCF_003711565.1 Takifugu flavidus | reverse complement strand
AGCATTAGGGAAAATAGGTCACACGCACCAGAAGTGTGCCCTTCCCTTTGAGAAACCAAGTGGGGAATTCTTCACTAAACATTCCCAGCTATACCGGTGGCTCCTTTGGCTGTGGCTGACTCAAAGTAGAGGACCCCTCTGTGGTTGAGTCTTTGAGAAGGATGATCCCTGTCTGTGGAAGCCCGAGAAGGAGTAAATCATCCGTCAGTGTCTTTTTTGTGATTAGCGATGGGCGGTGACGACGTCAACCATCGGTTCAAAAGTAAAGATCTGACTCGCTCTGCATGCGAGAGCTCCCCCACCTCACTGACATGATCTGGTATGTTACAGAAACGGGTGGAAACACAGACGCCCCAGTTTCTGCAGCTCTGCTGTGGCTCTGCTCGGCTTAAAAACAAATGCTAATGAGCATCAGTGAGCCAGGTTACATCTAGTCCAGGGGTCGGCAACCCAAAATGTTGGAAGCCATATTGGACCAAAGAAACAAGAAACAAATCTGTCTGGAGCTGCAAAAAATTAAAAGCCTTATATGTATAGGGCTCATAATAAAGGCAACACATGCTGTAAGTGTCTATATTAGTTGTATCAGCCTACTTTCCAAAGTAGGCTACAAATACATAATGAGCATTCATGATGAAATGTTTATCTCCCTGCAGCATCCTGGAGAGAATGAGGCACCACGTGACCACTCTGCTGCACGATGCTGCTTTAAGTTTAACTTCTATTATAATGAGATGTTGGAATTAAATATTTATTCTACACATTTATACAGCGTTGGAAAACTTTAAGAATGTTTGTCACATTTTTCCTCCTACAGAAATACAATTTCCATTTTCATATTTTTGAAAAAGCTCCAGGGAGCCACTAGGGCGGCGCCAAAGAGCCGCATGCGGCTCCAGAGCCGGGGGTTGCCAACCACTGATCTAGTCGGACATCACGACCCTTGAATGCGGTTGAAAACTTACTGTAAAAGGGTGGCGTGCGGAGGTGACAGGTGGTACGGCGTCCCCACCGTGGCGAGGAGCCGCTTTACAGGCTGGGGTTGTGGATAACGTTCATGGAACTGATATTAGCATGAAAGCAGCTACCGCTGTCATACTGAATGTTTCCCAGTCCTGAGTCATTGGATACTGTCAATAGTGTCATGGTGGTGTGGTGTGTGTGTGTAGGAGTAAAATCACACGTCTGCTTCTTACATCAGACATGTTCTGCGTAAAATGACCTGCAGTCTCTTCGTATCGCGCCCTGTCAATCGTGCCCCGTCTCCTGAGCAACGGGGGCAGGGACAAACGCTTGTCTCCTCGCAGCGCAGGAAACCCTCCGAAAACAATAGTAGGATGTTGGAGATCTTTGACCTTTGACCTTGTTCGCTTTGGGCTTTATCTCAGAAAAAAAAGGAAACATATCGCTATTATATAGCTACAACTCTATTCTGACTATTCTGAACAGAGAGCAGCAGTAGCAAAGTGTCCGCGTCCTCGAGCACAAGCTGCGTTCGACGGCAAAAAGGGTTCAGCGGTGCCACCTGACATGTCGGTGCTGTGGAGGTCAGGTCAGTGACTCCGAGGGATTTTCCTGAAGGAGGCTGGAGCGCTCAAGAGAGCTGGGAGGCCGAGGAGAAGCGGGGGAAAGGGTTCGATGACTTACAGGATACTGTGGATGAAGATTTTTTTTTAACCTTGCTGTTTTGAGAAAGAATATCAACGAAAAGTTACAAAAAAAAAATCAACCCAAGTCCGAACCAGAACTCACTTCCTTCACTCTGTCCCTCGCGCTGATAGTCGCTGAACTAATCCCATTTAATTAATTAATGTAATTTTGGCTGTGGCCCTAATGTAAGGCCCGCCCCCGACCTCTAAAGGACACGTGCTTGGAGATAAGACAACAGGAGCCGAAATCAATCAGCGGCTGGAGGCGAGGCTCTTACAGCTGACGCACGACGTGTCCTTTTTACGTGTCCTTCTGGACTAAAGATCTGGCCTGACTAAGAATTATGTTCTCACGAATCTGGATTTTCTCCGTCCGGTCCTCTGGTGACCATATGGTCATCGGATGAGGGTGTGACGTGAGGAGGATGCTTCAGGGAAGCCTGTGCCACAACTGGAAACGCACCCTCTCGTTGTCCGTCGGCGCTGAATCCCAGATCCAGCCCTGAAGGACCGGGGCTGCGAGAAATCTCCATGGCAACAGGGGCGTGGGCCGGCCCCTCGGGATCGGCTTATTAGAAAAGAGGTGGAGTCTGGTGGCGGAATAGAGGAAGGAGGCGCGTGGAGATGTGTGCAGTGAGGCATGGCAGAGAGAAACCTATCTGTGAATCTGATGTTAACACGCAGGCAGCCGCGTCACTTCTGAGCCGCACAAGCGATTTGATGTTTCCTGTGGAGAGCTGATTGCATCTACTGTTTCCAGATCGTATGATGCGCTCGCATGAGTGTCAACCACTGGAAAAAGTCCCCTCCTGACACTTCCTGCATGTTGAAATAAGAATATGCATCTTTAAATCACACCTACTGATACAGGGTCACACTTCTGAGCCGCAGAGACGTCTATTTCCACCCTCAACCTTGAGTGAAAGGGGTGTTGGCTACAAATAGATGCACCCTAGAATCCTCTGAAGTCTCCAATGAGATGTGTGCTTTGCAAAAAAAAGTTAATTGAACAGGTCCCAGTTGGACACAGCCACGATCTGAGAGCTTTCTTTTTAAAAAGTGCCTCTCTCTGACCTCCTTCCTCTGCTTCTCGAGTTAGTGCCTCACAGCAGGAGGTCTTCTTGTTCCTTATTAGGAATTATTATTCTCATTCGTCCGACGCAGATTAAATTCAGAATTTTTTAACATCGGGTATTACATCAGGCTTAAACCAAGACACGGCATCACGATTAACAAATGGCGTTTAATTATCAGCGCTGATATGACGATGAAGACATACCCCACACACACGCACACACACACACGTCACGTTATGAGTGTTGGTATTTATTGAACGCTGCGTTCAGCTGTGTTGTTTGGAATCGATCGGACGGAGGGCGTCGGCCTTCATACTTGAAGCTATTTAAGAGTCGTAAAACAAAGCAAACTTTGCTGCTGCTCCATGTTTACAGTGCAGATTAGCATGCAGCTGCAGGCTACAATACTGCAGCAACAACAGCAATGTCGCTAACATTCCCAGCTAACATCCCCCCCAGCACACTGTAGGTGTGTTTTCATACCTCTGTCAGGGGTGGGAAGAACACTCAGAGTGTTAGCTAGTTGTGATACTGCACAATGACACACACCAGTGTGTATTTATGAACTAATCAAGGTTTTCTTTGTGGGTTCCCAGTGTAACTGCTGGAATAGGAATTACTGGAGTGACTTTTCATTCTTCTGTCACAGTTCAAAGGGGTAAAGGTTCACTTTACAAAGCCTCTGAATGGAACCTTTCACACACAGTAGGGTGGGATTATGGGAAAGTGTCTCTGGGGGGGGGGGTTACCATGCCAATTCCTTCCTAATTGCAGGTGAGAAATACGGGATTTTGCAGGTTTAGGCCATTTCTTCAACAACCAAATAAAATGAATTTGAAGAAGCTCAAACTGAAACATCAACACAACTCTAAACATAATAATCTGAATAGAAGACGTGCTTCACGCGACCCATTAACATGAGTAAGGAAATGTAATTAATGCATGTTGCATGTCTGATTGGATTTAACTTTAACTGGCCCGGTAATTGGGAATTAATCTCAGTGGCAGTTCAACATCTCCAAGTCTGGAGGACCACACCCATTTCACAAACACAGTGTTATTCTTGTATAAATCCTCCCGGTTCATCAGACGTAACTACCTGATCAAACGTGCTTTTTGCACACGTCAAATGTGTTCTCAAATTTTAGCAGAGGAAGAGCAGTTTTCTGCTTCTCTGCGTCACTTAAAACAGGAAGTTCAGCAACGGCTCCTCACTGAGGCTCAGTGTCAGCATCCATTAGCTTGACTCATGTTCCACTGTGAACACATTTATTATAAATTGCCCAATGCTAATGTAATACAGCTCCTCTCTCAGTCAGAGGCCCTTAGAAGAATTTGTCTTAACTACACCAGCACAGATGCGTCTTGATGGTTCTCTCGTTTGGCTGCGCCTTAAATATGACATCACAAAAGCCAAACCAGTGCAGGTGACGGTGAGATTAAACACACCGACACAATAATAATTAATCTGCTCTCTCGGTCCGAAGCAGGTTTGCCAGGTCTGACAGCTGGAGGATCCTTACTCTCTCAGTTGGTGCAACATTTCATACATTTTTTTCTGATCCTGACGGCCGCTAACATGAGCGTCATACCTCCCTGCAGGGTGTTAAGAGCTAACTAACCAGCTCGCACCATGACAGCAGCAGCACACTATCATGAGATGTGTTCCTGAAATCAACCGGGGCAGCAACAAACCTGAGCTGACATCATAATCAGTATTTTGCAGGCGCTGAGCAAAGCCAGCCTGCGGCACTAACGGAGGCACACCTAGCATATCGTTCTGGAGCTGTTTTGGAAACAGTCTCGGTTGAAAGTGGAGATTAAGCTCATTTGGATGGGTAGGGAATAGGGTCGTTTGCGATCGTGCTCCAGTTACATCGATAAAAACCACAAAATGTGTGATGAGCCTGCAGGTACACAAAGTTAAACCTCAAAACATGACGTGATTATAACACACTTTAAATTTCTGGCTGAGTCTTGGTGTGTGGTTAGCATGGGTGGGCATTCATCTGTACAGCTGGAAGACACTGGGATTTCATTCATTGCCATGACGGAACTAATTTTCAAGTGTGTTTGTCTGTGTCCTATTATGTGGGTGGTTGGTGTAATTGTCCAATATAGACAAATGCAGCAGGAGAAGTATAATCAAAGCATAAAGCATGTTTTATTTGAGGAGTGGGGGTGAAGTTATCCTTTTTCAGTTGGGTGAACTCAAAATTTTCAAGGCTCTGTTTGTTATCAGGGAGGAATCAGGAAGCAGCAGACAGCCTGTTGGGCCTGCAGTCAGTTTCAGTACTGGTAAATGGTAAACACATGAAGTTAACAAAGATAATTAGAGCCGAAGGAGGACCTAAGCAGTGGAGTACGCTGTAAATAGTTGTGCTGTTTATTTAATTTTAGTTTTTAAAAAAAGCCTTTCTTTGATGCCTGTGACAGGTGCCACCTCTGAACCTGCAGACCTGATGTAGCGCAGGTTGACGTGCACCAGTGGTAGCCAACTCTGCACCCTCCACCTCCTCTAGTTAAGGAGGGAACGTGCCTCCCTTCTCAGTTCCCCTCTCAGTTATCTCCAGGCTCTATCCGTGGTAGGTGGGTCACCACAGGGTGAATATACATCTACACAAATCTAAAGTCATCGTTGAGGGACAAGTCCATCTAAGTCCTGCCTGAGCTCCTCTATCAAACCTTGGAAAATAGCACTTTTAGCTGTGAAAGCTCAATATCCTAATCTCGGAATCTAAAGGCACATGTCTGACAGCAGCTGATGGACGCTTGACAAGCTTCCAATAAAAGCACTAAAAGGAGCAAAGAGGAGCTGAAGTCCGGCAGCCAAACAGCAGTTTAGAACTAAATAGAGTCCGAGCTCTCCAGCCTAGGAGTCTCTTTCCTTTCAGCGTGTGACCCCTCTTTATTGACATGCTAATGTGGGATCTGCCCGCCGAGCAGCTTGTGTGAAGTGAACATCGCCTCTTAAAGCTCTTTAGAAAAGCTCGGCTTTGGCAGGAGCCTTGAGGGTCGCCAAGACCGCATTCATAGCGGCGGGCTGGTATTGTGGCGGAGCAGTGTGATGGAGCAAATAATGGTTGGGCCGTGATGTGCTACCACACCTGCAGCCCATGCATTTAAGCAGCATTTAGTTGCATCGGGGGCACCAGAACAGTCTTTGTTGCTGGGCACCGGCTGGAATGAAGGGCTTCTGTGTTGATTCATACATAGTAAAATAACCCCTGTGATCTTGTTTTGGCCCGATCAATGACCCACAGATGATTTGGCACCCTCAACTATGTAGACGCCAGCCACCGAGCAATAAATCACATCAGGACGGGAGCAATTTCTCGGCTGAATTTCATTACGGCCTCCTCACTGCCGGGGTAGGTCGAGGCCGCGAGGTAGGTTGCCTGTGTTTGCAGGCGACACAACAAGCCAGCTGAGAATGACAAACAAGCAGGAGCCTCTTCAAATGAACAAACTTCCCCCTCAATCCTTTCGCTAAGGCAAACAGGAGGCGCGGCATTCCCCCGTTCGAGGAAACAACAACCGTTCTCCAATCACAGCTCATTCTAAGACAAATTATTGGTGCTTGAATTGGCTAAAATTAGGTTGATTAGTTGAGTGTAGAGTGATTTTAAAAAAAAAAAAGGAACCCAGACCAAAAGAGGATTTGACCTGGACGCTGGTGCCCGATGCTGGGGGGGGCTCAGCTGAACCGCTGGTGCATCGTGTCAGTGAAAACTACACTCCGGGATAGAATTCCAGATCCACTTAAGGACTCCACACCGCCTGAGTGTATGAACATTAGCTGCCTCCTCTTTAACAATCCCTAACAGCAATTACCTGGTTAATGTTTGTGGGAATGGCCTGTTGACTGGAAATTTACAGCCGTTCCTTTTGATGGTGACGCCGCTTTGGCTCCATTATGACAGTGAGCATCATAACAAAATCCAACGCGTGTGTCTCTGAATGACGGTCAGCTCCCATTCATGATATTTTAGTCGGGTTCTGGCTCCTCCTCAGACTCACCACAACATCCATCTAGGAGTTCTGGTCTGTAACCGCTAATCAGGCTGAAGCTAAAGGACAATAGGTGGACGTGTACCAAAACCATGAGTGGGAGCACTTTCTCATCTCAGTGGAACGTTGTTGGTAGTGGACGTGCTGTATCCTCGTCGCCAGGTGAGCGCAGGGCGAGGAAAGCTCCAGTAATCGAAGCATTTAAAACACACAGAGCCCAGGCTGAGCGAGGCGCGCGATGGGGATGGAACACAATCTGATCCCAATCTGAAAACACACAATTTCCCTGAATGTGACAGCGTGACGGGTCTGTCCACCCTGCATCGTTTTACCTAGCAACAAAGCACAGAGCCGAATAACTGGCGATGCCACTGGGGTGTGTGTGTGTGTGTGTGTGTGTGTGTTGCTTCCATAGAAGAAGGCAATTGTGGATTCCCTGTTGAATGCAATATCATTTTGTGCACAATAGGAAAAAAGCCTCCTGGAGGCTGCAGGTTGTGGAACAGTAGCTCGGTCAAGGCTCTGCAGAGACAATGCACACACACACACACACACACACACACACACACACACAGGACGGACACACAGCCACACCGCACCTTTCACTTGGGTCTCATAATCCCCTATGATCTCCTTGTCCTTCCTGACTCTGCTGGATGACATCGCTCCTGTCCTTCGGCGCACGGACCCAGGGAGCCGTCGAGGTCTTGATCTCGGAACGCTGCGGCGCTTTTCCTCCCCTTTCTTCTTCCTTTTCTTCCCGTTCTAGCGGCCGCGCATTGAGGAGAACAAAGTGCGGTGTTTCTGCAGTCCAACACTTTAAATCACCCTTCTGCTGACAGCGGCGCAGGGACAAAGGCGATGCTGCATTCTTCTCTGCTGGATTCTCCCGGGTTCTCCTGGATGTCCCCCTGGCTGCTGCCTGGCACCACAAGTCACGGGCTCCAGCGGGGAGGTGGTGGGGGACAAATAAAAGACACAGACGAGCTCAAACTCTGAGAACAAACATGTCAAAGGAGGCAGTTGGAGGTTTGCGGTGGATGAATCCTCGTTGCCTCTCTGGGTGAAGCTGAGCAGACGTGCGTAATGTTCCGAGACAGACGGACACCATTCATACTGGGGGAGAGAGACTGGGCTGCAGTCAAACAGGAATTTAAAAGACTGTCACGTGAGCCGCCTCATATTGTCAACCACCCCCCGCCCTCTCTCTCTCTCCCTCTCTCACTCACACACACACACATACACACACACAGACCCTGAATCTTAATCTGTAACCCGATTTCCATTTGTCTTCCGGTTATTTGTGTTCCCCAAACCTCAATCATCACTGATTTTCTTCAGAAACGAACATTTGCGCCCAGAAAACGAGCTAAATATGCAGATATTTACCGGTGAGGCGCAGTCAGCTGCTGCCACAGAGTGAAATCTTTATTTCCCCCGACCAGTTGTTCGTTTTGCGGGCTAATCTAGTTTTCATTCTGCCAAAAACTGACTCGCTCGTCAGACGTGTAGGATCAAATCTCGGGCTCTTACGTTTGATTTGTTACATCTGTGAATGCAGATATTATTGGTTATTTATGCTATTACGCTGCGCAACATGTAATAAAATAAATTTTATGGGTGGAACCGTTTTGAATTGCAGGACAAGGATGTGTAAGTCAAAAGCTGGCCCGTATATACTTGTTAGGATATTTTGAAGTTTACTCCCCTGAATATGTGACTAATAACCTTGATACCAACACATTCCAGTCCACCTGATTCAACCCTCAAGTTGCGCAGTATTGTCACCTAAAAATGATAATTCTTCTGTGGTGTGTCTGACAGTGAGCAGAGCTCTTCTTCCTGTAACCTGGGAGAGTGTGAATGGTGAATGCATCACCTCTGCAGCAGCACACCCTTCTGATTCACCCCCAGCTCTGAAGACTGAAGCAGGGGTGTCACCTCCACCACCGCAGCTGTGAGAAGGGCCCCGTCGCAGCTTTGTGCAGCCTGCTTTGGTCTCATTCTGCAGCCTTTCAGCATCTCTGGTTCCCACTGAATCTCACGTCCTGCATTGATGTAAATGGCATTAGATCCATTAATCAGCTTGAACTCAATAAAAATAGTGTTTGGATTGGAGGGAATCGACCAGCATTCCATACTCTCCAGATTTGATCAGACGTGCCAGAGCTAGTCCAATAAAGAGACCACGCCTTATAATTCATCCCTCAAAGGATCTGCTGGGGCACACACACGCGTTCATGAAGGTCACGTGCGTATCTCCACAGATACATCCCATCCATGAGCGCACGCACACGTGCACTCTGGTTTTATGTCACAATATTAGAAAGCGGGATATCCTCTGCATACGACTCGTTTTAAGTCCACAGGAAACTTTGCTTTTTAACTCATCTAAACTGACTCTTCTAATCTGAATGTTTGGCCCTGCAGGCAAGTTAAAGAGTTGATTGTGATGAAAGAAGTCAGAGAAATTTAAGACAGGCAGCCAGGAACGGCTGCTGATCCAGAATATGATCCAAAAATGTGATTATATTGTTTTATTTGCTCAGTGTCTGTGTTATTATAAGCCTGTATTCTGTCTCGTTGTTGTGAGGCTCTGACTTCTAGCATCAAGCCTTCAGCCACTGATATGGACGCTGTGTTCCTTCATGAGTCACCCTTATTTTTTTCTTAACACTGAGCTTTTTCACACCCGTCATAGGTTCTTCTCCCCGCAGAGGGAATGAACTGATCCATTTATAAAGCTTTTGGAGAGCCTGCGTGTGCTCGGTGTGGTACGGGCCATCTGTTGTGTGGGACTCCGGTTCTGACTCGAGCACAACACAAACACGCTTCATCTAACCACAAAAAAGGCTCTGAGCCGGGTAGCTCGGTCTGTTGGGGACTGGGCAGAAGGGAGGGTTCTCAGTTCAAGCCCCAGTGCAGACAAAAAGCTGTTCTGGTAGCAGGAGGAGATGTCAGGCATTTGGAAAGTGATCTTTGATTATTGGTTATGCAGCAAGGAGGTTCTCTGTCTGTCTGTCTGTCTGTCTGTGATTTGACCTTTGATCTTCCAAAGTCAAGGGGCTTCGATCATAACATGACCTAAGTTATGTAACCTTGCATTTATTACTGCCTTATGCTATGCTACTGGTGTAAGCCACAATATGTAGGGAAATGAGCTGCTTGTCAGCCGTTTGTGCAGCCTAAATAATATTCCTGGTTATAACAGAATTTAGTGAAAGACATGGGTGAAAATATGAGAATGCATAAACTCAATAGGCGTCATGTCATATATGAATAAACATTCCTTTGCTTTAGCTGTTTCCCTGGAAATAAACGCTTAAAATGTAGTTTTCTCATGTCAGTAATTTGGGGTTTGTAAGGAAACAGTGGCTTCTGTTCAGAATTCAGTGTTTGCTTTTTGTTTGTTTTTAAAATAAATAAATAAAACACCACCTAAACAAACAAACAAATTCTTGCTGTTTCAAAATCCGACCATTAAAAAAAACTCCGCTTTAACCAATGATCCTACAAAATTTAAAAAAATTACAAAAATTTTCTTCTTAGGATATAACTTTTGGAACTTTCACGTGATTATAAGTCTTTAAAGACATTTTGTCGACCAATGGAGGAACATGTCTGGGTTCTGGTTTGATGCTTTGTTATCGAGTCAGAGTTTCGTCTCAGAAAAGCAACCAAAACTAGGCGATGGCGTCCTCTGCTGTTCAACAAAGATCTACTAGCAATTTTATGGCAAGGTTATGGCGCTAAATTAAATAATTTAGAAGTACATTCATAAATTTTGTTCATATGTATTATCAACAAATAAATAAAAGGAAGTCAGTATAGATTTAAAATTGCTTTGTCTTTAATTAATCTAAACCTAAGCACCTATTTTTATTTTAAGCATGTCGAATTCTTGGGTTGAAACTTATTTCTCATAATGATTAAAATTATATGGAATTCTGGATATGATAGTTTAATATCAGTACACTTATGTAAAGTTCTTTTAATTTTAGACGGTTTCGTAGTCGGAGCTTTTATTCCGAAGGCCTTTAACCGGAAGTGCTGTGCCGTTAAGCGGAAGTGATTCTTCGCCTCGTGTCTGACTCACTGGTCTCACTTCTGCTAACAGTTAAACTGCAGGTTGTCTGGAAACGACTTTTTAAAACTTCTACACACTAAGCGGTGGGCTTTTTAAAATAAAACACTCGATAGGGGGTTGGAAATTCTTTTGTTTAACCTTACCCTGTTCTCATTAAAACAACCTTTAGCCACTGAAAGCTAATAGTAGAAAGCATTTCTGATTACGTTTGTAAGCATGACATTTCATATGTATAATGTACTTGGAGCTAACTGCAAAAACGCATTTGTTTGTGTAATATAATTCTAACGTAGCCAGCGCCATGATTTCATCTCTTTATGGCAACATATGACATTGACAGATTGATCCTTAGATGTTATATGTGAGTCGGAAGTTTGTCGACAGGTGTCCACTCATACGTCTGCTTCGATCTACTGTACAGCATGTCTTCCCTGGAGGATGCAGCTGCAGAACAGGGCCCTGAAACAATGGAACCCATTCCCGCAGAGAATGATGCCAACGCTGCTCACATCATCACTGTAACCGTTGGAGCAACAGTGCCCACAGGATTCGAGCACACGGCTGCTGAAGAGGTCAAGGAGAAGATCGGGGTCGATGTACACATCAGTAAAGATCGTGGTCGTATATACTTTCCTATAACAACAGACAAACTCTTCCAGGTATAAAAGTCAAATGCATAATTAAAAAGAACACGCTGCACTGTTGTTGAGTCCCCACAAGATTACTTTGACCAGGTTTACTTTCTGAAAACTGAATACAGATCTTTTCTGCTGTAGGTCCATCTTCTGAGGTCTGTGGATAACTTGTTCGTTGTGGTTGACCGATATGATCATTACACTTTTAAAGAATCAAAGGTGACCCGTAGCAACTATTAATGTTTTTCAACTGCTTTTGACGGCCTGCCTCTCAGACTAACATTGCCCGATTTTTCAGGAGGAGACGCTGAAGGAGTTGCAGGAGCTGGCTTCCAAACTCCCTTGGACGAATGCTCTGGAGGTTTGGAAACTAAACCGCTCATTCAAAAAGAAGAAATGCTTCCGGAAAGGTGGCAGTGGTGCTAAAACGAAGCCAAACACTGAGGCTGTAGACGCCACCACTGAAGAACAAGATCTGCCTCAAGCAGCAGCAGCTGTGGAAACCCAGGCAAATGTGGAGGGCATACCTGAGGAGGAGGAGTCAACAGAGGCTGCACCTGAAGCCAAAGTTATTAAGTTTCGCGTGACGTGCAGCAGGGCTGGAGACAAACACAGCTTCTCCTCCAACGAGGCAGCCAGAGACTTTGGTGGGGCTGTGCAGGAATTCTTCCAGTGGAAAGCTGATATGACAAAGTTTGATGTAGAGGTAGTTTTTCTTGACTCTACTGACGCAAAATAAATACCGCCGTACCAGCCGGGCAGCATTTTTCCTTAACAACCTTTTAACATTGTTAACAAATATTCAGCTCATGTACAAACCTCATGGCTTGAGGGTTTTTTTTTATTATTAATAATTCGTTTTCTAATCATGTATATTTGTCCTGTAGGTGCTACTAAACATACACAATGACGAGGTGGTGATTGGCATCGCTCTCACCGAGGAGAGTCTTCACAGGAGAAACATCAGCCACTTTGGACCCACGACGCTGCGTTCGACCTTGTGCTACGGGATGCTCAGGTGATTCCTCTGTTCGAGCAGATTCATGCAGATCTATGTGGATTTTACTCCTTTTCCCAGTGCCTGTGATTTAGAATTGATTACAGTGATTTGAGTGTGTGAGTGATGTATTTGTGGCCCAGTGACCCATCCAGGGTGTGTTTCTGCCACTCACCCATTGACAGCTTGCATAAATTCCAAGGCTGCCCGTCACCCCAGTTAAGCCTAATCAGCAGATTACAGAAGCTAGTTGGATGGATTAACAACAGATCTGCTTCTTATCATATTCAACCTGACATTTCTTGTCTTTTGGCAGGCTTTGTAAACCTCAGGCCTCAGATATAATTCTTGACCCAATGTGTGGGACCGGCGCTATTCCACTGGAGGTGAGACGTCACATTGAAGATTACCAGTGAAATCTTGTCTTCAGTTATTCAACTTTAAAACCTCTCGTTAGGACACACGTACACCTTCTCTGTTGCAAGTCCACCTCACGGTTGCTTGATCACTTGAGAACTTCACGCCATCAGATCTGTTTCCCTCTAAGGAGAAAAAAGAGTTTATAACTCCACCAACCGTTGCCTTTTGTTTGGGTTGCTTAAAAGGGGGCCATTGAATTTAACAGTTCCTTCTACGTGGCCGGTGACAACAATGACATGGCTGTTAACCGCACAGTCAATAACGTCTTTCACATTCAGAGGCGGCGGGCGGATAAAGGCAGGTGAGACCGGAGACATTTTGATTCATCTGATCTCCCATACATTGTTACAGCTGTTGAGCATTAACAGGGGTGCAACATCTGTTTTAGTGCATCTGGAATGCCTATTGACACAGTGCGTTGGGATCTGTGCAGTCTACCCATCAGGACCAGCTCCATTGACATAATAATCACAGACATGCCCTTCGGGAAGAGGTAACAACAGGCAGGCAGCACAATCCCTGGCGACACGGTGGGTTTCACTTTGTTTTAAAGCTTCCACGTCACAAACTCTTCCCTTTGTCGTCTGGCAGGATGGGCTCAAGGAAGAAGAACTGGGACCTTTACCCGTCCTGCCTGAGAGAAATGGCCCGCGTGTGCAGACCAGGCTCGGGAAAGGCTGTGTTGTTGACGCAGGATAAGAAGTGTTTTTCCAAGGTCGGTTATCAATCAGGGCTACTACAGATTCTCTGAAAGAATCTGAAATAAGTGTGAAGGTGCTGTCCCACTGCAGTCCTTACTCCTAAGGATCCCTACTAGTTGTTGTTTGCTTAATCCAAATGTTAATCTGGATGTACCCTTCTCAATAGGCTTAGTGTTCATTGGAGGTTCTAACACAGACCAGTAAACACGCCGTGACTGGCAGCTGTATATTTGGGAACACAATATAGATACACAAAGGCAGCACTTTTAATACAATTATAATCCTCATTTTTAATTTGCTGAACTGTTGCCGCCTCTGTGAGACTTTAGACACACCTAAACCTGTTTTTTTTTTTAATGTCTCTTGAACTTGTGATAAAGTGAGATGGGTGTGTAGCGCAGCAAACAAAGTTTTGTGCCACCAAGACTGTTGTTTGTCTCCACCCTTTTGTAATCGACGGTTGTGCTTTTTTTTCTTTCCCCGCTACGTAGTTATGTTGTGATGGAGGTGTGTCACTAGATTAAACTGGATATTGTGTGTCCCTGTTGACAAACTTACCATGGAAGTCATCCAGTCACCACTAAGTATATGTTGCAACAAAGCATGACAGCCTTTTTTCCTGTTTGTGCGAAACTGCTGTGTTCTTACTAATAACAGATGGGTCTGTGGTGCGTTAGCTTCCTGTTACTCTACAGCTCAGCGTGAAGTAGAAGCCCAAACAGTGTTAAAGTGGGTTGAGACTTCAGTCCAGAGTAATGTCAACAGTCTGACGAATGTGTTCCCTCATATTCCCGTACTTTTACCTCTGACCTGATGGGGGCACAATAGTTCATTTGTAGGCAGTAGAAAAGACAGGAACTCCATTATAATGTGAAAATAACTGAAAATACTCACGAGTGTACGTGTGTGAGACAATTTGTTTTCTTCCATTCGGTGTTCTGTCAGCTTTTGCTCACCTACTTTTCACCTGGAAGCTCGTGATTCTCAACAAGGTTTACTTTAAACTCCCCCGGACGATGAGTCGCATGTTGAGGGGTGCTACTCTCCCAAGACGCCTTTATAAAAATGTGATCTTTGTCCGTAGGTTATTGTGCGTTCTCCACCAACCTGAAAAAACCACACTTTTATCCTGAAATCAGCTTTTTAAACGGGACTCTAAAACATCGTTTTACCCTCCCTGCCTCAAAGGAGACTTTCAGCAGCTGTATTTGTATATCGCAGAAGAAGCGGTGTCATTTGTTAGCCTGTGCTCACACGATTTATGTCCTGTCCAGGCCCTCTCCAGGATGGGGGGACTGTGGAGGAAGCTGCACACTGTTTGGGTCAATGTCGGAGGTTTACACGCTGGGGTCTTCCTGTTGAAACGGACGGCAAACACCTTTGGACAAACTCCAGAGGACGTCTACGAGTCCCGGGGAGCCAATAATGCGCAGGAAGAGGAGAAGGAGCTGTCCTAGTTCACATCCTCTATGACGTTGTCCTCCGGCCCTCCAGGATCATTTTTATTTATGCGCTCTTCCTCAAGTTCACCTTTAGCTCCATTTTGGTGATTTAATATGGAATCGGTCACAGGAGCAGCAGAGGAGTGACTGATACACATTAGGAAGCTGTTGAATGTTCACATTCCTGTTCCATTGGTCAAATAAAGAGTCAAAATGTCCGTCACCGTCTTGAATTCATTATTTCCAGCAGGTAAAAAATATAAAAGATCTGAAGCGTGTTTGCGTTCCACTTTAATTCTTTGGTCTTCAGCTCTTCATCGGACGTGCTCACCTGAACGCGCCACAGGTGTGAGCAGAGACGCAGCGGGACTCAGCCAAAGACGGAAGTAGGACATTTCCAAGCAGGGACTCTTTCACAGCCGGATCGGATAACGAGTGCGTGCGTACTTTGGCGCAGATGGAGTTACAGGTAGAAACAGAAACGCAACCTTTTTGAGAGCTCCAAAGCTTTTATTATAACGCGCGTGTCGCTGTGATCCACCTGTATAGTTGTCGGTTTTGTTTATTTTTATTTTTTTATGTTGAAAGTTTGGTGATTTCGCTTGGATCGCGGGAGGAATTTTCCTAAACTTATTTCAAACGAGTCACCGGAGCCGAAGTTGCATCAACAATGAATAGTCTTACGTCAGTGTGTGTGTGACGCCAGCGCGCGTCTTTAAAAGCCCACACGAGGGCAGATGCTACCTCGCTGATTTTGCAGGGAAGAGAGGAAAACGACATGATGTGGACTGTTTTGCTGCTGGTCCACGCACTCCTGCTTTACTTTATCCTCACGCACCGATCCAGGTGAGTGTTCTGTGGCTCGTAAACTTTAAAGGAATGTAGTTGAGCCGCTACGGTGTTAAATAGAGAAATATCCTAACCTTCACTTTGGATTATTATAAATATCACTCACCTACTCCACTGACAGACTTCTGAGGGGATCTCCCCATACATTGTCTCCATCATTATAATACAGACAAAAGGATGAATGCGGTGATGATTTCATCCGGTGGTTGTGATTTGCCACTTTAGGTCCAGAAACGAGCCTCCTTTGGACAAAGGGCTGATCCCATGGTTGGGACACGCGCTTGAATTTGGAAAAGATGCTTCCAAGTTCTTGGAGCGGATGAAGCGTAAACATGGAGACATATTCACAGTGAGTGGAGGACGGATGGAGGGATAGAGGGATGGAGGACTCTTTCAAAACTGGTCTCTGTGGGTTTCTGTCACCTGCCAGTAAACATGTCACATGTTAACAGTTAAACCGGACGGTTCCATCCAAGTGACGATTTATCTCCTCAGCTTTAAAGATGTAAATAATCTCTCCAAGCTGCATCTCCAGCAGTATTAAAACTGCAGTATTGTGAGCATGTGTTGGACGCTGGATGCTGTAGAGGGTCTCACACCTGCTGCCTCTCCCACAGGTGCGCGCTGCTGGACGTTACGTGACGGTGCTGCTGGACCCACACTCGTACGATCAAGTCATTCATGACCAGGACTGTCTGGACTTTCACAGCTACGCAAAGGTGCTGATGGAGAGGATCTTCCATCTCCGGCTCCCAAACCACGAACCAGCCAAAGAAAAAGCAGTGATGACACAGTAAAGTTCCCCCTTTTTAAAAAATAAATAAATATACTCATATACTTCTCACTTCATGATTCATGCTTTTTGATTCAATTTTCCCCTTGAGATCACATGAAACTTCATCACCTCCAAAAAAAAAAAAACCTGTTGGAATAACGTTTTGATTATAGGAAATCTATTTTTAGATCTTCTACTTCTGTTATTACCCAGCCGTCTTTTGTTTTTGGTTTTGACGAGAACTGATCTTGTCTTTCATGTCCACAGGCACTTCCTGGGGATGAATTTGTGTGGCCTTAACAGCAGCATGAGCAGACACATGCTGGAGGTGGCGAAAGCTGAGATGCCTCAGAACCAGAAAGACTGGAAAGAAGATGGATTGTTCAACCTCTCCTACAGCTTACTCTTCAAGTAAGACAGTGGCCTCTAACCCCAATTCTACACACACACACACACACACACACACACACTCACACACTCACACACATACACACCATGAGAAAAAGCCCTAAATAGTTTATACGGGGGTGATTTCAATCATTATGTGTTTGTAAACACTTGAGTGAAATGCAGTATGACCACATACTTATAGCAATGTGATGGAATTTTCCTTTCCCGGGTGACCTTTTTTGGAAGATCCGTTTCGGGTCGAGATATTACCGCATTGCGTAACTGTGCGCTGTGACGCCATCACTCGTGTGACGTGTGATGCGACCCGGTGGAAGAACCAAAAAAAACCAAAGCCAGTTGCAAAATGCAGCGCGGTTCAATATGGGAGAAAACCTGCGTTGGCCTGACAACGCTGTTTATCCACAGTCTCACCTGTTCTCACCTGTTCTCTCTCGCTGCAGGGTGGGGTACCTGACGCTGTTCGGAGGGGAGCAGAACAACAACTGCTCGGATCTCGCCAGCATCTACGAGGAGTACAAGAAGTTTGACGGCCTGTTGACCAAAATGGCACGAGGAACACTAAAGTCATGTAAGGAAAATTGACAAAGCGCACCGGTTCTATTTTAGACCTGACTCGGCTGATATTAAGCCCCACATGATCTGGAGGCGCTGCCTCACCTCACCTCGCCTCACCTCGCCTCACCTTTCTTGTTCCGCGATTCGTGATTATCATCGTCATACTTTTGACACCCGTCTTGCACAAGAGAGCTCACCAAACACAGAACAACACACGCCACCTCCAGTCAGGCCTGTCCTACCTGAAATGATGTTCCTCCCCCACCTGTACAATAATTTATTTACATTTTTTTCTGTGACCCAACACTTTGTTTTGGTTTTTCTTTTTGTTCTGGGCGGCAGATGAGAAGAAGACAGCTCAGAGTGCTCGCCAGAGGCTCTGGGAACTTCTGGCTCCGGCACGCCTCGCTAAAGGCTCAGGCTCGACCCCTTGGCTTCACGCCTACAGACGGCTCCTGCGGGAGGAAGGAGTTGACAATGAGATGCAGACCAGGGCTTTGCTGCTGCAACTGTGGGCCACACAGGTGAGCAGAATGTCTGAGCGTGACTACTCAGCTAGAGTCTTTGCGAGGTCGGGTTTTTTTTGCCCTGGATCCCAGACAAGCGCAGTAGCAACATTACCGTTTGTGGGCACAAGGGGGCGCAAATAAGTTCTGCTGCGGCTGCCTTTGAGTCAAGAAGCCAAGAAAGCATTGAGTACTTGAATCAGGATGCTGTGAATGAACGCCGATCACTTTCCCCAGCCTTTTCTCTTTCTCTTCCTTTTTCTGACAGAAAGATTTATCTGATAGTAAATGTGAATCAGGTTAGAGGTCAGCTGTGACGCTCTGTTGTTTGTCTTTGGAAATTCAAGCGTAACTCATCAGGCCACATCCCTGTTTCAAGATTAGTTATTGCATCAAGTGACTGTTTGGTTAATCAGATCATTTTAGCGAGTTCCACTTTTTAACAAATAAAAAATTCCGAGGTCCGTCTGGAATATACAGAGGTTGACATTATCATCAAAAGACGACTGATGGAAGTTTCCTGCATCTGCCCTCGAGCTGACAATTGGATGATATCACCTTCTTGTGATTTAGGTGGCAATTAGTGGTGTTTTATAGGTTGTTAAATTTCCATGCCACGCTCCTGGCAGTGCTGTCTTTCTGTAAACCAAACAGCTTTGGTGTCTCGCCCTCAGATGGGTAAAGATGGCAGATGGATGGCCTTTTTAAGTAAACCATCGCCACACTACACTGTTCCATTCCTGAGTCTGTCCAGAGCTTCTCTCAGTTTTTTATGTTCTGCCATTGTTTTTATCTCCACATTACATTGTGGTTTGTTCCACTAGCAACAGGCAGAGCCCTGATTTTCAGAGGTTCAGATGTTATTACTATCTGGGCACCTTCGTCGTCACTATGCAACAGTGAGAGACGCAGTCTTATCACCGTCGTCATGCGAGTATCTGTTTGTTTCCAGGGTAATGTCGGTCCTGCTGCGTTCTGGATGCTGGGCTACTTGTTGACACATCCAGAGGCTCTGACAGCCGTGAAGACGGAGATGGAAGCTTTACAGCTGTCACCGCTGGACAGCTCTGTTGTTACCCCTGTGTTTGGTGAGGCTTTTAATCTGGAATTGTGATAGCAGACACCATCACTCTGCTGATAGAAGGTTCATTCGGTTGCCAGCAAGATGCAGTAGACAGAAAATCTTTGAGAATCATTTATCTAATACTCGACATCTTACCTGGTGCCAAGAAGTAGCAAAAACTCAGAAATACAAGACAGGGGGAAATGTGATTTAAAAAAAATGACATTTTCCTTTGGTTCCTCTCAGATAGCGCCTTGGATGAAGCCCTAAGACTCACTGCTGCCCCCTTTATCACCAGAGAGGTACTGCAGGATAAGGTTCTCCACATGGTTGATGGCCAACAGTACCTGCTGAGGAAAGGAGACAGAGTGTGCTTGTTCCCGTTCATCAGCCCTCAAATGGACCCTGAAATTCACCAAGAACCACAGGTTTGTTTCCCACAGCTTAACACCGTCAATGCCCATTAACCCATCCCTCTATAAACCCATCCCCTGCTGCTAGTACGCATCGTGTTTACTGTTTGTTATTGGGTCATTAATGCCTTAAGTTGTGTAGTGATTTATATGGGGGCGAGCCACCCCCATGAATAAACCTCAGCCTGCATCACCCACTGGGGAGGTCAAACTGGACTTATCCAAGTCCAGACACAGAAACCCAGTTAATTAGTGGGAAGCGTGCTGCAGTTTTACCGCTTGAAAACTAAAATTAGCCACACATTTTTTATTATCTGTTGCATTTTGTATTTAAAAAAACCCACATTTCTTTTCAGAAATACAAGTTCAACCGCTTTCTAAATGAAGACGGCTCAGTGAAGAAAGACTTTTATAAAGGAGGCAGGCGGCTGAAGTATCACAGCATGCCGTGGGGCGCAGGGGCCAATGGCTGCGTGGGGAAACAATTTGCCATTAGCACCATGAAACAGTGAGCGGCTGAACCTTCTAACTTGTCTTTAGGAAAATAAAGTGATCATTTCTAAAACTTGTGTCCACTGGGATGTTCTAATGTCACGGTTCTTCTTCAGGTATATTTACGTGCTGTTGACTAACTACGACCTGGAGCTGTGTGACCCGTGCGCGCTGATGCCGGGGGTTAATGCCAGTCGTTATGGATTTGGGATGCTGCAACCAGAGGGGGACTTGCTGGTCCGATACAGACCTAGGCAAAAACTTTAAAAACAACATAAGAAAAAAAAAAGCATGCACTTTCAAACACATTGTTCATACTGTAAATATGTGTCCTGCATTTGTATTTTTTTATTTATGTTTTTTTATTTTCCTACATATCATTATTTTGATATTTATCAATAAATGTGAACAACCCAAAGTGTTTGTGTTTATGGTTGAACGCCACGGTTGTATTTCTCCTTCTTTTTTACATCAGTATTTTGCTCTCGGTGTTGAATAGACAGCACTGGTGCAATGATGGACTGGTTGTTCTGTAAACAGGCGGTCACACATCTGTCCCCTGTCACATGACTGCTGTTTGCAGAGTGAGGCTAAGTGGAAAGTTTAGATTCATATGTGGTATGGAGAACAAATTATCCTTGGTTAGAAGCAGCACGTCAACATGGACCCCAGGTTGTGTGGTTGATGGTTGTGTGACTAATGTGCATTCAGTTGTTATATTTTTTTATTCCCCTCTAAGCCACTTTATTACAAATGGGAGACACAGTTTTAAACTGTGTAAGTTGGGATGAATAGGAGTGGCTTTGTGTCATTTACCTGGATTAATGAGTAACTAATGCACATGTTAGCACCGGAGGATTAGCCTCTGTCAACAGCCAGAGACTGATTCTGTAAAAGTCAAGGTTAAATAATATTAGACGCTCAGGTTTTTATCAGGTTTTATTTTAATTTTTTTTAAAGATGTATGGTGTGAACGCTACTGAAACTGCGCCGGCCCCACAGAGACGCCGATCCGCGCCTCACCGGCTCTGCGAGGGTTAAACCTGCTTCGGCTGCAGCCGCTGGAGGAGCCCGAGTTCAGATCCACTTGGGCAGGATCGCGCTCATATTTCAGGCGCTCCCATTCCTCGGTGAGCAGGTGGAGGAGAGGGGGTCGCTTCCCGGCTACTCTCCACTATCTGCACTTGTTGAGTGGCTCCTGCAGAGTTGGTCAGGGACGCGATGAGGCTCCGTTCCCTCACATTTCCCCGCGCAGCTCATGATGCCTCCGTCGAAGACCTGGAAGTTGTTAATGATTTTATATTCCTGAAATGTTGCTGATGGCCATCTCGGAGGAGGCAAAAAAGGCACGTATGTTTTTTTTGTTTTTGTTGTTAGTTTGTTTTTTCTCTCCTTGTGGCTGGTTTCAGGCGTAGTTACTCCCAGCTCATGCATCCAAAAATATAACATGACGCACACTTTGCGCAAAAACTGCCGGATTGATTTTTATTATCGACTTTTGAAACTCCCGGATTTAAATGTCCGAGTAGTCGACATGCATCCTAAGGGCTCTGCCTTTAACTTTTAAATCGATGTATTAGCGATAATCCGTCTTAATATCAGCGCAGAACACTTGTGAAACACCACATCTGTCACACACGCTCCCTCCGAGCTCCGAGCCGAGCCGTTTCAGCACCAGGGACAGAGGCAGGTTCCGGGCGGACGGCTCAGAACTGGACAGCTCTCATAAGCCCACTTCATGATTGGCCCAGCGGGCTACCTCTCCCCAATACCCGTCACCCCTGAGAGCGAGAAAAGCCTCCCAAAGCTGATTAAATTATCTATTTGGTTCTCTGATGAGTGGATAAACCACCTGACATTGCTGGTGTAGGACACCCGGGCCACACAACAGGACACTGAGATGCTTTTATTCTCTTTTTACAGCCAGAAAAAGAAGCAATGACGGCTCCTGATGCGGCTGTGTGCTGGGCCAGCTCTTCCTAATCAACCGGACTCTCTAACTCTTCGAGTGACTTGAACAAAGATGATAAAAGCCGGGTCACACTCGGGCACCTCGGCGCCGCCAGATACCATGGACATCATCCGTAGCAAGACGCACACCCGTCGGGTGAGACTCAACGTCGGGGGCCTCCTCCATGAAGTCCTGTGGAGGACACTGGACAGGCTGCCCCGTACGAGACTGGGCAAGCTGAGGGACTGCAACACCCATGACTCTATCATGGAGATATGCGACGACTACAGCTTGGATAGCAACGAGTACTTCTTTGACAGACACCCCGGCGCCTTCACCTCCATCCTTAACTTCTACCGCACGGGAAAGTTGCACATGATGGAGGAGATGTGCGCGCTCTCCTTCAGTCAGGAGCTGGACTTCTGGGGCATCGACGAGATCTACCTGGAGTCCTGCTGCCAGGCCCGGTACCACCAGAAAAAAGAGCAGATGAACGAGGAGCTGAAAAGAGAAGCCGAGAACATGAGAGAGAGGGACGGCCAAGAGTTCACAACCACGTGTTGCTCTGAGAAGAGGAAGAAACTCTGGGACCTGCTGGAGAAGCCCAGCTCCTCGTTTGCTGCTAAGGTAGAGCCTATCCGGCCTTTTGGGCCTATTTAGCACTGCGGAACCGATTTTATTTGTTATTCTGTGCACAACAATGATCTTAAAAGAGCACGCTTTCCAGGCAAGAAAGGTTTTGTTTAACCAGTCAATGAATCCCCAGTAGCTTTGTGCCTGACAGCTCCCATTGTCTCCCTTTATTGGTTTCAGTCCGATTACTTGGTGTTGTCAGTAAGCTGCTCTCGCGGGAAAATGCAAAGTTTGGTTTTTCACCGACAGAGCGCCAGTTTGGCCGTGCGACTGTGACGCCCAGAATACGGGCAGATATATTTTTAGAGCTTCGCACAAAGCTCAACGTTCGGCCTCCCTCGGCTTCATTTAGCCGACCCTGCCTCCTTCCTGAGGAGGTCTTTAATCATCAGACCCATTAACGGGCTCATAGCTCACCGTCCCAGAACACAACAGTCGCATCCATTATGGATACAGTCATGTTGAAAGTATTTCAAAGTGAGATGACTTCAAGACGCGGGTCGATATTCAATTGAGATTGTTAAATAACCCCATTTTATCTTGACCGTGGCTGTTCATCCAAGCCCTCAGGCCTTTAATTCAATCCTCATTTAACCCGTCTGAGTCAGTCCTCCTGCTGTTTGTTCATCTTAAACCGTCCCTCACATGTTCTCCATCGACACACATATGGTTCAATCGTTTCTTCAAGAAACGGCAACTCTGTTTGGAGCCTCCTCCCCTGACAGCTCCAATCACCGAAGGCTTTAATTACAGCACGCTGTTTAATTACTCAATCACGCTGGGCTCCTCCTTTCTCAACTGTTTTCTCAATCCATGAAATACTTTGACAGAGAGCGAGCGAGCCGTCATTATCAGACCCTCTGCCACCGGTGCTATAAATACACCCTGTGAGGGTGCGTGTTAATTAGTGCGTGTTATTTTCTTCTGCCTCAACCGTCAAATATATTTTTTTTAAATTCATGAAAATGTCAATAATCCTTTAATGATAGATAGATAGATAGATAGATAGATAGATAGATAGATAGATAGATAGATATAGATAGATAGATAGATAGATAGATAGATAGAGAGAGAGAGAGAGAGAGAGAGAGAGAGAGAGAGAGAGAGAGAGAGAGAGAAAGAGAGGCAGGCAGGCAGACAGACAGACAGAGTTTCGGGGACTTAACGGAGCCGCATGTGTGGGAGGGCTTATGTCCAAAACACGTTCCGCTTCATTTATTTTTCAGCGCAGATGAAATTTTAATTGCCCATTCGTAACACTCGGCCTGAGGCCCGATTGAAAGAGGAGGTGTGCTGCGGAAAGTCACCTCGTCCTGGACCATATGGGCGTCCGTCCACTACAGCGGTGCGTAAACGCAGCGCTTTGCCACGAACCAGCCATTTATCACATCAGATCCACCTTCTTCACCTCCTCCAGGCATCACCGCAGCCTCTCCTTTCCACAACATCTGTTCACGCACTTATTCAGCAACATTATGGAGCCCTGGAAATAAAACTTGTAGCTGAAGATGAGCTGGTTTATACAGAACAGTGGACAGGATGTTCTCACTGTCTTTTTTTTTTTTTGAGATTTATTTGGGCTGAGAAAGAAATGGGCCTATATAAACCAGTCTGAGCTTAATTGCTTTGTTCTCCCTGAGGAGCATTTCACCATAGGATGGCAGAGTTCTGATCAATCCAATACTGTAGGAATATGATGAAATGATGTGGTTTTGGTCCCCTTCCATCGAGTCCTCTTTCAATAGGCTCCCGTCAAAGGCCGAGTTATGTGATGTCATGCTTCCAGTAATGTACATTCTTTTTTTTTTTGAGATTATATAGCAGGAGGGACAAACATGAGGACTTTTATATACAACTAGGTAAAACTTTAACTGTGCGAACAGAGTCTTATAAAGCGAGACACCAGTCAGGAAAATTCAGTGATAATAAACAAAATTATAAGCACAGAGGTTTCCTAATTAAATTGCTTTTACATTTTAATATTGGATACAACAAGAGAACAAAGTTAATAGCTTATAATGAAGCTGGGGTTACTATTCTAATTCATTCTCCCCTTAAGGGAGAATCGGAACATGCACTTTTTGGTCCGATGCCCTAAACACATCAAAAGCAAAAGTTAATACTCAAAAAGGGAATCGATGATCTCCCAGTGGAAAAGGTGTTCTGAGTTGCAAAACAAAGCAGTGCATAAAAATGGACCGCAGTCAATTGGAAGTTGCCTTTAGTTGCTCCTGATTGTGAAGACGGCGCAGCTTTTATCAGCAAATCAATAGGACACTATTTACGAGGCGTTACTTATTGTTGTTTTGACTCTTCAGCACTTCGGTACTTTGAATTCCCACCATTTGCTCGATTAAACACTCATGTTCTGGCCTGGAACAGGAATCTGAGCTGTAAAAACGGACACCTCGTTCTTTAGAGCGGCTACGGCTAATTCCATTGAAACATCTCTACTCAGCACGCTCGACTCCAGTCAAGTGAGCTTTTCTACTGTACGTATCAGGACATGCTCCACTAACTCTACTGTACCACTCTACTGTCAGCTGTTGCCTCGTGGGCCCCAGGGAGCACATTTGTGAGGAAATGGGAGAGAATAAGTCGTAGGCAAGTGAGGTTTGTCCGCTCTGAAGCTTCATCAGTGAGGGACTGCGGGGGGTCTGAGCAGGGAGACATTCTGGCCTCCAACACTGTGTGACAGGAAGTACAGGCGGACCAAAGGAGATGTACCATCACAGTCACAACGATTTTAGAACCTGTCTTTATTTTCAGTGGTGGCCCAGGGTGATGGAGCCATGCACCCCCCCTGTGCTCACAGTGTTTGCTCTGTTATAGTCCTCAAATCCACTGTCCAAACAGGGATTTTCTTTTTTTATGACTTAGTATAAAGCGTGCCCCTCCCACTGGGGTCCCAGGGAGCTGGTGTGTGTGTGTTGGGGGGGGTCCCAGTGTAATGGTGGGGATATCGTCCTGTACAAATGTTGCGATGCAGAAGAGATGAAGCCTTTCAATACTCCACGGTGGTAATAATCCAAGTTCACCATAGTTCCACGAACAGGGGCCGATGTTTTCTGAGCTGGAGCGCTCCCATAGAGCCAATTCTATGATTCATTCTCAAGTTTTGTTGCTGGGTGACAGCAGCCCCCCCAAAAGCCTGACTAGCCATAAATCAATGGTGCATTTTCAGGTACCAGGCTGGTTGTACTGCAATACACTTTGGACCAAAATGGTCTTGAACAGAGCCCCCCCAGGGTGCTTTTTTTTTGTTTTTCAACATGTTTTTTGGTGGGAAACAGACGATGAATAGATGGAGTAACAACTCTGGGTCACTCTGAACTCTGACACCGTCCACTCGGCAGGTGAAGCGCGACCTTGCCGTCGTCCACAGCCGGTTTGCGGTGTCACCTTTCCATGGTCCGGGAAGCATTTGAAGATTGCTCACGTGAAGTCCTAATGTCTCTAATGAAGCTCTTCTCACAGTTGAAGAAGACATTAGCATTATTGACCTGATGCAACTCCACGGCGATTGATGAGCGTGCACGGACGAGGCAGGACGGAGCAGCTGAATCAATAGAAATAAATCTGCTCAGCTGTGAGCTGCAGATACGAGGCTGGAGCTGTTTGCTTTCCTCTGCCATTTCCTTGTTTTCCCTTTGCCTTTGGAGGCACTTTGGCTGTAGCCTCTGTGAGTGGAGCCCCAGTGCTGCCTTCACCGGGATTCCGCCTGCGTGAACACGACGTCTGTTCCCGTGCATAGGAAATAACTCTGGATTAGCCTGTGTGAACACAGAAACACCGCTGTCACCTGTCATCGAGCTCATTTAAGGACGCGTGGAATCGCCCACTGCTGCATGTGCGAGGAGACAGAGAAAATCCTGAAGGGATCCTCTGGTATTTACACATGAAAGGTGCTTAAATCTCTTTTCCCTCCACATTCTTAAACAGAATAACCAGAGAAAACCTTCACAAGTCTGATCAAAAAACAAAGAAATCTTAATATAAAATGATGACCTAGTTTGTATAAGAGCCCGATTCCACTTGCGAGGTTTTGTTCAGGTAAACTTTTAAAAAATTTCTTTATTTTGTCCTTTTATTTTTAAAGACAAACCAGCTCAAAATCAGCCTCAAATATAAAAACCAGAGGATAACTCGGAGATAAAATAGACTCTCTTTTTAAGTGACAGTACTGTGCAGTACGTGGGCCCCGGGCCCCTACACTAGCCTTTATAAGTATTTTATTTTCCCTCTGAATAACACAGGAAAACTGTAGCTGTGTCTCCCAGGAACACTGAAACAGGCGGCATAAAACGTGTACGTGGTGAACAGTCTTTTTAAAGCCAGCGAGTCCGTTTGACCCAAACGTGGACGGAGTCTCTCGCTTTTACGAGGCAACACTACAGCACGTCCTTTGACCTTCATGACACACGCAACCCTACGTTAGCTTATCTTTTCAGACCGCTTGTTTGGCTACACACGCGCGCACATTTGTTATTCCTCCTATAATTAATTATCTGCTCTCTCTAACTAGATTTGTGGCTGCAGAGTTCGTCTGACATTTTAAAGGTGAGGAGTCCGTCTCAATAGGATGGAGGCGATGACTAACTTACTGTAGACCTTCATTTATTATTTAAGCCGGCCTGTCAGAGAGGCAACATCAGTCACGGAGATGTTCTGGAGAGTGGTGTGGGGCTCTGTGGTCACCTGTGGTGCTGGGCTCTGTAGTCACCTGTGGTCTGAGGTTGAATTTTCCACATGTTAAGAACTAAAGCGATCACGCGCTCAGCCACATAAGCCACCCATCATGTATTCATGGCTAATCCAGCAGGCCGAGACTTAAAAGGTCGGTTTCCAGTCACCCGTGCTGAGAAATGGCGGGCGTGACCATACGAGGAAAGTCTTTGGTCGCTTTGCTTCATCTTTGACAGCGGATTTATTTCCCGCGACTTTGCGCCTCCGCGAGTGCGGCGCGGGCGTCGGCTCGCAAGTCATCGGTTTAAAGGAGAAAAAAGACGGGTGTTGCCTTTTTAAACAGCCGCTGTTGTCATGTACAAACGATCCTGGGTCATTTAGCCATCGGGCAGATGATGAAGGTCCCGCTCTAACCGAGGCGCCTCTGAGAGCTTTGTCCTTTTGTTGTCTACAGTGTCAAAGCTCAAGTGTTTTTTTCTTTTTTTAATAGCTTCCTTTCATTTAAGCCCCCCCATGATGTCCTCCGGGTCATTCGAGATGGTTGGAGGAGAAAGCTCAGTCATATTTAGCGTCAGCCGGGTCTTGACACGAAGGGCCGAGGTTATATAATCTGTACTTCAACTTCTATTTGTGCGGATTTCCTTTTGGGAGCCAACTGTAAGTGCGACATCAACTCTGGATTGTTGCGTATACATATAAAATCAAAGTGTGACAGGAGAAAAGAGTAATTAACAGAATTTGAGTCAGAACCCAACACCTGTGGGTAAACCACAGGGTCCAGTAACACCATCAGCTCCAGTCTCCCAGCGTGGGGGACATCATGTCTGCCAGGTCAGACTGGATTAAATAAGGCTTCGGGTTTCTTCTGGGCTGACCAGATCACCTTGCAATGTTTTGATGGGCACCAGTAACACGTACACCTGTGCAAATGTTCCCCATTTTCTCTGGAGCTCATTTACCCCGACGCAGGTGCAGGAACGAGGGACAGAAGGCACCGCGGGTTCCTGTGGATGAGGGGAAACGTCATCTGAATTAGCTCAGTAGCTTCTGTTCTAGCAAACTGGGTAAGATAAAGAGCAAACGTCAATCCCACCAGCCGCAAGGCTCATTTTACAGCCCCGGGTCGGACTGAGCCGTGTGCGATCCTGTTTGGAGAGGAAGCCGTCAGATCCAGTTCGCTGAGCGCTGTGAAGCCTTTGATGCTTGAGAAAGGTCCTGGTGTGGCTCTGAAGCACAGGCGCTCTGGCTCAGGCCGGCCTGAGTGGGAGTGGGGGCGAGTGCACCTTTAATGATTAATTAATCCTGCACGTGGGGATTGGCTCCTCGCCCCGCTTTGTTATGAACTCCTCCGCTCGCCCACGTCGACGCAAAAGGAGGCGCTTCCGAAAGAGGAAGCGGCCTCTGTGCGGCGTGAAATTAGGCAGCCTGACAGTCTACATGAAGGGAACATGGGAGTTCAGCTCAGCTCGGATCAATTTGCCCACCCACTTCCACCCCGACAGAAGACGATAACTAATTCAACAAAGGCAGCCCATAATGAGACCTGAAGCTCCACTTTCCCTCCCTGTGTCAGGCCTTCATTAGAGAAGGAGAGTGCCGCGCTATCGCCGTAGATTCCTTCCCCATCGTGTCGGCCTGACAGCCCTGATAGCTGCAGTGTCGCACTCTCCATCTACGCATTATTCTGCTTATCGGGGATTAGGCTGTGATGGCAGCAGGATAAAGCCCCGTACTCCAGATGCCCTTCTTCACAGCGGCAGCTTCCAGCTCCTTGTGCTGGATCCCCAGGCGCTGCCGGGGCAGATGGTGCATATGTGAGCCCCACAGCAACTTCGGGGATTCTGGCTTTCTATTTTCGGCCGGTCGTGTTTGGACTATCTCCAAACAAATGTGGCAGGAAACATCCCAATCACACATCCAATTCAGGGTTCCTTTTAGAGTGAAGGGACAGCGGCACTGCACTTGGTCAGAATTGATTCCAAATGGGTTTTTAATACCATAATCATTGACACACTGTAAATAAGGGCAGCCTCCATATTTCCTTTCCTGTCACTGTACTCATTTAATTGTATTTTCATGTCAGAGACTCTGGTGCTCTGTTAATAGAACAGCAATGCAGAGGATATTACACGATTATTAATATCACACATATGATTAATGTCCCTGATGTGAGGCAGCCAGCGAAGAAGCCTGAACCCTCCCTGGAGTGCCTTCCACGATAATCCCACCAGATTTTCTACCTTTGCACAGTAATGGTGCTGCTCTCCCGACAGGCTGCTATAAATAAACACGCTCTCACACAAATGTATGCACGCACACACACAGACACACACATGCAAGCACTGGCGTGCACAGTTTCCTGTTCTATCTCAGGGGTTTGTTTGGAAGCCTGCTAATTTTCCCATCCATTCCCCACATTAAAAGGGCACACATTTTTTCTCCTTTTTCCCCTCAACGTTGTCATTTAAGCTGATCGTTTGTGACAGCTTGCTCGAGGTCCGTTTGAGGGGACTTTCCTGAAATGTATGTCAGGCATTTAAATGCCCAAAAGCCTGTCAGATTGGTATTTTATTTTGAAATCATTTAGCTTATAGAAAGAGAGAAAAAAACGTCTCCTTTTATGATGAAGTGAGTCAGACAGAGGAACTCAATGAGAGAGATGGGAAGGGGTGATGCATTATCTGTGCTGATGGACATCGTGCTCATCAGAGTGCTGGAAGTGCAAAGTGTGTTTGAAAAGAATATATCATAGCCTTAGGACGGTAAACAAATATTTGTCTAGTCATGTCTATATTAGCCTATTGAGCTTAGCCTAGCATGCGCCCGACTCTGGGCAGAGGTAATAAAACCTCTAATGCCTCCGTGGCCCAACATTTTATGCCTTATGTGTGCAAAAGCATAATATAAGACTATAGTGAGAGGTTGTTGCACTAGACAAAGAACCAGTCAGACACAGGAACGAGTCAGGGGAACCACAGACGGCGTAGATGCAACAGCATTACCGGATTTTCCGAAACCTGCTAAGAATAAAACTGACAAATTCCACAATAATAACTGATGGAGCACTCCAGCCTGGTTCTGAAGGCTTTCGATTGATAAGAACCCTTTTTGCTAGCAGCAAACAAACAGTAGGGTTTCATTAAATCTGCAAGTTGAGTGTGATATCATGATTTCCTCAGACAGATGCTGTGAAACATGTCTTGGGGCCTTTTTTCTGCACGCCTCTCGAATTGCAGAATTTCTTTTTTTGCGACTCCACGAGAACGAACCTGCTGTCCTCTTAGTGATGTCTCTGTTGTCAACTCGTGGAGCAGACGCCAGGCCTGTCAGTCAACCGAACGCTGATGTGAGGGGAGAGGAAGCCTGTTTGAAATATGGAGAAGCCTTCAAATCCTTGTTTGAACCTCCTGTTCTGTTGAAGGTGGTTCTGTGAAAGATGGACAGATCTATGTCTGTTATAATTACCCTCAGAAGCTGTGCTAAAGATAGATCACAGAGATAGATCACAGCAAATTGGGTCCTTTGGATGATTCTGTGTCTGCTGGAGCATCTTTTAGGAGCATTTCCACCTCCTCAGGTAACTCACCACACACCTTTGAAGGCCTTCCTCTGAATTTAAATGCCAGTCCTCAACATACAGTGCAGCAACAACGGCAGTGCAGATCGGAGGGAACAGCCGCATCTTAATCAGTATTCCTGTTAAACTTCAGGACGCGGTCCAGAGAGACCCCGTCTTCCTCATGTGCTGCCAGATAGAGCCTCAGCCTCCCCCCTGCTCTCATTTCTGCTGCTACTTCCTCCATCTACTCGACACCTTACCTCCGTCTGGAGTGAGATATAGGACACAGGGATGATCCGGTGTGCTAAGTAGGCCAGACAGGAGATATAGAATCCGCCTTTTTAGGCTCACAATTAAAGGAAAATCTACCCCAAAGAAAAGGTAAAAAGGATTTTTAGCATTTCACGGGCAGCCAGTGAGACTCTGGTGGTCCCGCACGCATCAGCAAACATTAGCGGCTAGAATTTCAGGCTAATTATGTTTGAATTAATACCGACCTTGATGGAATGCCCAGCTATTAAAAGTTAATAGGCAAGTTTGCCTAGCAGGCCGCACAGATGTCTGTCTGTCCTTCCTTCCTTCTGTCCTAAGATGAAGCAGTGATGAAAACTCCATATCCGATTGTTGTGTTTTTAATGTGATGCAGCTTCTCTTGCTGTCGGTGCCAGTGGGTTTATAGCAGGACAGGGCTTTGACACAAACACAAACACACGGAGAAGGCCGCTCATTAGAGCCTCTTCATCAACCCTGCACCCAGATCAAATTCAGTATTAAATGGAAATCCCGGGGGGCCGTACCACGAAAGCCTGGACTCTGTGGCTAAAGCCCACTACAGAACTGCCAAATCTCTGAGGATTTTCTTTCTAATCTTGGTGTCATCTCTCACTCTCCACGTCCGATAGTGGAAGGTGATTACGTAAATGTGAAGAAAGAGGATTGATGGGAGGATTTAGCAAATTAGTGTATTCAACCAGACGAAACATGTTTGTCGCTTTTTCTCTTCAAAAAGGAAACACAGTTTCCTGGAGTGAATGTCTCCGAATCATGAAGTAAATCTCAGGAAGAAGCGATCGAAATTGGGATAAATGAGAGAAGAGGGAGAAGGAGGGCAGCAGATTTAGAGCCACGTTGGAACAAGCGTTTGAAAAGCATCTCTTGCTGGTGTCCACTCGGTCTTTATTTGTGAAGAAACCTCACTTTACTGGAGATCAATAGATCAATGGCTTTTAGCATTAGTACAATATTGACCGTCCCTCTCTTGCAGCTTGCTCTGTTATCACGGGGCGAGAGTGAATGATCAGACCCCAAATATCCAAATATAAGCAGGAATGCCATAGAAAGTGGTGCTAATGGCAAAAATAAACAGATTAACAGTGAGAAGCATCAAATCCAGATGGTTTCCTGATTGATCCGTTCAAAGAAGCGTTGGTATTTAAACACTGCTTGGCGAAACCGAAGGATCCATCGTTGAGACTGGGAGCTAAGACCGTTTGTATCATTTTAACGGTAGGGATGGCTTTGCTATACGCAGAGGTTGGAGGGTGGATAAGTTAAGTGTGTTTTAATCTGGGTTTAAATCGTCGCCATGTATGGCAGCTTTTGGCAGGGCCAGCGTGTTTGACTGTCTGCAGGTTTACAGCCGGCTGGATGGATATAGGTAGCGTGGGGAGCATCACGCACCAGGATGACATCTGTTTAGCCCAGTCTTAACTCTCCTCTTGAGCTCGAGAAAGTGAAGCGACGGACCAGAATTGGGAGAGAAAATAGTTTTGTCTGGTCCTGATGATCACCACCAACGCCGGCTGCCTGTCTGCTGACACCCCAGCTGTGGAATCCTACATATGGAGGCAGTGTAAACACATCACTCTGTAACAGAGAGCTTTGTTCCACTCACAAATCATCGTTATTATCACTCACAACTCATTAAACAAGGATGCTCGTCCTGTCCAGACTGGAAATCAGTTCATCGTGCCAGCCAGTAAGACGTGTAAACACTTTCCAGCACGAAGATGATGGTAAGATTTAGGCTGAGAGGAGAGGAGAGGAGAGGAGAGGAGAGGAGAGGAGAGGAGAGGAGAGGAGAGGAGAGGAGAGGAGAGGAGAGGAGAGGAGAGGAGAGGAGAAGAGAGAGGAGAGGAGAGGAGAGGAGAGGAGAGGAGAGGAGAGGAGAGGAGAGGAGAGGAGAGGAGAGGAGGGGAGGGGGGGTTCTTCTAGTGGACAGAGGACTGAGGGTCTTTCCTTCTTTAGCCACTGGCCTTTCCTCCAACACTGTATTTGAAGTGAGATATAAAAGCAGCCTGCTGTGAGAGACTTTGTCCTTTGCTTCTTACACACAGAGCGCTGAGAGATCTTCTGACACTTTTATCAATAGCTCAGGGCCGAGCAGATGAACAGGCTGTACTGGCCCCCAGGCTGCAGCACTGGTACCAGAAACGGACTGTCTGTAACTGGAAATGTCAATTCCTCCAGGCACAGGCAGGGAAACATGTCTTGTACAACTATGATTGTATAGAGAGGATTTATAAGAATTACAGTCGCAGACACAGAAATCAACATTTGTTTCTTTGTTATTTGCTTTTACTGTTGGATATGATTTAACCAGTGTCATAAATAATTTTGTTTCTCACGTGTCCTTTAAACTTTTACACTGGATCTGCTCAGCAAATGTTAAAAACACCCTTGTCACCATGGCAACCACCAGCTGAGCTGTACTCAAAGGTGCCAGTCACCATCCTTCTCTCCTCCAGTTCGTGTGTGTGTGTGTGTGTGTGTGTGTGTGTGTGTGTGTGTGTGTGCTATTGCATGTGTGTGGAAGAGGAGCGGCGATGCCTCAGTCCCGTTCCAGCTGTCCGCCATCCTTTCCAGTTGCGATGTGTTGTGACAGACAGCCGGACATGCATTTCTGTCTCATTACAATCGGCGTCCACTCTGATTTCAGCGTGACTGGAAAACCAGGCGGCCGTGAAATCTCTGAAAAAACAGGGGGAAAAGTATTTACCAACACGTTCCATTTCCAAGCTTGTTTTTTTTCCCAATCCAATCCCATCTGAATACAGACAAATGCCTTGAGGCTTCACCTTTTAAAGGTGAGATCTCTGAAACCGTTGCCGTGAACGTCAGGGGGAGCTGCAGGACTCTCCTGCTTCCTTCTTATGTCCTCATTTAAACACGCCCTTCCTTTTTTTCCCGCCTCATCGACCTGTGACCTACACATCTCTGCTGCATACATTAACGCACTCTTTGCATTATGCATATCTGACCTGACTTCACCACTTAGGAAGCACGAGACATTCTGGGGGGGATGGGGGGGTTGTCTGCCGCTGGTACTGTACTCTACCCAAAAGCAAGGAGCAGCAGTCCTGGGTGTTCAGGCAGGGACCTCATGGGTAGGCTTTCCCACTCCCACTGAATCATTCAGGAGGAGCCTCGGCTCCACAGCAGGTGTTTCACCTCTGCAAGATGAAAAATACATGGTTTTACCTTACACCTCCCATCTGCATCGGCGTCTGAGGATTATTCTTAGAGCCGAGGTGTTGGCAGAGCGACTGGCGGGTAATAAACGAAACACTTTTCTCGTTTTCCTCTCAAGGACGGGACATGCAGCTGACGGAGCATTCGGAACCACCGCCTCAGCTGATTTCACACTGCGACCCTTTGCTAAGACAGGAATGGAGGGTTCAGAAAGATCCTTGACCTAAAGCGCAGGAAGATTTTTACATGACAACAGGGAGAACACGTCCAGCTAATTGGATGAATTTCACAGTCACACATTAAACGCCTCAAGCACCCCTGAGGATTTGGAAAAACACGCTTCAACAGCTGATGGAGCACCACGAAGCTTTAGGCTGCTTGTGAAGGAAGAACAGAACCTAATGCTGATTCCCCCCAAATCTTGGTTGTTCTCACTTTATTGCATTTTTTTTCTCTCCCAAGTTCCTGTCTTTGCTGTAGCTTAATTCATACCACAGAGACATCAAAGGCAGAAGTTGTTTTGTGTTTAAAAATGTCGAACTGACTAAGAAAACAACTGCCAGAGTGTATCTCATCAATACTTTTGGACCGTGACTAAAATATTCAGTTTCAAGTCCTCCAATTTATTCACCATTCAATTATATTACCTACAATTCTAAGTCCTCTGACGGTGGCAGGTTCCTGTCGATATCAGCCAAGCCTCAGATTCATCTAATTCCGGCGTGTAAAGCCGATACGCCATCATTTGGACCGGCCCAGCCTCTCCTGTTTCAGGTGTGGTTAACTGTGCGCGGCCCAGGTAACTCTCTCCACTCAGCTCCGACACCCAATCATGTCACAGGAGCTCTGTGATATCGGCTCCTTATGGTGAATACCTGAAAGGGGTCACTGGAGACGGCAATGCCCGTTTGAAGTGTCAGCGGACACACACCAGATCCCCAAAGGCATCTCGGCGGGCATCGTCTCGTTTCGTTCAGATGTAAGTTTGTAGCCATGGCGATGGCGAGGGAGCGAATCGGAGATCTTAACACCAGGAAAGAGATATTCCTCTTGATCCCAGCGGCGGCCTGTCTACTGTTCCTGGATTTGCAGGCTGCGTGTGGCTCGTTTATTTGGTTTCATTCACAGAGATCACTTTCTCTGACAGGGTCATGAATGAGTCTGTGTGATGTAATCTCCCGACCTCTGTTAGCATCCTCACGATAATCTGCCCTGAAGCTTGTTCTAAAGGGTTTTATAGCCCTGGTTGACTTTCCTGGCTGATTAATCACACTTATCATCAGTAAACCCATCTGTACATGTTTCCAAGCAGCTGGCTACACTAAATGTGGAATGATAACGCAAACAAGGGAAGACTAACAGCGATATGGTTTTGGCGCTCCGCCAGAGCATTGGGCCATTTTCACAGCTTAGGTGATTCAGCGTCATAACTCATTTCCCTACTGACAGCGCTGCCATTTTCATAGGGAACAAGGACCATAGCAACAAGAGACAGCTGGAGCTCCAGCTCCAATTCCACGAGAGCGAGCCAGAATTCTGAGCCCTGGCCATTTTCAGCTGGTTGAGACGTGGGAGTGGAGGTGTGATTGCTCACACCATGATGGAGCGCTCTCAGGCCACACCAAAGCCCCAAATGGGGATCATAATTGTGTGTTCCTTTACATAAATGTCTGCCAAAATGGTCAATGGAACGTTACGCAATTTAAAAATGAGACATTTAGGAGAGTTTTGAAATTTTTTTGCTGTCCAATAAAACAACTAGCACTGATTTTAACGCTAACACCAGAATAATTATGATTTATCGTGAATCGTGAACTTCCCCAATGTGGGATCAATAAAGTTTATCTTATCTTATCTTATCTTATCTTATCTTATCTTATCTTATCTTATCTTATCTTATTTAGCTGGAAATGATTTATTAAAGACCTGAGATATTGTTGTTGTATTCACTGAAGTCCATGTTTAATATTTAGTCAGTCTGTAATTTATGGATCCATTTATTTTAAAAAGATAAAGGGCAATTTCATGGTTTAAAGACCAAATTCCTGAGTTAAGGATAAGTAAATGGTGTATAATATAATACAATATACATGAGACAGTTCTTAAATTTCATTTTAAAAATACATTTTAATAGTCGTAAAAACTTGTGAGGAGGTCTACTGCAGGGAGTGTTTCACACCACGCTCTTATTTTGAAATCACATTTTCACACCTGCAATTTCTGATTAAATCTCCATGTCACGTTAGCACTTCTTAAATGTTATTAGTTGACAAACACTTATTATGTAACACCACTGGGTGCCACATCCGGGTGCCTCTAACCTGCCTCTATTTCATCATCTAAGCACCACCTTGACATGCTGGAAAAGGACACGTCCTGTTTGTAGCCGCAAGCGTTGTGATCCATCTCTGCCTTCAGTGCACAGAGCAGGATGAGCGCACACTTTCTGCCAGGTTTAGAGGTAGGGCACAAAAGGTTGAAAAAGGCCAGGTGAAACGAGGCCGATGAAGCATGGGGCACATCTGTGTGGGATGCAGGGGGTCTTGTACATTTGGAAGATGGTTAACGCCATCAGCTAATGGGAAAGTTGGACTGAGGACACTGATAAGAAACAGCCAGTGAAGGTAGTTTTACTGCTCTCTTGTGCTGTGCTTTAGGGATGGAGACAGGGCTGGTGCCAGTTTCTCCAGGAGACGGTTCTCTACTTTGTGCTTGGCTTTTTTAATTCCCTCAATCATTTCTCACCGAAGTGTCTCTTAGAAGCAAAATCAGCACCCTGGAAGAGGGGAGAGGTTAATTGCATAGAGCAAAAATCGTTATACAGTGGGACCTCTACTTACGAACGTCTCTACATGCGAAATTTTCAGGTTACGAAACGTCTCAACGTGAAAATATTTCCTCTTGTTACGAAAGAAATTTCAGGATACGAAGGTCAAAAATACGCTACCGCTGCTACTCACAGCTCGCGGAGTTTAGCGAACGCAAACATGCTTGTAGCTGCTCTGCCATTGGCTATCGCCTAGCATCTTCCTGTCATCCCATTGGCGAGGAGGGACGTCAATATGTACAAGTTTGTGTGTATCCCAGCGTCGCCTTCGTTTAACTTTTATTTATTGTGGGTGTTCGTATGTTTGTCCATTAGATGGCGGTGTTACCACAAGTGTTAACGTTCGTTGCTAGTAATGACGGCTAATGTAAGATTAGCCTGTAATAAAGTTCATTTTGTTCCTGGAGAAGCCTTGCACTGAATTCCTACATTTATTGTGCGGTAATCTAATTGTAACATGTATTTGTTACATGTTTTGATGCATCAAAACATGTAACAAATACATGTTACAAGTTAATGGTGGCCTAAATGTATCGTTCTGACTGCTGCCTTTCGTGACCTGGCGGACACCGACGCACTCACTGGTCCCAGGAAGACTTCAGCTTGAGGAGGACATTAGTGGACGGCTCCATCCCGGGTGGTGAGAGCGCGCTGCCTCTTGGCGCGGAGCCTCTTGTCTGCCCTGGTCGGGGTGACCTCTGCGGAGACGCTCCCTGCAGCCATGGACCTTACCTCTCTCTGTGTGGTTGCCCTCAAAGGCAGCCCCTTCCTCGACTCAACATCCATGTGTGTGTGTATGTGTGTGTTCATGTTTTATTGTTTGTTGTTTTCACCCTCTGTGAGGCACTTTGTGTAAAAGTGCCACCCAAATAAAGACTGACCGATCAGTCAATCAATTGATTGAATATTCCGCCTTCACTCGCGCTGTGGCAAACCAAGACTTGGACCTAATTACTAAAGGATAATTGAGGAGCCAACACCAGCTTGTGTTGTGGGTGGTTTCATGTTGTCTTCCATCGCGTCAGAGTAGTGGGCCTCTCCACATTTAGCAAACAGGAAATGGAAAAGGCTTTTCCCATGTCTTCAGCGGTTGTCGCATAGAGGTAACCCAACCCTAATGCCCCTGTTGCATAACATGTTGGCATTTAACAACATTTTATGGCTTTAGACACACGAAGACTCATTCAGGTGTATTGAACCCCTCCCTTCCGGTTTGTTCATTGCCACGTCATAGCTCTGTCATGCGATCACTGCTAGATAGACATCTCTTTCTTTCCATGGGGAAATCACAGCCCTGTAATCTCTTTTCTCTGGCTGAAGCTGCACACGTTTAGGTCAGAGGAGACACGAACAGATGAGGGAGCCGCTGACTCGGGGTCCTCATCGGGACCGGAAGATGAGAGGAAGTGTTAACAGCAGGGTCCTGATATAATATACTACCATTCATTAGGTGGACATGCCAAATATTTCAGTTATAGTTGGATTCACTTTAGCTAATATCTGTTGTACTCAGCAACCATCTGTAGATTTCATGACACGTAATCATGTTTTGAAGGCAAAAGAAGGTCTGTAGTTTCAGAGCTGCCACGTTCACTCTGTTGTTCTTCTTTCATCTTCTCTCCTTTGAGTCTCCTCCTTCTCAGAGGCCATCATAGGTGCCCAAGCCTTCGCCTGTCTAGATCAATTACAGCTAATTGCTCCTGATAACAGGAAAATAATCCCACCGGCCACTGGGCCGGTACACAGCTTTGTTATTGACCTTGTGTTGGATTTCACGCCAACGGCGGTGCAGGAATAATAGGTGTGTCGCACACACAGCCAGGAATGTCGAGCACTCCTAATCCCACACACTGTTGCCAAACCCTATTGTACTCATCACCTTATAGCATAATCTTGCGTCTCTGTCAGAGGGACATTGTATCAACACTATTTCACTTCACTCATTAAGACATCATATTCATTTTGGGTTTTCTGGCAGGACATTCCTCGGATACTTTTGAATTCTTTGAGTAAAGTAGTAATATGTAATATCACCAGGAAGAGCAGAATGTGGAGTGTTTAAGTGCAGTGCAGTTTGGCTGCCTCTGGTGAACAAATCTTATCACAATCTTTTCTTTAAATTGTAGTAATGTCATGTTTAATCACAGGAATACGGAGCCTGGTTTGAATATACGAGGCAAACGTAAATGTTAGCATTGTGGAAGAGTGTTTGGTGTTGCACTCGACCCTTGTGCTCAAACCCTAAAAAGGCACCGGCGTTGTTGAAAAACCCTTTCACACAGGTGAGGATTTGAGTTCTGAGAAGAACAGACTGGTGCAGCACATGTCACCGAATTCCATTCAACAGCTATTGACACGGCAAATTTAAAAGCACAAATGTCACCTCCTGCTGGTATGAAAGGAAAGGTCAGGAGATCGCCTGAGCCAGCATCATATGTACATCAGCTAGATCTCAGTGGTGTGCTGATATTTAAACATCTATAAAGTGCATGTGATGACTTCACAGCTTTTGTTTACAGTATATGGACATTCCTTTATCACGCTGATAGTGGCTTTTGTCTGTGTCTTCCAGATCCTGGCAATCATCTCCATCTTCTTTATTGTGTTGTCCACCATTGCCTTGTCTCTCAACACCCTCCCAGAGCTTCAGTACACAGATGAGTTTGGCCAACCCTCAGACAACCCGCAGCTGGCCCACGTGGAGGCCGTGTGTATCGCCTGGTTTACCATGGAGTACCTGCTTCGCTTCCTGTCGTCCCCCAGCAAATGGAAGTTCTTCAAAGGTCCCCTGAACATCATTGACCTGCTGGCTATCCTGCCCTACTATGTCACCATCTTCCTGACGGAATCCAACAAGAGTGTGCTACAGTTCCAGAACGTGCGTCGGGTGGTTCAGATTTTCCGGATCATGCGAATCTTGCGTATTCTGAAGCTGGCTCGTCACTCCACGGGGCTTCAGTCTCTGGGCTTCACTCTCAGGAGGAGCTACAATGAGCTGGGTCTGCTGATCCTGTTTTTGGCAATGGGCATCATGATATTCTCAAGTCTGGTATTCTTTGCTGAGAAGGACGAAGAAGACACCAAGTTCAAAAGTATTCCAGCATCCTTCTGGTGGGCAACTATTACGATGACAACAGTCGGCTATGGAGATATTTACCCCAAGACTCTTCTGGGAAAGATAGTCGGAGGTTTGTGCTGCATTGCTGGAGTGCTGGTGATCGCGCTGCCCATTCCGATTATCGTCAACAACTTCTCTGAGTTCTATAAGGAGCAAAAGAGGCAAGAGAAGGCCATCAAAAGGAGGGAAGCCTTGGAGAGGGCAAAGAGAACTGGTAGCATCGTCTCGATGAACATTAAGGACACCTTTGGTCACAGCACCGAGCTCATGGACATAATGGTAGAAAATTTCGATGGAAACAAGGAGAAGATCCATGACAATCACGTGTCTCCTATTCAACCAAAAGGGACGCCTAAACTGAAGCTGCAGATGAGCCCAAGCAGATCACTCAAGACCCCTGAGCCGTCCAGCCCCGAGCAGGCCCGGCCCTCCAGCAGCCCTCAGCATCTGAGCGTACAGAAACTGGAAGACATGTACAACAACCTGACCCAGCCGCAACAGAAAGCCAATAGTAAGGAAAAGGGGCTGCTGTCCAAAGCCCTCGGACGAAAGAACGAGTTTGAAATGGGAAGCATTCGCCCCGACGCCGTCTCCAGCGCAGCAGGCGTCGTGACAGACATGAGGAGCATGTCCAGCATCGACAGCTTCATCAGCTGCACCACTGAACTGCCCGAGAGCTCCCGCTATTCACACAGCCCTCCCAGCAACATTCTGGGCAAGATTAGCACTAATCCCAGCCTGGAGCCCACCCTGGAGACCGAGCATGAGGGATCGCAGGGTACTACTACACCTCTGATGGGACTCAGATCTGGCCCACATCCAGACAGCCTGCAGTCCAGAAACCCTGTCTTCTCAGACAGCTCCTTGGTCCAGAGTCCGGATGCATCTGCCTACATGACTGCCAGCGGCAGGACACCCGTCAAGAGCCAGGAGCACTTGCTGCCTGGCATCTTCACTTTCCACGACGCCACCATCAACAAATTCATTGATGCCGACACGGACGAGGAGGAGCACCCACACGATGGTTCGAGCAAGGGACGCCGAGAAACCTCCACTCCCAGGTGTCCGCATCATTCCAGTGCCCAGCAGGGGTCCAATCATACAGAGGGTCCGCAGAAAAGGCTGGGGAGGAGCACACTGCTGCTCGAAGGGCAGGAGAACCATGTGGCTCAAGAGCTGCAGCCCCTTCAGGGAGAGAAGAACCTGTCCAATGCTTAAAGTGCAATGAAGGCACAGAGAACTCAACACAGCCGAAAGTCCGGGAAACGTTTGGACAAAGGGCGACATGTTTTGCCCAAATTACAGACCTTTCTAATCAGAGACCAAGAGAGTATGGTAGAAGGAACAGTTTTACACTTTTAGCCAGAGAGTACATCCAATAAATACAGCTTATTGTCGTAAAAGCACAAAACCCAATAATCGTATGACCAAAATACTAGTTTTCTGACCAGGGATGCCACTTTAAAGCCACAATAGCGAAGGCTTTTTAGTCAGTAGCAAACTCCAGGGGGTATGGAGGCACCGATCCAGTTTCTTTATGACAGGGGAAGAAGGAATTTTAAGGGGGTCACACACCTGTCGAAACTGCATAACCAATTCTCTTTAACGTCCTTCATCAAAACTGGCCTTAGTTTTTGTTATCATCTGTGTTTTATGTGTGTATGAGTGAGACAGAGACAGACAGGACATGCTGAGGATGTCCAATCGTTTTTGCGATGAACTCTCCCCAAAAAAAAAGCCAATGTTTGAGGGGAAACCGAGCGTTTTCATCTCTTTCTGTCTGTTGTAACGAGGAGAGACACGGTGGAGCTGCGATCAGTCGTTTTCACTCACACACTCAAAAGGAAACCCTCGTTTGTTGCAATAACCCCCAGATAGGTGGCTTATATGTCCAAAACTTTCCCACAGCAGCTGTAGCTCAGACCGATAACAGCGGATAACTAACATCATAGCTGGAAGAACTCCCCTGAAAACCAGGCGGATTTTCATTCTTACTCTTGTATATGTACACACAAATATATAAATATATATATATAGGTATAATACCAGAAAAAGATAGTTTATTGTACAAGTAAGATACTTCAATTTGTATAAACATAATTTATATTTTTAAGGTATTTTCTAGCGAAAGGGAATGGTAGTTGAATATATTGTGGTATTCCTGTAGTTTTGCATTAAATTGCAGCACACGTGCTGTGTTATATTGGTGGGGTTACATTTAAATGACAGTAAACTGTAGTAGCTTGCTTCGCTAGCATGTATTGCTGATTGTCTGTCTCTGTGTCCATTGTGAAACGTGAACCAAAGAGGCGTCCCGTCTGATGATTGGTACAGGTCACTGAAGCATTGCAGTCAACCCAACACATGGTGTCCTTCAGGACGTCCATGTCTGCAGTCAAAAGAGAAGAGGAAAAGGAGGACACAAGGGGGGATTCAATCAACAGAGCACTTTATTTAAGGTCCGTTAGGAACGCTAAAGTGATTACCGTTGATTTCAGAACCTGCTGATGGAGTTTTCACAATGTTCCACAAAATTCCAGACTTCCCTAAGTGCAGGTGTGCTAGCGTGCCTGCAGAGGACTTTAATTCAACCATCTCCGTGTTCCGTGTGCACCTGAGTTTAAAAAAAGGCTAACGGCTGATCTGGATGTTGATCATCTGGTGCTTCTCATCTATTCTTATCAGAAGGTCAAGTTTGTGGCTTGTGTTCTTTCTCTGCAGCAGTTTGCAGCTCGACACAAAGTGAGAGGTGTAATAGACTCTTCTGTGCCTTCTGATTTTCATAATCGGCTGTGCCCCCCCCCCCCCCCACCGCATCTGACCCAGTCTGAGCACACCCAGAAGACCCTCGTCTAAAGAGAGGAGCAAATAAACACAGTCATCAAGCGCCCAGAATCCCATATTAGACATCCACATGATTCCCTCTGACGTCCGCTTCATGCCCCCAACACGACCCCACAATTTAATGAATTAATAAATAAAACAGAGACGCATTGGCCCGGCTGAGTGAGCGGCTGCCGTTACTATGGTGATGGCTGAGATGACAGGATCGCCTAAAGGAGAAGAAAGGATGCTAATTTGCGGATTCCGCTCAGGCCAGATGTGCGATTTAGTCATGTTCCCGTCGCCTCTCTCTTCAGGCACATGCACGCTCCTGCGCGGAGGAGGGAGGGACAGGGGCCAAATCAAACACCTTCTCACCGGGGAAGGAAGGTGTGAAATGTGAGCGGAATAGGAACTCGCCTCGACAAAGAGGTGGGCTGAGGATGCAGCGGGCTGTAATAGTTCGTCTGACACGCAACAAGACTGTTGTGATGGACGCACGCTTGTGAAGGACAGGTCGCTCCTCAGCTGTGCAGCAGCGTCTTCGAAATGGGGCTGAAACTAACAATTGCAATGAGAGGCTGAGAGAGAAGACAACAAAGGTAACGCTCTCCCAGCCGCCATGCAGAGAAGTCTGCATGAACACAGTGCGACTGGTTCCAACCCTCGACACCAAAATGGATTAAAGTTCTCAGTCAGCCACAGTTCAAAAACAGCTGTTCGTTCTGTCCTCACAACGTCCTTGTAGCTATGTATTTATATTTATAACTGAATTTGTTAGTGTCCCCTGTAGAACCTCAGCCCTTTGGTGTCCTTGCAAGTAAACGCAAACCTCAGCATTCAGATGTAGCCTCCGCTTGTGTTTAAAACTATTCCCAGAAGCACCAGCTGTAATAATGTTGGTAAGGTTCAGCCTGATCTGAGAACAGTAATGCTCAGTAGAGATTTAAGCCAAATACACATGAGTGTTTTCCTGTGGAAAATCCGCCCTCCTTCAGGGAATCTTACCTCTGTGGAACTCCCACGGGTGTCTGGGAAATGTAGGTGACTTTGTAGAGCGTCATTTTTGCAATTTTAGCAATGCATGTAGCGCTGATTTAAGAAATCGTTACCTAAAATCTGTAAATATCATCTGAGAAGCATTAGGAGAATGTCCGTGATCTGCAGTTTTGAAGCATTTTCTCTCCCTTTACTGACTGATGCTTAATAAAATATGATAAATCAGGATTTGGTGCTTTGATGGCTGAAATGTGTTTAAATAGAATCGACAGAATCAACAGAAATTAACGTGAGAACAAAATTTGACGAACGTGTATCGTGTGGATGAAACTTTAAACAACAGCGCCCCATAGCGGGGTACTTTGTGAAAAGCAATACAAATCTGTTTAGAATATTTAAAACTGAAGAACAGAACTGAAAAACCTACCCTAAAATGATCTCTCTTGTAAGCACAAATGTCAGCCGACAGATGATGTCATCATTAAAATGGGATTACGTCACAGTCAAGTCCAGTCACAACTCTGAGCTTTTCCTGAGGTAAAAACAGTCTTGTGAACGTTTTTGATCACAAGTGCTGCAAAAGCCTTTAATACCGGCGATGTAGGTGTGACCAAAGAAGAAAACGACTGAGAAGAAGGCAGGTTGTGGATTTGCGCGTTGCTAATCAGGTTTTCTTTACTTTAACGATTTAGTCAAAGTTGGATTATCCGAAGAGATCAGGAATAACATTCTGTAACAAATGAAAGGAATTTCCTTTATATATATAAACCTTTATATATATATAAACAGCATATTACTGTATTTTTCAGGATGAACAAAAAAAACTCATAGGACTTTAATGTTCAGCACTGCCTGAATTGAAACTATTTATTTAAAACACACAAGAGTGAAAATGAATCTAAAATCTAAAATGAATCTCATGTTTTGGATTTCATGCACAAATGGGCATATTTAACGCTCTTCATGCTCCCAGTTCATCCATTAGATCCAGGTTGTTGTTGTTTTTACGCAAAATCAAAGCTTTATTTTCCCTTATGGTGCGTGCCTGTATTTGGCTGAATCGGCGATGATAACCTGGATAAATTAAATCTACGACAATAAATCAATATTTATAGCGGAGGCGTAATAGCAGTGCTGGTTCTGGTTCCGAGGCTTCATGTGCGCGGCGCCTGGCGGGTCCCAGGGAGCCTTCCCATTGGCGGCCGCCATCAGTCGCTGCCCTAATCCGACACAGGTTATATAAAATGTCCCTCCAGTAGTCCCGAGCGTCCCGGACAGTCGTGACAGGAGCCGAACCATCATGATCGTCATCGTGGACCTGCTGCTGATGCTCATCAACCTGACCTGCTCCATCCTGAACGCCGTCGTCCAGACTTTCCTCCGGCCGCGGCTAAAGAGCATCGACGGGGAGCTGTGCCTCATCACCGGGGCCGGGGGCGCCCTGGGACGCCTGTTCGCGCTGGAGTTCGCCAAAGAGGGGGCGCGCCTGGTGCTGTGGGACTGCAACGGGCCGGCCAACGAGCACACGGCCGAGCTGGCGCGGGGGCTCGGAGCTCAGGTGCACACGCACACGGTGGACGTGTCCGAGCGCCGGAGCATCTACGAGACGGCGGACAGGGTGAGAGCGGAGGTCGGGGAGGTCACCATCCTGGTCAACAACGCCGGAGTGGTGGCGGGCCGCAGGCTGCTGGACTGTCCCGACGAGCTTCTGGAGAGGACACTGCTGGTCAACTGCCACGCGCTGTTCTGGGTGAGACTTGTTTGAATTGAAAGCACAACTGAAAGTTTTGCTTGTCGATGCGCCAGGGCGACATCTGAGGTGCGTTACATAACGCGCGCTCGCTCGCTCGGCTGCGCGTCCACCGGCTTTTTTCGTGCGCACTGAAGTGTGAGAGGCTTGTGCGCGGTCCCGTGACGGTTCAGTCCGGCTCAGCTATCACCTGAAGTCCCCAGCTCGTGCCAGAGACAGCCGGGATGGACAGCAGGGGTCCCTGAATTGGACTCGCTGAAAATGAGACATTTTTAATTTGTTTAAAATTGAACTGGTGAGATTAAACCTGCGCACTCAGTGTCCGCCTTTTCTCACCCAAATTGCAGTAAATTAAATATTAATTTCTACGGCCCAGTACAGATCACGTGACTGGAAAAATGCGCACAATAAAATCACATCCTGCAGTTGTGATTTAAGGTTATTACACTGTTATAGGAATGTGTTTACAAACTGGTCACAGCTATGCCTTAATATAATCTCCCTCTGCTTTTCCTACCCCCCCCCCCACACACACACACACACACACACACACACACACACACACACCAGATGACAAAGGCATTCCTTCCTCACATGAAGGCAAAGAACCACGGTCACATCGTGACGGTCGCCAGCGCTCTGGGGCTCTTCAGTACCGCCTGTGTAGAGGTAGGATGCACCATCCGGACTCCACCAGAGCTCATTCCAACCTGGCAACCTTCCTCCCCCAGGATTACTGCGCCAGTAAATTTGGAGCCGTCGGGTTCCACGAGTCGCTGACGCACGAGCTGCTGGCGGAGGGCGCGGATGGCGTCAAAACCACCCTGGTGTGCCCATACATCGTGGACACGGGCATGTTCGCGGGCTGCGAAATCAGGTGATGCCTTGTTTACTTTTACCGTCCTGCTGGGACGCTGGAAAATCCTCCCTCTAACTGGTGCCGCAGGAAGGAGCTGCGGAGCCTGATCCCCCCTCTGGAGCCGCTCTACACCGTCCAGCAGTCCATGAAAGCCATCCTGGCCGAGCAGCAAATGATCTGCATCCCTCGGCTCATGTACATCCCCGTCCTCACACGAGCGTGAGTACAGACGGCCGGCGGGGAAACGTCGACGCCCCCGCGTTTACTCGTCTCCCTGTTTTCCAGGTTGCTGCCCTGGGAGGCAAACGTGGCGACATATCGCTTCATGGGAGGAGACAAGTGCATGCTACCCTTCATCAAGAACGTGGAACTGAAGACCTCCAGCAGCCACATCAAGTCCTCCTAACACCTCGCGTCCCTTCTGCACTCACGTCTGGACACCGGAGGCTCCTAGCGTCCATTTACTCTGTGATGTCATTTAAAAGACGAATTATCCGATTAAAAGGCTGGAATAGAAGAATGTGGATGTCAGAATCAATATAAGATGCAACCAGATCTATACAAGTGCCCCTTTTTTATTCACATTATCAAACAGTGGAGGAACAATGACGACACATGAATCCACAGGAAACATGCAACAGAAAGCTTTCAAGACCTTTGAGCCACACCAATGAGGGCTGGAGGGGGGGGGGTCAAAACAATATGCAAAGGGTTAGTCTGATACTGATACTGAGTCATTTACATCCACAGTTACATCTTTTGAGTTTGCTAGTTGGTCATGTCATTAAAAAACCCTTAAAACGTGTTTTCTTTTATCCAAGCGTGCTCTGGTAAACCCATCCAAAACAAGGCTGTCGTCAAACCAAACGTGGTATGCTCCGGCTGAACTGAAGGAGGCCTCACGCGAGAGCCGAGCTCCTTTCTTCGGTTTTGCTCCAACGCCCTCAGACTAACTGCACGTTGGCAACCTGGAAGTAGCCCTGCAGGAACTGAAGGCCCTCGGCGTTCAGACTGGTGCTCAGCATGGAGGGAACCTGCGAGGGAGGGGTTCGACTGTGATGTGGCGGCACCAGGAAAACATGAAGCTATAATCCTCGCTTCCGTTTTGACTTACCCTTCCAGGACAGGCAGTGGAGAGCTTGTGCAGCGACTGGGCCAGCAGGATCTTCGGATTGCCGACCGCTTCTCCGATGGGGTCGTGCTCTTTCTTTCCAGCGAACGCGAGCTGTGAGAACGCCGTCTGATAACCGGGCGTGTCTTCGATGTCGATGAAGTGCTCGTCGTCCGGGACGCTGTCGTCTTCCGGCAACTCGAACAGACCAATGAGAGCCTGGAGCAGAGGAGCCCTGGAGACACGGACCAAGTACTGGTGTTACACATCTGCACAAGGTTCACATTAGTGTCAACCAGCACCGGCCATCAGGTGATCAACCTGACGGCGTGCTCACCAGAGTTTGGTGTACTCCGTGTCCATCATGGCCGGACACTCCGTCAGGACCTTTGTTATGCCGACCGCGCAGATTTTCTTCTCGATTGTTCCAGAAACCTTCTGGATTTCTGGGATGATTATTTTTTCCAACACCATGCCGAACATCCTGTGAGAGGGCGAGCGAAGGTTGGAATAAATCCGGGGGAAAGAAGCAGCCATTTAAACTCTTAAAGTGAGGAACTATGGATGCTAGTGTGTACAAGGTTAGCGCTTTTTAAAATAACCAAAGTAGATGAAATTAAAGCCGTCTTCTGACTCAACATAAGCTACTCTCGTGTCAGACCAATGAATCATCCTCTTCGTCCTCCACATTTGACTAGATAATGAGCTTACTTTGGCTGGATGTCGTCAAAGATCTCCTGTAGTGCTATGGCGCCGTACTTGACACAATACAAGTTGACAAACACCAAAAAACCTGTGAGAGAGGTAACCGGAGGGATGATGACGGCTGAACTTTGTGGAATGGCAAAATAGTTAAAGTTCTACTGACTCTTGATGAACTTGGTCGTTTTGGAGCTCTGGAGTCTCTGGAAGAGCAGGATGAAGATCTGTTTCCTGTACTGAATGATGGGCTCCCTGACGAGACCAAAACAGTGCGTCGGTCACACCTTTCACACCAGATCTTTACACAGGGAAAAGCAGCGCTGGACTTACGGGGGCATGTACTCGATGATGCTGTTGATAAGGTAAAAGCCTTGGTGGTCGTTCGCCTTGGAGGCGATAAGCTTTTGAAAGACTCCGAGCAAACCAGGCTGAGAGGGAAGAGCAAGCATTTAAATACTGGGAAAGGCAAAAAAACAACAGTAAACCAGTTCTTGCTTACTATTTTATCCGCAGCAGAGCTTGAAATAGAGGAAGCCCCCTTCTCCAGGAAAGCCTGGAGCAGCCGCACCAGAGGGGGGATGTTTCCTGTCCTTTCCCACAGGACAGGCTGGAGCAAGTGGGGGAATAAAGCCATGTAGGAAGCGGGAATAGAGTCGGAGTGGATCTCTAGGAGGAGTGACATCACCTGGAACACGTATGGAAGAAACTCTGCCAAAGAAGGAAAAAAACATCAGAAACTGGTTGCACTCCTGTGACCCACCAAGAGGTTCTGCCTCCCAGCGGAGACGCACCTTGGACATCGTTCTGGAGGATCTCCGTAAATACGGGGAAGAGGGCGTCCTCGAAGCTGCCGACAGTGGCGGGGTTGGCCTTGCAGGTGATGCGGATCGACAGGCAGAGGGACTCAAACAGGTAGTGGTTAAAGTGAGGCTTGCTGGGATTCTGAAAACCACATTTCAGGGTTACAACATTCCACTTCTGCCGGACAAACCTCTCCACACAACACAGTCAGGTGTGTTTTACCTTGCTGACTAAGAGGAGCTTATGAGTGAGCTGCCCGATCAGCGTGGGGATGTAGGGAACAATAGAGTCTTGTAGCAGGGAGAAGCTCCGCATGATGGCTGCAGACAGGAGGAGAGGCAGGGAGCAGAGTTAAAACCAGAACCTTAAACACAACAGAAGAAAGAGGAGCTCACCTTTCATGATGTATTCGTTTTCTGCTGAACCAGGAAGAGCTAGCGCCTTGAACAGGTTGGTGAGCAGCTGCTCTGTAAAAGGAGCCATCTCTGCAGGACTGATCCTGAAACACAAGACTGGATCAAGCCCTTTATCATGTCACAAAACAACATTCTAAAGCATCCAAAAAAAACCACTGAGGACTCCGTTTTGCAGAGCACCCGCGTGGAGCAGCTTTTGAGTTTCCTCACAGTGTGGTGTTGCTGGGGCCTCTCATGGTGAAGAGCCTCTCCAGAGCATGAGCAGCGTACGTGTGCTCCACGGTGCTCTCTGCCTGCAGATGGTTGATGAGCAGAGGAACCGCCTGCAGCAGATGCTCCTTAGGAAGCTGAGGGGGGGAGGACAGAGAAAAAAGCCTCCTTAACACATCTGTTGTCCAAAAAGCCGGCAAGCTCGGGGGGGGGGGGAGACTCGCACCTGGCTTCTGAAGATCATGACGTACTTGATGGCGTCCGCTTTAAGAACCGGGAACTCGTTAACTGCAACGACACGGAGCGTTCCCGTTAACCTCCTGGTGATGGACACCGTCAAACACAGGTGGTTTTCTAGATTCTTACCGTTGGGGGATTTCAAGTCTGTGAGAATGTGGTTCACAAAGAATTCATTGAGATTCACCAGCTGGTTGGCTTGTGTTATTCCATGCTGTTGGGGGGGGGGGGAGAAGAAGCCAAATTAAATAAGAGCGTTCTCCCAGATGCAGCTTTGGTTCAATCACTCAGTCGTTAATACCTTCTGAGTCTGTCCTTTGGACGCCAGGGACGTCACCAAATAGATGGCAGCGTCCTTGTGTTTCCAGTTTTGCCCGGGGTTCTTGGCGTATTCCGTCAGCATCGAGTTGACGTACCCGGAAAAGATGGCGGTAACGGGCTCTTCGAAAAACTTACACAGGCCCCTCACCAGGTCGCACGCCGCCCTTCGGCGGGTGTCGATGTCTGCGGAAGGACGGGGGAGGGGAAAAGGTGATCGACGTCGGAAAACAGGGGAAGGCCGTTAACCGCCCGACTGACAGCGGGAACGAAATCTTTACCAGATCCCTCCAGGTCCCTGCGGATGTATTCCTCCGAGTTATCCTCAAAGGCCTCCTCGTCTGCGCCTGCACAAACACTCAGTCAGCACCACAGAAGAAACAAACACCTCTGTTGCCAAGGTGACCGTCTCACTCACTTCTGAACTCCATGTTGGGAACAATGACCTTCTCGCAGATGCTGGTGAGCGTGTTCTGGTCCTCAAACAGCTGCTTGTAGTGGGTCCTCTCGCAGACCGATGCCAGGAACTGGATGGCATTGCTGACCAACTAAAGCAAACAAACAAGTGGATTTTAAACACAGGTGAACGGCACAAGCACGCGCCAGTAAAGGGTCAGTTTCTCACCAAGTCATACTTGACTTCTTGGCCGGTAGAAACCAAAAGGCTCCAGATTGCGGTGACAAAACTGGGCAGATACGGCTGGAATTCTTCGTCGTACTTCTGCGCGTAGAGAGCAGCGTTGTCACATATTTGAGACTTGAGCAGCTCCAGCAGACCCGCTTCTTCTTCATCCTAACGAGAGACGAACACAGAAATTAGAGTCATTGTAAAAGGGGTTGAAGATCACTAATGTAAAGTAAATTTGAGGACTTGCATCGGTTTGTAAAAGTTTGTTATCCAACGTCAGCAGGGCGTGGAAATTGGTCATCCAGGTCTCCATGTTGTCCTCAAAAAACTCCGGGAGATCCTGTTGAAGACGTTTTTAATATCACCGAGTTCATAGCAGGACGTTTATGTTCATTTATGTTCAAGGTCCATGTGTTATTACAAAATAAGGCCTTAAAAAACAGTGTTTACCTGGAAGTTTAGACTGTAAAAGAGCTTACAGATGAGGATGAGGGAGGAGAAGAGGACCTTCAAAGCATTTACATCTGTAGCGTGAGTCTGACACAGGTCAATAGTGGCCTGCAGCACAGAAGGAAACATCCAAGACTTTCAGACCTGTCAGAGGTTCTGAGGACGTGTGGTGAATGTGTCATTACAGACCTTGAACAATTCTGTCAGAGGTGGAGCAAACGTGTCCAGAACCAGTTTGATCTCAGTCCAAAGCTCGTTTGACTTGAACTCATGACGATACCTTTTTGAAAACAGTAGCAATTAATTAGGCACCATGGAACCCAATTAACACGAGGCAGAAAGCTGAGCTCTACCTCTTGAAGAGGGAGTGGGCGGTCCTAAGCACTCCGTTGATGATGTGGAAATCTCCACTCCTAAAGCGCGTCACCATTTCAGTCAAGAGGTCAGGCCATTTCTGAGGGAAGTCCTCCCTTCCTATGATACTGATGGCATCGCTCAACTGTAGACGCACACACCATAGACAGAGGTTGGTCACATGATCATGCAGACACACATGGGAAAGATGAGGCTGTACCTGTTTCTGGATCTGCTCTGGACTGGTGAGCATTAAATTTATTATATTTGCTTTGATAGCTGTTCGGTCGGGATCGGACACCTTATTGGGCTCATCTTCAACCTTTTGGAAAACAAAAAAAACGGAGTATAAACAGTGCAAGTCCAAGGAACAATACAACAGTATAGTATTATATGATCATTACCAATATCTATAACAACACAAAGCAGGATAGTGTGTACTGATGTGTCGATTCACTTTCTTTTTTACTGCCAATCCAATCCCAAGACCTGAATTTGGATATATGCTAATACTGAGTATGTATGTATGTATGGATGGATGGGTGCATGTCCCAAAAGGCAGTTTGAGGTTCCTCAAATGTTTGATTACGTTAATGGTATCTTATCTTATCTCTTTCAGGTATACATTATATGGAAAATTTCACTAGCTGCAGAACTGTGCAAAACTGAGGAACGCTGTCTCCGCTCTCCCCTGTCTAAAGGCACACATTCCAGCAGACAGCAGTAAAACCAATGGATCACAACCAGTGGATCACAAATTTCTACAGGTTGGATCGGAAATTTTCTATGAATTATGTTGTATTGGAACCCGATACCAGATCGGATTAGCCCCTTACTGATTTCAGTTTCTGACCAGTGGCCCTGTTACATAGAGAAACTCACAATTCGCCAGTTTCTTTTGATGTAATTCTTGAACGTGACAGCAGCGCAGACACGAATGACGTTGTCCTGGGACTTTTCCAGCAAGGTGAGCAGTAATAAGGGGTAGTTTTGGTTGCCCTCCACAGACTCTAGAAACTTTTCCGCTAAAGCATAACAGGATAGAATAGGTCAGGTCAATAATAGCAATAACAAAATCCACAACCTGACAGTGAATCATTCCATTTTATTACCTGGACGTCTGACTGCAGGGTCTGGGTCCAGGGTCTTTCTGAGGAACTCGGTGAGGGTTTGGAGGTTGCTATCATTCAGCTCCATTCTTGTAACTAAAGGTGGACAACCAGAGACTTAAAAGAGTCTGTACATAGCAGAAATTAGCTCAAGTGGATGAAATTCATTGGTAGACGAGGACGAAATTCACGTGTTAATTCTACCAGGTATCTCTAACTTCTCTGAACCTTAAAATTCCTGAATCAAATGTTATTTAAAAACGTTACAGTGACAATCAGTTCACGCAAACAATGGCACTTTATTTTTATTTTTTTGCTTGCTTCTACCTATCCATGCATCAATCTGTCACCAACGTTAGCTTTGCTAGCAGCTAGCTTAGCTGGACTGAATGAACAGTAATATCTCACTTTATCTGATTTCCATGCTAACTGTGTAAAGATGCACATGGAATTCAAACACATAGAGGTTTGAACAGTAACAAAACTAACATCTACCTAAAACACGTTGCCCATTCCCATTTTATAAAACACCTAAATGAGCCACAACATCATTAATAGCGGCATGGGAAACAGAAGTTGAACTCCAGTGCATAGACAGATCCTGGAGCCGGTCCTTTTCGACTCAGCTTGCTAACGGTAGCACTAGCCTGCTAATGTTTGAGCTAAGTGTATAGTTAGCCTATTTTAGAACAACAGCCATTCACAAAGGTGATGGCCGAACTACAAGGCTTCTTACAAGGCCGAGCTATTTTTATTACGACCCGCGCAGCCTCTACACAACACTGACATCTTACCCTTCCAGTGAATTCGAGTCAGGCTGGAATGAGCCTCGCCAGCTTTCAAATCGTCTGGGGCGAAAGTAACTGCGCGGTCCCTGCATTGCGCATGCGCAGACGTCACTCTCAAACCACGCCCCTCCCAACTTTACGCACGTTGAGATGGAAACAAAATGTCAACAGTATTCTCAAAACCATATATATATAGATGATCTATTCAAAATTTCCTTTAAAACAATCCTTCCAGTCCCAGTCATGCAGCTAAAGTCTGTAAACAAATTCCAACTAGCCAAAATAAACTTTTCAAGGTTTAATCATGAAAAGATGAAGGCATCACATAATTACAATCATTACCAATAATGCACTTACAACCGCTGGAATGAAACAGGAACGCTACATATTATCCAAACACGTTATTTAAATACAAACACGGAATGAACAGTTTTAGTGAGCTCGCTCCTCGTCTCTCACAGGCACAGGAGGAGCGGAGGCTCAGAACACAGACATGCTACAGGTTGTGCATCTGACAGATGTTTAAGGTGTCTCGCAGCATCAGGTCACGGATTCGCCAAAGTGCATCAGTCATAGTCTTGTGCGCCCCCTTACTCTTCAGCCAGTGCGTTGGGAGCCGGCTCTCCTGCTCTTTAGTCAGGCGCACATCTTGTTTTTGCACTGAAAAACACACCGATTAAAGTCATGTTACACAAGCCTTTCCAATAGGACGTTCAAGTATGAGTCACTTAATGAAATAAAACTTATTTGGCTTTTATCGGATCACATCGCCAATGTTAGCTGCTGTAATCATCGATGCATGCAGACACCACCATCCAAATGAACCTGAGAGAGTTTGGTCCCACTTGCTGATGGTAGCAGACTCGGCAGTCAGGCCCTCGATGTATCTGAGATAGGCCTCGGAGTGGAGCAGGCGCTGGCTCTTGGCTGGTGGGGACACAAACACAGGGCTGGAGGGCTGCTGGACAGCCGGGTGTCCCATCTGGCCTGGGTACGAGGACGGAGACTGCCCAGAGCCCATCAGACCCACCTGAGCGCAAACCAGTGCACAATTTATAGGATATACTGAGATATTTACACAGTCCATAATGAGGAATGCTCTCTTGATTATCAATACAGATTACCTGGGATCCATGGTTCCCTGGTCCTCCAGCACTGGCGGCACCTGCGGACATATTCAACATCAGTGCAGAAGGAGAACATCCGTGCAGAAAATCTCCCCATTTGAGTCTGGCGCTGAATTTCTTTGCATGTTTTGTTCAAATTCTGACAGCAAGGATTTGCTTTCTTTATCAGAGGTGCTTCAATTTTGAGACGTTACCAAAGGCCTGCTGGGTAACGAGCGGGACAAAGAAGGCAGCTCCAGCTGAGGCCAGGTTTATGCTCTCAAACCGACCCGTCATCAGCCTGGCCTATCGGTACAGGTAGCCCCTCCAGTGAGTCAGATTGGTAGGAAAGGAAGCGACTGCATGGCAGGTGGGGTGGCTGTGATGGGGGCATTCTTACCAAAGGGGGACATTCCAACGGGCGGGAGATGTTGGGCAAAGACATGCAAACCATTGTGATGAGGCAACAAGACAGTCAATCTAACCACGTACATTAGCGGCCTCGAGGGGGAATCCAAGCGCCCATCCCACCTTGTTAGGGGGGAGGACGGTAGTAACACGGGACAGCAGCATGCGTCAGTCAGACATGCAGCCGGCGGCTTCACCACCACACATGATTTATGGTGTCATGACACGCGGTTGGGTGCGTAATTATTGAGATGTGACACAAATTCTATCATTTTTGCCTTTGTATACCATCAAAAAATATCTGAAATACACCTTTCTGCTCCTCCTCAGAGGTCCGCAGTTATTTTTGTTTTTAAGTCGCTGACGCGAGCATAAGCGGCAAAATGACGAACCGCAGCATCACTGTTCAAATAATTACAAAAGCCCACCAATAGAAGTGGCGCTCACGGACGCGCGTGCAAGATTGTCGAGCTGCTCTTTTAAAATTCTCAACCTGGAAATGTTGCACTTTTGAAGGTACTGACATCGGATCTGTTACTTCGTCCACGCCTCCTCATCCCAAACAAATCAGCCTTTCGGGACTGTTAGTGCAACAATGAGGATTTGGGTTTTTAAAGGAGGCAGCGCGTCATCGAACGCCCGTTTGTCACATGTTGACGTGATCAGGAGGTCGTTCAATGTAAATATATCGAGCAGCTCAGCTTCTGATTCCAGCCTTCAACTGTGCACTGGGATCCGTCTTCATCTTCGAGGGGTTACCTGACACAGGCGTCATGCTGGGATTTAGCATTCCCATGGGGGTCGGGGGCGGCACCACCCCCATCAGTGCCCCTACTGGGGTACCTGCTCTAGGGGATATCTGATGATGCGTCCTCTCGCGGTCCTGCTGCTCGGCCACCTTAGCTGCTCGCTCTGCAGCAGAGGAGACGAGGAGTTTAGCCGCCCTGCTCTTCAGAAGGCCCGCGCGCCATTAGCGCAAAGGTCGAGGCTCACCTTCGTATTCGGCTTTCCTGGAGCTCTCAAGGTTCCTCCACTCTGTTCCGACGAGGCGACTCAACTCGCCGAAGGAGAAGTCGGGGTGCTGGGCTTTGATGACGGCTCGCATCTCGCTGCTGAAGAGGATGTAGCCGCTCATGTTGATCTTGCGCTTCGAGCCCTCCTTCTTCGACAGGCCTTTGATGGATTTGGGCGCGCACTGCGAACAAGACGAGGGCACATCGTCCACAAAAAGGCGCCGGCTCAGCTTTCACACAGCTCTGCACAGAGCGCTGACCTGTGGAGGGGTGTAAGACATCATGTCTATGTCGCCGGACATGGCGGACTGCATTAGAGGGAGGGACTGGTCCCCCAGCTCGCCGTCATCCTCCCCGAGGTCCTCCAGCTCCTCATCCGTCATGTCAGCAAACTTCGCCTCTAATTCCTCGATTTTCCTGTCCAGAAGTGGAGACGGCTCCTTCTGGGGAACTATGAGCTTCCTGTTAATAATTAGAAACTGGGATTGTTCCACTGATCATCTGAATCCTAAAACCAGGCAGACCCTCCTGGTCTTTTCTGTCTATGAAAGAAAACCAGCTCCTTTTTCCGAGCGTTTAAATGTTCGTTTTACCTAAAATAATATGTCTCATCCTCCACCACCTTTCCAGACAGTGAGAAGCGCTTAAGACCCTTGAACTTCTTCATCTGCTTCTCGCTCTCGATGTAGCGGCTCTCACAGAGCAGGACATCCTCTTCGGGGACTTCCGTTGGCCGACACGACAGGTATTCTTTGAAGGACAACACGATGCATTTCCCTGCAGAACAAATAAAAACACAGGCGGTGAATATTTTCTTCATTGTTTCTGCGCTGTGGGGATCGCGTGGAAAGTTTAGGCTACCTATGATGCAGGTCATTGGACAGGCCTCCTCCAGGTTGCTAAGGAACACTTCCTTTTTGTAGAACATCTTGGTGGGCTCGTGCTCCGTTTCTTCGGGGTGGATGAAGATTGGACCGAAAAAGTATCCTGCTCCGTCTCGGATCCACATTTTTTCAATCCTGTATGAGATTTTTGTTTTTGTTTTTCTGTTTTAAATTTCTCATAAAACGTAACGGTAATTGTTTTTACTGCACCTGCCCACACGGTGGCGCACCAACCCGTGCGACGCGATGTAAACGCAGTCGCCCACTTTCAGCCACAGGTTGTTGTAGCAGAGCTGCTCGTAGTACTGACAGCCTGGCTCTCCGTTGTTCACATCCATGGGGACGTCCTCCCTGTCCTGCACACACACATCGTCCTTCTTATGTCCGTGTTAGCTCACCTGCTTTCTGACCTCTGATCCGTTTACCTTCTCCACAACAACATCCGCCGCCCCGCTTTCCTCCGCCGTCTCAGGTGCTTTCTCCTCTTGCTTGATGGCAAATATGGACGCCACGCGGACGACCGGCAAGGGGGCCTCTCTGGGCAGAAACCGAACCGAGCTCAAGGGCATGGCCCACATCTTGATCTTCTTAAAGGATTTGGACTTGGCCGAATATCTGGACTCGCACACGTAGACGTCCTCGGCTTTGAAGCCTTCCGGCTGAAGTTTGAAGTACTCCTGTGAAATATTTGGTCAGAACAATCAAAGCGATCCTTCTCCAAGTGGATCGCAGCGGACGTAAACCCGCTTTTACCTTCACGAACATGACGACGCACTTCCCCAGAATCTTACTGACGGGGGCTTTGTTGTAATAGTCGCTCTTGAAGACTTCTTTCTCCAGGAATTTGCGCGTGGCAAGATGAAAGGTTTCATTGGGCCTGTAGAACCAGCAGCCATACAGCCACTTCTCACCTGCGAACACACCGAAAGGAGGGATGTTTGGGGGTTAAAGCAACTGTGTTCCTCCTGAAACACTGGTTCCACATCAGAAAGGAGGCTGACCGGTGTCGTCCTGCCACAAACGTTCAATATAGATGATGTGAGGCTGGAGGTTCGGCTCTGCGGGCTCCACGTACACGTAGTCTCCCACGTGGTACATGCTGTCTTTAAAGCTGCAGTCCTGGCTGTAGGTGCGCTGAGGGTTTGACTGCCACGGCCCCCCGGCTGAGTCCTCTCTCTTCTCAGCTTCTGGATATCAACAGCAGACTCAGGGACTCTACGCCAAAGGATGTGCAGGAGGGAAAACAAGAGGGCACATCTGCATAATTACCCTGTTTTTCTTCTTCCCGTTTGATCTTGTCCTCCTCCAGCTCCTTGGGAAGCTTCTCCTTCTTCTCCTTGTCCACGTCGCTGTGCAGATGTTTGGAGGAGTAGCTGAGAGCAGGAGACATCAGGATCTCTCCATTCTTGCACAGCTCGTCCCTGATGCGGATCAAGAAGTGCTGCAGCTCCACGGCGTCTTCAAAGATCTCAGAATCTGTCCTGCAAATGGCAATAAAACGTGAGCATTTCCTAAAAAAAAACAAAAAAAAATGCTGCAGGTTCACACAGCAACGGAGAGCGTGTGACCTGTTCAGGTGTCTGGCCTTTTCCAGCACTTCAAACATGTGGTCCTGGAACAGGTCCAGCCTCTTGTACTGCCCTCGATCCACGTTAGATCGGATTATCTCGAAGTTCAGTCTGGGCCTGTCAGGATTGGCGGGATCGTCGGCAGGAATCTCAGCCAGCGAATCGCTGTAGCAGCGGCCCTCGTCGTCCTGGTGACCGAGCACGGACACAAAGAGGCTCCGGATGAGTTCCTGGATCAAACGGGGCACGTCGGGCAAGTGTGCGTCATCCCCACCCTCCAGGTCGCGCCTGGTCTCCAGCAGCACCCGGTGCAGCACCAGGGCGTCGTGGTAGATCAGCGACTCGGGTTCGTTGTACGTGCAGGCGTTGTTGAACATCAGCACCAGGTCTTCCACCAGCGCGTCCACGTCCTGGTACTTATTAGCCAGCATGTGGCTCTTGATCTTCTCCATGTCCACGGGTTTCTTGATGGCTATGTAATAATCGGGCAGCTCGGCGCGCGACGGCAGGCGCAGGAAGACCGTGCAGAGGCGACGGCCCCGCTTGTCGGTGAAGTTCTTCACCGCCTCGTACAGTTCGTTCAGCTTCTGCTGCAACGGCGTCAGGTACTTTGACTTTTTCAGAGTGATGCTGCTCTTTCCTGCAGCCAAACACAGGTCAGGCGCGTTACCATCGGCACTCTTCTGGAGTCAACGTGTCTGATGAAGGGACGTACTTATTTTCAACTTCGGCGACGTGGTGTCGTCGTCGTCCCTCGCCGGGCCCAGATCTCTGCGCCTGTCCGTCAGAATCTTCTCCAGGATGTCGGCGTCGTTGTAGACCTTCGACAAAAACAAGGATTCGGAGCACCGGGTTCATTTGGCGCTCGCCTGGAGGTCGGACTGGAAACTTTAACAAATCCGATCTCACCTGGGAGCCTTCCTCGTTGTAGTGGCGAGCGTTGCGGAACATCAGCTTCATGTCGTCCACCATTTCATCCTCGGTCATGTACCTGTCGGACCGGATGTTGTGCTCGATGGTCCTGAGGTCCATGGGCTCCAGAATGACCTTGTAGTAGTCGGGGTAGTCCTTCTTGGAGGGCTTGAACATGAAGAGGTCGCACAGCCTCCGGCCCGTGCCGGCTTCTCGGGCTTCGGTCACGGCGGCGAACAGGATCTTCATTCTGTTCTTCTTCGTGTTCTTCTTGTGGCTGGAAGCAAAGGGCAAATCAAAGACAGCGGCGCCAGGAGGCGGGCGGTCTGAGGCGGCGAGAGGCAACAGACCTTTTCCTCTTTGTGCTGCTGGAGTCAGACGTGGCCGAAGAGAGCATGCTGTCTCCGTCGTCGTCGTCTTTCTGCAAAAGCTCCTTCCTCTTCATCTAAACAGAGCGGCGGCGTAAACACGCGTCTGGGTGCCCCCCCCGTGGTGAGGCTGGGACTCACCTGCTGAACGTGCTGAAGTTTGAGCGCGCGCTTGTAGATGGACGAGTGGGGGACGTTGTAGCGCTTGGCGTTCTCGAACATCCGCGTGAGATCCGAGTCCACGTGCTCGACCGTCTCGTACTCGTTGCTCTTCATCTTGCTCCTGCGGGGAATTATGGGCTCTCACATTTGGGAAGGAGGGGAGAGAAATACTGTACTGCACAGCGAGTGTGTGTGATGCCGCAGAGGTATAAAATAGACGGTGAGATAAAGCAAACACGGCGTGGAAGCGTTGATTAATGAGAAGAAACGACGCAGCAGTCGAAGACATCTGCGGTCAACAAGGGTGGACGAGCATGCAGACCTTTGTCACTGTCGGGATCCGTTGCCATGGTAAAATATGCACTAATGAGGCCCCTGCTGACCAGTTAAATCCCAGGATCTGATCATCGGGAAGATAATGTGGGATCTGTGAACGCAGCCTTGACCTCTGACCCCTGTCCTGTCCTCTGTATTTAGTGGCTCTTTGTGTGTTTCCTAGGTTCCTGCTCTAAAGGGAGAGGAACGGAGGTGAGCAGAGTTAAACCGTACTTGATCTGATGGAGGCAGATGGGCTGGGTGATCTGCTGGTAGTAGTCTGGATAGTCCTTCTTGGAGGGCAGCTGCAGGAAGGGCTCGGCGATCAGCTGGCCCTGGCTGTTCCGGGCGCCACGCACGGCCTCGTACAGCTGGAAGATGGGGTTGGTCATGTCCATGTTGGAGGTCAGACTCTCCGCCTCAGACTCCCCCTCATCGTAGTGGATAGAACCTGACACAGAAGGGGGTCAGGGTCAGTCTGGCGAGAGCCCAGGTAGCAGAGACACCGATGTTAGCGAGGATGATGAAGGGGAGCCGCACCAGACAAGATGCCCTCTTCGTCACTTTCATACTGTAGAGCCATGGTGATAGCTGAGAGCCGGTCGGCTTGGGCCGACCTTTTGTTCCTGGGGGGGGGGGGAGCAGAAGAAAAGTTCAAATCAGACGGAAACGTTTTCCTCCGCGCATCCTTGTCGTCGCTACCTGATGCGAATGCTGGACTTGGTCGGTTCTCCGTGTTCCATCTCAGACTTTTTCAGCGCAAAGATCTTTTTGATGGTGTTGGCGTCCTGGATCGGGGGGACACGTCACAGACAAACGGGTCAACTCTCAGCCCGCGGCACACACGAGGTCCTCAGAGCCGCTCTCACCTTGAACACTTGCGAGCCGGGCTCGTTGTAAGTCTTGGCGTTTTTAACCAGCAAGTCGACGTCTTTAGCCATGGCGCTAACGCTGGTGTAGTGGCCCAACTGGAGGGAAAACATTTACCAGAGTTCCACGAGTGAAACGGTCAAACACATTTGTGATGTCACTTTTCAAAAAAAAAAGAGGCAAACCTGAATCTTTTGTGCGATGATTTTCAGATCTATCGGTTCCTTAATGATGGCGTAATAATCTGGGTATTGCTGGAAGCAAAGACAAAAAAAAAAGGAAAGAAATAAAGCTGTCAAGGAAAAGTTGATGAATCGTGTCACTCTGAAGAGACGCCTACCATCTTGGACGGAAGTTTCTGGAACAGCTCGCTGACCAGGCGGCCCGTGGGTTCGGTGTACGACACCATGGCGTCGAGGAGCTGCTCCAGGATCTCCTTCAGGGAGGCGGGAGCGTTCTGAAAAGGAGACGCAACATATTATGAAAATACATGAAACCTAACACAACGGGAGGAAGTCTCCGATTCAGCCGTGACTGTGGACTTCCCACACTCTTCATCACGCATGAAAGCTTCACCTCGTCCTCAGCAGAGCCTCCCGGGTTGCCGTGCGCATTGTACGCGTCTTCGTCATCCTCATCAAAGTCTCCTCGCTGGACAAATTCATTCTTGGTGCGCAGGTAAAGGTCCCAGAGTTTGCAGGCCGCCCTGTACTCGGGGCTGTCCGGCTGGACAAAGACAGGAGACGCACGTTCACGCAGGTGAGCGGAAGCCTTCGAGCCCGGCGGCGCCGAGTGATTCACCTTGTAGTATTTTTTTGCGTTGTTGAACAGAAGCTGAAAGTCGGCGGTGAGCTGCTCCACGTCGTCGTACTCCTCCATCTTCAGCTTCTGCTGGATCTTCATCATGTCAATGGGCTGAGACACCACGTGGTAATAATCCGGCTGGTTCCTGCAAGAGGCCAGAGACTTGTACCTTCTCCTGCCTCATGGTCTCACACCTCTGTCCTCTGTTCTCTGTCCTCACCGTCTCTTGGGCGCTCTGATGAACAGCTCACACAGCATCCGGCCCTGCTCGTCTTTGTAATCCCTGATAGTGTTGTACAGCTCATGGCACACGGCGATCTGGAAGGCAGCGATTAAACACTGAAAAGCAGCCTCTCCCCCCCAACAACCTGCCACACATGCCGCACACACAGAAAACAAAACATTACAGGATCCACGGTGGGAATGTTCGAGATCCTCCTCCTCTTCCTCCCGGTTGATGATAACGATGATGTCTGGCTGTCCTCAAAATCTCCCCCGCTCACGCTGCTGGAAGGAGACGTTGCTCTTCTCCTTTTCAAAGCCATCATCAACCTCTGAGGCACAAAAATAATGAGTTATGGGGACAAAGTAGAGAATTATTGTGTTTGTCAACAGCACAAACAGCTGGAACTTTGGGGATGTTACGTCTGATAGATTTAGTAGACTATTTCTGCACCTTTTGAAGTGTCTTCACTGATGAATACTAGCTCATAATTTGGCTGTGTAGCGGATTAAATATCAAAGAAATGATTTTTGTTGGGTTGCATTGAGACCAGAGTAATTTAGCCCTCATCGAAAAGGTTTTGGTTCTGTGGATTACGGATTATTAATCCTTGATGACAATGGAGTCAAGGACGAAACTCTTACGTCCGCGTGCAGATCCAGTGGTTATTACAATGTTGACAGACGAATGTGGAAAAACAGAGAGAAAATGACGAGGTCTAAATTTTTTATTGACCTTTTCCTTGGCCCGTATTCAACATTCCCTGGAAATTTCATTAAAATCCGTCCGTCACTTTCTACTGATTTAACGCTGGCTGGCACATAAAAAGAAAAAGAAAAGATTCTAATGTCATCGTAGGTCACAAACATACAAAGATATGCAAAAGCATGTGAACTGTATCATTAATGTACTCAAACTTCTTCATCAGACCTTGTTTGATAGTGTTTTAGGGGGTTAAAACAAGCTGAGCAAATTCCCTCAAATTGCAGCGGAGATTTTTAATCTCAAACGCACTGGTCTCCTGACTGCTTTGATAATCCCCTCTGCGGATTGTGAATCAGGTCCGTCTGATTTTCTAGCTGCACTGCATATTTTTGGTCAGACAGAGGTGATGCTGACACGTCTGGAGCCTCCGCTGTCCACATCACGCCGAGCGCTTCCTCTAATCTCCTCCAGCTGCGCACACAGCCCGCAGGCTGCTGCCTTCTTACCGGCTGAGCGGGGTCGTGCAGAGCCGCAGCTGACTGCACACAGACCTGTCACTTCTGTGCAAGACACACCAGCGGCTAACGCTAGCTCCAGCGTTAGCCGTCACCATACGCACAAAGGCATCGCTGCAACAACGTCTAATGTCACAAAGCTACGGCGCAGCACGGCGACCGTATTTCAAAGGGGATGTTTATTTTTATTGTGTCGGTCGTCGTGACATGGTTGTTTTCTTACCTTCTGTGAGCACCTCACTGGACCCACGCAATCTAATCCATTAAGAAAACCAATCACTTATCGATTTTAGGCGGAGGGACGCGAGTGTCAAGTTAACAAAAGAATCATCCGCAACTTCCGTTAGCGTCCTTTCAGAATAAAAGCTATACGTTGCGAAATTAGTCAAAAGTGCGTCTAAATATTGTTATAAGGTTCAATTTCCAATTTTCACGGTATAACATAGGATTGGTGTAGGTTAGTGATTTAAACGGGACGTTTTTATCGTTTAGATGACAAATTAAATGAAAATTAAATTAAAATATTTTACGATGTTAGTCGACTTCCTACTTGTTGAGCGACATTAACACAAAACATCGCCATTAAAATCATTTTTTACCCAACTCTGCAACAAGCCGAAGGCCGATACTCCACGATCTGACTATAGAACATATTTTTGTTTTCATATACACCTATCAGACCTTAGGCCATATTCTTCATATTTTTTCTTGTAATGTTGACCACTGTCGTCTCCCTCCTTCATTTTAGGAGTGTTAATTTTTGTCATTGTTCTATTGTTTTCCTTGAAAATTTGTCGCATACAACTCAAGATATATTGAAATGTATTTTGTTTGAAGGCAGTTCATAGCTGAGTCAAGTTTTGGTTTTAAATTTTACTTTTTAAATTCTTTTTTTTTTCAAATCAACAAGATTTGATTATGTATCTTACACAAATTTTGAGGTTTGTTGTAGAAGTTTGCCCAATCCGATGGATTCACAATTCACGAAAAAGTTTTACAGTGAACCTTTTCTGTAATTAGTGAACAATTACACAAGGGTACAAATATGTCGGCGAATATTCTTATGCTCCACTAGATGGCAGTAATACACAACCAAGTACCTCATAAACCAACAAGAACCACAGAAGAAGAATCGTAAAAGAAAAGAAGAAGACGGGAGACGGAAGTGGACGTTTCGGCATCCCATGTGTTGGCGGTCGTTAATTCATCATTTACTTCAACTTTAGCTTATCCTAGATTGTATTTTGCTCACGCATCACACACATCATAAGAACGAAATAGTGTGTTATCCTAAGCAAAGTGTTTGGTTAACGATAGACCGTTAGCTAACGTGGAAAAAGCTAAAGTTGTTGTAAATCATCACACCTAGAACATCCAGGTTTTTACACGAATGACAGCGGTGATCGATACAAACATGATCAAGGAAAACTGCTGGAACGTCCCCGCCAACGCACCGGCATGCATGGAGAAGCATCTGTGCTCTGCACAATACAGATCTGGTAGGTAGACAAAAGGAGATGTTTACATATGCACACACGTGGTCAAGTATTTTAACAAAGCTGCTGCTTAATAATGACCCCTTGATTTATATATAAACTGCTTATTGTCAAATATTATTGTTTTTGTATAGTGTGCGTCGTGACTGCATTTTGTTGTCAATGAAATCAGTGTTCACCATTGACCGTGCAAGAATTGAGATTGGCTGAACGTTAGGAGAGCTTGATGACATTTAAACTTTAACTACAGAATACTTTTACCTTGCTTTGAGGTGAGTCAGAGCCCCGCCTAAATCTAGCCATTATAACAAGAATGGAGGTTGAATAAACGATAAACCAGTTAATCCTGGTTCATAGTTCTTTTGTTCTTCATGCTGTTGCTTAGGTGTTGGAGGATTCACAATGGTTTTATTTTGAATCCAACAGAATGGCTATTCATCATTCTTGTTATAGTTACAGTTTTTCTTGTCTGTGTCCACAGATGGAACTCTGCTGCTCGGTGCCTCTAGCCTCGGTGGCAGGTGTTGGCAAGGATCTCTCTGGATCTACAGCAACCCTGCCAAAGCCCCCAACGAGGAACTCTGCAAGGCTGGTGTGCAGACCGAGGCTGGAGTTGTAGATGCCAAATGGGTTTCAGACAAAAGTGTTGTTGTGGCATCAGACTCGGGTAAACGGCAGATTTCAGAGCAAAGATCAACACAAGCCGGGTATTTTAACATTAAACTGGACTTTGTTTGACTGTTGCCATGCAGGTGCTTTGGAACTGTGGGAATTGGCAGAGAATGAGCATCTGTTGGTGAATCGCTTCACTAAACATGACCATGACGGCATCGTGACCACGGTCAGCCCCGTCACTGGCTCCAACAGTGCCGTCACCGGCAGCATGGACTGTCGGTGAGCGTTTGTTGTACTGATGTCCATTAGAAACCACCGCTTTTAATATGCCTGCAGAAACATTTTGACATGTTTTCATTTGTAGAAATACAATTACATCTTCCTCTTGTTTAAATTTTCCTGCCCATAGAATTAAAGTGTGGGATCTCAGTCAGCAGACGCTTGTTACTACATACAATGGTGAGAGGGCGTCTGTGACGTCTTAAAAGTGCTCCACGAGTTGTTATACGGCCTTCTGACTGAGACTCTTGTTTCCCTTCAGCACACACACAGCCCGTCCACTGTGTTGCCTGCAGCCCTGCAGAAGAGTCTCTCTTCATCTCCTGTGGTCAAGTAAGATAAATGACAAAGACACAAACGGAGGAAGTCTCTTTAACACAAGCTAACTGCATATTTATGAGACAGTATTGATTCTGTTGCGCCGTTCTACAAGAGATCTAAATAACATCAAGGGCTTTTCCTCCCAGGATGGTCGTGTGTTAATGTGGGACAGAAGGAAGCCAGATAAACCAGCCACATGCCTCGGTAAGGAACATCCCCTGGCATCCTGACTGTTGGATATAGCAGTTGTGGACAGAAATGACCTGAAAAATCTCAACATTTTTGGGGGGAGATCCATTTGATGTCATATCGTCAGTGTTTGTTAAAAGGAATCTCATCTTGTGTCAGATGTAGAGTCTCCCAGATGTCCCGCCACCGCTGTGGCCTGGCACCCCCACCACAGAAGCACCATAGCTTTAGGTAAGGTGTGCAGCATCTGTTAGCAGATTACCAGCGGTCTGTCTCTACTAGGTCGGGTTTTTCTGTCTGTTGGACTGCAGGTGATGAGAGTGGCAGAGTGACTGTGAAGGACTTGGTGGGAACAGAACTGGTGCGGTCCGAGAAGGTCCACAGCCGCAGGGTCAACAGCCTGGCCTATTCTACACACAGGTAGGCACGATAAGCGATGCCCTCTCATCTGCTCTGGCGTTACATGAAGGTTTTACCTGGATCCGTCTCCACTCCAGTACCCCCATGCTGGCCTCCGTCAGTGATGATTGTTCCCTGGTCGTTCTGAACTCTGAACTACAACAAGTGTAAGTCTCTACACGGAAACTCTCCGGTCTTCTCTCCTGCGTCCACAAACACTAAACCCGCGATCGTCCGCAGACTCCGAGATCGTCGACACCAGGACTTCGTGAACGACGTCTGCTGGCTTCAAGGCGGCTCCGACACCCTCACGACCGTCGGCTGGGATCACCTCGTGCTTCACCACACGGTGGGGACGGCGAACGGAGCGCCCCACTCCTCCGTGTAGACAGAGATGCTCCTCACAGGCCTCGGCACAGCTCCACTTTCATTAACTTTATGTTTGGGACATGTTCAGATGCAAAGTAAAACCTGTATCAATCTGTTGCATCACAGCCTGTTCTAGTGAACAAGGTATCGGATTTCGGTAGATGTAATTCTCGTATTGTCAAATACCTGCAATAATCTTTTTAAGCTCTTTTTTTGTGTCCCTACATCCTGTGTGTGGCTGGTCTGGAGGCAACTTCTCATGTGGCACAGTTTTACGTCAACAATAAACACTTTGTTATAGCAGATGTGTGCTTTGGAAATGATTCTTTTTCATGAACTTTCAAAAAGCTTTTATAGCACAATTCTTCTCTTGTTAAAGTTTACACTGTACACAGGTTTAAATGAGTGTTTATACAATAATATGGCTGCTGAATTGACTTACTCACCAACATCAGTTGATGACTCTTTCATTATATTAGGGGTATAATCTGACATGTAACAAATGTCAATAAGCATTTAGAAACACATCCACGTCTTCACACTTCATGCAAACAGATTTTGGAGAACTTTTGTCCACACACAAATAGTATTTTACACCTCTGAAAGCAGCTTTGACTTCATGAATCTTTTTACATTAATGAACCTTCGTGTTGACAGTAAATCCAGCTTTCGATTGACGTGGTGGAAAATGTGCTTCTGTGTTGTGTGCTGTCACACTGTGCAGCCTGTTGGGTACGTTTTCATTCGGGTGTTGCGCAATCAGAAAAAGTTTCTGTGCTAAAATCAAAGGGCCAAACATTTCCTGATTGTTAGAGATGGGACTCCTTCCAGGAGATAACAACACCCAGACATGAGGAAAGTATAAATGTAACAGAAACAACATTTACAGTATAAGAGGCAACGTCATTTTAAACACAAAAAGTCAAATTTGACGTTATGCCGTACATTATTACATACATTAATATGTAATGTTCAATTGTAACTCTATATACTTCATAAATAGGTGTAAAATTTCCTTGGTTAAAATTGTCTTGATTACCCACACGATGCCGTTAGAAATCTTAAAGAGTAAAAACATAAAACTTTGAAGAGTTAGTTGCGTCCTCCACATGCTAAACATTATTTTAGTCTTCCTTCTGTACTAATTCCTTCTGTGGCGACCCCGCTTTAGCCGCGCGCGTGCTACGAGTTCCCTTTATTGGCAACGGTGATGGGCTGTTTTGATCCGGGCCGGACGGTGAAGGTGCAACCGTACTGGTGTTTGGAAGACGATCCGTTACTGGAAAAGAGAACATTGACAAGTTTGAGTGAAACTGTGCTTAAAAGCGACAGAAGTGCTGCTGTTGTCCCTGGGCTCACCGGACAGCGGACGAGGACACCTTTCCCTCCAGCTCCCGCAGGTCCAGCCCTGCCTTATCGACCCCAGGGTTCTTCTTGCTCTGCGGGGTAAACTTGGGGATGACGGGTACGTTGTTGTCCTCATCAGACAAAGGGGTGTTCCAGTCATCGGGGCTGGTCTCCCCGTCCCTCACTGGGGTCATTTTGTGGTCCATTTCCAGCATTTTCTTCTGTAAGATGCTGAGGAGTGTGGCCTGGCTGGGGGACAGCGGCGGCGGTGGCGGCGCCGGAGACTTGGTAAGGTTTGTCTGGACTGGCGGTTTGGGTTTGACCTTGGTTTGTAGAGGTGGGAGTACTGGAGCTTGTGGGGGTTTGGGTTTGAGGGATGGGGGTGTAATTTGGGGCATTTGTCTGGGAGGGTCTGGTGGAGGGAGGTCGGGGGGAGGCTCCAACATGTCGTCTGTGTCGCCAAACTCTGGCGGGGGAGGAAGCAACAGCACGCTTAGCTCCTCTTTATCGTCCTTGTGGTCGTCCTCTGGGATGCGTTGCTGCGTAGCCAGGTTGGTTGCGCTCACCAGCCCAGCCGTCCCGTTGATGCTGGAGGACTGCGTGTGGTCCTTGACCAGAGCGGGCCTGGGTTTTTGTGAGGTCGTGGGTGTTAGTACGTTTTCCAGGGCAGCGGCAGACTTTGACCTCTCTTGTGTTACGCTTTGTGATGTCGAGAAGGACAAACCGGACCTGGGTTTGGCAGCGGAGCTGTTCGACAGCAGGTCACTGGGGTGGACGTTGGCTGCGAGGTGACTGTTCTTTGGGAGGTCGTTTGAATCCTGATTCGATCTGTGCTTGTCTCTTTCTTTAGCCGCCATTAAAAGACTGAGGGGGGAAGCTACAGATGCCTCGCGCGATGCGCCGCTCTCGCTGCCTTTCAGGTTGCGCAATTTACGATCCAGCAACGGGCTGAATTTACCAGTTCGACTCAGAGGTCCTTTGGGTTGATCCTTGCTTGAAATGGCCAAAATATTTGTCGCTTTCGGAGGCTGAGGAGACGTCTGTTGGGTCTGGAGAGGTCTGTCAGGTCCCACCGACTCTGATTTGATTTCCTTCTTCAAGTCAGGCTCGGGTGATGGAGAGCCTGGACTAATATTTAAGTCACGCTCCTTTCTCGCTTCCGAAACTGGTTTAGGCGGTGGAGCTAATTTTGGGGTTTTCCCATCAAACTGAGCAGGCACTGGATTCGATTTAACGGACCTAGAATCTTCCAGAAATACAAGCTGCTTGGGTTTTGGGTTGCGATCTTCGCACCTGCTGAGGATCGAGGCTTTGGGAATGTCATAAAGCTTCGCCGTGTTTTGGGGATTGAAGGTGGACGGTGTGGGTTTCTGCACAGGGGGAGGTGGGGCAGGGGTCTGTGGCGGGGAATCATAGGTGGGGATGGAGGACATTCTGGTTGGTTTTGGAGGAGGCATCTTCATCTTGGCCTGCCTTTCAGAAGGTGGCTGTGGTGCTGCGAATTTGGGATGCTCGGGGACTAGGTCGGGGGGTAGGCTGGACGTGGACAAAGTTGAGGAACCGCTGGAGCAGATAGAGGGAGGCCTTGGCGGTGCCATCTGTGGCGGTTTTAAGTAGGAGAAGTCCTCTTCCATAGAGGGTAATGCTGAAGGAGGTTTTGGAGCGGGCATGGGCGGAGGCCGGAGGTGTTGCAGGTCTGGATCGTCCACGCCGCACATGAATTCTGGTGGAGGTGGGATAAAAGTTCCTGGAGGGGGCGGAGGTGCCATAGTGGGAGGAGGAGGAACAAATAGTTCCTCCTCATGATCAGGCGTGGATATAACAGATCCATTCAACAGATTGTCTCCACCCACTGTGGAAAACAAAGAAGAGATTGATCTGATGCAGGTTTGTCTGCATGTGATTCAGAAACTGCAGAAGTATAAAAGTATTTCAGGCAGGTAAGAACAGCGATTCACAAAGCGCCTTTGGCCCTCAGAGAGCTCCTAAGGCTTTAGGATCAAATGAGTTTTAATAAGACGCAGGCTTGATCAAGCAGGGATGATGCTTGTGGGTCTTTTTGAGGGGGGATTGTTTTCTTTATTATTTACGCCTCTTTTTTGTGAAAAAAGCCTACACTTTTTCGATAAGCTCCATTCCTCGCTGTATTCTGTTCATATTTAAAGAAATCTCGTCAGTTGAGAAGGGGGCGACATGCTAATGAAATAAACAATGTCTCACACTCTTCGCTTGCTTGTAAATTGTGCCGTCATCTCGAAATTTAATTTCCCTTTTGAAACCCCCTCGTTCTCCTGCACCAGCTGCTCTTCTGTCCAATTCAGCATTCGAGTTCTTTTTTCTCTATTTCTTTGGGTTTTTTGGTCATTCTGCCAAATCAAACTGCTTTTTACAAGGAGGCCAGTAGTCACGGTAATGGCTGCATCCACCTTCAATCATTAGATTTCACTGTCCATTCATTGCTAGGAGCCTAACAACCAATCACACCTTTAGAACACTGTGTCCTCCCTACAATGGGGTCAACCACACCTCCTCATTAAGATAAAAGTTTCTGCTCCCTCCTCGCCCAGAGTTGCTCTCAGAAACTTCCTCAATCACTCTTAAGCTAAGACGCCTTGCCAGGATTTTTTAGGCTAAGCTAGGAGCTCTCCACGAGGACTCTGAGAATCTTTTTGAATAGGTGCCCTGGTGTTTCAAAGCTATTTAAATCATTCATGACACACAGGCATTAAAAACTAATGGCTCAGAGCTTGAGGAATTCAGCTTTGTTCTAATAAATGCAACCACTCCCATTCTGTAAACACCTTAGCAACCTGGTCTGGCTGTTTGGGTGCATTCAGGAGGGTAATTGAGCCATGACCTGGGCAAACATTTACCTGCCCCACATTTTCGAATCTTATCACATTTGCCCAATCCATCAGCTGCCTTGGACGGAGGGCACTTCACGCCACAAATAATGGAGTTTCAATGAACTCTATACGTTAGATCCCAGATCCAGACCCACCTGAGCCGTTGATCTTGGCGCCGTTGACGGGGGGAAGGAGGGGAACTTTGGGTGTTGGGACAGCAAACCCTTGAAAGCTGTCTAGGCTTGAGGACTGTGAAGGAGGAAAAACACCGTGAGAGGGCTGATACTTCAATATTTGAGATGCTCAGAAGAATATGTGTGTGTAGAAGTTTAGTAAACACAGGATTAACAATAAATCCTGGTTTAAAGGCATTTATTTACCATTTTAAAGTGGCCCAGCAACATTTGAACAAATGCTTCCTCTAGAGACCCTAAAAACACATTAATGCATCAATCTGGGAGTGGCTGGTTTCAGGTATTTATGGCTTTTTTATCACTAAAAAAAAGATGAATCATCTATAAAGATGATTAATCAATAATAGTCAATACTAAGACCCGTTTTTTCGTGAATCAGAGGATACACCTATCACGCGCTCATTGTCCAGAAGAAGAATCAACCCTGTTGCTAAGATACCCCCGTGTTTTATTGTGAGCGACAGTGAGACGCGAGGGGGCGGGGCCTACTTGCCAACTGCACCAAAAATAACCACAGGCCGTGTTGACACAACAAAGAACAAGTGGAGGTGATCTCAAACAGAACCGTTGAACACAGAATCCAGGCCCCGCGTCAGAGAAATTACTCATCCTTCCCTCCCAGCGTCAGCGTTCCCTCGCCACAAACACAGAAGGTGTGTCGGTTCCACGATCCAGTCTGACTTCAGCTGGCTGCTCCCAGAACTGTGACTCACGTTTCACCAGAAGCGAGAGAAGATGTTCTGCTGGGTGTGTCGGACCAGACGCATGCCACAGATTCACAGAACACTCCCTGACACCCGAGTGTGAGAACAACCAGCCCTGGTTCGCCGCAGCCCTGCGCCATGACGACATGATGGGAGGCGCTATTGTCATCCTAAACCGATTTAGAATGAAAGGGCGTGCGCCAGAGTTAAGGAGGAACACGTCCTTCATTTTGAAGCAATTAAAATTGCACTGATTAGACTTTGAGCTACGATTGAATCAAAGTTGTTGTGAACCACAAATAATCTGTCAAACAAGCCAAAAGATCTCAAGTATTAAAAATTGATGACATTTTGGTAGCCAGATTTTTTTTAAAGTCAAAACTATAAGAAATTTCCCCATATCATGGTTCTTGAAGTCCTTGTATCGTGTGTAGAACACATGAAGCCCTGATCTATGTGAAGTGGTTGGTCGGCACATTAATTTAACAGGTCTTTATCTTTTTTCCTTCCTGGTTCTGGGCAGTTTTTTTTTTTAAAAATGACCTCAATTCCAGCATAATAAAGTGTCCTTTATCAGCTCTCTTGCGTGCGTGCACTCGGGCAGACAGAGCTCAGGACGAAAACAATAATAATAATAAAAAACTTTAACGGCAGCGAGACGGAAAGGCGGGATCTGATCCCATGCAAACACGGTGTTATTCAAATGTGCGAAAATCAGCGATAAAATGTAAATGACTCGGGGGAAGTGGAGCATGGTAGACTCACAGTGAGATGCTTGACTGTGGGTCTGGCCCTGACGCTGGCAGTTCCGGACTCTGGGATGGCTGAAGGCTGCAGCACCAGCTCCACGTTGTCTGCAAACAAATGGGAAAAGATCACGTCTCTCCTCACGGGGTCTCACAAGAAAAGACGGGATTTCAGAGAGGACGCCCGCCATCTCAGCTGCCACTGGTGTCCAGCGGCCCCGCATTGATCTCCGCAGATGGGATTAGTGGATTCCTGTCATTGTAAGGGCCCGACCCACTGTGATAACATAGTCTTGAACAGGTCAACTGCGCTGAAGGTGAACGAGGAGATTCTTAAGATCAAGATCACGATGCCAGAGAGACAGCAGAGGTAGCTGAGCAGGGCTGGAGGATGAAAGGCAGCTTTGATGCATTCCTCTGCTTCTCACCCCTCTGTCTCGCATGTGTTTGACTAATAAGTGACTGGTGACAGGAACATGTCACTGAGAACTATTTAGGCTGTCTGCCCTCACTAATCATCATTAAGGCTCCCGGGAGAAGTGTGAAGTGAACAAAGGGCCCCGCTACACCTACAAGGGCTGCAGGTGAGAAGAGAAAAATCATCTGCGTTGTTAGAGCTAGTCTCCCACCTCTGCCACACGGATCAGCTGTAAACTGCTGTCATATAACTGGATGCCTTCCTGTAAACTGATATCAACCCGCTTTCCTTCTTAATCATACACAGAAAACACGTCACGTTGTTTTGCCTGTCCTGAAACACAAAACGCAGGTCTGCGTTCACTGACAGGACGCCCCGACACCATTAAAGCGTTAAAAACCTCCATGTGGGCCCCGGTCCAAAGGTCGCGCGTAGGCCCGTCACTCACCCATCTCCTTCATTTTCACGTTGGTGTCGAAGAGAGATTGATTCTTCCGACCCAGGAAGTGCAGCGGACCCTTCTTCATGGTGGCAGGTGACAGGGAAACAGGCCTATGGGCGCATTATGATGCGCAGGTAAATCCGTGCGTGTTTTCCTCTCTGAGGCAGGTGCGCCGACGCTCTGCACGCAAACCCGATTCCTGCTGTTTGGTTCCACTTTTCAGGACAGGCGGAGAAAATGGAGCAGAGCCCGCCTCCCCTGCTGTCCCCGGGCCTCCCTCTTCTGCTCACACACTCCCCGACAGGTGAGGCGTCACAGCAGCACGCGCTTTCACCACATACCTGCGCGCAACGCACGTGAGGGCGCGCGAGGGAGCGACCTCCCACATTCTCCTCCGGTAACATCTGGATCTACAGCAGGAGACGCAAACATCAGGGAGAAGCGAAGAAGCCGCGCGCGTGCGTGCGTGCGTGTGCAGAGGAGTCTTTATATGTTCGAACGTTGTTTTTTGTTTGTTTTCTACCAATTGTCCCTTAACGGGATCGTTTCCATTAGTTAGTTAGGTTGTCAGCTCGTTAGTTACTTAGTTTTATTTATTTATTTTTGCTTTTTAGGTACATATTTTGATATATTTTCGGTGACAAATCAAAAGCAAATATAACAATTAAATACACACTATCATTTTGCACAGCTAAAAACAATTTACAAGCTAATTGTAGTGCATGTTCATATTGAGTTATTAAAATCGGATTTAAATCACACTGTAATATCCCAGAAAGAAGTTGTGAATGATAAATAAGTGAGATATAGATAATTATTTTAAAAATGAATGTGAAGTTGGCCCTCAAATGCTTCTGTATGGCGCCATGAATGATTATAATATTATGATGGGAAAAGTGGGAAATCAGATGCAGAATTTATAGATTTCCTTTACATTTTCTTGGTATAGTTACTTAAATATGTATAACTGTAATGTAATAGGAGTTCTACTGCAGTATGCCTACTTTGAAACAACTACAACAAATGTACAGTGATTACATGATGTTAACGCAGATTACAGGTCCAACAGATTATAAACAGAGATTGACCAAGCAGTTAAACTTCAACTTTCAAATGTAACATGAAAATGATCAAAAAAATAAACCCAAATACAAAAATCTACATTGTGTCTGTCAGTGGAAATATGTGACCGCCCGGGTGTTATTGTACATGTCATATCCTTCACCTGTCATGGAGATCACGTGACCCAGGTGATTGTGTCATAATGTAAAGAGGATTAATTATCCACTCTACCTCACAGTGACCTCTGACAGCGAGGGCTCATGTTTCAGAGCAACCGCCGTCTTTGTTTCTGCTGAGATTGAAAGAGTCTGATGGATTTGGGGGATCGGGCAGATCATAAAACATGTTTGCCCTCGTGCTTTAAATTACATAACAGTGATTAAAACCTTTCCTCACAGGTTTTTTTCCCAGTCACGTCAGACTGTTGTACCCGAGCCTCAGTGGAAGACAAAGCAGACTGGTCCAGCCAGTTCTCCTGACTCCGCTGATGTAACGTGATGAAGGCGCTGACAGGACCCTTCGATATGTTGCTGCTCCGCGTCCAAGGAACCTGGACATCCAGGAACCTCCGCGGCAACTTTGTCCCTTTCGCTGTCTCTTAACGCTCATGCCGCCAGAAGAGGACGGACGTGTTTGTGGTCCATTTGAAGTGGCACATAACTCAATACATAACACACTTTTGTCACAGTTTCATATACTCCTGCTTTCTGTCATGAAAATATAATTATCATGCACAGCATTTTACAAATCCATCATAGGACAGGTTGATATTTGGCACCAGATGAGACCTGATAAACTGCTTGTGAATGAAAATGAAAGTAAAGTCAGTATCATGACTGTTTACTTTCCGTATTCAACAGTTTTCCCAGTGTTGCTGCTGGGGGCCTGGTGGCAGATGGATGAGCGTTAAGAGGGTCTGAAGGACGCTCCCTGCCTGTGAAAGTAGGGTAAGCTGGGAGATCACTGGGCTACAGCAAGAAGACTTAAGTAAAGCAGCATGTTCAGACAGTGAGCTGATTTTGTAACATGGTAAAGTATGTTTAGCTTTACGATCTTATTATTAGAAGTAGCCTCTTCACTGACTTTGCGGGGAAACTTGGGGTCACCGCTGACTGTCCCCAGAGGTGTCCCTTCAACTGTGGGACAGTTAAACCACCCTCTCACCACAGCTCTCAGCACAGGGGAGGAATCTTCAGGATTTATTCATCCATATTAATCTTATTTTCCCGGTTTTTACTCCAGATGGATGGATTTTGTTTTGATTTTGATTTGATTTTTACTTTAAATGTTGCACACACAGCCATTTGCACATGATGGAAACCATTACAAACACCGTAAACAAATTGGCCTGCTGATCCCAGCATCAGGTGGTGCCCCAACGAGGTCTCTTTAATCAGACTTTGACGAGCAAATTGGATCGGATTTTCTGAGCCTTTCGCTCAGTCAAGCGGGGACGTGAGCGGCTCGCATGCGCTGAGTCCGCTCACTATTTTCTTCCTGGGGAGGCACCGACTGTGACAGCTGCCCGGCGGATGCACCACGTTAGGGGTATGGTTCTCGCTGGACTTTTTACTCTCCGGTTTTGAAAGCAAAATAAGCCATGGGGAACGTCTTCGGATCGCTGGAGGAGCTCCAGGCGTGCGAGAGTCACCAGTGGTACAGGAAATTTATGACCGAGTGCCCATCTGGACTTCTCACTTTTTACGAATTCAAACAGTTCTTCGGCCTGAAGAACCTGTCACCGTCGTCAAACGCCTACATCCAGACCTTGTTTAGGACCTTTGACATGAACGACGTAAGACCCTTTGCGCCCTCCTCTCAATTAAATAACAGAGTTTAATTTAAAGGGATAATTAGAGATTAGAGCTGTGTGGTTAAACTTTTAGTCCAGATGAAACTTCGCGTGAAATGTGTTTATATGATCATTCATTATGATCGTTGTGTGTATTATAGTTTGTTTTATATAGAGGAGAACTGAATATCTCATCATTTATGTACGGATGTTAATATTCAACCACAATTACAACTAAAATATTAATACATATTTAGGAAAAAAGTGAAAATTTCCATGATGTGTCGAGGTTTCATTACACAAAGTGTTGTCATGCGTGGTATTTCTGCTGGGGAGCAAACAGTTTGAGAGGATTTTAGCTCATCAGAGGAAGGTTTATCCCTTCGGCATGGCTTAGTAGACTGACCTACAACCTAAACATGACACGCGTGACCCACCCCCAGCCCCCATACAGCAGGCGCACCTGCCTTAATGATCTCAAAAGGTCAGCGTTCATTATCCCTCCTGACATGCAGCTCTCTGGGTCTCTTCTCCTGCAGGACGGCTTCATTGATTTCATGGAGTACGTGGCTGCTCTGAGTCTGGTGCTGAAGGCAGGAGTGCAGCAGAAGCTGCGCTGGTATTTTAAACTCTACGACATAGACGGGAGTGGCTGCATCGACCGTGACGAGCTGCTGCTCATAATCAAGGTGAGCATTAGACCTAAGGGCTTAGGGAGACATCCCCCCACCTCAAAATAAAACCAAAGTAGTGTCCTCGAACCACCCCAGAGGACCATCAGAGCTTTAGTGAGAGTGAGGAGGTCCAGAGGAGGGCAAGACCTGAGCCACAGCTGTATACCAGAGGGGCAGATGATGTTTACTGACCTCTGCTGGCTGAAGAGTCAACAAGGGAGTAATACAACCAGGAACTAGCTAAACTCCCCTCTCTTATTAGACTCAAACCCACAACCTCCTTGCCATAAGGAAACTGGGGGCTGGGTTTAGATTCTATGCCCCATGCAGATGCCAGGCTTTTATTTTTTCAGACTGGATCTTTTCTCACAGAAAGAGTGAGTTTTTTTCAGTGCCATATTTCCCAATTCTAACATTTGAAGAGTTTTAGGTTGTGAGGAATGATGCTCCAATGTGGCGCTGATGTAGAATGATCTCCCCTCTGTGGTGTTTCAGTCCATCCGTGCAATCAATGGAATTCCCTCCGAGATGTCGGCTGAGGAGTTTACCAACATGGTGTTTGATAAGATTGACATCAACGGAGACGGTGAGCTCCGAATATTCCAACCACAGCAGAATCGTCGACCGATCGTTGTTTTTTTTTCTGTTTTAGGTGAACTCAGCTACGAGGAATTCATAGAGGGGATCCAGAATGACGAAACTCTGCTGAAGATGCTAACAGAGAGTTTGGACCTGACGCACATTATGCAGAAAATCGAAGGACAGATGAATGCCAGCAGCTCGGACTGACGGTACAGCTGCGGATCAGGATCGGGATCAGGATCTGGATCTGGATCAATACGTCGAGATGTTCTTCCTCTGTCTCAGGCCGCGATGCCGTTTCACTCTGCCGACAAACTCAAAGCTTGAAAATCAGTTTGCGTTGCTGCTGGACTGATCACTGGACTGATTTCTACTCATTTAAGTGCCATTATAATCTGTGGGCGTTTGTGTGCATCCTGTTGTTTCTTTATTCGGTTTAACAGCTTCTCAGCCATAAATCAGAGGATCTGAATGTATTTGAATCAGGGCCAACTCAGCCATAAATAGAAACAAATCTTTTCCGGGTCAGCAAGTCGGTCATATTTTTATGGGGATTTGTGTTAAAGGTTTTTTTCGGACCGCGCTTTTTCTGTCCTGTAATCAGCAGGTCGGTTCAGCCGTCAAGGGGTTCTCAGTGGCTTAAAGCGCTGGCTTAGCTTCTATAAATAGAGTCGGCTACGTAAAGTGTAATAAACTGCTCAAAACTAATTTGAGTGCTTCGTTGATTGTTTTGGGTTTAGCATATGTTCACAGAAAGGCACAGCTCAAACATAATTTTTCTTCTTCTTGTTGTTAGCACTGGTGCTAAAGTTAGCCACAGAGCGCAGGGTTTTTCTGCTGGACCAACAGCTGACACTGAAAATCATAATACCATAAACGGATGCGCAGTTTTATTGCCTACAGTAAAAACAGGTGATGACATTCAGGGAAATTGATAGCGATCAGTTTTACGATGCTTTATGATGACCGCAAAGGACTCTGTCATTCAGTTGTGGAAACGTCACCCATCCTTTGTGATGCGGAATGCAGCCGCCTCGACTCCAACATGCGCAATGCAGAATTAGCATCACACAGCAGCGGCCTAATTGCACATTTAATTGCAGTGAAAGCAGGGAAATCGAAGCAAAGACGAGCAAGTGGTGGCGGCAACAGTCAGAAAAGGCCGTGCGGTTTCAGGGAGTGGTCTGACCCCTGGACCAGCATCATTACCATCACCATCACCACCATCAACCACAACAACGGTCCTGCTGCTGTCTGCTGTCAGTCAGGGTCATCAGTCCCTGTGATGTGTAAATTACACATCAGTGCTGCATCTGCCATGAATAAATTGATTGAACTGATTAGGATGGTTGAGAAAACATGTTTCCTACAGATTAGTGCAGATTGTTGTTCGATTCTGTAAGAAAATATTTATTTCATATCAAGTAAAGACTCCCAAAAATAAGATATATCATATATAGATTACTGTGATCATTTGCTCTTACTGTAAATGCGTGTGTGTGTGTGCGTGTGTGTGTGTGAGAGAGAGAGAGAGAGGTGACGTGACGCCTCCAGCTGATCAGCAAAGGTGTGTCCCGCGCCGTGACGTCACTCCCTACCTGAGTTTCGGTGAGGGGGAAGAAGCCAAACGGAGCGACGAACGACGGGCCGTCCTTTGGAGGCGCCTGTGTCTCTGTGTTGTTATTCCCAGAGGAAGAACGGTGAACGCCCGTGAACTTTGTTTACGTGCGGACCTGCGGGAGTTTTTCCTGCGGGAGGGAAACCGACGCTTTTTACCCCGCAGCTGCTGGTCAGAAGAGCGCCGAGGAGCGACTCGACTTCCTGGTTCTCCGCAGGTATGTCCGTCGGTATCGCGCTCCGTCACTTCGTTTACTTGACTTTGAGCGTTTAAGTGTCACGTTAGAGCAAACCTCCGCATATTAAGCGGACTGTGGCTGTACGTTTGCGTGCTCTCACCTGTCCGGACTGACTCGCGCAGAATGTCGGTCACCCCGCGACGCGTCCGGCTGAAGCCCTGGCTCGTGGCTCAGGTGGACAGCGGCCGATACCCCGGGCTGGTGTGGATCGACCGCGAGGCCATGCGCTTCAGGATCCCATGGAAACACGCCACGAGACATACGCCGCAGCACGAGGACGAGGACACCATATTTAAGGTGAAAAGAGTTCCGTCATCTTTAAACCAAACACTCCTGCTCTGCTCACTCTCACCCTCCAGTCATTTAAGTGGAGACAGGTTCGTCGGTTCTAATGAGGTTCGTTCCTCTTAGATTTAGTAGATTGGGACCAAAAGTAGTCTGAAATTGATGCGCAACAAGTGGCCCAGCCTTTAACATGAAACATTCAGGAGTGCAAAAATTAACAATTCATTACACATAGTGACTTAAAAAAACGGGTGTTCCAGAATTTGTCTATCCCTGTTATTCTGTTACTGCTTAATTGTGGGCTTGTGTATTCAAGTTTACAATGCCCGATTAAAAATATTCTACTTAAGTTTTCCTACTCCATAACAGTTTATCAAACACCAGTTGTGTCGGGTCAAAATAAACTCTTAATTTCACACAAGCCCTGGGTCGTCATGGAGATGTTCCTAGTTCTTTTTCAACCAGTTTTGTTTGCAGCATCATTTAAGATCCTGTAACATGGTTATGGTTCTCCCTGCAGCACTGGCAGATGAACCAGAGATGAGAGTAGCTACAGGGTTTTACTTTAGATCCATGAAGGTGATGTTTGGACAGACCCTCTGGTTTTTAAGATTCTGTGGAGGCGTTAAATAATGCTGCATGCATTTATTTATCTTCAGTTGCTAATTTTTTAGCACGTGAGGTTGGACCGCGGGGTCCTCCTCATCCCCAGACATAAGCTACACATGTTCTGTTTAAATCCACCCCCAGGCCTGGGCTGTGGAGACTGGGAAGTTCCAAGAAGGAATGGACGAACCTGATCCTGCAAAGTGGAAAGCTCAGCTTCGATGTGCCCTCAACAAAAGCCGAGAATTTAACCTGGTCTACGACGGCACCAAAGAGGTCCCGATGAATCCTCTGAAAATATACGACGTCTGCGAAATCCCGCAGCCGTCCAGCAACCAGGGTAAATCAGAAAGGCTTGCAAGAGTGAATTTTGTCCCACATTTTCTATTTTATATAGCCTTCTTTTTCCCCCACCCCAAAGGGTCTTCAGACGCGGGTTCTTGGACACCCCATGATGACGATGGTGGTGAGGAAGACATTCCAGATACACCAGAGTCTCTTCCTCCTTACCCATCCAATGGTGAACAGCTCTTACTCCATTTTTATATAGATCGATCCAATAAGCCATGTTTTTAAAAAATATGACAAAATCTGTAGGTTCACATATATATTCGGGGGGGTGTTGGTATTTTAGAAGTTGCCAGATTGTGTTTGCAGCCTCTTAAACTTCCCCTGAGTGATTCTGATTGATACCAGCTGCCGACTATGCTGGGACCAGTTGAACCAATCTGGACTTTTGCATTTTAAATCCGACAGGATCTCATCGCTGAGAAGTTAAAACCTCGTAGGATCGACAATATTTCAGGCCGCTGTAATGAACCGAACACCAGCAACTCAATTTAATGTGACATTTAAAGCTCATTCTTCTCCCCTCCATCATGTAGGCACCAGCCCCTCTCCTCTCATCCTGTGGTCTCCTACGGGCTCAGAGTCCTCCATGCAGCCCTCCAGCTGTCCACCTTCAAACGAGGGCTGGCCCAAAGAGGAATCTGTTAAAATCTGGCCCAAAGAGGAGCCTGTGGATGTGGAGATGCACCCCACCCTTATGGCTGACATGCCCCCTGCAAATCTGCCTGATCACCCGATGCAGCCCCCTCCTCTGCCTGACACTCTGTTTGCCACTCCAGAAACATGGATCAGCTCCCTCCCAAGTAAGCACCCCCTCCCCTTCCCCCCCACCTTTGTCAATATCCTCAGATTTGAAAAGAAAAGAAGCCCACCTTGTTCAAAAAGCTAATTTGTGCCTGCTATAGTGACAGATCTGGAGGTGCAGTTCCTGTACCGGGGGAAGGAGATGTGTCCCACAGTCACCGTCAGTAACCCGCAGGGCTGCAGGCTGTTCTACGGAGACCTGGGCCCCATGGTCAACCAGGAGGAGCTGTTCGGGCCGGTCAGCCTGGAGCAGCTGCGCTTTCCAACTGCAGAACACATCACCAACGACAAGCAGAGGGTTTTCACCAGCCGCCTGCTGGACGTGATGGACAGAGGTTTGATCCTGGAGGTCAGTGGCCACGACATCTATGCAGTGCGCCTCTGCCAGTGTAAGGTGTACTGGTCTGGCCCCTGCGCTCCAAACCAGGCGGCCCCCAATCTTATCGAGCGCCAGAAGAAGGTCAAGCTGTTTTGCCTGGAGTCTTTCCTCAGCGGTAAGTAGCATTATCTCTGTTTTTATCATGTTTCTTAAAATGTGCTGTTTAAGATCTGGTTTTTTAAGATTGAAAGTGTGTGTGTGTTGTCCAGGGGTGATAGCCCACCAGCGTGGCCAGACTCCAACCCTCCCTGCGTTCGATATTAGCCTTTGCTTCGGGGAGGAGTGGCCTGACGGGAGGCCCAGGGAGAGGAAACTCATCATGGTCCAGGTGAGAGACCCACATCAAGCCCGCTTAGACCCTCGTCCCTCCAGTTTTGGAACCTCCGATTGAAGTGTCCTCCTTCTGTGCTCCAGGTGATTCCAGTGGTGGCCCGTATGATAACTGAGATGTTTTCCGGAGACAACACGCGATCCTTCGACAGCGGCAGTGTTCGACTGCAGATTTCAGTTCCAGATATAAAAGACAACATAGTTTCCCACCTAAAGCATCTGTACTGCCTGCTGCAGACCCACCAGGGCCAGGAGGGCTGGGCATTGCCCCCTGGTGCGGGCTTGAATATTGACCAGGCCTTGCAGGCCCAACACTGAACTGTATTTTTACCAATATTGTAAAGAAGTACTTATGTGTAATCCCATCTAGAAGTGTGCACGCTATGCAATCTGATTTACATGCTTTTCTTTTGTATAAATCTGAGATGAGATGTTTTTTTTCCCCCCTCTATAAAAGTGCTTTAAAGCTGCTTTAATCAGCCTCAGGTCTGCCTCATGCTGTGGGGACAACATGGGTCAAAGTCCTGCTGCAAATGAACATTAGCAAAGTTAAAAAGTAACAGGGAGTCCTGCGTCGTATTCAGAGTTGACAGGTGATTACCCAACTCTTTTAATAAAAAATAATGTCGTGAAATATTTTTGAAGGTGTTCACTAAATGAGGTATTTTTGTAACGTATATGCGAATTTGCATTTTAGGATCCAGTTTCCATGTTTTTTTTTTGCTTTGTTTTTTTTTTTTGCAAAAGTTATCAATGGACCTATTTGACAGTTTTCTTTTCTACTTCGTCTAGCATGTTTTGTACTGTGTGTTTAAGTCGTTTGTTATATTTAGGCAGGCCTTAAAGTATACAACGTTATAGGAACTTTATTCCCACCTTTTTTAATGGTTGCCACCGCACTTTGAGGCTGCTGGATTCTGTTTTTACCAACCAGAATATACCTTCATGTATCACTTGATGATTATTTTAGCAATAAAAAATGGCACAAGTTGACAAAGCTGAGTTTTATTTGGGCCTATACAATTTATAGATTTTGTCCTAAAGGTCCGTTTTTGGCTTCTGCGGCTCCTGAATGCCTCCATCTGTGTGCTGCCCCGATGTGCCGGTTCCTCCGATATGTTGAATAAAATGTAGGATTACTGGGATGCTTTATATTAAATAATGATTTTAAAAAGGGAGTGACGTTGACCCAATCTTAGTGGATTTCTTCATCCCTGGGTGACCTTTTTCCCAGGGGAAACCCTCACCAAAGATGTCACACCCACAGAGCAGTCGACTTGATGGCCAACGATACTGGACCTTGCCCTCTCCTTCAACAAGGAAGTCTCAGTCGATAACTGATACAGACGCTTAAAATGTCTGCTGTGTTTGAATCGAACAAGATCTAATAAGAAGAAGAAAGGCATTAAAACATCACAGGTAAGAATGTTTTTGATACCAGGCAATATGGACGGTTGTTCGCGTAAATAATCTGGATGTAAATAATATACAGCTGACTTCTGTTTATCGGGTGACAGTAGTGTCAGCATAGGTCAGTTTGGCTCCTGTATGTTTCTGAAGATGGTGATCAAAGTCTCGGTGGTCTGTGGTTAAAAACATCTTTTTAGATCCACCTGGTGTCCGTGTGTGTGTATCCGTGTGTGTGTGTGATATACTGCAGGTGTGGTCAGAGAACAGCCACAATGTTCAGGAACAGCAGTCCCTTTACAACCGATGCCAGCAGCTATACGGAGTCCATCAGATCCAAGTATGCTTTTCCCCAGTATATCACCCATTAATGGCTCGATTGCCAAAGGGGCTTTATTGTGACACTTATTTTGACAGTGGGTACCCCTTGATGGACGAGACAGTGTCCCAGTCATCAAACCTGTCCAGACCCAGCGCCAAGTCCATCTACTGTAAGTCAATATTAGCTGACTTTGATCTGACCCACTGTGCTCTTCTCTGAGTTTTGCTTTGTCCTAACAGTGCAAAGGAAGCAGTACGCAGCCTCGGTCCGCCAAGTCATGGACAAAAACCAGTACAGAGTGGAGGTATCGTCTGCGACCTCGCCAACTAACCTGGCCTTTTTGGTTCGGTGGCGATTATTTCACGTTTGTTGCTGTGCAGCACCTCTTCACTTTTGAGCTGGACGGGAGGGAGCTGAGGAGCGTGTTGGACTGTGTGGAGCAGCTGCAGCTGCTGGAGGAGATGGGCCGGGTGTGGGGCCAGACCATGCTGCTGGGGGTGCAGGCTTCCAAACTCATGCTCATGGACATCGAAACCAAGGTGATCGCCACAGAGGATCCACAGATAAACGAGATCATGGCTTAGAAAACCACAGTGCAAGAGTCTTAAGAGTCTGTTCCTCGGTTATGGTGTTCCCCAAGCTTCAGTGTTGGGACCGTTTTGTGTTGGTTTAGTTGTTTGCTTATGTTGACAAAAACAAGACAATTTTCAAAAGCACTTTATTCAGTCCCTACAAAATTGTTTGCGAACACGCTTAAGTAGACTCAATTCGTCTATTGAAACAAATTCAAGTAACGTTGCCGTGGAGATATTTGACACAGCAGACCTGTGTGAGCATTCCTGACCTCCTCATCGATCAGTTCGGAATTGTTCCCTAGTCGCTCGATGTAGGGGCAGATCTAGTTTTTGATGTATTGATCTCTGGCTGCGTGTGTTCCCAGATGGAGCTGGAGTCCATCGCCGCCAGTGACATCCTGGAGCTGAAGGCCGTGTTGGACTCCGGCACCTTTAACTCTCTGCTCACAGTGTCAGTCCAGACCAGGAAGAAAAACAACAGGTCCGTCTTTGTGTTTCAGTGCCACGACGTCAGGGTGAGAACACACAGCTACTATCAGCACTATAGGGCACAAACATCCATTTTGGGGTCATTTCTTTTTTCCACTGTTATTTTCAGGCTGACTTTATTCAAAGAGATCTATCAGGGGTACTTTCCAACAAATCGAGGAGCAGGTAACAACAACAAACAGCCAGCGAGAACTGAATATATGTTTATTTAATGTGATTAAAACACCTTCCATGCCTCCTGAAGCAGCGGTCCTGTTGCGCCGCCGCCTCAGTGGATGGCTCCTTACTGGGGTGAGTCTGTTTGTGTTTACTAAGTGAATAATTTGGATACTGTTGCTATGTAAACCCTCCATTTGTTTATGTAAACCTCACCCTCCACGAGGGTGGTTTACTATTGAAGTATCTAATTTGGTTTTGGGTACCAAATGAAGTGCTGAATATTCTAAAAAATAAATAAAATTGGTAAAGGATTCATGTCTGATTTGTGTATACAGAGGACAACAATGTCTCTGAACCAGAGCTGATTGCCCCCAAGGAAGAGGAGCCTTTTGGGCAGCTCAGCTCCAAGCCTTACACCCAGCTGGACAGGAACGTGGTGAGCGTGCTCGCCCCTCACAAGCATGAAAGCATTTTTTTTTGTTCCTGGATCATCCGTAGTTATCCCCCCTCCCTCCCCGTCCCGGTGTTTGCAGGATATCCTGAATCATATTTTGAATGACATAGAAATCGTCATGGGACAAATAGGCGCGGCCCTGGCCAAGAAGGCATCCAAAAAGAAGAAGAAGAAAGGTGGAAACTTCAAAGAAATCAAAGCCTGGAGCTTCTTTTTTTAACACGACTAATTAGATTGATCTTATTTACCTCTAGCTAATTACAGCATGCCAAACGCGGCTGAATTTGCATCATGTCTCCAAAAAATCAAATATGGCTTCAACCTCCTGGTTTGTGTCTGAGATATTTTCACATTTTCACAGCATCGCGGGGTGTTTTTATCTGATGTCTCGTATGGTTCTGTCCCCATTCAGGTGGAGCTGAATGGAAAGATTAATAACCCCACCGCTCCCGAATACATTCACTTTTTCTTTTCCATGTTAGCATTCGTAAGTGATCGCATTTTAATAAAAGAACCCATCTCCTATAACGTCAGCGCTTCAGGTGGGTTGTCTTTCTCTGTCCCAGGTGGCCCCTCACTCTCCTGTGGGTCTGCCAATGACCATTGTGATACCTCTGCTGACTCCAGAATGTGTCCAACTGCTGAGTGAAGAGGTCACCCCAGAGGAGGACCAGCTGTGGCAGTCCCTGGGAGACTGCTGGAACGTCCCAAGGTGGGAAAGCACCTCTGATCCTCTGGATTTTCTGAGATTCGTCTGAACTAATTATGGTTTTGATTAACACTTCCAGTAATCAGTGGCCTAATGCGGACATCCAGCCATACATGCCGGAGTTTACTGATGGCTGGCGGCCCCCTGACTCGTCTCCAGCACCTCAACCCAAAGCACCTCTGAGCAGGGTGGAGACTGTCCAGCCTGCTCCCAGCATGGTGAGTCGAGAACTCTGATAATCTGATATGGACACAAAGAAGAAAAGCAGCTAAATTTATCCTTGTTTTTTGATGCAGAAATCAGCTAATTGGAGAACACCACCGCCCCCACAAGAAGCAAGGTATGAATATAAACACAAAGTCCAAAGGAGATATTTAATCACGGACGCATCTGATGCCCTGTAATGCTCCTCCAGCCCAGAGGAACCTCAGTACCTGCGCGTTGTCCACGACTTCACCTCCAGAAACAGCAAAGAACTCACCATCAGAAAAGGGGAGACCCTTGAGGCGAGTGTGCATGAGACAAATCAATCTGTCCCTCTCTGCGTCCACTCTGCAACAGACAACTGAACCATCTCATCCTACAGCTACTGGACATGTCAAGGCAATGGTGGAAGGTACGAGACACTCGGGGGGACGTGGGCTACGTGCCCAACAACGTCCTGGAGCCTTGTGAGGAGGAGCTCGAGCAAGTGGGACAGGTGGAGGCTTCATTTAAACACGCAAATATGAACAGCACAAACTACATCACACGTAAATAATAACATACAACAATCAGAATTTTAACCATCCATCCTCAGAACCCAGAGTATACACAGACCTAAAATTCAAGAAAATTGAAAGCTTAGCATAAATAAAGCACAATAATGTGTTTTTGGATATTCTGAATTAAAATGTTTATGGACAGATGTTGGTCGAGCACCAATGTCTAACCCTAACCCCATCATATTAATGCCTGAGCTTTACATATTAACACTTTGGTCTACGTTTGAGTCTTTTAATGTGAAGGGTTTTGTTTTTTAAATGCTTCGTTTTTGCTCAGTATTCTGAGGAAATTGGACGTCCTGTTGTGTTGACAAAGAGGTCCAGGCCCGCAGAGGTGAAGATGTGGCTGGAGAACAAGGCCTTCAGTAAAATGTGAGTAGGATTTTAATGAGTTAAAATAGTTAATAATTGTTGCAAATGACTGAAAGCATTACTAGATTTAAAAATGAGCCTCCCTTTCATTTTGACAGCTCGGCATCAAGTCGGTGCAGTTTATGTAATGTCAAATGAGGAATTTCAGAGTGGATTTCTCAGTTTCTGGTGTGTTCCGGCAGAACTATCCGCTGTCTGGGCGGCCTGAGTGGTGCCACCCTACTGGGGATGACCAAAGAGGAGCTGAAGACGCTGTGTCCAGAGGAGGGGGGCCGCGTCTTCTTCCAGTTACAGATAGTCCGGTCCACAATTGCTGTAAGTTTGAACCCTCCACTGGCTCCGATGTGTCCGTTCTTCAATGTCTTGCTTGTTTAACTGGTTTTTACTGTGCAGGCTGCCAGTTAAAAGACCATCAGCGACAAAACCATTGTGCACCGAATGGACTCGACAACTATATAATGCTCATTTCAGAAGATTTTGAGCAATAATGAATTATTCTGAAAAGCTTTTCTCTCTGAAATCCAGATATAATATATATTCACTCGTTTAAAATGTTATATGATCAAATTATACATTATTTAAAGTTCGTAAAAAGGCGTTTTGTTCTGAATTAGGTAGGAAACTATCTCTCTTGTAAACTACAACAGCCGAATCAATGCATCCATGTTGTAACGTGTCAATAAAAGTCAGTCTGACAAAGCTGAAGTGAATAAACATGCTTTATTTTGATTAAACCATTTCCCATGAACATTATCAGGAGCAGCTCTCTAACACTGGCAATTATCCTCAGGCAACAGCGTGCCGACAGATCAGTTTATGGGGGGAAAAAAATGGGAATTTTGCAACAAAATGATGAGACAAAGGGGGAAAAACAGGACGGAGTTTGAGTAACAGAAATCTACCGCCAACAGTCACTTGTGAGGTAGGGTGCATTATTTTGAACCATAGGGGGACAGTCGATGAGTTTCAGACAGCAGGAAATTTGTTTTCTTATGGACAAACGCGAAAATAAAAAAAACAAGCGAGACAAAAACAAAGCTGCAATTTAGACAGATGCTTTTGTGCTTCGTTGCTGAACACTTGTGTTTTTTCATCAAAATAACAGCTAATGTGTGGCTAGATGGTGGCTGTAGGGAAGCTAAATTAAAATCCATCCGTGTGATTAATGAAGCCACAGTGATAGAAGTTTTAAAAAGAAATGGACAAAAATGTTCAAGTGAATCAAAAAAGCATAATTGATGGAATGACGGGGACTCGATGATCAACGGCAACAAAACACGCAGAGCAACATCAGCATGTGAATATAAAATCTCTCATCTCTATATCACCTTTACAAAAATACACTTTATACTTAAAATATTCAGCGTACAACTGCAGTGCAACCCTTGCCACACTCAAAAAGAAAGCTACTGTATTGTTACCAACAAAGAAAACGTTCCTCTAATCACAACTAGAGTACAGAAACATACCATAAATGTTGTCAGATGTGAGGGTGTTCATGAATAAAAGCAGACGTTTATTGTGGGGACGTGCTCCGAGCCTCCGGGCGTACTGAACTGCTACAGTACCACGCAACTGTCGTAACCGTGTCCCAGCACGGTTTAGATCCTCAAAGACAAAGTAAACGATGAGTTCAAGTCTGAAAAGCTGGTCAGCAGCTTCCAACTGAGATGTTTTCAAGAGATTCATGCAGGCATGCAAGAAAAAAGCACTTAGAACCAGAAGCAGGTCAAGGCTGTTTTACACTGGGCATGCAGCAGAGTGGCCCAGGCCCACCGCAGCAGCGGCAGCGGCAGCGGAGGCCGACTCCGCCCGACAGGATATCAGATGCAATGTGATGCGGGCAGGAAGGACAAAAGATCCGGGCTCATAGCAGCCAAAGGTGGAAATGAAAAGGCACTGTGAAGGTGCTGCTGTACGATGCTGAGCATGCAAAAGCGCCAGAGGCTCTCATGACGATGCAGTTGTGCGCTCCCTTCCTCTCAAAGGGAGCAGAATTTACACATTTATCTGTGGAGAGGACGTGTCCTTCTCACTGTAGCGTGACTCATTTGCGGTTTGTTTGATGGAATGTTTATGAAAATAAATCACTGGCAATGTCACAAGCTTTGAGTTCTTCAGGTGTTCATTTAAACGCTGAAGAAAACTGCAGATGTGACATGAAAATGAGGAACACACGCACGTGCTGTACAGCCAAAGATTGGAAGAACATTCAAGAGTTGTGCAGAAAACTTCAGGGTGCTGGTTGTTGCTGTAGATACTACGGAGATATTAGGTAATGTTGACTGTTGTCACCAAATAACAGAATTACTCGCAGGCTCAATCCCATGATTCACGATGGGCAGAGAATTAAAATAAACACTGATTTCAGTGTAAAGAAAGAGAAATCCCTGCTCCATCTTTGCTAACATTCACAACAAACACCCGAATTGTACGTTAGAAAGTGAACGGAAGCCTAAATTTTAACGGAAATTTAATAATTTAGTGATGATTGCAGAGATCTCAGAAAGGTGACCACACCACAATCCTTGGCTTTTTGGGATCATTTTCATATAACCAGGGAGGTTGACGTTCTATGTTTCATATATTTTTTAAAAAGTCAATCAAAACAATCATTTGTAAAGTGTCATTAAAAACTTTCTAAGTGGACCATATGGTGGGGGGGGGGGGGGGGAGGGGTCTACAGGACGGTCGTGGGACGTTAAATCGTGTTGAAATAGAACTGGACATGCTAGTTTATTGTGAGTGGACTACAGGCTGGGACCTCAGCGTTGACCTGGCAGAGGGCCCATCGTCAGGGAGTCCTCCTCGTCGATAGGGTCCAGGCCGTCAGTGCGCACGGCGTGAGTGATGAGCTGGAGCTCCTCTAACAGCGTCTCACAGCGGTAGGCCACGCGGATGTCCGGGACGTTGGTGCGGCGAATGTCGTTGCACTTGGGACCTTCCTTGTAGTAAGAAGGACCTAACCAGTAACTTTTAACCTGGAAGTGGAAACGCTGGCATGACTGGAAAGCTCCGACCCGCCGTTGTCATTACGTGCAGCATATTGCACGCGGAAGCTGTGCATGTATGCACGTTTACTAAAGTAGTGCACGAGTTTACCTGCTGTGAGAAGCCGCTCATGAGGACGCTGTTTCTTGCCAGCTCACACATATCACAGGAACTCAGTTTCCACACCTGAGCAGCAATGCTGTACTCCTCCATCAGAGGCTCCTGCACACACACACACACACACACACCACACACACACACACACACACACACACACACACACACACACACACAGAGATCCAGATCACATCTCATGGTTCATTTATAGCTTATAGCTGTGATACAGGATGTGCACATTCTGACCTTGGTGAAGTGGAACTGGAGAGGATCATCAGTGGACAGAGAGACCATGAGTCCTCTGGACAGATACTCTGGCAGAGGGTTGCGATGGTAGCTCAGGAACAGGCTGTTGTTGCTCAGCGGCGACATGGCGATGCCAATTTGAGCCAGGTAATAAAGGTACTGCAGGACCGGGGCCTGACAGATGAGAGATAGAACCTCAGGTCTAATGTATCTCAGCGTTGTATCACGTCTCAACGGGAGTCAGTTGTGCCTTTACCTTCCTGAGGAGCAGGCCGTGGGAGATGTTCTCTGATAACATAAAGCCCGACACCAGGTGATGAATCGGCCCCGCCTCCCCGCAGTGAGGTCGCAGCACAAATGTGTTGAAGCCCCGCCGCCTGTTTACCAAAACCACAGCGTTACTTCATGTGTCCTCTGAGAATGTTGGCGAATGTGTTGGAAGATGAGGTGAAGGAGGAAGAGCAGATTCCGACCTTCGGAGGTGGTTGAGCACGGTCATGTTGGCGTAGGTGTAGTAGAGGTAATAGGAGTATGGCGGATTGTCTTCCTCGGTCCAGTCACCTGGCAGCGGACTGTCGAGGTTGAAAATGTGGTGCTCAGGTTTGGACTCGTCGTCCACACTGTCGAAACCCACCAGCTGGGAGGAATTCAAGAAGACGCAACAATCAGTGTATTTGAATGAGCCATCCTGGGAGGTCTTGTCATGTGACACTGACGTGTTCCAGGAAGAGGTGGAGCTCTGGGTGACTGCGCGGGTTGACGGTGGCTTCGAACAGAGGCATGAAGATGTTCTCCAGCATCTCCTGGAAGTTGGCCAGCTGCTTCTTTGTGCGGTAAACGTCACTGGGAGGCGACGGAACAGAAACTTCCCTAAGAACAGATCCAGACAATGTCTGACCTTTTTACAAAAGCTCAAATGTACTCACAACAGCCGGGGCACTTGAACGAGCCAGCGGACGTTATCGGAGTACACGCTGTGTTTAACGGCCCACTGAGCCAGCTTGTCCCATTCGTCCCTGGAGCGGCCGTAGATGGACAGACGGAGCTCGGAGTTCTGGTACTTACTCTCCTCCAAGTCAAACATCACCTCCTGAACACACACCGGGAGACATCCCAGAATCAGTCGAAGCGTCAGCAAGCTGAGGATGCGTGCGCGTGAGTGGGTTCGCACCTTGATTATGTGCGCGAAGTATTTCCCTTCCACATGGTTGTCGGTCTTGATGAAGATCTCCCTCAGAATCGACTCGCCGATTGGGTTGTACTTTGAGTTGAACTTATCAAAGCGGTGGAACGTGTTGCGGTCCTGAAAGGGACGAACGCCATCAAACCTTGTTTATTCCTCGGCACCGCGAGCCGCTGGCGCCTTTCTTACCGCGTGCATGTCCAGAGTGTCGACGCTGAGATCGAAGGCCGTCAGGTTCATGGTCTCGAACACCTCTTTGAGGGTTTGACCTCGGCCGTTCTCGATGTGGACGATCTCCCCGGGGTATTTCTTCATGGCTCTCTTGATGAATCGCAGCAGGTGCTTCTGATTCATGCAGGAAGACGCGTGGATGTGTGTGTCCACCTGGAGGAAGAATGATTATCCCATTAGATTGGACGGCTCCGATCGTTTCAGCACGCTGGTATTTAACATACAGTGCGTATGCACGTGGTACGTGCCTTGCGTATGTTGTAGAAGTCTCTGTGTGGAACTTTCTTCTGGGCCGCCAACTCCTTCATCTCATTCAACAGGATGTGCATCTGGAATTTAGAGCTTAGGTACTGGAGACGGCGATAGCAGAAAGACTTCCTGGCAGGGTCAACCACAGGAAACAACCATATTTAAAAACCAAACGAGGACAGGAGGTCAGAAACGGCCCGGAGGTCGGCGAAACACTCACACTGGACCATTGATAACCAGAGCCATCATCACATTCAAGTCTGCTATATACTCCTTCAGGTCAGGATAAGGCAGGTCCAGCTCTGTACTCCTAAAATGGAGAACATAAAAGGTCAACCCTTTGGAGTCGGGCAGCTTTACGTTCATTTAAACGCTCTATATCGGACGTACTTGTCCATATTGGTTTTCTTGGTGTAGACGTGGACCACGCCACCCTCCATCTTACACCCATACCCTGTGTCTCCTGGCATGCTTTTAGGGTCCTGATTGTCATATGGGTGCGTCTCAGAAACAGGTGGATGGACACGGGCATCTGGGGAGAGATCAAACAGATATCTGCTGCCGGCATTCACTCAAAAGTGAGCATCATCCTGAACGTGCCATACCAGCATCAACGGGGGTCTCCGCTACATCGTACATTCTCATGTCCAGAATCTTCAGGCCGAGGTCCTGCAGGGCGTGAGCCGTGGTCTTACAAAAATTCTGCAGGGAATAATTGATGTACTTCTCTCGGATGAATAATGCTTTCACCACACACTTGGCAGCGTCCACCAAGTCTGTGAAAGGCACCTGTGAATGTGTCAAAGGGCAGAGTGAATAAAAACCGCTGTGAAAAGATTCATTTCCACTGTTGGAAGGTAAAAAGTGTCTCAGGGAAAGTCTCCTCACCCCACATTTTTCCTCTCCAGATATTGAAACGCGCTGGAACTCCTCTATGTGCACCTCCTTCTCCTTAATCACAACGCTGTCATTTTCTACACTCTTCTCCTTGACTAATCTTTAGTGACACGTGCAAGGTTGGAATTGTTAGAGAGAAAATAAATGGAGGAAAGAAAGAATATAAAAGTAAAACCAGCTTAAATGGAAGAGTTGCTATTGTATCGATACAGATTTTTTTTTTTTTTATTATTTCTCCAGGACATCAGAAGTGCCTAACAAGGAGCCTAACCAATTTAGAGATAACATTTTCCACCTTTACAGTCAGTGTAATATTACCATTATAATGTTTTAATGTAACTAAACAACATGCTCAAAGAATTTTTAAAGCCTGGATTATTTTTATTATTTTATAGATTTTAACTATTTATTAGCAACATTTGTTTGAGAACTTTTTGGGAAATTATGATTACAATGAAAAAAATAATTGGGCAATTAAATAGAGCTACTAATAATTCCAACAACTAGTTGGATTTAATGAAAAACCCTTTGACTGCATTTCCAGGTAAATGTCAGAGATCCTTAAAGAAAAAGACAACTGTAGATACACCAGGTCACCAGCAGAGGGCGTTGTGATCATTTCTGTCAGGCCTTCAGGAGCAAAGTTGTCAAATTTGAGTGAAGACTTCCTGAATAATACAGATTATCCTAAAGGTATGCAGAATAATCAAACACGACCCAGCAAGCAGGTTAGTAGAAGGCCGCAAATAAGCTGAAACCGATCACCTTGTGCACATGGTACTGCAGTAAAGCTCACTCACTCTAGATCTGCAGCACTGTCGATTTTCATGAAGTCCTGTTTGGCACGGAGCAAGATCTCTGGCTCAAGCCTTGATAGAGAGCGGCGCAGCATAAGTGGCAAGGCAGGGATAGTAGGGGGGGGGCAGATGGGAATCAGAAGAAGTTAGAAGACTTTAAGCACACCCAGTGAGAGAGAACAAATATAGGCACTAGCACACACACAAACAGAAATACTTACATATTAAGCAAGTGATCGAAAAAATGGAAAAACTTTTAGTGAAAAACCTTTATTCTGTTAGAGGAGCCACATCCCGCCTGCAAAACACCCCACAACTGTCTTAGAGGTGCAGGGTGCATCGACCCCCCTCCATCCCCCGGCCCCCGGCCCCCCGGTGCCCCACCCCACAGTGACAGAAAAACACTGAACACTGGATCAGCTGGCGACTGCTGTGAAGCCCTGTTAGCCGATTGATGACGTTAGTTAGCCCACATACTGGCGTATCAGAAGCTGATAAGCAGGCGTGCATGGGGAAAAAAAGGGTGGGGGAGAGCTATCTGTATGGCCTGATATGCTTGTGTGCGTGTGTGTGCGTGCGTGTGTAGGTACTGCGTTTGTGTTTCCTTACTTGATGTCCTGGCTGATTTGCCTCTCGAGGCGATGCCGGCGTTCCTCCAGCTGTTCGATGGGGCTTTCCTCGGGGAACTCGTAGGGAGCGCTCCGCATCTCCGTCTCAGCCATGCTGCGTGTGAACAGCTCCTGAAACATCGCATCATACATCATCACCTCGTAAAAATGACGGGTCACCAAGGGAACCAACAATAAGCACTAAGGCTCACAAAACACACTCTTCTCAATAAGGGTGACGAAAGAGCTGCCATTTTATAGAAAAATATATTATATTTTAAGAATTTATACATTTGTGACATCATGTCAAATGGAAAAACAAACTGTGTTGACACTCAATCAGGTTCTTTGCAAATGATTGAAGGATTAAACTCTTTCTATACATGCGGCACATCCTAAACAACCGCACTCTTGGTTGGAGATTATTTGCAGGACCGGTACCACAGGGACCTGATGTAATCAGTGATCTGCTCTGAACTTTTACCTCAGCAATCTCTTTGTACTTTTCCTCCATGGATGTGCGCAGGTCGATCGGGCAGTGTGTGACAGAAACGGGAGTCCCTGGAAGCGACCTCTGCGGCTTGAGAGGATGTGACCCAGATACACCAGTGAGGTCTGCAGGCAGAGACATTAACAGTCCGTGAGAGAACGCCACAGTCACTGCAATCATGACAAAAACTAAAAACGATCTGATAACGCATGAAAAATAAACACAAGCTTAGAATGGAAGGTGAGCGCGAGTGTTGTGCCACAGGTTTTCCTGCATGGTTTCACAAACATGTCTGTAAAAACAAGTTAATATACAGTTCTAAGTAATATCAGTGTTTATAAAAGTGAATAAAGCTTAGACATGGACATGAATTAGGGACACTGTATATTATTACCCATGTCAAGAAATTAAGAAAAAAACATCCGATTTTATTATTATTATTAATATTATTATTAATATTTTATTTTAATTAAAACGAATAAATTATTTATTTGTTTAAAATAACAGCAGCGAGTGGTTCAATGAGTGAGGCAGGTGGGCCACATTGCAGGTTTAACTGATCTGAGATGCTTCAAAATGGCATCCAAAACCAGAAAGATGTGAAAGAAAATGGAAAAATATCATTTGAATGGATTGAATAATAGCCCAAATAGCAAAGACTGGTCAAAACTGGAATCAAAGAAGGTCTAAAGGGCCCTCTGAGTACTGTAACAACTCGAAAAGCCCTGTAAAGATAAGCTGTCAGTAAGATAATGCAGCAAAATCCCATTGCTGGAGAATGTGGCATTAACAAAAACAATAAAAACCTTTACTTGTAGTTTAAGATGAATTGCAGGGGTTGTTACTTTGGGTAGAGAATATTCATTTATAGACAGATGTTTTTCCACCTTAGAACGAGCCACTGCTGAATAATTGGAATTACAAATAAATTATCTTTCAGCTGTCCTGAAAGATACCGTGCCACTTTGCTCAGACCTACTTGGAGAAAGAAGTGAACTGTTGTGGCTCCAGTATAAACGGGAGCCACCTGGAGGTGACAGAGAGGGGCCTTCCTCACTCCCACCTGCTTAAAACAGATGACGCCGTTTTGGTTTCAGCCTCAACCAAGCGCTCTGAGAAAGTCAGCCTCACTTGGATGGTTCTCCCCAATAAAAGGCCCGAACTGGCAGAAGGCAACAAGAACCACGCTGTTCCCACAGGAATTCATCCCTCATAATAACTATAGCTTTGGGAGTGGCGTGTTCCTCCGCCTCTATAATTGTCTCTTCGCTGTTTCTGTGTCGGCTCTGCTGCCATTATTTTCTGCTATGTGTCTGTTTCCAAGATGGGAGACGGGAGTGAACCAACCTGGTGACGCCATGAGGCCTGACTTTACTGAACACTCAAGAGTTAAACGACATGATGTAAAAAGAACGCGTGAACATGCTGCACATGTGCCTCATGATACCAATCATCACATAAAGGTACCTAGAACAAGCTTTTCAGTTGATAAATGAGTTTAGATATTCACACACTCACACACACGCTGGGCCAACATAGTCGTCCCCAGGATAGTAACCGTGTAATCCCTGACCTTTCCACCACAGATGAACCTTAATCCTGCACCAGCAACTCCATCCATCCCAGTGTCATCACCACACAATTCTTCTGAACGCAGTCATACAATGGAACAGAGAAAAGAGAAACACGAAACTGGGGAGACTGGAAAGGTTTTGTAAATTCTACGGCCACTTCCTGTAAAGCAAAGACAATGAACAGCAGCATCAATCAGTGGAGCACAATACCTCTTTAATGACCCAGCCTGACTCATTTATTTGATATGCTTTGTCAGTTTAGAACAACTCGGAAAGCAGACACAGTGAACTGCAGACATTCCACAAAGGCACACAGTGACCTCCTGCACACACAGGTCATTTCCAAGTTTTATTCCATCTTCGGTCCCAGTGTGAGCACAAACACTGGTCTTTATACTGAAGAGGTGACGCTCAGCTATGCTAGTTTTTGCAACGTCATCATAATTCAGATATTGAACCCTGGCCAAGTCAGTTTGAGTAATAACAAACATCAAGATTGTGGTAATTAATGGGTGAACTTATGAAGGAGTGTAAAGATCAGCAGTCTCATATGTTCAAAGCACTAAGCTCACAGTTTGTCTGCTAAAAATATTTTAATAGGATCCATTAATACTGATAGATATCTAACGTATCACCTTTATGTGTAGTCAAATATCAGTCAGAGAGACGGTTTTATATTACTGCGACACCAAAATGACAATAACAACCATGTTCATGAACCCCATAAATAACTGTGCATCAAGACTGTGAAGAACTGGGCCATTTCACGTTAACTGTTAAGAGATTTCTCACTACTCCACAGATGTTTTCACCTAAAAACAGTAACAGGAAGCGACAAAAACAGGAATGACAGACCTGCACCACCGGTGCTTCGTGCCAGCTCTCTCTCTTAAGTCTTCAAACTAAAAATTGCAAACCAGCAATACCAGAAGCAGAAGAGACATACATCCGGCATCTAACTCCTTCAGGTCTTTTTACTTTCATAAAACAATAAACTTTAGAAAAAATACCAATTGTACCATACTGTAAAAAGCCTAACCCAGCTGTATACCCTTGCTCAAGGGTACCTCAGGGGTGCTCTGTCACCTTCCCCTACTACAAGGACGCCTTCTGATTTGTGCGCACTGGGATTTGAACCGAGAACCCTCCGCGTCTCAGTTGATTATATGCTGTATATTACTAGAAGAAATAAATATGGAAGGAAAAAAAGTTCTACACCGCTCGTTGGAGTGGAACGGAAAGCTTAACCAAACTGAGACACACAACAATCTAAGTCATCAAAATAATAAACAATCAAAGCAGATCAGAATTTTAGTGAATGAATAATGGAACACTGTAATCTGTCGGCATCTCGGGTGTTAAAATATCTTTGTCTTTTTATTCCCTTAATGAGGTGGCACACACTTGAGGTGTTTCTTAGCAACGACATTTAAAAAAAATTAAAAACATTCACTTAAAGTCTTTGGCTTAAAAATATTTGAACTGTTCTATGCAGACTGACAGTGATGACACAAACACTAAGCATGCAAAACTACTGTCCAAAAAAGGCCAAAATTCTGGCTAAAAATACCTAACTTGTCGCTTTTTGGAGAGAAGAAAACAGAAGATGAATAACAGCTATTTCTGTCAGCTCCTGTGGTCAAAGGTGTTTGTTTTTGCTACTAATTCAGATGTGTCTGCGTCATAAACACCAATGAAAGGATGCATAAGTCGCCACTAAACACCACAAAATATTCTCAAACAGAATAAATAAACAAAAGGCAAACATGTTATTAAGGTCAAGGTGCTTTAACAGCGGGCCTCTTCCAGCACACGTCTTAAGTTATTTCATTGTCTTTACAGTATATGGCTACCTAAAGACAGTGGTGCTCATCTCCGAGCCTAATTGTGCGGTATTTTTAATCACTCATAATCTGAAGGACTCCATAAACTGACAGCAGCTCAGGATCCCCACTAACGTGCTGTGCAGGTTACAGTACCTCTACGTGCCCGCCCGCCTGCTCCCTTTACCGCTGTCTCCGCCCGGGTCGCAGCGGGGCTGGAGCTCCTGATGCTGCCTGGGACGTGTAACTAGGCCTGGGACGACCGGCGCACCCTCCCCCTCTGGCCCGGCGGAGGAGAGAGAGAATGACAGCGGGGAAAAAGAGAGGCGCTTCTCCCTAAAGACACACGGCTCCGCTGCTAGAGGAGCCGCACAGTCCCGGCTTGTTTGCGTCTTTCTCAGCAAGTGACAGCGGCGTGCGCGGCGAGTGCGTGAGCCGCTTCATCCAGCGGTTGCGTCCCTTCCCTCCGCGGCTGCTGCTGCTGCTGCTGCTGAGTCCCTCAGCTGTGACGGCCCATGAACGGTGCGGGGCGCGAGTCCCCCCCAACCCCGGATTAAATATAGGGCTGGACCGTACCACGTTGCAAAACAGGGGCGGGGCCAGAGAGAGACCTCTTGCAGTTTCCTCGCGCTGTAAAATGGAGGAGGCCGGCACGCTAAGCCACGCCCACCGCAATTTAAAAGTCTTCACCACATCTTTTAATACGTTTGAGTGTGTCGTCTTTTCCCTTTAACCCGTCTTAACTTTGACACTGTTTCGTGTATAGAAGAAAATAGCAAATTCTGGGGCCTCACGTTGGAGTCCAGTATTCATCTCAATGAGCTGAAATAAACAAACGTTCATATTGCCCTAGTTGCTATCTTCCTTTCTCTGCCCGTCTCATGACAAGGATGTATCTGTGCTCTTGCACCCATGACTTCTCATGACACGAATAAACAACGCAGGCTGTATTTCACTCAGTACAACTTCACAAGTGACACTTGGAAAATGTATAAGGCTAAAACAAACATGCAAGTGTGCAGACACACACACACACACACACACGTACACAGCTGGGCTCAGGCACAGATGAATGAACACTAAATATCCTGAGTAAACCATGAAGACGAAGCTGCTCCACTTGTCTGGCACAGATGTGTTTATTTTTCAGTTTAGTTCTACCTCATACACCTCAAACATCGCCTGAAGAATAACAGGGTGAAAAACTTGTTCTAATCAAGGAGCACTTACACATGTAAATAGTCATTTAAATTAATACAGCAGGAGCTTAATAGGGGAAATGTAAAAGCACTTCTTAGAATTGTATAAACACTGATGAAAACATCAAATGAATAAGATTTTTGAGTTGTTCTACATTAAAGGTAGATAGAATTAATTTTTAAAAAGCGGTGCTGTGTTTCAGTGTCAGGTGACCTACTACAGGACACTGTCTACGGGCCAACTGGGGTAACCATACTTCCTTTTGACTGAATTTAAAAATCAATAAACTACCAATAACCACTCACACTTGTTGTACCACAGCTGTACCTCCACCTCACAAAACATGGAAACATCAAGATAAAACCAGATCGTTCCATTTGAAGTAACACAAAGACTATACAATATAATTTCCTATAACATCACCAAATTTATTTGATTAGATTTTTCTAAATGTTTGATTCTTTGGGCAGCACAACCATGGCTGCACTGTTAGTGCCTGGTCGTAGCTGCTCCCTGGTCTCTGTGAAAATAACCTTTGTCCATAAAAACTGTAATCCCTGCCTGGTTGGTTTTCTCAGCTCCACCTCCTGCCTGTTCTCTGAGTGGTGCTGCTGTCAATAAAACACACTCATCAGCAAACTGTAATCAAGGGAGACAACATCTGCCAGGGCAACGCTCAGCTCCGAGACACCCACCGTGTATGCTGTATAACCTACGAAATTGAGGTGTGTGTGTGTGTGTTGGTGCAGCATTGATATTGCAACTGTGACAACTGTAGATCTAGCTGCATATGTCGGTCTCCAGGAAATGAGCAGATAGTGTGATGTTTATTTTTGTCACTTAATGACTCAAACTGAACTAGATGTATTGTTGGACATTGTATTGACGCAAAGATAAATTCTTTATTAGTAATAAGACATTAGGGAAATCCAAACTCGGGCAAATAGAGCTTAATCAGCAGGGGCAAAAACAATTTATTCAAGAAACACTGGGACAGAAACACGACAAAGTTGGAATGTGGCAAGAAAAACAATGTGAGCTGGCAAAAACTGAACCAACTCCATACAAGGAGGTGAAAAAGATGAGGAGCGAAGAAAGAATGTTCTACAAGTCTAATAACAATGACCTTAAGCCTCAATAGGAGCTAGAGTCAAAGGAACCAGACTAACTTATTTTAAATGACTGAAAACAAAAGAGACAACGCTCTTAATGGTTGCATTATAAAGAAAACCAACTTAACATTGGACAAGCTTCTCCCAGATGATGAAGGGAGAAATTAGGTGTGCTGCTAAGCAACAACTAAGCCCTGTAACCCTCAGAGGACCGCACAAGTTCAGCCTGTTGTCAAGCAGTCCTTCAGTGTGTAGCACAATATTCCCACATGATTACAGAGGGAAACACAACAGATACCCTGGACCAGATCAGCCAGAGCTCTGCCCAGTACCAGAACCTCTTACCACCTGTGATTGCGGCTCTCATCATATCTGAAAATAGCAAAGAGGGCTAGCGCGCCACTTGACACTAACAACACGTAACATATTGTACCTATCACTCCATGGACACTGGAAGCTTGACAGTATTCCTGACTGTTCAAGGTGTGTTTGGGATCAAAGTCTGAGTCGATAAGACAGAGTTGCTTCACTGATGTGAAGTCGGGGCGCTCTGATGAAACACATCCTCTTTCTGAGAATTTATTACAATCTTTACTTTGGGAGATAAAAAGAATGTCATAAAGGCCACAATTGTTGTTGTCGTTTGTTGCTTAGTTGTCATATATCATCAGTGTGAATCGACTTCCTGCAAAGCAAAACTATAACTAAAAGCTACTGCTGATTATTCACCCTCATATATAAGTAAATACACTCATTTCAAAGTGGAAACCGACATTAAAAGCCTTTTTTAGTTCAATGGAACGTGTATGTCAAATATAGGGATTTTGCTTTTCAAGGATTTGATCATGCTAAGATAAAAAAGTTAGAAAATGGGGAGGATCCACAGACAGGAAGCAACTCAAAAGTTGAACCTATATGAAAAAGAAGCTACAATAATGCACCAGTAATATATTGTGGTGCCAAATGCTTCACAATTGATTACTGGTTCCAGACAATAGCCATTGCAGAGGTTATTACTCTCTTGCATCTACAAATCCAAGTGTTTATTGTGTTTAATGTGTCTCATGGGTTTAATCATTGTGTAAAGATACGAAAGGACAATAAAAACCTGGTCAGATGCAAGAGACTGCATTTCCAGGTTACATTGGTGACATGCTGCATCTAATAGCCATGGTGATGTGCCATGTTGTGATCGCATGTGTGTTTATATTGTGGTGGGGATTAAAATGAGTTGTGCTACATCTGCTTAACCACAAAAACAAAAGGCCCACCTGTTACAGCTTCGGGGGCCTTGGAAACAGGATCTCCAAAATCCCTTTTCCAAGGCTGACACATTTTCTTTGATACATGGGAAGCAACTGTGTTATTTATAGCTTAAGAAAGCCGTGGAATTTTACAGGTCCTATGTCATATCTGAGTACAGACTCAACCGGCCTCGGACAGGTCCGGTTTGACTCTATCTAAAAGTGAGAGCCTCCCCTAGAGGCGAGACGAAGAACAACACTTTACAAACTACTGCTGTGAAGGATGAAAAACCAACAATAAAATTATTTTACATATCGAGATAAACAAGGAAAACAAGCTTTGTTACAAGTGTTCTGCCATCTGCTCTTCATCCCAAATAGATCTGCCCCCACTGCTTGAAGCATCACTGTAGAATATTATAAATAATGTAAAACAAATTAGCCCCTTGGTGATACGGACAAAAGTGGAAATGGCGTACGAAAATAACACTTGAAATCAAGACAGACAGGAACTGTGTAAGTGATTAATAATAAAGAAGGAAGGAGAAGGAAGCAAATGCAGCAGCCACTTAAGAGTTTAAAAGAATTTATAGTACTAAAAATGCACTGTTGCCTGTTAAGTTGGAATCAAATGTTTTTCACCTCTTCGCATGAAATAATTGTAGCTATCTGATTTAGTATTGATACAGTGTATAGTTTAACCAAAAAAAGATTAAAAAATCAGATCAGATCATAGAAGAATCTAAATTGCCTCCCCCCTGTTAGACACTCCAGTCTACTTATATAAGCCCTGGCTGCAGTCCTCTGCCATTGCTCGACTTTCTAACATGTGATGCAATCAATTTTCTTGCAGGCCAGGGCAAAGTGATTAAATTATCTCCAGTAATGTCTTCCCCAGTTAATCAATACCCCCATTTTCCAAAATTAACTGGGAATAAGAACTTATTAGCTGGGAACTAAAGGAATAATGTCAGGAGCTGAGCTGAAGACTGCAGCCGCTCAGGCTACAGTGGGTTTTCTGCAGGCAGTAAATATCCCGACAGAGAAGCGTGGTCAGACGGAAGGAGAGCGACGGGTCTCCATCTGGCTCTTTCGATAGATGGGGAGAGAGGAGGGCTCAGCCAGGCAGCTAATTGAGAGGCCTGAAATGAAGGCAGAGCTGCAGAGAGCACTAAGTTATTTATTACTGCAGCAATGGCGGTCTTCCTCAGCAAATATGGACTGTATGTGCTGAGGAAGACTGTCTTTCCTGTTTGCATTAAGATGAGTAACTGCTGCTGCCGCTGCGCCTGCGGACTGAGGAAGCACCTTGTCAAAATCAAACTGCCTCACCGACATTTTCTCCCTCTACTTCTTGGCCAGCAGTTGGTTCAAAGCAGAGTATGAAGCTGTGCTCACTTGGCCTATAAAACGTCACAGTAGAAGGCAACGCTCCCACATGAACTATACACAGACGCTTGCACTTGTACTGTGTGCGTGCATAGAAGTAAATGTACAGTATGAAAATAGATTTAATTCAGTTTCATTTGCAATGTAAAAGGCAAATTTCATAATCAAACCTGAGATGGGCTCAGATGACTTATAGGGATAATTATTTGTCTATAACAAGTAATTAACTAAAATATTAAAGGTTTGATTTATGCCGCTGTGTCTCTTTAAAATTCTATTAAAGAACCCCACAAACTACATTAAGGTATCTACACTTTAGATTGAAATGGCAAATGTGTTTTATATATCCGATGTTGAGGCATCACACGAACGCAGCATCTCAATAACATGCAAAACGGAGCAGCAACAAACAGCCACAGCACCTCACAGCTCCCATATGCAGCAAGGACCCAAACATCCCACAGTCAAAGTAGCCGAGTGCTGTTCATCCCCCCACATTTGAGAGTTCCATCATCGTCTTGGTGAGACCCTCACTCACCAGGGCTGGTGGTGCTCTGCAGGCTTCCCCTCTTCCGAAACGGGGATTTGGGTTTAGGCTTCCCTTCTTCATTGTTAGCAGAGGAAGAGGAGGTGGAGGATGACATCTTCCCAGCTGTGCTCTTGTGGCTGCTGAAGCAGAATGAGTCAGAGCTGGAGCTCGTGGCAGGACAGCGGGGCAGCAGGACCCTCACTGGGCCGGGAGGAGCTCCTCTGCAGAGGAGGCTCCTCCTCCCTGCCGACAGCGAGTCGACAGTCACGCTGCACCCCCATGAGCTATAAGGCAGCCCATGGCTTCCCCGATCTCCATTCCTACTGGGGGCCATCCTCCTTAGTTGCCCTAGCAACCTAGGAAGGAGCCTCAGGTATCCAATGCGGTGCAAAACCGCAACTGATGAGGGCATTAGAGTGTGTAACAGCGGCCAACAACACTGGTGAGCCGACCAACGACAGCCTGATAGCTGAGTGCTAAGGTGAGTGAAGGACAAAAGTTTTTTTTTCCACTCATCTAAAAATAGCAAACAGAACACGCTGGATCAAGGAGAAGTGGGCTCAGGAAAGAAAACAGAACAGAAAGTGAAAAAAGTCTAAGGAAGTCAGCAACATGACACTAGTGATAATCTACTATTAGTTTCTCAATCTTATTTTCTAAAAGATTCAAGCCTAATCACACACAGCACAGGTCCAGCTGCAGAGAAATATCCTAAACGCAGAGCATCATTGGAAGGGTGAAGAGCAGAGCTTCCTGCATGGACTTTATTGCCTGTAGTTTATCAACATGTCTTCTACAGCAACAGCATGAACATGTCAAGCTAAGAAATAAACCTAAACAAAACCCCACCAATTTTTAAAATACAGCTCTGTAGATGTCACACAAAACACTTGCAATCATGTTTAAAACGTGTGAAAAGTGTTGCATGGTCTAGTAACGTGACTAAAAACAGTGTATTTCTTTTCAAAATATACCTTTCGCAATAAAAGCGGCTCACCTGATTCAAAGGCAAAGGGCTCCACCTAGTGGCGAGAACGTATAAAGCGTTCACTCGTCCTGTATGACTGTTTACCGCTCACAATTAGCTTTGAATCCATGTGCTGCTTATAAAGTGTAGTGATTTTATAGTGTTATCACAGACGTATCTTGTCTCACTATCTACAGCTTGGTTTATTTACACGTGCACCATTAACCGATTTACGTCCTGTTTCCAAACGCACCACCATCCGTAGTAGCACAAGAACATAAATTCATCAATAAACAGGTAACAACCAAATTACTCACATTCTCAAACGCTTACGCGTACTTTCTCCTGTAAATCCTTCTTTGGTTTCCGTGTGCATGTGTGTTTACAGAGATCAGATGCTCAGCTGCATTTGTAAATCTGGATGAGGGATGGCCATTAAAGCCTGATTTAATAATGGCAAAGATGAGCGCAGCAGCACTTTAGACAGATCTCTGACTGCAGCTGCTCCTGAAATGGATGCTTATGAGATCTTAAACTGGATCTTGAGTTAATCGGGACGGCCACTTTGGAGAATTAGAGAGAGAATTCCAAACACTAAATTGGAGAATGAGTCCTAATTTAGATATGATATAAATCTAGAAACAGGGAAGAAAACTGAGAAGACAGAATACAAAGCAATTTTGCTAAAGCGGGGTTTGAAGGTACTGTAGTGTATTATACTAATCATTTGAATTAACCGACATATTGCGCCACCTATCGGTAAAGTACCTCGATTCTGAGTAGCGTTCTTAACCTGTGTTTTGTTTTTGAAGGCCTGATAGTTTTGATACATATTTGCATTTAATGTAGAAGGGAAAAAACAGTAGCCCTGCACTTGAGAACCTACAAAGTTGATAACTTTGTGAACTAGTCCTTTTAAAAACGTAAACTAGTGCTTTGAACGATGTGTTTGTATCTGGTTCAACTATGTTAAAATATTTGTATTTGATAGCTATCGGCTCTGATTTCGCCCTTGACTCCAAATTTCTTCACAAACTTCTCGCCAAATCCACTAACACACTTTTAAACTGCTCTTTTGACATGAAAAACGTCTATTTTGACATTAGAAACGTGTCACATGGGTGATGGTTGTGTTTGATTTCTTTTATAAACTCACCGGTCGACATGTTTGAAGAGCAGCAGACGTTGACGTCACCACAGGAAAAGTTGTCTACAAACACGAACACACAAATCGGTTTCAGAAGGCTTCCACATACTCGGATTATGAATCGGATTATACTTGACGATCTTTAGGGTAAATGTGTCAGACAGTAGGAATGTAACAGCGACTGTGACGTTTTTAGCCTCGGCAAGCGGAACATGACAATAACTTCATCCTAAGGTTTACGTTTACGCGTTTTATGTTTGTTCCTAATAAGCAGAAGTTAGTCCGGCGACGTAAAATAGTAAACTAACTTGATTTTATCTACCGAGAGGGTTTAATCAGACCGTCTCTTGTCTTCCTGGAGAGTCAAAACATGTGACGTCACGCCGCTTCCTCAAAAGAAAGGACAGAGTCTAACTTTGTGGAAAACTTTCATCCTGTCACATTCCTGCTGTAAAATATATCACACGCACCGAATGGAAACTTGCACTGGCGATATTTGTTGTAAAATGTAAAAATAATAATGGCGAAGTTACTTATCAAAAGAAGTAATTCGTTGTCTTAAACGACTGACAAAAGCGTGGAAATTATGAGCAAGTATACAAGATGATTTACAAACATAGAAAGTCTTTATTTGAACAGCATCTCACGCCGAACTTTCACCAAAACACCACTTTTAATTTGTCTAAACACGCTCATATCAATGCAACACAATGAAAACAATCTCTGAACACGCGGAAATCTGATGCAAACATTGAACACTTAATTATACGTAGACGGCAGATGAAAATTAAATTTCAACTCGATGATTTTTTTTTTTTTAAATTCTTCTTTTGACGATTCATTTTGGACTTGGCATCACCACACGAAAAACTTGAAAGAAAAACCTCTTAACCCTGTTTGCACATTGAGAAATACCCTGCTAGTGTGACACATTTACCATATTTGACCCCGACAGTTGGTTGAACTATTATAAAATGTTAAATTCTCTCATCCTCAAGTTGTAAAGTGAGTGAAAACCTGTTTTTGTCCTCTTGCCTTATATTGTATTTTGTTGTTTGTATGCATCACTGTAAACTTTTGTGTCCATGGTGGGGTAATATAAAAATATCATGGAGAGAAGCATCAGGAAAAAACACATACATGAAAACACCCAACCCATAAAAAGTACAGTTAAAATAATCTGACAGATAATTTGGCGATTGCATCAAATGTTATTAATAAAACGATGCAATTTCTACATAGTCATTTTTTTAGATGTCCATCCACTAAACAGCGTGGATCCGGAACAGATCCGGCTTGTTCTTCCTAATTCAGAAAGACCACCATGAGGCCACAGCATGTAATCAAACCTCAGACGGCTGACGCGAGCAGTGGCATCGTCATCGTCATCCCAGACGCTGCCTGTGTCTTCTTTAATGCTCTTTAGTTTGTCAACCCTTTACTCTTGTGTAAACACCGCAGAGGAGTGATTGTCTTGCGGTTTGTCATTAGACCAGAGGTGATCCGTCAAACTAAAGGACCGCTCCCTAACCTGAAATGAAATGGACAAAACATACAACCATAAAACTGCATTGATTTAAATGTATAAATTACTCGAATGAATTCTTTAGTAGCGTTCAGTTCGTGATCGGGAATGAAACACCTTTTACCTGAATAATGACACTTAATCTCAGTCAAAGCTCAATTGTCTGTGTATATATGGTTATTTTTCACCTGCTCGTTCTCGGTAAACTCTGAGGTCTCCTCTCCGATTTGTCCGGGAATACGGAAATCGGTGGGAATGGGTTGTGCAGATTCGGAGAGTTGGGACTGAGCCACAGGACAGCAGGCCCCCATTTTAGGGCTGGAGGTGCTGTGAGAGTTCTGCGGGTCCAGATTACAGCCAGTGCCCTGAAGAAACTGAAGGAAGTTCTCCTCGATGGATCCTTCGCGACTGGGCAGTCGGTCCTCCATCTCACCCCCTGCTCTCCGAAACAGACAAGGCAGATGCTTCCCCAGCTCCTCCCGGATCTGTCTGTTGAGGCAGCCATAGAAGAAGGGATTGGAAGTGAAGCAGAAGTAGCCGATCCAGGTGACCACTTCCTCCGTAGATGCGAACTTGGCGGGTGGAGCGGCGGCCAGTGCAGAATACAGGTGGAATGTAAAGTAAGGTAGCCAGCAGCAAAGAAACTGCCCACCTACCGCCACCAACACCGCGGCAGCTTTTCCTCCCCCGAAAGGGCGCTGTGGAGTAACCCTGCCTGTCCCGGTCCCTGTCCCTGTCCCAGAGCTGGTGACCATCGTGGAGCGACTGCTGAGCGACTCTGACCTTTGTCGACGGGGCGTGTCCATCCAGGTGGGCAGAGGCCCGTGGTGCATGGCGGCCACACGAGCCACTTTGAACATATTGCAATACACAACAAGAATCACCAGGAGAGGACACAGGAAATAAACCAGAGTAAACAGAACAATGAAGGCCAAACGGTTCAACCCTCCCCCTGTCCAGTGCAGCGAGCAGCGCCTGTTACCCTGAGGAGGGGGATACAGGACCGCCGCCCCGTCTCCCCCGATGCCACCGCTCCCGAGAAGAGAAGTTCTCCCACTTTGCAGGAACCAAGCCAGCAGCGGCAGAGCAGACATGGCCAGAGCTTTGACCCACACCCCCACCAACACCGATGCCACCAGGCCCACAGTCATCTTTACTTCGTAGCGCATCGGGTGAATGATGTAGTAGTAACGCTCCACATTGATGACGGAGATAGAGAGGATGGCCGCGCTAACCAGGCACACGCTGAGAAAGAGGTAGCTCCGGCAGAGGGCTTCCCCGAAGAAGGCTCGCCCCGAGAGCATGCCGAGGGGCATCAGCACCAGGGCTGCCAGCAGGTCCACCACACACAGGTGGAAGACAAAGGCAAACTTGTGGAGCTGTGGGGCCTTGGCGATGACCGCCATGACGGCCACGTTACCAACCACGGCCAGCAGATCCATGAGTAGCATAGCCACCAGGGCTAGCACCTGGGACAGGGCCCAACCCTCAGACAGAGGGGAGGCGGATGTATTGGAACTGAGCTCAGGGGGTGGGTGGGAGGAGTTCCACATCGGTTCCATCGAAGGGTGGAATCAGGCAGGCAGGTACGACAGGTCACCGGCCCATCACCCATCCTTCACGGCCAGGAAGTGCAGCCAAAAAACTGTTGTCTGAAAATGAGGACCGGCTTGTGGAGGAGGGGGACGCTGCAGCTGCCACAAGGATGTGAGCTTGATTCCCGTCCAGCTAGCACGTCTTCATGTCTGCTGTCAGTCGCCGCTCGGCCTTGACGGAAGAGAGAAAGTGACAAAAATCATTCAAGCGCTCCAGCTGCATCTGCAGTTTATAAAGGAGAATAACTGAAGGTTGACTGAACCATCGCGAATCTTAACGCCAAAGAGACCAGCTGCTGCGACGGATCGTACTTAATAACTATGCAGTGAAGTCCTGGTCCACCCTTTAACACTCAAATTGCCATCAAAGTAAAACAGGCCAAGGAGGGATCCCAGCTCTTCCCGTTCTGGGGTGACAAACACATTTCAAGCACACATCCTGTCAATGTATGAACGCCTGGCAGTTTCGACACTACCTCTGCACGCACGGGTCATCCTTTCCATTGTGCTACCTGCGGCGTGAGCTCCGGTCCAACATCTACTCATTCCATCTCCGTGCCTTCATGCTAACACGAGGAGTGTAGCTAATGTGGCTGCCTGGAAAGCGTTGACCCCGGGTCTTCAGCCTAAAATGTACCCGCAGGCTGCAGATCCCGTCTGCACAATAACGCGATGCAAACAGTTGGGGGTCGAATACCATCTATTTCTACAGGTGATCCTCTGCTGTCCGCTTGAAACCAGCAAATTCAACCGGCTGATGCAGTGAGAACAAGATGTAATCAGGTTCAAACCTGAGCGCTGAACTCCCTCCTCACCTCATGAATGAGTGACTTGTGTGGACAACATGTGTCCAGAGGGGTACTCCCATTTCTGCCTGGTTTAGTCATGACTTCACGCCTACTTGTTTATATATTAATCACCGAGGCGTTCTAGCCCCTGCACACAGCAGTGCTGCCTCACAGGGTTTGGCACCGGTTGGGAACCATCAGAATAGGGGGAGATTATTGACGACATCGGAGATCTAATGAACCGAGGGTTGAAAGATGGAACGTGGCAGGGAATGTCACATACCTGAGCCAGAGGGTTTCCTGATGCAGCTTTCTGTTGCTTTAGTCTTTGAAGATAAAAGCCCGGCGCGGCGCCTGCCGCCAAGGCACGCCGCCAGCCTCGGTCACCGGTGGGTCGTGTCCAGGCGTTTTTTCTTCTCAGCCCATCCTCTGCCTCCTCTTGCCTCCTCCCTGAATGTGTTAAGCTGTGGAAGCGAAGAATTTTTTTTTTTCCTGGGAGGTGGGGGGGGTGGGATGGCTTGCAGAGGCACCAGCTCAGAGCCTCACAAACACACACTGACTGCAGAGATGGAGCATCAGGCAGTGAGGGAAAGGACCAGCGCTGCCACCTCTGCGGGGTCCTAGTGTCCATGACTCCTGTCAGCTTAAACCTTTAAATGTTTGAATTGCTTAGCAGACCACAGTGGAGGATGGTACATTTAGTCAGTTGTTGCTAGTGTTGACACAAGGGATGTTCATTAAAATCTGGAATGCACTCCAGATGTTCAACATCATATTTGAGCTACCAGCTGGCTCAGGCTTCATATACTGTGCACAGGAAATCAGAGATTTCCCCCCAAGTCCACACCAGCGTATGTCCCTCTGTACAAAACCGCAAAATTAAAGCATTGTGAAGTGCTAGCAAGACCTGCAAACGTTGATATAAGGCTCACAGCGCAACCACAGACGCTACGAAGCTCTTGATCGCCCCCTGTAGGGATGCTCCAGTAAAGCCCCTCCTCCCCACACACGCTGCAAACGTCACGTACTGATGTTAGCCAGCGCGAGACAGAGTGAGATAGTTGTGGCTTTACAATTTATTTTCTTGTATTTTGGGTGTTTGTTCAAACCATACATGAACTGCTCTGATGTAAGGATAATGGCTCCACATGTTTCTGTTGCTCCGGCTAACAGTGACTCACAGAGTGATTTAATTGATTAATATGACCTAAGACAGCGAGGCGGTAATTAGGACAGGCTTCAGACCCCACCATCCCATCTTCAGCTGATGCTGTTGTTGCCACGGTGATCCTTCCACGGTCCGTCTCATTGCTCTGTCTGCAGAGGACAATGAAATGTGGGCCATTAGGGGGAAGGCTACTCTATTGAAGGAGCAATCACGTAGCTGCCAGGTTTAAGGTGTTTGCATTTCTAAGGTTTGCGGCCGCAATATACATAAGATTTGCATTTTAAAGCACGCGGGGCAGCATCTTCATGATTAAAACCAACGTTTGAATTGGCAGCACCTCGCGGGAGTTTGCTTCATCACAACGGAGCTGGTAAAATCCCAGTGACAAATTAAATCCTCTGGTTGAAATATTACATTCACGGTCATGCACATTTAGTCATCATTACACTAATTCACAGCTCATATGCTGTTGCATAGAGCTGCAAGTCTGTCCACAAAGATACATAAATATATAACAAAAAGGATTGAGTGTCTCAGTTTTGTCATGTGGTGATAATGGCGTTAATATTGTTGAGGTTGGTGTTCTGTTTGGCTGGTGTCTCCATCTCCATCTTCCTTTTTGTTCCAGTGCTGCGTTCAGGAGAGCATGGAGGACTGCGGGGACAGCAGGGAGACACACCTACAGCTCATTCCCAAACCAATCTGGGACTTTACCCGCTTGCCAGATGGTCGCGTCAACAGCCCTGGCTGTTAACCTCCGAACTGAAGCTCCATTCCCAGCATTTTATGGTTGTGATTTCCAGTAATCTGAATTTGTGTTCTGTTTTCTTGGGTTTAATAAAAGCTGGATGGACTTTAAACCTTGGCTCTGCATTATTGAGATCTAGGACTTCTTTCATTCCGTCACAAATACCTTTGTTTATGAGACAGTGTAACTCAAATTTGATCCTTAAGGATGTTTCTTGGAAAAAAGTTTTTTGTACAAACCTACTGGCTGCAATAAATCAACACTGTGAATATATATATATATATATATAATTATTATATATTATAATATATAAATATATATATCTATAAATTATTATAATATATAAATATATATAAATATATATATAAATTATATATATAATTTTTAGATATATATATATATATATATACATATATATATATATATAAAACAACTGATTGAGGGTGAGCTGAGAGGTATAATGGACAGAGAATACTGCTGTTGCCATGGTGAGGATATACAGTAGCTCCGTGACAGGATGCACACAGAATTTTGTTTTAGGCACAAATTCATCTCAGAGGTCGGCAGAATGCATTTAGCTGGAATGCTTAATATATGGAATAAAGGCTCTTGAGAATGCATGGTGTGTGTGTGTGTGTGTGTGTGTGTGTGTGTGTGTGTGTGTGTGTGTGTAGTGTTGACTCATGCCAAAAATAGAAGAGTCTTGCATGGGCAGCAGCACCAATCACTGCAATCACAAATACGATGGTTTCTATGGAAACTTTGAACATAGAGTCTACTCAGAAATAGCAAAGGACACCGAGCTCACCTCAAAGGGCCTCGAACTGCTAAAGAAAAACAATAAAGATAATAATAAGCTTGGATAGGCCTTCATATATCACATTTTCAAATATAATTAGTGCAGCCTGAATTCAGTCCTTTGACGTGTGCGATCATTTCAAAACAAAAGCACAGAGAAGTTTGGTTTTCTCTCGACATTCTTCTTCAGGCAACTGTTTCGGTCACCTTGCTGGGTTTCAGTATGAACCCAAACATTTCCTTCCCCTCTGCGTCTCTTCTGTTTCCCTCAGCAGCGACTCCGTGTGTGATCCCACCCATCAAAACCGGCGCCGGTGTGCGATTCACTGAGACGGCGAGGCCTCACGCCCCTCCATCCCAGCCTCGTTACCGATTATCCCGTTGCTACGGGGATCTTCTCTGCATACCGTCCACCTCGCAGAGGACAATGATGTATGGGCCCATTATGGCTGAGACGGCTCTTTTGGAGGAGCAATCATGGCGCGGTCCGGTCCGAGGTGGTCCGAGGTGGTACGAGGTGGTCCTCGTTTGCATCTGTAAGGTTCTCGGTCATAATTGAACAAACATTTGCATTTAAAGGTGGCTGGAAATCTTGAGACATGCTGGGAGGATGAACGTTCCAGCTCACAGACAAATTGAATGCTGCCATTCTGGAATGTGAATTCATCTCTTTATAATCTGCAGGCTCATCCCAGACCACCGGACTTATGGACAGCTGGTGGACTCAATGTGAGCCTTAAGTCTAAGAGGAGGTCTTCTCACAGTGCACGCCACATTGCTGGCTCACACTAAAGTGTAGAAACGTCCCTGTAGTGGCTCATTACTCGCCCGACACCCTTTTTTTAACCGCTCACTCTCACCCTCGGAGAGAAAATTACCAAGTTTATCTGAAAACAGCCAGAGAGGCTCCTATTTATAGCTACAGCACTGAGGCTGTGGAGAAAGACAACTAAAAGCTTCTAACTCCGTCTCCCTGACAACCTGGGAAACATCTGCACTTCAGTGAGCAGCAAATTGAGCTAATCCACGGCCGGCAGCTTGAACCTTCTTCTTTCCCAGAACGGATCCGTCACTTCCAGGCCTGCACAGGAATCTCTCATGATTAAATGCTGATGTGGTCAGATTAATCAGATGGTTATATGACCTTGTTCTAAGCTTCCTGCCGACCTGGCGGTACAGCTGATGAGCGATGATCTAATAGAAATATTACAGGATTCCGACAGACAAACACATTAAACGCCACACTCCTACTGTACCTCTGTGACCTCTTGACATTTAACATTAAGAGGATAAACACTGAATTCATGGGCTTCATAGTTATTTGCTTGTGTGTTTGTGTTTGTGTGTGTGTGTGTGTGTGTGTGTGTGTGTGTGTGTGTGTGCGTGTGTGTGTGTGTGTGTGCGTGCGCGTGTGTGTGTGTGTGTGAGAGGTGTGGACTCGTGACAAAAATAGCACTCATGCCACCATCACAGCTATTACAAATATCATGGTTTCTATGGCAACCCAGGGAATAGACTACGCATTTCCACTCAGAAAGAGCACTCATCCCAGGAATGCTGGGGTAGCAATAACAGGGGAGGGGGGGATCTACAGAAATGTCAGCACAAACAACACCAGACGCTGGATTTACAAGGCTAACGACGGAACATTAACCAGCTTCTCAAACCCCCCCGCAGCGTGTCACGATCCAACCTCTGGCGAGAAGCATCACTCTGAACTATCTTAAATCTTTTTAATGTTTCTATGTCTAATAAGCCCAGGAGTGCTGGACAGATGTATACACAGATCTTATCACACATCAGGTGGGGAAACACAGTGGGACCGCTTCATTCTGCTGAAAACTCATTTCAGTTAGAGTAAGTGGGCTCTGGGTTTGACTCAGCAAAGTCCCGGAACGGACCGAGGCAGTCGACCAGACGGGGGCAGCAGTGTGTTGTTGGTGCACCCTGGGAACCAGCGCGTCCACGTCGTGTCCCCCACTGACTGGACATCCAGTCAACTGAACCAGGTTGCGTGTAGCTTTACAGGACACACCGTTTTAACGGTATCATGAAGAAAACATTTGTGTTATGTTTTATGGGGGGGGTGGCTGCCAGGTCGACATGGATAAACATAATGAAATACGATGTGATGGAATTAAACAGTTAACTATACAAATATTTGTGTTATTTTCTCTCTCTTTCTCTCTCTTTAAGCTGATGGAGAGCTGAGCTGAAAATGATGCTCACCTGGTGCTGCTTCCTCAGATCTGTTCCTCATTTATCATTTACAGCATGACTGTAAATCATCCAACACTGGAGGCTGAAGGTTTCCACTCACCACCTGCTGCAAGCTGACATAAACATAGAATTATATCTTCCCGCGTTTCATTAATCAACAGGAGCATTTTTTTTCCCTTAACGGCCACATTTGGAACGTCTCTGACACCTGCAACACGGCTGCATCAATGCTGAACGATGTCAAATGGCTTCTCATACACACTCATATACTCATGGGACTGTTCGGTAACACACACACACACACACACCCTAAATTGTAATGCAGCTCTCTGTGTCCTTGGAACAGAAATCAGTGCTGTCACATTTTATGTTTCACCATAAACTGAAGACCCTGAGATTGATAACAAGATTGACCCCACAGCTACAGTATGTTAGCTGCAAGGTCATTTTTTGTGTGTGTGTGTGTGTGTGTGTGTGTGTGTGTGTTTTTCCACTATCCAGTCCCCAGGTGCAGACTCCAAGCTCTAAAGTTGCCCTCTGTTGTCCTTCGTTCCCTCATTAAAATGAGTTGCACACTGCACAGACCGGAGCCATATTGACAGTTTCGTGTTACACACATGCAGATTAAAGGCTCAAACATGACTTTTCTGAGTGTCTGAGCTCTGGCGTGACCGTGTGCCTGCTGCCAAATGGAAGGCTCAATATAAACCGAAGGAGCTGTGTTTGTACGTCATGCTCTAGTTGCGGGCTGCAGCAAATGCAGGCGATGCGATCGGAGCGGTCTGGGTCGCTGCCCGACCGCAGTCTGGATGGATTCGATCTTATTTTGATATCACAGACAGTCTGAGGAGTGTGCTGGATGTGGGCGGAACAGGGCTCCAACTCCTCGTCTGTAGATGACCGTGCGCGCCGCTCCGGTCTCCATCGATCCCACACACAGCTGCATGCTGCTCACACCCTCCGCTGCGGACTGCTGCAGCCAAGCCGCTTGCCCTGTCCTTCACCGGAGGATGAGGAGGATCTGGGGAGGAAGGGCCCCGACGTATCAGACGTCATCCTGCTGCTGGCTGGGCCAATTAATGGATTCCTGCAGGGAAGGAGGGAGAACAAACGCAGCGTCTCTGAAGACAACCATAACATTTATATGATCAGGAGAGAGGGGAGGAGAGAGAGACAGAGAGAGACAGAGAGAGAGAGAGAGAGAGAGAGAGAGAGAGAGAGAGAGAGAGAGGAGAGAGAGAGAGAGAGAGAGAGAGAGAGAGAGAGAGAGCATGTGACACAGCCCCTGTACTGCTGCTGCCCCCCCAGTTTGGATCAGTTGTCAGGTGGACGTATTTGCTCGGCAGTGAGGAGCGCAGTTCCAGCTGTTCTGGTCACTCTGTGATGTCAGACGATGACACCGCCGTCCGGAATCGGCTCCACTCCGACGCCGGGCTGTTGAAGACCTCCTCTCTCTTCCTCTGCTGGTCTTTGGATGCCTGACGAGGTAAGTTAGCCAAAGGGAACCGCGGGCGGGATTAATGCTGCTGACTCAGAGCAAGATGCACGTGTTTCTGTGCCTGGTTTCCACTGGGTAAGCATTTTTGGTTTTGGGTCTGGTGTGATTCTCCGGAACTTTGTCTCCACCGTCTCTTCAGGCGCAGGTCCTCGGAGAACTGATGTCCTGATCTCTTTGTCCTTTCGGCCTTGGCTATGATGGAGGATTCCCTCTGGTTTTCCCGCCGCGCCATCCAGGCAGCATTTGGGAGCAGGAGCTCCGCCGTTTGGCTCCTCTTGCCTCTATTACTCTCGGGTGCGAGGACCCAGTTCATGGGCGGCCCCCTGGACTGCCGCAAGACCTGTGTCTGCGCCAGCAACATCATCAGCTGCTCCAAGGGGAATCTCACCAACGTTCCGACGGCTCTTCCGCGGCACACGGCCGTCCTGGATCTCAGCTTCAACAGCATCACCAGGCTCCGTGCTGAGTGGACGCCCGTCCGGCTCGGCAGGCTGCGCAGCCTGCTGCTCAGCAACAACGGCCTCACCTTCCTCTCCTCCGAAGCATTCGTGCACGTGACGGGTCTCCGGCACCTGGACCTCTCCTCCAACGGCCTCCGCCAGCTGGACGAGTACATCTTTGAGCCGCTGGAGCACCTGGAGGTGCTGCTGCTATACAAGAACAACATCTCTCAGATTGACCGCTCCGCTTTTTCGGGCCTCTTCAGCCTGCAGAAGCTCTACCTGAGCCAGAACCAGATCTCGCGCTTCCCCGTTGAGCTGGTGAAGGAGCGGAGTCGGCTGGAAACCCTCAGACTCCTGGATGTGTCCGGGAACAGGATCAAAAACCTGCTCCTCCAGGAGCTCCAGGCTCTTCCTGCCTGGATCAAGAATGGCCTCTACTTCCACAACAACCCTCTGCCCTGCAGCTGCGATCTCTACGACATGGTGGCCCGCTGGCAGCTCAAAGACCTCAGTTCCGTTACCGACTTCACACTCAGCCACACGTGCGTGCTCCCAGGCCCGCAGAAGCGCAAAACGGCCATTCTGGATCTGAGCAGGGCCCATCTGAACTGCAGTGAGGTCCGAAGCATGGATGAAGTGGCTTATCTGGAGCAGTTCCTGGTCCTGGACTGTGACACCAGACAGAAGGACATGGTGAAGAGCTGGACGCTGCCTGGTGACGTCCCCCTGTCCCCAGAACACAAGCACGCGCTGATGCGCCGCGACGGGGGCCTGCAGATCGGGCCCATGAAAGCAGAGGACTCGGGCGTCTACACCTGCTACGCCACCAGCGACTCCTTTAACGAGACGCTGTACACCACCGTGGCCGTCTTTAACTCCACCATGAGCGGCGGGCTGGAGAACCTGAAGACGGCCTACACCACCCTGGCGGGGTGTGTGATCAGCATCGTGATGGTCCTGATCTACCTCTACCTCACGCCGTGCCAGTGCGCCTGCTGTCCGGGGGAAGGTCCGGACAAGAGCGACGCCGGGGACAGCCTCCGCTCTTCCACCGTCAGCATCACGCACGAGGAGGGGGGGCAACAGCAAACGGAAGGTGGAGCCTTTCCCTACAAACTGGAGACCAGGGACCAGCTGGAGCAGAACGGCCGCTTGAATCCCATCATCGAGAAAGAGGAAGAGTGGCGGGGGGACAACAGAGGGAGGAAGGACTCCGAGACGGGATCTGTCAGCTCTGTGTGCTCCGACACCCCCATGATGGTGTGAGCGGACGTGGAGCCTGGCAGGATTTGGTTCGGGTCTTCCAAGGGAACGTGAAGCGTCCGCTGGCTGTGGCAGCTGCCGGGGCAGTCGTTGCACATCTGCTTTTGTGTTCAGTCATTTCACACTCTGTTGTTGCGTCTTGGGCTCGTAAATCATCCGGGTCCCCAATTACGTGTAGAAACGTCACTTTAAATGCAGATTGCTGCGGGAACGATGGCGTAGGAACATTAACAAAGAGGAAGAACTTTTTTTTAATGTTTTACATTCCTGTACTGTAAAAAATATGGTTACTAAATCATAAACACGTTATATTATGTTAGTTTTGAGTTCTTTTCAGATTCAGCTGACTAACCCTGACTGCCCTTAGTTGTAGAGCAGTTATATATATATATATGTGTGTGTGTGTGTGTGTAAATATAGCGCAAATGCAGTAACTTAGCAATATACGGTGTTTTGGTAGCTTGTCAGGAAGAATTCCATGAAACAGGAAGGACAGATTTCCAGACTCACAACAACATGGCTGAATGTGAGACTGAAAACACTCCACTCACAATGCTATATGGGACAGTGAATAGCCCCCAGGAAGTGTTTCCCCCAGAGAAACGAGCCACAGACGCAACAACCAACATGCTTCTGTGCGTTAGAGTTCCGACCACACGGGGCAACAGCACGTAAAGAGTCAGGAATAGCAGCCCGTAGAGCCTGACTGTAAATACAGGAGCAGACATTTGTCACTGTGTGTTATAATGTAGTCAGGGATTTAATCAAATGCGTTTAAAAACACCTGCCACATTTGTCTTTTTTTTCTTCTTTACATCTTTTACAGTCAGCCACTGCATCGGTCTGTTCCTTCATCATGTTTGGCTTTAAGATACAAACACACGTTTAATCGATATAATTTGTATTAAAGTGTACTGTGCACGTTAGCTTAGCAATAAAGACTGTAAAAAGAAGCAATACCATGATGCAACGATGTGAAAAGAAACATGATTTATGTCAAATAGGAGGCTTAGAAATGCCAAAGCAAAATAAAAACAGGATTATTAATATAGCCGTATAGTTATTGCCCTAAAATGACGACTGTGAAGACACGTCTCTGTACTTATTAATGGAATATATAAACAACTTTACCTCAGCGTGTGCAACTTGTTTCCTTGTGTTAAAGGGTTTTTTTGGGTTTGTGCAGGCAGCGTTTGACACTGAGCTACACTGAGCTACACTGAGCTACACTGAGCTACACTGAGCTACACTGAGCTAACAGATGGCACCGGTGTGATGTTCACCATAGTCATGAGAGGGTTGTCAAACCTGGCATCCAACCCTTGACTAGAGTGTTTCTGCTGTCTGTATCATAACGTCTTCAACTCTTTTAACGCTCAGGCTGTGATGAACTCAGTCCAGCTGTCCTGGCGTGGCGTCTCATTCTTACGGTAATGACACATCCTGAGGACACGCAGGACACGTCCCCGCTGCATCGGACCCTCCTGCACTGTCTTCAGCCAACCTTAGCTGCTGCAGACGTTTTAGCCTTATTTGGGTGGCTGACTGCAGGACCTCGGAGGAGGCCAGGGCACGTGCGCCAGAGCACCAGTGGCACCGGTGGAGCCCGCTCATCTTTTGGATAGTGAAACCTGAGACTGAACTCTTCCTCTGTGGGATGAATGATTGAAGACCAGATAGGTTTCATTACCTTTTGTCTCACTTTACCAAGCAAAGACAGGCTTAACTCGACCAAACTCATCAGCAGCCACCCAGCACAGCGGTCTGAAAGGTTCTAATTTTAGTTCAACAGGGTTGTAATAAGGCGCCGCTGGTTATTAAACCAGATTATTATTAGAAGAGCAGCGGAAATCTCAGATTACCTAAACCCACGGACATGATTATAATCCTGCCTACGACTGACAGCTGCTTCTGTGTGAGGAGACTGAATTCTGAGTGAGACGACCCCCCCCATCCATCACACACACACACACACACACACACACACACACACACACACACACACACACACACACCCCTCCTGCCTGCGGTGTTCTGCCATCTAGTGGCCGCAGAAACCTTCTATGAGAGGGAGACTGACAGTCACCACATGCTTCCAGCCTGGGGGGGAGCGTGCACGATATTATAAATATCTGGTGCTCTCATGCTGCCTAATCCAGTTCTTGTGTGTATTCACATGGCGTGAGCTCAGCTCCCGTCCCTGATCCAGGAGCAGCTGCAGACCAGGGACCAGAATCAATCAAACCCAGCCTTTCAGGGGGTTCCTTTCAGGGTACCGTTAAGTCACTTAAAGGTTCCACTGGTGTCGTTGAGGGGACTGGGGTTAATTTAGTGTAATCTGGATGCCTGAAACAGAGAGTTGGGAATAATTCCCCCTTAACCTGGACAGATGTGGTGGAAAATAATGACAGGAAATCAAACGGTTGCATCAATCCATCTTTATTTAAGAGCAGACAAAATGGGTTCACACTAACTATTTAAGGTATAGATATGAAAGGCTGGTACTCACCAGAGCAGAGCTGCTCCTCCTTCTGCGTCCTCACTGAAACCTGCAACACTCCACACTAGAGTTAGCTCACGTTCTAACAAAAACCCCCCGTGCAGGAGAAACCAGGGAAACGGTTTTAGATGTGACACCATCTCACAAACACAGGAACATTAGTCACTAGATGTGGGCAAGAGAACATATTGATTAATTATATATGCTTGTATATCTGTATATGAGTATATAATAGACCAGGGGTCTATTATAGCCACATGTGGCTCTTTAGCGCCGCCCTAGTGGCTCCCTGGAGCTTGTTCAAATATATGAAAATGGAAAAAGTTGGTGTGAATATATTTTTTGTTTGAATATAATTTCTGTAGGAGGAAAAACATGACAAACATTCTTCAAGTTTTCCAACGCTGTAAAAATGTGTAGAATAAATATTTAATTCCAACATCTCATTATAATGGAAGTTAAACTTAAAGCAGCATCGTCCAGCAGAGTGGTCACGTGGTGCCTCATTCTCTCCAGGATGCTGCAGGGAGATAAACATTTCATCATGAATGCTCATTATGTATTTGTAGCCTACTTATCATTATGATAGTAGGCTAACAGAGCTAATGTACATAGCTAATGTAGACACTCACAGCATGCGCTGCCTAAGGTTTATATAAGGCTTTTAATTTTTTCCGGCTCCAGACAGATTTTTTGTTTTTTTGGTCCAATATTTGGTTTCAACATTTTGAGTTGCTGACCCCCTGTAATAGACTCACAGGTCATATTATTAGATCTGCTTGTTCAATTGTTCACACAATCAGCCGATCACATGGTGACAGCTCAAAGCATTGAGGCACGTGGAAGTTCAAAGCGAGCACCTGGAAGGGAAGAGAGGGCATCTAACATGGGGGAGTTTTTTAGAAACTCCTGATCTACTGGGACTTTCACCATCTCTAAAGTTTACAGCGAAGGGTCCAAAAAAGAGGAAACATTCAGCTTCAGTTCTGAATTGTTGTGTCGATGTGAGAGCTCAGGGGAAACTGAGCACACTGGATCCAGATGATAGAAAGGCAGCAGTGACACAAACCACCACTGGTTACAGCCAAGGAATGATGGGCTCCAGCAGCAGGCCACCACCCCAGGGGCCCCTCCTGTCAGCTAAGAACAGGAAAGTCAGGCCACAATTCACACAGGATCACCAAAACTGGACAATCAAGGACTAGATAGACGTTGTCGGGGCTGACGAGGCTCCATTTCAGCTGCAACATTCACATGGTCTCCTACCAACAGTTCAGGCTGCTGGTGTAACAGTGTGGGGGACATTTCCTTGGCACTCTTTGGGCCCCTTAGTATCAATTAAACATCATTTAAATGGCAGCCTACCTGAGTACCGTTGCTGACCCCGTCTATCCTTTACTACAACAATGAGCTTCCTGCTCTCCATATCTCCAGAGCACCTTTGAGACACGCTGGACCAGGAGATGCTAAAATCTCTGAGGAATACTTGCAGCAAGAGTTTGGAGGTATTCCTCAGAGGTTCCACGAAGAAAGGAGAAGTGGCATCCAAACCTTCACTAGCACACTGCACCTAATAAAGTGGCCGGTGTGTGTGTGCATATATATCAGTGTGTTTGGTATTTCTCGCAGTTAAGCTCACATCAATACTTTACCTGAGACGATCAGCAGGTGGCGCCCTGGTGGGACTCCCTCTGGCCTGGAGCTGTGGTGCCAGTGGTCAACACCCAGGAGAGCTGCTGGGCGTCAGCGAGCGTGGCCTCAATATCCGGCGGCAGATGTGGCCTCAGAAACCACTCTGCTCTGCTGTCAGATGCAGGTTGGCACATTTTAAGTGGGACTTAGCTAAAAGTTAGGTTTCTCTGCGAAAGGAAAGCAGTTCGCTCCTGCTGGTGGTTGTCACTGTCTCCTCTCCAAAGCGGATGCAGGTGCATCTGAAGAAGTCTGACACTAGCAGAGATCTTCCTTCAGAAACTCCGATGCGAGAACAAAACGGGACTAAAAGCCCGTCTGGTTGCTCCTCTCCTGCAGCTGCAGGAGCCAGATGAGAGGCAGAGAAGCGTTGGCCGGCGAGACGTGAAGAGAGACGGGCGAGGTTCTCAGCCACGCGGGAGAATCTCAGCATCTGACCGGCGTCCTGGACGTCACGCGACAAAAACAATCAAGAAACCCCAGAAGAGAGAGTTTTGGCCTCTCTTCTTTTTCCTCCCTCCTGCTGGGGAAAAAGGGGCTCCTGCTGTGTGATAAAGCCTTTTAGAGTTTGATAAACAATTCCAAGAACAAACGGTCACAAAAGTTGTCTTCCGAAGCACCTGTGTTTTCCCACGAAAGAGTAAATTTATTGAAACAAAATCAAGTGCGCGCAGCACCTTGTTTTTTCAGACAGGCATACTTCTGAGGCCCGAGAGCACTGATGTTTCCCATCTCTCCAGATATCCTGAGCACACAAAGACTTTTTTTTTTTTCTCATCCATTTGAAACACTCAAAATCAAAGTATGAAAGAAACGCAGGAGTCCCGTGGGATGCGCGTGGCCGCCAGGGGGCGCCACATCCAGAGGTTTCGCTCAGTCCGCAGATGTGCAGCTCTAACTTCTGCACAGTGATCCGACAGTGGCAGATTTACAGTTCACACACATCTGCATCTTACGGGTATTTCACATTATTGCAAGCGTACACAGTTTGGAGCAGCTGCTGTGCTTTACAAAAACTGACCGATACGACTGAAATCCGACAAAAGTACAATATAAATGAGAGGAACACAAAGCCAGCCTGTATTATATGATGCAGTTTAATGGAAATGTCTGATTATTTTCAGCTCATTAGCTTGGAGTTAAGGGGGGGTAATGACACCAGCAGCTTCAAAGCAGGTGTTGCACATGTTTACTTGGAACCATTGAGAACTGATTAGCTATCGACACCTTGGACAGTGCAGCTTGAGATGGGGGAGGGAGAACTACCCGAAACTAACAATAAAAGCTGTGGCGTTAATTTGGTTATTAGAACGGCCACCGTCGTAATATACAGGTGATTGCTGCTTGTGTCTTCCCCTGCACACACACACACGAGGGATGAAGAGGGACACATAGGTGAACCTGGGCGCATTTCCATGTGCATTCAGAAAAGATTTAAGAAGCTGACTTATGGCTTCAATGTTGCTAGAAAGATGACTTTTTACCATTAGCTTGTTGAACAACTCATCTATCCAAATGAGTCAGGCTAAAACTTTGGATCAGGAAACACTCCAAATGATTGACTGGCCAGCAAGCGCTAATACAGAATTATAAGCAATGGGCAGAACTAAAGAGCAGGTCGCTTCTTTTATAGCTGGACATTTAAGTGGAGCTGATTAGAAATCATGGGACTCAAAAAATCATCAATCATAGACTTCAAAAAGGATTGTTGGCGGCTGTTTATGTCGTTGAACAGAGACAAAATGAAGCTAACTGCTATGTTTTGGATTGACATTTCTGTGATTGGCAGGTACTTTAAGAACAACTAAACTGTTTATGAGATAAGGCAAAATACAGAAGTGTGCTCTGGATCACTTGAAGTATTTTACTTGTCAGCCCAAGAAGTCACCTGCTTTCCTAATGAATAACCATTATATCAAAAGTACTCTATTCAACAGGACTCTAATCTCTATAAACCTTCAACAGGATGAGATAAACTTGAACTGTTGCTCTGGTTTATCACAAATATTTCTTTTTTACAACCCATGAATGTAAAAAAAAAAAAAAAAAAAAAAAACTCTTTATGACGCTCCCTTGATAATGACCATCACCAAATACTCATCCTCGGATTTGGCAAAAGCTTTGGCAGAGGCATCCAGGAACTCTCGTGAGAACTCGCACGGGGGGAAAACGTGAAGCACTCCTCCTTGCTCCTTATCACGTGCGCCCCCCACGGGCAGGCTGATGATGCCAGCGGCCTCCTTCTGCTTCAGGTAGGACACGAGGTTCTTCAGCGGCCTCTCCGAGTTGTTGGCGTCCTGGGCGTCTCCGTCGTCGGGTCTCCCGGGCACCGCCAGCAGGATGGAGGACCCGCCGGGACCGGCCGCCGTCATGCGACGGGAAACCTCCTCCAGTTTCGGCTGATCCAAACGCAGGCGCTGACTGATCTTCAGCTGGGACACTTGTTGCCCCGTAGACCCCTTCAGCAGTAGGGCGGTCGCCACGGCGACGTCCCCGTCCAGGAGATGCAGAGAGGTTGAGAAGCTGCTGTTTTTCAGCAGGAGGTCTCCCAGCCACACCTGGCTCAGCTTCTGGCCACACGCTCCCACTTTAGACGGCTGCCCGGGCTTTGAGGTAGAGGACGCCGAGGAGTGATTGTCTTTTTTTAGGGGACTCTTGGACGACGCTCTGGCTTTGTGTTTGCGGTCTTTATCCGAGCAGGCGCCTGGGTTGGATGGGCTGAGTGCTCGCCGCCTTTTGTCTCCGGCGTCTCTGACGGGAGAGTTTCTACCAGAGCGCGCCGGACGATCGGAGTCGCTGCAGCGTCCGCCGTCCCAGCTGCTTCCTCCGGGGCTGCGCTCCAATGAGCTTCCACGGCGGCGCAGCGCATAGTCGGTAGGCGAGTGATCCAGGCGGGACGCGTCGTCCGCGTGTCTCCTTCTGCGGCCTAGATCTCGACTCTGGAACTCGCGCTCCGCGGACCAGGCCTCTCTGGAACGGCCCTCCAGGTGGTCGATCGGATCGAAGCCTGCTCCCCGCATCCTGTCGTGGACGCCCAAGCCGGACCACGCAGCAGCGGGATACAAGTCCCTGTCCCTGAAGCGGGCGGGGAAGGTGGGCGACCTGTCCCTCATCCTCAACGAGTCGGTAAGGCGATGAGCAAAGGGGTTTGGGACTACATCATAGTGTGGTAGAGGGAGCGGGAGCTGCATGTACTGCTGTTGCTGGTAACAATGCTCTGCGTCCGCAAAGTCCACTCTGAGTCTCCTGTCAGGACCGCCAAGCGGGAAGCCTCTCATGTGACTACAAGCAGCCTGAGCAGCATCTAAACTTTCATACTGGATGTAGGCCCACACGTCATCTTTTGTGTAATCTATAGTCCTAATGGTACCAAAGCGATCAAACTCCTTGGCCAGTGCAGCGAGTGACACCCAAGGTCCAAGGCCCCCAACCCATAGTCGGGTAGATGGCGTGGGTTTCCCATAGCCAATCTTGATGGGACTGTGACCCAGCATTTTCCCAGACATCGCCATTTTGGCCCGATGAGCCACGTCCAGATTCTCAAACTTCATAAATCCGTAGGTGTTGCTCTGTCCTCGCACTGGACGCTTAATGTCCACCTCCGTTATCATGCCAAACCTGGCAAACGCCCTCCTCAGGTCATTTTCAGTTACGGTGACGTCCAGATTACCCAGAAACAAAGTCCTGTTTGCCCTCTGGTCATCTTCTGGACTCATGATCAGGTCCTCGTCGTGGTAAACAGCACATTCGGGAATGTAAGGGGGCCTGTTTCTAGCATCATACGTAGAAAACTCTCGGTCTCTTTCCAAATCTCTTATGTGGAGAGGTGGAGGAGGAGGGAGCCGGCCCAGAGCCAGCTGCTGTAACCGGAAGTCTCTGTGCGCCACACCGGTGGGGGACAGTGGTCTCTGGGAGTGGAAGTGTCTTTGGCCCGCTGGGAAGGTGTCTTTTAAGACGGGCGATCGGCTTCTGCGTCTGTTCATGTAAACCGCCTCGATTTTCAGAGGTCTGTCGTACAGTACCAGCTTCCCCCGGGCGTGCTTGGCGGCCCGCGCGTCATCCGGACGCCTGAAGTTCACAAACGCGACCCTTTCGTCGTTTTCTCGGCCGATTTTTATGCTAACGTCCCCGAACCGTTTAAACTCGTGGAACAAACCGTCTTCAACGTCCTCGTCGTTCAGCTGCGAGCCCAGTTGGCTTATTTTCAGAGTCTTGTACTCGCTGTCGGGGGTTGACGCCGGTCGAGCGTCGCTGCGTGAACCAGACCTGGACGCTTCCGCGGCACCGCCAGCGCTGCTGTAAGATTTGCTCCCCGAATTAGCTTCGTAGTCGTAGCCGCTAATGCGGTTAGAAGAAGTATATCCCTCTGAGTCCCTCGCGTCTCTTTTCTCGGTGTGTGAACCTCTCCGTAGTGTAGAAATGGTCCCGTTACTTCCAGCCGATGACAGGGAACCGGTCTTCTTACCACCCGTGTGGTTTCCTCCTCGATCCCTGCTCTCGTCTGGCGCCCGGGAGCGTTTCTTTATCGGTGAACGCTCTTTTCCCTTCATCGTCGTCGACGCGCACAATCTGAGACGTTAATGCACGGCAATATTCTATCGTTCACCGATGTAAACACAGAATATCCCAATATCAAGGGCGGACTTTGCTAAATTCAAGCGAGTGACATGGCCGCCATTTTGGAAAATACTTGCACTACAACACCGGATGTCCCGCCTCCCGACCGTCGGAGAATGTGATTGGCTGGAGAGGTTGTCGCTTGCGTGGGGAGGAAGTTCACTCGCCGATTGCAAGTAAGGGTGCGGCTCAGTTCTGACGTGGTGGGGTCAAAGTCTGGGGCTTTAGTTAGGTTTCACTTTAAAAAAAAAAAAAAAAAGATTTAACAAAACCAAATAAGTTTCACAGTTCTTTTACAAAATACCTACAAAATGTAGCTGTCTATAAGGACACGGGTGTTTTGAAGCGGTACCTTGCAGGAAGACAGCTTGAAGTCCACGCAGGACTATACACAAAATTCGTGTGTAATAGTACAAAAGTCACACAATTTTAACTAGGAATGTTTAAACAATGCAGTGCTGTGCCTGGATTCGTCTAGTCGACACATATTTTAATCTAAGCAATTTCTAAAGCTTTAATCAAAGCTATACCGCAGCTAAATTCCCTCATATATGTTGTATCCAGGTTGTACCAGAAGGTGGCATACATGCTCTTCCCGAACGAAGGAAAAGTTAGAATAAAAATATTAGACATTCTAATCTCTTTTCTTTGCCCACTTTGATTAAAATGATATTGTCTTTGACCATAATACCAGCATGAGATGTGTTGATACATGAGAACCTGGGACAACAAGAAATTATGATGTGAGTGTGTCGCTTGTGAAAATATTTTATTACGAATTTGGTGATTGGATATTATTTAACGTCAACAAAAAAACGAGTTAAACCATGACACCACATTATTAAAACAACTGATAAAAATGTTATGCAACACAAGTGTTTCTGTGTATTATTTAGTGAAATGGATAACTAGTCATCACATGTCACATATTTATAAAAGTCCACAGCAAGTAATAAACTATCATCTTTTTATTACTTTTCTCTCCATAATCTCAACTTTGTAAGCACTTCGCGTCACCGGTTCAATTTTTTGTCATGAAAAATGCTCAGTAACAACATGCAACGTGCTGAGCTGCAGCGGTGTTTTAAAAGGATTATGTTATCTCAATAAACGGGGACAGGAGCTTTGCTCTCCGCTCTGTGAGCTGGACTGGCCCCTCTTTGAGAGACCATCTGGTGAAGTTCTATAGATGGTCACATGACCCTGGCACACACACACACACACACACACACACATAAACACACAATTTCAAGCAATGTGGAACCAACATGTGCCAAATAGGATGATGATGTTGGGATGCAAATGATTAGATCAATAATTATAAATTAATGGTTATTTACTGTATATTTGCAGTTTAAAAATAAACCATGAAGTCACCAGCCTCGTTGTTTCTTTACTGCTCATTTCTATACCCCCCAATTGTTACAGATTATCAGCAGGAATAAACTCACCTTAGACTGTCACCACCTACCATCTTGGTCCTGTTCCAGGAAGACATGACCCACTTTCTCAGCCATTGGAACACCTGCAGAACAGCAGCGCCTCTCTGCCCACCCATGCACTGTGGGAATGTAGGAGGAGCTACACCAGGACAAGGATGGATCATTGTGTCCTGATGACAAGGCTGAAACAGTGTGATAGCTTCTGATGGGGAAAAACCTCCACTGATCCAATTAAGCCTCTCAAGACTGACTAAATTACACCGATAGCAATTTCATTCAAGTGACCTGACAAATGCAGACGCGTCATCTCCTCCACATCTATTAAAAGTGCTGGTAGATGTAACCATGCTTGTTCAACTGCCTGTACACAAGATAACGAATGATAAGAGGTACCACTGAGTCCACTTCCTGCCTGAAGCTTATTTTAGGAGCAGAGAGTGACCCAGACACAGCAAAACACAGGGGGAGAAGGAGGGAGGGGAGAGTGTTGGTAGGGGAGTTGTGGAGGGGTGGGCAGGAGGAATATAAATGAGACTGGAGAGAAGGAAAAGTACTGGGCGGATGTGATGCAGATGCTGAATGCAGAAGTGCACGTGAGTGGAAGTGAGTGTACGTAGGAGCGGCGGTGGAACTCAGGGCGGCTGAAGGTGAACGAGAGGAGTGGAGATATGCTGAGAGGAGACTGACGTCAGAAGCACAAGAAGCACCAGATGCAACCCAAAGCACAGAGGCCATGTGAAATTGATCGAGAGAGAGAGAGAGAGAGAGAGAGAGAGAGAGAGAGAGAGAGAGAGAGAGATTCTGAAGGAAGGAAGGACAGTGCAGAGAGAAAAAGACAATCGGCGCTATTATTTCAAAGCTAATCTCAAAATACAAGAAACTAAATATACATGTGCAGATGTGTGCTTGTTCAGGATGTTAGCGTGGTGCCAAAATCAGGTTACTCTGATATTCAAAATCAGCAGAATTCGACCAAAAACCCACAATGATGTTGCAGCTCATACAGTTACTTGACCACACCTGCAAGTTATGTTGCATACGTCCACCAAATGTCAGGTATTCATCCAGGGAACACTCACAGTTTCAGCTTTTTAGCTTAATGTGTTAATGTGCCTAAAAGCCTCGGAGTGCTGCTAGTGTGAGTCATGGACAAAATTTAGAAGTGAAAAAAGAGACAAATGTCAGCTTCACAGCTCATATGGCGCCATTGGCTCAGCTTCCATCCAGAATAGGTGGGATGGATGTGTAGCAATGCTGACGCCAACAGCCCCAAAGCCCTGACGGTATTCTAGTTTCTTCTCCTTACAGACTAACTCCACTGTTTATTCATGCACACTTTAAAGTTTCCTCTGTTTTATTATTGTTTTCAGAACTAGCTTGAAAGAAAAAACCCTCACAAGATTTTAAAACTTTCAGTAAACAACACAATTATATTGTATCACATGAATTTAATGATAAATCACACTTAAGCTGGACTGAAAGAACCTCATGAGAGCTTTTATGGAATCTGTTTCGTGCCCTTCAACTGTACAAAAACTGTTCTTTCATGGCAGGAATGCAGAAAAGGAGAGTGCAGACGGACAGAGGCTGTCACATGATCCAAATGTTGCCACAGCAACCATTCCCTGTACTGAGGATCAGTAAGGTGCATCAAAGCCTCCGTGAGTAACAATCAGCTGGGATAAAGGGGGGTGGGGGTAAATGGGACCACAAGCATGTGTTGATGCATCTCACTCCAATTAAAATGATTTGTTAATAACATGAGGTATTTAAACACTGTTGTCAATACTAATTGTTGTAATGGGAGAGGCAAGAAGGGTGACATGAAGGTGATTAATGACGCAGGGGGTAACAGACATGCTGGAGGGTCTGAAATGAATCAAAAACCCAAGGTCAAAGTGAAAAACAGCCTTTTTGTGAGGTCTTAACCTGCAATATTTATGATAACCTGCAAGATTTATGGCGCCCTGGAGGCCTATATCTGCTGTAAGCATGTCTGATTATACAGGAAAGACCTGCCAAGTGCAAATACAGAGACTTTGTTCAGGAAGGATCCAGTTTTAGTAACTATGAGTTTTGATTTAGGTGACCACGCGTTAGCGTGATTGCGTCGATAACACGGACTTCTTTTTATGTCCTTTTGGGTGTATTTCATGTATTCACACATTTTGGTGGTTTAACAATTGTAAACGTTTGCATAGTGCGCACATTAAACCGGCCGTAATCATTAAAAAGATGACCTCTGCACATCCAGCCTGCAGCCTGAGCGGCTTTAATTTTTTATCAATGGAAACAGGGATGGCGGAGGCTGAGTCACACGCCCTCTTCATCAGGTAGGAGCGGATAACCTTGACAAATTCCTCCCCTCCTCATCCTCTCACCTCTCCACGAGCGAACGCATTTAGAACTTTCCAAACATCCGGTCAGCCTCGGGTACTAATTATCCCCGTCGGCGAATGGGGCAGCGCTGCGTGCGTCACGGCGCGCCCAGGACTCTCAAATGGAGGCAGAGCAGCATGTGATCGTCCGTCCTGCAGCGTCCTGTGAGCGCTCAGTCTGCACCACGGCGTCAGCTGCGCCTCTCTGCACACCTCTGTCCGCCCCCTCAGCGCCGGCGTCTGCCTGACACTCACAGTAAGGACCATTTTTGCTTTATTCTGTCACCTCTTGTGTCATCTGCGCGTTAGGCGGCACCACCTGGATTTTGACTTAAAAGCGTCAGGAAGTTCAGAAACAGTTCGAGAAGAGTTGCGCTGTATTTCCGCCCTCCCCGATGGTTTAAATGTTTGAAGTTGCCCACGATGGCGTAAAATACGCATTTGACTGCCGGGTTACTATATAGAACCACTTGACCTTGGCTGTGTTTAAAAGTCGTCGTATCAGGCGCGAGCCCACCAGCATCAGCACCGGTGTCACTTCATCTCTGACAGATGTTCGGGGCGACGCCAAATGCTTTGCATTTTTGACACCGGGAGATCTGAACTTCATTCAGTGCGATTAACAAACTGCGTTGGCACTTTAAAAATAGACGCTAATCTCATGACGGCTGTTAAATTAATAAACTAGTGCGGCAGCAAACTCTTTGATGCCTGCAGCCTCCACTGCTGAGGCTGATGGAAGTGGCTGAAAACGTCATTGGTACGTTGCTGGTGCACGTTGTCTGAGGACAGGAGTCTCTGGATGGTCTCTGATGTGAATAAAGTTGGCCACTGCGCGTACTCGGAGCTGAAGATGTGCTTTTCATAAACATGAGAACCAGTTTAACTGTGGATGAAACCGCCCTGCTTGTGTGTGATTTAAAGCTCTTCTTTGTCAAATTAGTGTTTGTTACGCTAGAGAAAGAGTTAAGCATGTGTTCTGCTGAGATGATGCAGCTAGAACGTCTGGATGTAGAGAACCCAAAGCCTGAGCAGCTACTGGCAGACTGTGTCCTCACATCAGTTGTGAAATAGACGTATTGAAGCTGTGGTGGGGCCAAAAAACCTCTCTTTTTAAAATGATGCCTTAGATTTCTGCGCCATTTTCCTTTGATCGATATGACGCCCAGAATCAGATGACAAGACAGGAAAAAAGCACCGCTGGGGGCTTAACAGTTAATGCACACTGGATTATAGAGACTTGTGAATGGCTGTGGATTATTACATCACGGGCTCATCTTGACATGCAGAGGGGAGGAAATCTGTTGTGGAAAAAAACATAACCAGATTCTGAGAATGACACCCCCCCCCTCCCCCCCCCCCCCCCCCTCTCTCTCTCTCTCTCTCTCCCTTCCCCCCTGCGGGGGCAGGTGAGCTCTTGGGGATTGTAGGAAGTTTTCGCTCACTCTTTCAACTGAGGCGCGCAGTTAGAGTCAGGATGATGTGCGTCACTGCCGCTGCAGCATCTTTTCTGTCTCTTGTTGACTTCACGCCTGTTTTCCTCCAGCGTCCTCAGATGGCGTTTACCTTCCGCCACACGCCCTGCTGCGTCTGCAGAGGTCAGCGTTATTTTCTCTAATAAAGAAGCAGCTCACTTAATAAGTAATGAACTCGCGCTGGGGCTCGTGATGTGGATCAGGAAACCACGTGTCGACACTGCATCCAGCATCCGGGTCACTTCTTCTGTTCCGTTGGGGTTGAACCAACCGCTTCCCAAAAGAGGGGTGAGGATGGATGCTGCGGCGAGGCTTCTGAGGATTATGAGGATTTAGCGGGGCGGGGGGGGAGCTTCGCTAAAGTTAAGCTTTGCAGAACAGAGAAATTAAATAGAACAATTTGCAGGATTGGATATTTTTAAGAGCCTGGCGACTGCATGAGAGGCACATCTTTGTGTGTGGAGTTGGGATAAATGATTTCCTGTCTTCATGTTGACATTTCAACTCTCGGGAGAGACATGTGTGTGATTCAGTGTTTTACTGACTTGCCTCATTAAGCCACTAAAATGTCAAAAAAAACGATGAAAAGTCAAGGCGTAACGAACCTCTACAACAATAATCTGTGGTCAAAGTATCAAAAGGAATGGATGAGTGTGTAATCATTGTAGGTAAAACTATAACACACTGTATCACTCACTAGCAATGATGGAATAGATGTTTTCTTGTCAGATCGCAACAAATCCACATACACTAAAACAATTATACAGGGAGTCCCACAGGGTTCAATGCTTGGAACTCTGTTTTTTCTTGTTTTTGCTCTTGACTCGGTAGTTGAGATTTGCCGGTTTCCTATGATTCATTTGTTGGGATAAAAAGGGAGTATCTGGATACAGTGTAAAGAGTTTGATTGTTGTGTGTTTGCAGGACTGAGAACCACATTCGCATCACTCTTCAGCACCTTTCGATTCAACCCTTGCATCGGTGGGTCCAGGTCCAGCCAGGCTGTGTCCAGCTCGCTCTTTTCACCCCCACCCCTTTTCCTGACCCCAATGCCTAAGAACAGCAAGGTGACACAGCGCGAGCAGAGCCATGAACACGTCACAGAGTCAGTGGCTGACCTGCTCGCACACGAGGAGCCTCTGGACTTCAAGAGCAGCTCCGTGAATGTCGGCGGGGCGGCTGGGAAGAAAACACCACAGATAGAGGTGCCGGAAAATGATGGACGCCCCGCCTGGAACAACAAGCTGGAGTACATCCTGGCCCAGGTGGGCTTCTCTGTGGGCCTGGGGAACGTCTGGCGATTCCCTTATCTGTGTCAGAAGAATGGAGGAGGTGAGTCACACCTAGCCAAACCAGTACATTTCCTATCCGATCCTTTCGTCATCAGTGATGTCACATTAGCACAAGGCTAACTGGGCTATATCACAGTAAAAATAGAAATACATGAACTTAAGCAGTTGCCAGGGACATTTTTCCACAATGGATCCGATAAAGTTCCACAACAGTGGGAATCTTCTTTTTTTAACAACAATCATTGGATTGTCCTGTTGTTATTCTCAACATTTTATTGTTTTTAAGTCTACTTTGGCAAAAGGCTGCAACTTTTTTTCACCAATTGACCACAGATATTGGCACAAATGAGAGCTAAAGAGATTTGTAAGAACTGTGATCCCTGTGGGCTTCCCGCCATCAGCAGATCAAGCCTGTTAAATCCTGTAATGATCCCATCGGGCCAAATGCTGAGTGTTAGTCACTGAATACTAGCACATTAAAACGGTGCACATTTTCACCCCAGTTAAATTTATACAGCATTACTATTAAAACTGTTTGCCAACCTTCCAAAACCCACCAGATCCCGTCCGGTCTGTAGAGGACAGATGCGCCGTGCTGGTCTAAATTTAGCCGCGTTATCGATTACTACTGCCAGCAGAGCAGGTCCAGGTCAGCTGATACTCTGTAAACAAGCGTTTGATTTAAAAAAAAAAGCGCAATGTAACTGAATAGTGATGAGGATTTATCCTGGCCACCATGCTGCTGCCTATGTAATCTGAGTATAGACATGTTCGCCACACACGTGACGTTATTGATCCCTGTGTCTTTACTGCCTGGGGGGAGGGCTTTATTGCTCATCATCTCTCCCTCCATCATTGGGCACCAAACTGTGGAGAACAACAAACCTATTAGCCTCCGCATGAGACCCACAGCCCATTTCACCTTTATTTATGTCCTCCTCTCTTGTCTCGGTCTCATTAACCCTCTGATGTGTGTCACTCTATGAAACTACTATTTGAGGTATTAACATGCTCGGCGGATGATGACTCAGCCTTGTATGTCAAACACACTTGAATCCAGATTATGGCTCTGGATTACACGGCAAAAATAGACTTACATCAAACTAAAATGAAATTCAAAGGAGGAGAGTTCATTTTTGGAGGAGTGACAGTGGAGGAGGGACAGTAAATATATTTTTGCAGACAAAATCAGTTGCCATTTATTGGGAATGTGACTAAATGACTTTGAATGAGGGAATAAATATGTTTTGAAAACTATATGTAAAAAAAATCACAGTCTACATAAAAATATAATCGCAACAAAGCCGCATAAGTCACAATTAGACGGCATTAATGAGAGCTTGAGAATTTTCAATAAACTGGGCACAATCTGTAAATGAATTTACTTAGATTAAATTCTGGCGTCTCAGTGTCAGGTAACGTCTCTGTTATTGAAGTAGAAACCTGACTCGTCTGCATTCAGATGCTTTATACTGAAAACAATACAAGCTTCCTCGTGTTTCAGGCGCCTATTTGGTCCCCTACTCCATCCTCCTCTTCATCATCGGCATCCCCCTCTTCTTCCTGGAGCTGGCTGTGGGTCAGAAGGTCCGACGCGGGAGCATCGGAGTCTGGAACTACGTCTGTCCCAGTCTGGGTGGGATAGGAATGTCCAGTCTGATGGTAGGAGTGGAACCACACACGTCTCTCTATCCATCCCTCCATCTCATCATGTTACAGCGGCCCTTTGCCATCGGTCTCTCGGGGGTTTGCTGACGTGTTTGCGAACGAGTGGTCTTTTTCTTTCATATTTGCACGGCTGCCGCTGAAGAGGCTATAAATATCCGCCGGAGATCAGGGATGAAAAGAGAACACTTTAAATATTCATGCTTTCTACACCCTTATTTAGCTTGTGAATGTCCTCGCTGGCACGACTGCAGGAGACTGACAGCATCTCTCTCTCTCTCTTTCCATCCATCCATCCATCCATCCATCCATCCATCCATCCATCCATCCATCCATCCATCCATCCATCCATCCATTATCCATTTAGGTGTGTGGGTTTGTTGGCCTCTACTACAACGTGATCATTGGATGGAGCATCTTCTATTTCTTCCAGTCCTTCCAGTTTCCTCTTCCATGGAGCGACTGTCCAATCAGGAAGAACGGGAGCTTTGCCAGTGAGTGACGTAACAATAGACAAGGAAGGGTGTTACTCCTGAGGACTACGCCTTCATTTGAAGTAGACGTTCACGTCTACTTAGTTTTGGCAGCGCGTGCTAACAACGCAGCCCAAGAACGTCCGAGAAACGTCAGCACGCGTGCAATTCAGGTGCTGAAGGAGAGGAAACGTTTGAAGCAGCGACATCCACCCAGAAACAGGCAGTTTGAATAAGACAGCAGATTTCATGTGCAGGGGAGGATCTCTGTAGATGCAATATAATCCAAGCAGTGACTCTCCTCAGGAGCTGTCAGTTAAGGGATGCCCTTCCAGGAAATGTGTATTATTTTTAAACCTTTTTTTCATTCCCATCAATCAAATGACCCACCCCCCCACCCCTTTTGCTCCTGTCCTTAGTCGTGGAGCCAGAGTGCGACAAAAGCTCGGCCACCACCTATTTCTGGTACCGTCAGACCCTGAACACCACCAGCACCATCGCAGAGAGCGGCGGCCTCAACGTAAAGATGACCTTGTCCCTGCTGGTGGCCTGGGTCATCGTCTGCCTCGCCGTCATCAAAGGCATCGCCTCCTCGGGGAAGGTAGATGAAAGGCACGGATGACCAGGGCTGCTTGTTTCTCGTAACTGAACGCCTTTGCGTGTCTCTCCCACAGGTGATGTACTTCAGTTCTTTGTTTCCCTACCTGGTGCTCTTCTGTTTCCTGGTCAGGGGGTTGATGCTGAAGGGGTCGGTGGATGGGATCGCTCACATGTTCACGCCCAAGGTGACGCCGGCAGCCTCGACACGGCTCGCATTTCTCGGTGGGACCAAAATAAAACGGGCACGAACTGGCTTCTTCTCTTTGCCTCCTGCAGCTCGAGAAGATGCTGGAGCCACAGGTTTGGAGGGAAGCAGCCACCCAGGTCTTCTTCGCCCTGGGTCTGGGATTCGGAGGGGTCATCGCCTTCTCCAGCTACAACAAGATCGACAACAACTGCCACTTCGACGCCGTGCTCGTCTCTTTCATCAACTTCTTCACGTCTATTCTGGCCACGCTGGTGGTGTTTGCCGTGCTGGGCTTCAAAGCCAACCTCATGAATGAGAAATGTGTCACGGAGTACGTTCACGTCTACGTTAAGTTCATTTAATCTTAAAGCTACAACCGGGCTCATGCCTAGCACAGGAGGGTTGGTGGGGAGGATTTTGTCCGATCGTAAGGTCGTTTTACGAAGCAACAAACAGTTGTTGTGATCTACGTTTTAAAGAAAACCCTTGAATCTCTACAGGAACGCAGAGAAGATTCTAGGATACCTCAATTCACACGTCCTGAGCCCCGACCTCATCCCTCCACATGTGAACTTCTCCCACCTCACCACGTCAGACTACGCCGAGATGTACGGCGTCATCAAGACGGTTAAAGAGGGTGGTTTCGCTCAGCTGGGTCTGGACCCGTGCCTCCTAGAGGATGAGCTCAACAAGGTGAGTCTCTGGACCGGACCGACACCGGCAATACACCGTCTGTCTGCTGATTGGTCCCCGTTTGGTGGTCTCTCCGCAGGCCGTACAGGGCACGGGTTTGGCCTTCATCGCCTTCACAGAAGCCATGACCCACTTCCCTGGTTCGCCGTTCTGGTCGGTCATGTTCTTCTTCATGCTGATCAATCTGGGCCTGGGCAGCATGATCGGCACCATGACTGGCATCACCACACCCGTCCTTGATGCCTACAAGGTCCAGAAGGAGCTCCTAACAGGTGAGGCCTGCCCATGGATGAATCTAGTTTCTTTAGATCTATGAAACGCGATTCGGATCAGTGATATCTGTAACGAGCCGGTCCTCTGCGTTCGTTGCAGTGGGCTGCTGCATCGTGGCGTTCTTCTGTGGACTGCTGTTCGTGCAAAGATCAGGGAATTACTTTGTCACCATGTTTGATGATTACTCAGCCGGACTGCCCCTGACGGTGGTGGTCATCCTGGAAAACCTGTCGGTGGCTTGGGTTTACGGCACAAAGAGGTAGGCGTGCGCACGGTTCTGCAGCTGCTGTGTTTAGGGACTAGAAAATGACCTTTTCTCTTCTGGATGCCTCAGGTTTATGCAGGATTTGGAGGACATGTTAGGTTTCCGACCATATAAGATCTATTTTTACCTGTGGAAGTACGTCTCGCCTCTGTGTCTCATCGTGCTCATCTCCACCACGGTCATTGAGATGGCCATCAGCCCGCCAGGATACAACGCCTGGGTCCAAGAGCTGGTCAGTGTGTGGGCATGCGTGTGTGAAAGTCACAAAATGCATGGAATGATGGGTAAATATCCTCTGTCTGCAGGCACAGGAACGCTTCCAGAGCTACCCTCCCTGGGCGCTGGCCATGTGCTTCGCCCTAATTGTAGTCGCCATGCTTCCTCTGCCCATCGTCTTCGTCGCCCGCCGCTTTAACCTCATGTCAGACGGTTCCAACAAGCTGTCAGTCTCCTATCGCAAAACCATGATGAAGGACGTATCCAACCTGGAGGAGCAGGACGAGGCCAGATTCATCCTCGGAGCTAAACCGGGGGAGGCGCCGTCATGTAAACCCTTCCTGACCCCAGGGAAGAACAAACCATTGGACCCCAACTCCTTATCCCCAAACATCTGCTACGGTACGAGCTACCAGAACGAAGCCATCAGCCCCACCACACCGACTACGCCCATGACCCCGACCACGCCCGAGTCTGACTCTTGACTCCCGACCCCCCTCCTCCTGAAGCACAGCTCGCCTCTCAGGCTGCACCTGAGGAGCCCTCAACGTAGCAACGCGCAAGTTAGCCACACAATTTATCTGCCCACAAAATATGGAGGAACACCCAAGGCTGGGACCAGGGTGGGGTTGCATCCAACAAGGGTTTTCTTCATTCATAACCCAACACACACTGCGATTGTGACAGTCAGAGCATCTGCATCAACACCTGCACACAGTAATCTGGGGACAACATCACCTTTTTCTCCACCAGGGTCAAATGTATATAACACATGGAATCACACAATAGGGACGATTTATGGTGAAACGTTTGAAAGCAGCACAAAGAGCTCGGTTTAGTTTAGTTTTTGTTTTTTTCCTCCCATCAAGCACAAAAAGAATTTCACACAATCACGGCAACGTGAACGCGCAGCTAAATTTAAATATCGACTACGGTCAAAGGTGAGTTACGCAATCAATAAGCAATATGGGATCCAATCGGAGGCACAAAGATGACCGCAAAAGGTTCTTACAACGTTATGGAAAGAAAGATTACCATTTATTTATGGAAAGATTACCTTTCAAACATGCACATTTTCTCTGTGTATATGTTCCTGTCGTAATTGTACACACTTTGATATTCCTCGATGCAGTCAAGTTGTGTGGAAGAGGATATATTTATTTACCTTTTTTAAATCTCTTTATTTGAAGTGATGGTGTAATGGAATAAATGAATGATATGTATAAATATTTACAATATATAATATTCTTATTTAATTGTATAGTTAAAGGCTATTTTTCCAATTACGTAGCCAGTTCTTGTTGCTTAGGAAACCATGTCAAAGTGTTGTAGGAAGCAGGTTTATTGTCCCTTTAGCTGCTGTTAGCAGAGGTCCACTCACCCGCCTCATTTGTTCTACTTTGTTTCATTAGCTTTTAGCACAACTACCATCAACTGTCATCACCTGATAGTGACACCAGTATTTATTATTATTCTATGATGGAGCCTAAAGCACACTAACATGATAAACAGACCTAGCAACAAATGTTCCACCTATCTATTTTAGTTTGGCGTGACGTACACTAACATGTTTAATAATTGTGTTAGCTCGGTGTTTAACGGGGAGATGGACCTTCTTATTAGCATGTGGCTCATGCTGTGTTGAAGACTGTTAGCCAAACGGCTTTAGCTGAATGTAGCTGTCGTCTCTAGCAACGAGCTTGTTAACAGTTATAATGCTGCCGTGTCTGTGGGTCAGTCTGGATTGATCTTGATCATCAGCCCATCTGAAAGTTACACTCATATATGAACTATATGAGTTAGGCTCGTCAGACTACCAGTGTATCGTTCTTTGTCTAGTTTACATCATATAGGTCTTTTTTTTGTAAATAATGTTATCTAGTCAAACAGTTCTGAAGACCATGTTTCATGTATCAAATGTCTTTTTTTAAAAAAAAAAAAAAAACAGTCCTAGCAGTAAATGTGACGTAAATTAATAATGAATGTGATGAACGCACTTTAATAGACTGACTCAAAATGTCTCGTCCTCATAGCAGTAAATTAAAGGTCTGTGTCTGGAACGGATGATGTAAAAGCACCGGTGTGCTTGAAAGCTCGTGCGCATTTCAAACACTGTGCAGGAGACACATCTCTCCTTCCTTAATGGTGATATACTTGTACAATACCTATTTATTATTGTAAAATCTGTGAACATCACTTCAAACATTACTATTAAAGAGGGTTTAAGCTTCCATCTCTTCACACTTTTCTCTACACATTTTAGCTTATAAAACGACCTTTGGAGTCTAACACAACATATGAAAGTATTAAAAAAACAATTAATTAATGTTGTACAGAAGAATTTTATTACAGTATTTGAATGGACATAAAACAAAGACATGATAAATAAGTTAGACATTATGTGTTGTTTTCACCATTTAAGCCTTTATAAAAACAAAAAAACGAGTACAAAAAGCTGAGAAAACTTGTTCGATAATGATTATCGTCAGCTGAAAACGGCCTCCGAATCACGTGACTCGCGCACGTCTGTGGTCCCAGATTAAAGGTGCAGCACCTGTTCAAGTACTCCTGGAAATAGACCTATTTCTGGCAGAAGAGTGGTGGGGTAAACAGAAATGGGTCCCTTTCTGGTCATAACTACTAAAAGTAATGATTCCTCCTTGTAAAGAACATTTCTTGGTAGTTTACTCACCTGTCTAAACAACGTGCACACTTCAGTGAGGATTCATTCCATGAAGCATCAAACCCATTCAAATTCCTTGCTAATGAAGAGGCACTGGGATCACAGAGCTGATTAAGAACGTGTGTGAAGCCAAATTTAAGACTTTTTCAGATTAAAAATCAGCAGGTGTGGCAGTGAGAAATGCTCATCACTTAAAGAAACTCAGTGGCACAATGATCCAAAGTCCACATCTGGAGGACTCTTTTTGCACCTTCAGGCGTGCAGAACGTGAATGATTAGAGTTATAATAATGCATTGATCAGTGATCAATCCAGTAAGTCATTGAACTCCTGCCTGAAAGCTGCGTATTCTCACTGTAGCAGTTCTTCCCATGAAATAGGCTTGGAGAAGACCTCCCGCTCCAGCCACAGGTCGTAGTTCATTTGGAAGTCCTCGGGTAGGTCCACGCGCTGCCCCAGAACGCTCTGCAGGCAGTTATCCACGGGCAGGAAGTCTGGGTTGCTGTGGCTCTTGTCGTAGCGGCGGCTATTGAAGCGCTCGATGTTGGTGCGCAGAGCGCACTCCTCAGCCTGGAAGTCCCACGGACGGGCATCGAGGTCTGACCCAGAACGAGACACATTTGAGACTCAAGGAAAAAGAAACATTTCTTCTTTTTTTTTAATCGCACTGTACAGGTTGGAACTCACCATTTCCATACGCCCAGTCGTCATTGAGCCGATGTCGAACCTTCTGGTAGATGGCGGACATGGTCTTCATGTTACTCTTCCTCCACTGTCGTCCCAGGTATTTAGTTTGCACTTTGAGCAGCTTTAGAACGTACAGCTGCATCATGGCCTGCTTGACCTTCAGCGCTCGCTTCAGGATGGGAGCGGATTTAAACACCACCAACATCTGGGAGGGAACAAAGGGCATCGTTTATGTCAACGGAGGGCGACCACCAAAGTACGGACCTGTGCTGCCATCCTACCATTGTTCTGGAGTGTTTCCACTTGGTCAGTTTGTTGAGGATCCTCAGCAAATTAATGCAGGAAAAAAGATTCCTCCAGCAGAACTGATTGTTGTCTCCCGCTTCCTAAAAACAAAGGAAAATGACAAATAAGTATCCTGGACTCCGAGCATCAGATGTCCCAATAACTCTCACAACTTACCAGACTCTCTGCAGTCAACTCTGGGAGCTCGTGCACCACGCAGTAAGGGAAGTCAAGCACTGAAATACTAGAAAAGAAAAACAAAACAGCTGAATATGACATCCCTGGAAATGAGCGCCATGGCTGGACCCATACAAAACAGCCTCCAGTGTACCTGTTCTTGGCTGTAATATAAGACATGATGTTCTGGTTGAAGAACTTCAGAATGAGGGGGATGCAGTTGGCAAACACCAGATGTTGAGCCATGTACTCGAACTACGAGACAAACAATGACATTTCAGTCTGGAGGGACACTTGACCGCCTCCCGATCATGTCCAGGAGAAAAAGGCGGTTGTGTTTTTGTATTTGTCCTAAACATCTGTGAACCTGACCTGGTAGACGTGGTTTAGTTTGAAGTGCTTTAGAAGCAGCAGCAGGATGGCAGAGATGGCCTTCACGATGATCTCCTTGTGGCGATTGACGTCGACGCCGAGTTTCATGCTCTGGAGCACGGTGGTCCTGCATCAGTCAACCACAATCATCTTGACTTCATCTTGATGCGATTATCTTTCACCTTCAGCTTTTACTTGACGATTCTTATACATTTAGAAATGCAGCACATTCCAGTGTTTTCCCCATTTAACATCAATCAAAATGTCCCAACGTTACAATATTGTCCCCGTTCCGAAGGCAGCGCCGCACTGCAGATGAACTTACGGCATCTCCTCTGGCAGCACATCCGCTAGGATGTTGATAGAATCCGTCTTGGCTTTGGAAGTTGGAGCAGCAGCGAGCAGGATCTTCAGCAGAGCGATCTGATGGTTTCAGAAACGGGCGTGAGCAATGAAGCACCCACCAAATCTGCTGGCTAAGTGACAGCTGAGCTCATGATGCGTCAAACACTGCCAAGGAATGCTAATACTGACAATTGGAATTAGATCGTTTTGAACTGTTAATTGCCACTAGCAGTTGCGTTTCTGACTTTATTTTGCCAGTCAAATACAAGCGCTTGTTGCTTTTATGGCAAATTATGTCAGAGAAATGTTTAGCCAGATATAAAAACCTATGTTAACTTTGTATAAACGGACCCACAAAGAAGACTAACCATGTACTGAGGTAAACTGGGCAGAATACCCTGATAAAGAAGCTCAGTGGATGACATCTCCACCTCCTCTTCACCCTGAAAGTGAAGGGGGAAAAACAAAGAGATCAGTTTATATATAAGTAGCCAGCAGTTTCTCCATCCCCCTCAGCCAGAAAAAACAAATTCTTCTTCTAATTTTTCACTCAGCATACCACAGACAGAGGTGTTTTCTGATACTCCTCCTCTTTGGTGATCTGTATCTCAGCAATGGAAACATACTTGTGCTGAAATAAGATGAGACATTGTGTTATTAACCATTCTAATCTGTAACAACAGAGTTAATAAAGTAAATTCAATGACAAGGTAATACCTGCTTTAATGTCTTTATGCTCTCATGAATGGGTCTGGGCAAACCAACGACCGTGTCTGTGTCGCTGTGGGAAATGCAAATGTGATTCCATAGTTCATACATATCACCCACAAATGATACAGAGTCAGTGTCAAAAACATTGAAATCAACAACTCAAAACCTACTTTCTAAGTGTGTATCCAATAAATTTACTTCTGCTCGATTCCAGGAAATTTTCAATGTCCTTTTCTCTGTGAAATGTCAGACACACAAAAGCTTAGTGAAGATAAAAAGGTGCGAATAAAGAGTGAATTCAGGGTGATTTCCCAGTCAGGCGGAGCGCTACCTGACTTTGGGGGCCCACGGCAGTCCTTTGGGTAAGGACACCCTCTCTGCAGGCAGGTGAGGAATGGGTAGAGGCATCACCTCATCCCTCTCCAGGGGGAAGGTTTCCGCCTCGATAGAGTTGTCATTGTCGTCGTTGTCTTCATCATCGTCGCGCGAGTCGTCGGGTTTGTAAGGGTCCTTTTCATTGAAGGCATCAAGGTTGTCCTGCTTGATTAACGCCTGGGAAAGAAGCAGGCGGGAAAGTTTACACAACACATGTGTATTGGAAATTTCAAGAGGCAACAGATAATATAAGAAGCTGGGATTGTACTGAGTTGCCAGTGTACGACTGATAATTGTACTCAAAGCTGTGCCGACCTTGTGTTCACGTCGTGCCCGTTTTTGCTGCTGCTCGATGAGGTCGGACGCCGACGCTGGAGGAGAAGCAGCCCTCATGCTGCGAATGACTCGAATGCTGTCCTCAGGGAGAGGGGGGAGAGCCAGCTCCTCACGCTTATGGACCTTTATGTTTTGAAGCTGCTCAAAGCCACCGAGTGTGAACTAAAAGAGAAACCAGGTTTGGTCATTAAAAACCAACGATAATCCACAGTGATAACATACTGAAATGGCAACTCACCAATATACTCTTCCACAACAGCAACAACACCTTCTTCATTGGGAAATGGGGGGCATGACCACTGCAGAATTTAGTCACCATACTGAAGAGCATGACAGAAATGGGCTCATTGTTGAAAAGAGGAGATCCTAGGTTAGAAAGAAGGAACAGAAATAACATAATTACTAAATATTCTGGGTAGATCCATAAAACAGGTGCGGACACAAACCTACCCAGTTCGGCTCTGAACGTTTCTCTGATGATTTTCCATTCGGGCCTGTCAGTCGGATCATCCTGCTGTATCGTTTCCACCATCAGGTACATGATGTTGAGCAGCACTCTGAGATCAGTGCTGTCAGCCAGCGAGATGGCTGGTTTTCTGACAGCACTGCTACAGGCAGCGCTGTTACTGAGAGGAAAATACAATAGAGAATGAGCTGATCAACCTTCTGTCCATTTTGGTCTGTTGTTCCCCACTGGCTGAGCTGACCTTAACTAAAAATATTAAAAGGGATACGATGAATAACAACTGTTAAGACATACTCGATCTCCATGTTGAGAAGTTCCACCAGAGCAGAAAAAGTCCCCACGTCCAGCAGTAGAAATATGTTGTACCTCATCCAATGTTGCACCTCAGCTTCAGAGCCACAGTCTGCAAACATTCCTAGAGAAATACAGAGAGAACAATCGTATCCCTGATCATTCTCTTAAAATCCCTTCGTTTCCATGTTACTTCACGGTGATCTCACCTTGAGCCATGTACAAAATGGCTCGAGCCACCTTCAGCCTCTTCTCCCGAGCGGTCACTTCCAGGCCGTCCAGGAGGCGCATGGCATGAGCTCTGTGCTGCTCTGCATCAAGCTCTGTCCATTTCTCATCAGGGACTACAGATGGAGACGATGCAGATTAGACAGGCATCTTTGTACTAGACCGCAGATGTCAAACGATTGCGTACCATGTGCTCTGAATTCCACCTCAAAGCACTTCCTGTTGAGAGCAAACTCAGGTCCTTCTGTGTAACTGTACAACTCTGGAACATAAAGAAATAAGAGTCATGTACAACAACCAATGCTTTTAGAAATTACGACAAAATGACCACACACCTGACAGCTCTGCAGCCCACTTGTCCGTATCTGCATATTCAAACTCGAAGTCTGGTGACTCAGACAGGCCCTGTACAAAAGAGTTTTCCCCATATTAAGAAGTCTATATTAAAACACACATATACATGCACATATATATATATATAACATCAAAAATAAATGCCTTACTTCTAAGCGATCTGCTTAAAAACTTTTTATATGAAATAAGAAAGTGATTATTAGACCGTTGTTCTCACGATATAAGAACAGCCCGTGTACTTTCTAGGTTCTTCTTAGGTTCCAATAAATGAAGGAGAATGTAAATAATCAGTAAACTTTATTAAACATTTGTTTTCGCCTCTGAATTCCTGAGGTTTGGCCTGTTCATGTTGCGTCTCATCATTAAGCTTCATGCTGTTCAAACTTCTGCGCTGTTAGTTATTAGGAAAATTACTAATAAACCGAATACTAAAGCACCGCGTAGTGTGAATCACATTTTAAAAACAAAAGAAGCACCATTACCTGGAATTTAATTAAAGGTCAGAGTCTTGTTACAAAACAGAACTCAATACTTGAGCTAAAGCTAGCCTTGAAGCTAGCTTCGCTAACGATATAGGAATGGCTCTATCACTTTTATAGAAATGTTTTAACCAATGAGGATAAACATCTGCTCACTGACCTCTGAATCTTTTCTTGGGTTGCGAGCGAATTCTCCCCTGCTTTTATTAGGCAGCATATTTCTCTGTTTATTGTTAAGAGGAAGCGCTCCACCATTCCCACCTCCGTCCATTGCGTTTAGGGCGCAGTATCTTCTCGCGAGAAGACGATACGTCATCCGCGAGAGTTTGAGCTGATTACGTAACATGAGCAGAGGATTATCTGTATTGATTTTTCTACCCCGATTTACGTTTTAATTCTTCGGTATCGTCGGGCTGCCCTAATATCTTCGACATTTCATTTATTTTGCTTGTTAGAATAATGTGAATTAAAGCGATTTTTTTTCAGAATAGCATTTTATTAAAGGTAAATAAGTACAGAAAGTTAACAGGGTCTGCGGAAACAAAGAAAATACATTTTTAACACAACTTTATCTCCACGTGAGAAATATCAAAGCAGAGGTGTTTAACTGTGGAATCACAGTGATGTACTTATTTTAATCTCACCAAACCTGTCCAGTAACACATTCATTAGTCTCTATAAGTCAGCTTAAAGGTCGATACTGTAAACTAACATAGATTTTAAAGCCATTCTTTCCACAACATAAACCTGTGGGAAACCATACTGTGAAAATTAAAATTTGCACGAAAATGTAAAAAGTAAAAAGTAGAGCAAATCAATGACAGAACCTTGGATGTAAGATAAATGCCTTTAACAAAAAAATATATAGAGAGAAGAATATATTGCTGCTGCATAGCTCCATTTGTATTGTTGCAGAAGAAACAATTGCGTGCATCAGTACCCTATTTAAAGCAAAGACAGTTGCACAGCCAACTGACCAGCATGACGTGTTGACGATGTCCTCACGCTTTATGGCTCTGTAGTTATTAAGGTGCAAAGATGAGTTCACTCCCGTACTTCATACTGTCAGACTGGACTAAATTAAATGATCAGGAAATGCCTGAATCGCTGGGTGAAGTCAAAGTTTTGTGCGGGGTCATCCAAGAACATGCTGAGTAAATCATAGACCTGCAGTAGTAAACGCTGAGACAGCAGGGTAAAGGGGGTAAAACAAACATCCACTGATGTGACTATAATTATAATTAAAGTAAGCCGTTTCCTATTAAAAACACAGACACTTTTATATGTATTTGTATAGAATGCTATACTGTAAATTTAAGAAATATCGCTAAACAGTATTGAAGCATTTGATCATAGACATTTAGGAACAAACTCACATATAATTAAAATATCTGTAGATAGTACAAGCCAACAGCAGGTTCCCAGTTTCCTCTTCCTTATCAGGAAATCAGAGAGAAGATAAGCCCACAGTCATGTGACTCTAGTAGGACACCAGTGAAATCAGCTGTTGCATAATAGAACAAACATACTGTGGCTGTATGTTAGTGCTGTACAGTATGTGCTCTCTCTACTCTGAGGTAGAGTTCTGTGGAAACCAGTCTCCTGGTTGGGGAGGCAATAAATCCCAGATTAGCAGGTAAAAAAATTGACAGAATAAATCGACATGACATCAGATTTGCAGTCGCTTTGATGATAGAATATCAAAACTTCTATAGCTATTTCATATAAATAGTAATGATGAGTGAATCCTAAAGTCAGACGGTTCATGTGGTAACAATTTAAAGACCAGAAGAAAAAAAAATCAAATCTTTACACGATAGTCTCCTGCCTATTATTTTTGTTCCATCGTTTCCAGGGGCAGCAAAACAGACGACAACTTGAATGACAGCCTTTCCTCTCATGTGAATTGGTGGAATGTTTAAAGTGACTCTAAAAGTGAGTGGTGGGGCCAAAACCCAAATGCACGACCTTCAATAGTCATTAATTAAAATGAACCACGTTCAGCAGAACTGTAACACTTTTCTCTGTCATTTTGGCACAATATATCCATGTGAAGTTGGATCTAAAAATATCCCTCTGGTCTGCCAGACAGGAGCAGACCTACGTGTTTTGACGGCGCTCTGTGGAGGTTAAAGCGAATATATGATGCAGGCTTGAAGTATAAAATAGGATAATGTTGGTCTTCAGGGATGGATGAAGGAGCCTGTAGGTGGGTAACTTCCACAGTTGTGTGTATGGAAGTGTAGCTTCCTGCTGGCTAATATCTGTGAATACCAAGAAGATTTCCAGTTACTTAATACTGAATAATATAAAACAAAAACATAAACATCTTTAATGCAATATGGCCTGGATCATAACAATCAGCAAAGATTATTCATCTGCAACTGTGAATAACTGTTCAGCTGGAGAAGAGCTGCACCTGTAGTAGTTGGGTTTGAAGGGCCCGTTCTTATTCAGGCCCAGGTACTTCGCTTGCTCGTCTGTCAGCTCGGTCAGGTGGGCCTCAAACGTGGCCAGATGCAGGCTGGCGACATATTCATCTGAAGAGAAAAAACAAAATATCATCAACAGTTTCCAGCATACGCTTCCGAGAATCACCAAACACGCAACCTCGGTCCACGTGCTTTAGATTAATTATGCATTTATACTCACCCATCTTCTTAGGAAGCAAGTACACATCCTGTTTGTATCGTCCCTCTGGAGCATTGTACAACTCTATAAGGGCCAGAGCCTGAAAATGAATATGGATTAATAAAATGTAGGACAATGGATGCTCGTCCAACCCAAGATAGGGTTGCCAACCGTCCACCGAAAAACAGAATTGTCCTGTATTCAGAAACAAAAATACGCTTCCTGTATTAAGTTGAAATAGGAGGCACTTTGCCCTGTAATTAGTCTGTAAAATGTAAATGAATGATGATTAATATGAATATTTATCATCAAATTTATGTTCAGCTCTCTCCTGGTCTGTGACACCAGTATAACAACAGAATCTGGCTCATTTATTGGTCCAGGTACTGTTGCTTGTGAAAATGATACAGGAAGACAACAGACAACAACAAAGCAGTGTGGACGCGCTGACAGGTGTTCAGAGGTTTCAGGTGCTTTGCCTTCGAGCAGTAACCTGACTAATTAAAAAAGAAAGGCAGCAAACATACAGATTTGAATGGGAAATGCATCTAATTTAATTGAGATTTGACTCAAATGTTTCGAAAGTCATTTCAAATAACCAAAAAAGCTAAAAAACAAATTGGGGTGAAGACAATCGAGTCGGCTCGTTCTGCCACCAAGGTGTCCCTTATTTATTTTTGATGTAGTTGGCAACTCTAATTAAAAATGAAGGCTAAGATGTTCTTGTTGTTGTTATTGGGTTTATGAATTTAGCCACCAGGCTGGCAAGACAAATTAAACATCGTTAAAAGTGATAGGAGGCTGACGGGTATGGACATGTCACCTGAGTTGTGGCTGTGATGGAGAGGACAAAGGTAGGGACAGTGGAACAGCTGAGGTTAAGGAGACGTCCCTGGAGAAAACAAAACCAGCATTATTTACACTAACTGCTTCTGGATAATTCTATGGTTCCTTTAGATGATTACTGGGCTTTCTTACAGTAAAACACAATAAAAGGCCTGTGGCCTTTATGGTAGAAAACAGAGTAGCAGTGATATAAAAATACAGAGAACGGGCTGCTGGGATATTGTAGGTAGCACGCGATTGCTTATGTAATACCCTACAAGACATGCTAAATTTAGCGTTTGTGTTTCAGTGGCTTTCAATTATACATGAGGTCACTATCGTCACGCAGCCATCGTCAGGATCTGATGATTATGATTGTTTCAAAGAGCTGACCTCAGCCAGCAGGATAATCCTCCTCCCATCAGGCCAAATGACGTGGTCCACTTGAGAGCGCACTCTCTCCCAGGTCAGCTCAGGGGTGCGCAGGCTCGCCTGTCACAAATGAGAACATTGCTCGCATTGGCACCCTTTTGTGGTGTGAAATATTCAGACACTCGGCGGCAGTAGTTTACCACGTCGATCTCTGTGTTCGAGTGGCCCATGTTGCACACAATGGAGCCATTTTTCATCCGGTCCAGCTGGTCTCTGGTCACCACGTTCTTGTTCCCTGTAGAGACGCCACAATCAATCACCTCATAGGTATATCAGAAAAGCTATTAAAATGGGCACCGGCGTTCCCCCAGAAGCATAGTTGAAAATGCAGCTACCAGTGCATGTGATGATGACATCAACCTGACGGATGATCTCGTTCAGCTTGACCACTCTGAATCCATCCATGCTAAATGAAACGAGGAAGGGAGAAGAGCATAGAGTATTATTTGACAGATGATGGATTTACCTGGAGGGCGGAGGTCCCCGGGGGTCTGAACCCAACCGCTTTATAATATAGCTGAATCGTTAACAAGCCCCACCACGCTAAATATGCCCACAGTCTGCCATTTCCACGTGCTTGGACACAGGACCAGGAGCTCATGCCAGTTCTAATTTCTCTCACCAGGCCTGCAGCGCGCAGATCGGGTCAATCTCTGTTACGTACACGATGGCTCCCAGAGCTTTCAGAGCCGCACAACAGCCTTTCCCCACCTGCCAAGACAAAAGCTGCATTACTACACACCAAAAAATGATACATTAAGATCAAAAGCACCCAATGAAATATGATTTATCTCACCTCACCATAGCCGCACACAACCACCTGTTTGCCTCCGAACATCACGTCTGTGGTTCTCTTTAATCTACATGTTCAAGAAAAAAATACACATTTTCTTTAAGGTAAAAAAAATCTCAAACTCCCAAAACTGACATCCCTCGTATTTACTGTGTAAAATAGAAGTCAGGACCGTTAAAATTAACAACACGTGTGTCGGTCATAAAGTTCTGATCTTTATAGAACATTCAGCTAAATATTCTGGGGCAGCACCTCATTCAGTGTCTTTAATGGTGGCCACATATGAAAAACAGCAGTGTCCAGTGATTAGAGCACGTACAATCAAACAAGAGTTTTTGATATAATGTGTTGCTATGGTAACAGCAGCGAGGAGGTAAAAAAGAAAAATCCGTATCTGGTGAGTGAGCAGTGTCGCAACGGAGGAGTGTTTCGAGCTGGATTTTAAGGCGAATCTGAAGATGGCGGCCGTGTTTCCGTCCTTTGTCAAGAACGAAATGCTCAACAGAAGTTTTCGACCCGCTCATCAGCAGAGAAAATGACCCATCTATCGTTTCAAACCTCTAGAGGATGCTCACCCGTCCAGGATGGACTCCCTGCAGCAGTACAGGTTGTCAAACTTCTGCTTGGTCACGGAGTCGTTTACGTTCATGGCAGGCACGCAGAGTTTCCCGGCTTTGGACAGCTGATACAGCCTGGAGAGAAGAGAGCGGGAGGTAGAAGCGCTCGACTTTGTGTGAGCGCATGTTGTTATCAGGCAGGAACTCACCTGTGAACCCCAGTGACACTCTCCTCTACGATGCCCCTGATCTTCTTGAATACATTTGGGTATTTCTTGTACATCCAGTGTGTCAGGTCCCCTCCATCATCAAGGATCTGACAGGTAAAAGACGCAAATGGCTGAAAGAGGGAACAAATCCCTCATTTAGGAGACATATATTCAACTCACTATTACCATGTTGGGCTGCCAGCCCTCAGTGTTGACACAGCGATCAATGCACCACCAGAAATCATCCTCAGACTCCCCTTTCCAGGCAAACACCGCCACGCCTGGAACATAGCACACGTGACATCTGAATTTCACATTCAGCGATCATTTTATCCAACGTCAGGAACAACAGCTCTACAACACCCACAGAACTCCTGGGGAATTAGTGAATTAGGGAATTAGTGATCAAAGTGAGGCAGAAGAACTGAGCAGCCCCCGACCCTGCTGTTACATCACAGTGGAAATCTAGTACATTCGAAGACATCCAACCAAATGCCACATTACATCACCAGAGATGACTTTTGCTTCAGCTAATTAAACATTTGCAGCCAGTGTCCCGCTCTGATTCAGAGAGCTGTCAACTGTTCGAACACCTGCCCCTGCAGAAAACACAAATGAGTCCTGTGCTTTTGTTTTAGGGACCGCTGCAAACAGGCTGCTAAACTAACTGTTTCCTGCCCTCTTTGCTGCTCACCGGCCTCCGACAGCGCAGCAGCCACTTCGTTCTGGGTGGAGTAAATGTTACACGCGGTCCAGCGGCACTGAGCCCCGAGAGCCACGAGAGTCTCGATCAGAACCTGAAGACAAACAGAGAAGGTTGAATTCAACAGCTGGGGAACAGTTAAAGGAACAGCCAACTGCTCAGGACTCTGACAGATTAAGAGACGGTGAGAAATCTTACAGCAGTCTGGGCAGTGATGTGAGTGCAGCCCACGATCTTGGCACCGGCTAACGGTTTCTCGCTCTGCGCTCTCTTCCTGAGCGAAATCAGGGCCGACATATCTGAAAAAGAGAGCCCGGAAGAAGGAGGGAGCGAGGGAGCAGAGAGGCAGAGGAGCAAAAAGTGAGATCGTAGTTACAGCCAGAGCAAACGGAGAGAACTCTTTCCAACATCTGAAGAATGGTGGTTTGTACTGCACACAGATGGCTTTTCCGATTAACCAGAGCAGGAGTGAGAAGCCCTCCCGCTGCGTCTTACCCTGCTCTGCGATCTCAATCTCACGCCTCCCAAATTCTGCCTGCTTGATGTTCTTAACACAGAAGTCGCTGCTGCCCTTGGAGTTGACCTGAGTTCGATCCCGTGGCGAGGTCTCGTCATCGGAGCTGTCCGTGTAGGACGCGGCTGCAGGGAAAAGCGCTCTTTTAAAGTACGCTTAAATGGGTAGACGCAGACCTCTGCTGGTGCATTTAAGTTCCCGTCTGAGTTTTAAATCAGCCGGAATGAACGCCGGTGGGCACGTTATTCTGTCCGCCTTACCAGAGCTGTAACTGTCTGTGGATGACTGGGAGATGGAGCGGGACAGAGAGCGGCGCCCCGTCTTAGTGGGGAATTTGTTGAATTCCTGCTTCTCCTCCACAAATTGGATTTGCTGCGAGAAAAAAAGAGAAGAAGACAGGAAATTCACATCATGATTGTCATCTCCATTTATGGTTTAACCCTTGTGTGGTGTTCGGGTCTGTGGGACCCAGCTTGTGCTGTGCACCTGAATGGGTTAAATTTCAAGTTCAAAGAAAGAAAAGTCAGTAGTTTTGTAAAACCCTGCTTCACTTGTAAATTTGTTTCCACTCATATCTTGATTTTAATTGATTTTCTTTATTATGTTTTAAATAATAAGTTATAAATGTGACCTAACAAAGGTAAAGGGCAAATATTAACCACATATATTGTTTATACTGCTTGTAATTGGGATAAGGTAAACATCTGTCCAGTATTTTAACATAAAAAGTGTTTGATTGTGAGGCATTAAAAGCCACAAAATGCAACGGGTCCATCAGACCCTCAAACGCTGGCTGAGTAACAACAATATGAACATTACACAAGGGTTAATGCTCACGTTATGCTTTGAGTTTGATTTCAAGTGTTTTTTGGAGTGAAAAACAAAAACAAAGATGTGCCTGATGAAACTGTTCAACCGGTTTTTCTTTCATGCACTTTAAAGACACAAGATTGTCTCTTAAATCTCATCTGCAATTCAACCCTCCACATACCACTGAACATAACACGGCAACAAAGAACAATCTCAAGTGGTTTTCTTGGGATTAAGGTGAGAAAGACAGTGCATAGTTTCTGTCCGGACGGGACAGGACGGACAGAGCGTCCCACAGTGTCTGATTCTGGCTGAAGTTGGAAATTCAATCAGTCAATTAGTTTTGCCAGGTTTTAGGTGATTTTTGAAGATAACTGGGGGGGGATCAAGATTAAAAGAGAGCAGCCCACAATAGTGACTTCAACTCTTCTCACCTTACACGCAGCAATCACTCATGAATGTTTTCTTAAATCAACCATCAACCTAAAAAATAACAAAGGGCATCAGGAACAGGAGACGTTAACGTGGGTTAATTATTGTTGTTCCACTGGGCTTTGACCCTGGATCATGGAGTGCAAAAACAACGGGGACAGGGAGAACAGCCCTCCGTTCTGTGCATCCATCCAGTCACTCGACAGCAAAAATCATAACATTCCCGTTACGGTAATTAAAGCAAAAAGGTGGAATTTATTACTAAAATTGAATAGGCACCCCTGTAAATGTGCATAAACACCATTATTACGTTGCATTGTTGCATTACATGCATTGTTCTACATAAATGAGGTAACTCTTTCCACTCTAAACACCACCAGTGAAACGCTTCCTTCTTCCTTGAAGGTTTTCTCCTTTTAGAAGAAAACAATCGCGTTTCCCTTGACACTGATGATGCCATTAAGCAACGAATGACGAGCAGGTTTCTAAAACATTTACTTTTCGACTGACTTCCTGTTAGTCCTGCTTCACACCATTAAGGAAACCTCGTGCCTCTTCAATTTCCCCCCATTGCCTAGGGAATACATGAATAACATCTATATAATACATTCCAAGTTTGACGTTTGACATAATGTCTCCCCGTTTTCTAAATTGTGGCAAAACAGGAAATTACCAACTAGTGCGTGCAGGAAATCACATTTACGCAGCCAATGCATACAGACAGAAGAGATCAGCCACAAATAAAGCGAACCACCAGCTACGATATTTTATAGTCAAAAGTCCTGCATATATAATGACAGTGACTGAGGTCTTACCTTTTTCACTGGCTTGTGAGTGGGCACAGCACTGAAGGAGGACGATAGTTCCCCCATGTTCATTTCACTATTCTTGCTCACGGTCATGGCAGAGTATTTTTCTGCGACGTTTTCACTCTCCTTCACTTCCTTACTCGCCTGTTTCACCTCCAACTTGGTGTCCCCAGCTTGGTCTGACATGTCGACGATGTCTGCGCGTTACCTTGTCAGAGCCTTCTCTGGCAGTACGATACTAATATCTTGTCGCTGCTAGCAAGCTTAGCGAGTTGAGCAAAGCCTCCCAAACGGTGTGTGCACGCAAACGCAGCAAGTGCAGAGGACAGTCACACAACCGTGTGAGTGTACCAGTTTGATTTGGCCGCGACAGCTTGTTTCTCGTTACAGTGAGGTGCGTGCAGCCGAAGCCTTCTCCTGTTGGCTCAGCTGTCACCTGGCCGACTAACTTTGTGGGCGGTAACGTCGCACTCAAGGGGCGGGGTCTCGCTGGCGCTGCGTTCACTGACACTACGACAAAAAGAGACCCACCGAATCGAAGTGAGGATATACTACAGTTTTCTTTTGATTAATTGATTCTCAATCTATTTGGAATAGACCATTGTGCATCATGATGCAAATACTCATTAGTTTAAGTTATAACCCCTAAAACGAAACCACAACCTTGTGTTTACTTCTAGCGATTGTAATGCCAAGGGCCACAAGTCGGGAAGAAGTGGCGTGAAGGCAACACTAAGCTGGCAGCGATCCACATTCGGCGCGCATGACTGATATTTTTGGTAAAGGTTGCGAAATATCAATGTTAACTTAATGTCTCAGTGCTGTGTTATATATTTAAAATAATAGTTTCATTGTTGAAAAAGGGTACAAATGCTCCATTACCTCTGCCAATGTTATATTATAGCCAGCGTTTAGCTGTCGGTTGACTGTTTCAAGACGTTGATAATGTACAGATGACAAAATTGTATGTAATTCTATTTTATGTAACTATTACTACTGGTAGAGGTTCTTATACAGTTAGTTACAGCAAGTTGAACAGCCTCCACAGATTTCTGCGCCGAGTGCTTTCCTACTTTTTATTACATCTATGAAGTAAGATTAAATAAAATCTACCGCTCGGATAAAATCTTTTACATTTCTGCGCATGAAGCCACATGTAACCAACCCTAATAAGACAATGCCTTTTAATACACTGTTAAAATGCGTTTGATGTAGTTATTACATTTGTTCCGCGTAGCCAATTACAGTCCTCGCCCGCCCACAGGGGCTGGAACACCCGGTAGACAAAACGCATTTTCCGCATCGCCATTTTCCACCGACCGCTGAGCAGAACGAACCAGGAGGAGGAAACGAGACACTTTCAGCCATAGGTAATTTACCAAGGTAGTTTTCTGTTACCAGATGTAACCAGATGTAATCAAATCAAATAGGTCCATCTGTTTTGGTCCTGGGGCTTTTGAATCCGATGTTGCTCTAAAATGAGAGCGTCTAATGACCACTGGGCCTCGGAGAGGCGACAGCCATTTTAGCTATCCGGAAATAGCCACAAGCTACTAGTAGCCTCAAACTTCGCAAAGGTGAAACACCATATTCAAAGTAGACACGGCGTTATCACCGCTGCATAACCAAATTAATGTATGTTTTTGGCTCCGTGTTTGTCTGTTGGGGCTCAGCCTTGTCTACCAAGGTTAGATCAAAAGGCTGTATTTGTTTGTCTTCCCTTTAGCATAAAGCCGTGCCGTAGCGTCGAAAGCAACAAAGGCCTGAATTATTTACGGCTTCCTTTATCTGGATGTTGGATTAAAACAAAACAACTAATCTATCCAAAATAGTAAGATGGATGCCTCTACAGGTAAATGCATTTGGGCCTTTTTGGGGTTCTTTGTTGAAACAGCCAAGTGACTGCATCGTGTTTATTACGTTTTCGTTCGATCAGCAAAATAAGAATTTCACGCACAAGCAGATTTTCTTTTCTTTATTTGCAGATTCAGCCATGCATCGGGACTGTCCTCTTGATTGCAAAGTCTACGTTGGGAATTTAGGCAGCAATGGCAACAAGACGGACCTGGAGAGGGCCTTTGGCTACTATGGCCCTCTTCGCAGTGTGTGGGTGGCCAGGAACCCTCCAGGTTTTGCTTTTGTAGAATTTGAAGACTCCAGAGATGCTACCGATGCAGTTCGCGAACTCGATGGAAGGCAAGGATCAACTTCGATGGATTCAAGATTGTGACGTAAAGTTTTTGTGCATCAGCGTTTTACATTGTCCAGTTGTGTTTCTTGTACAGGACGTTGTGTGGATGCCGTGTGAGAGTAGAGCATTCCAGCGGAGAGAAGAGAAGCCGTGCCCGCGGCGTTCCACCATCGTGGAGCAGGCGCCCCCGAGAGCGAGATGACTACAGGCGCCGCAGCCCCCCTACTAGAAGAAGGTGGAACACAATAGATGTTTCTGTATTAATGTGCTTTTCTGTGAATTGTTAATCACATTTTTACCCACAGTATATAACCTGGGAACCTGTGTTTCTCCAGGATAGGTATTTTTAGCCTTTATCTTTTCTACTGATTAGAAATTTGTCATTAAATTGTTAAGCCGCAAGGGCCTTAGGGTTTCACCATCATTCCTTATTCATTTTGTATATAGAAGAGATACATTCCTTAGTAATTGTGATAGGGCATATAATCTAAAGAATACTTTGGGTTGCGTAGAGAATTTATTTATTACAAAAATGCATCTAAAGATTTGTCCTCTTTTCAGCACTTTCAAGTGCTTCTGCATTAGACTGGCGAAATAGCCATGAACTACTCCTATGTTGGAAGATTTAGTATCTGTTTTAGTATATTGGAGGATGAAAATGCCTAATGTGATGCATTTTTGTTTGAGGATGCTTTTTATTTATTTTTCCATCTATATTAATAAGAATGAAACCCGTTGCAGAGACACCACCATGCCTCTTCTCACCACCCTCAGTCAACTAGTCCTCTTTGAGCATCATGTGACTGCTGACCATCGTGCCCCAATCAGCTTGGCTGGTGCTGTCACATGACCTGGGCACGGCCAGTCGTCAGGTTGCACCAACCCATTGGTTCCTCAGCATGCCGTTCTCAACCTTCTCCTTCAACCTTAAACCAAACGGCAGCGGCCCACCTCACATTCCCGACCAATCAGCGTATTGCGTTTCCAAATGTCTACAACCTACCACCACCAGCCTTCGGCTAACCAATAAAAGCAGGAAAAAAGCCACAGCCATCCCCCCATCTGCCTGCCACCTAATCACCCTGCAGCATCTGGCTCAGTCCAATACAGCCAATTCTTCCTACCCGGCCGACAGTCTGCCTCCTTTTCGTCATTTCTAGCTTGTTGAAAACCAAAAATACTAGTAAGTTTTCCTGCTTCATTCAGTACACTGCAGATTACAGTTGTAAAAGTGAAGAGACAGCTGGTTTGGAAAGGTTGTTTAGTTTATTCTCTTTTGAGTCAGACTGGAACTTCAGGTTTCCAGAGTTTCTGGTATGACTTGTGAACGCTCCTCAGCCCCTCAGTGAAAATCACACGTTGATTGATTGATTAGATGTAAATGACTCAATTGCACTGGACCCCTTTCATAAAGATGGTGGCCCCTCTTTGTGTCTGGGATACTGTGGCTTTTCCCCAGTCCCAATTTTAAAGATTGTTTTCAGATATTCTGGAGTATGTAATTATTATTCCACTCTTGTCCGTTTAAAGTTTAATGTTAGTAACGAGGACTCTCTGTGCACTGACTGGTAGAGGCGATATGATTTCTGAGCACCTGCCACCTTTATAGACTGGGTCCATCGTAAGTGAGTTCTGTTTCTGTTCCCTGGAAGAAAAAAATATCCTGTTTCATTTGAGTTACTGAATAGAGAGCAGCCTGTTTCGGGGGTGGGGGTGATCAATGACAAGTGTTCAGCTCAGCGGCAGAGCTGTGTGTACCTGTTGATAACACGTTGCTTTCCCTGCACAGGTCACCACGTAGACGGAGCATCAGCCGCAGTCGAAGCAGGTACGTCGGCATTTAAAGTGTCTCGCTGTCTGGGAGGTCGCCAAAAAAGAGCAGTTAGCCCCAATTCATGACCATCTAAAGCAGGGGTGGGCATCCAGGGCCGTATCCAAGCCAGACTTTCTGTCCTACAGGTAAACACTTTCACCTGGGGTTTCATTTACCTTGGTGAAAGTGGTTTCCTGCCTGGTAGGATGTAAATCCCGGCTTGGATTCAACCCTCGAGGAATGGATTTGACCTCCTCTGATGGGTAAGTCCAATCCATGAAGGCTGGAATCCAGCCAGGTTTTGCATCCTACCAGGGAGAAACCACTTTCACCAAGGTAAATGAAACCCTAGGTGAAAGTGTTTACCTGTAGGACAGAAAGTCTGGCTTGGATACGGCCCTCGAGGACTGGATTTGCCCACCCCTGATCTAAAGGATGATTTACTGGACAGTAGAGGTAGTGTAGACGTGTTTGTTTAATGGGCTGATCTGGTTTTTGAAGGTCGCTCTCCAGGGACAGGAGGAGGGAGAGGTCCCTCTCCCGGGACAGGAGCCACAAACCATCGAGGTCCCTTTCACGATCACGGAGGTACTGGCGCTCTTTTAGCCCCTAAAGACCTTTAGTGTGGTGCTGTTACTTGATCTTTTGAAGTAACTTGTGTCTGAACTGCCTCCACACTGAGACATTCTCAGGCGAGGTGTTTATTTTACTGTGGCATTGCCAAGAATGTTTCAGCGTGTGTTTGTTTAGTAATTCTTTTTCCCCCCTCCTCACAGCCGCTCCAGGTCTACAGAGAGAAGATAAAACGTCCGTCGGGCGTTACAGGCTCTGGTACGAGCCGGTGCATACGTGTTGCCGTTTTATACGATGAACTTCATTTTGGGTGTGTTTTATTATCCATTACTGTGTTCCTCCAGTCATTTTCAAATCGGTGGGAGTAGTTTGATCTCGTCAGCCTTACAATTGTGCCACCTGTCATTCCAGCTCATCTCTTAATCCCAGAACTTTTGTCAATGAATGTAGTGTGTAGTAATGACTTGGTGTGGGTAGTTCCTCAGACACAATGTGTAATTGTCTTCTTATTTCTCTCTCTAAGGAAGTGTTGGGTAATTTACACCTTTATTTGTAAAGATCACATTGTGTTATTCTTTCATACTGAAGGTGTGATAAATCACAGCCTCCATAGGTATTTTTAAAAAGGTGGAATCACACAAGTCAGTTAAGTTTTGTTTTCCTTTTGTTTGATACTGTATGTCCCAATTCAATCGGTTTGATTAAAAATATATTGACTTATCTTACTGTCCGTGTAGTTTCTCATTCGCCTGGGTCATATTAACAGATGAGGTTCTACATAGATTGCTTTGCTTGCCAGCCCTGATGATTGGGGTGATTTATAGGACTCTGACTTGGCTGCAGGTCACAGGGGGCCAAACTTCCAGTTGACTCTTCCCTGGACCTTTGAAGACTTGTTCTTCTTTCGATTGTCCCAGTCATTCTGATTTCTCTGGCCACAAGGGGGCGCCCCACCCATGCTAAATAGTTGTATCTGTAACCCTTGAGTCTAAAAACCTGACCAAGGTTGAATCCTGGATAGTCTAAAATTGAACATGCACTGGGAGACGCTTTTCCTAATTAATATGTTGTTCGTAAGAAAAAGTGAATAAGTATTTTTAAGAAAAAAATCTGGGTTTAGGAGGTAAAGAGAATGTTATATATTTAAGAAGAGAAAGAAAAAGTAACTTGGGTAATCCCCGAATTTCCCCCCTCTTCCTTTGAACAAACTGCGGTTTGAGGGTGTTATATAATCTACTTGTACAATTTCTAATCTAGTTCAACAATTCCACATAGACACTGCAGATAAGGGAGAAGTAATCAAATAATGGTGTCCGTGTGGCTAAGTTGCCGCCCCATTATTGGGCTGCTTCTTTCACGTTTAAGGGTGAAATGGCATTGTTTAATACGCTTTTAAGACTCAGTGTCTCACTGCACGTCCTAATTTAGTTTCCACGAACATTTTATAGCACCCGGTTTTCTCCCATTGTCCAATTGCTTTCCTCGGTCACGCCCCCGCAGGCCCACGGCAGCCTTTTCACGCACACGGTCCACGTGAAATGGGCTGAACACGGCCCACAGTCGCTCGAATTTGCGCGCGCTTTTCCACGTGTTACTCAAGCCCCGTGACATTGGCGTAATGATGACTCAGCGTTTCCATGGCGACGGCTCTCACGCTGAAGGAACCCGCGGAAATCCACTCGGAAAGCTGTGGAATTTCCACCCACTGTTATGTAACACACTCTCTACACTCCACGTACAGATTATGAGACATGGCTTTGCTCTCAAATGAAGCGTTTGCTGGGACTAATTTAAGAGACGCGTTAAGTTAAAATGAATGAGGACGTATTTACTACAGTTTATAACACTTTACAGCATGCTTGATTTAACACAGTTGCGATAAGTTAGGCTATTAAATGAATATATTTTACTTTTTTTGAGAGCACTGAAACTACAGTGTTGAAATTTTGGTTTAAGAAATGCAAGAAGTGTCCTTTGGTAAAGTTCATATTAAGTTCACACATGCTGTCATTGTACAGTAATAGTGTAACACAGATGGGATCATGAAGCTACAGAAAGAATGGTGTATAGGGTCCATGTTGGTCCAGAAACCACCTCAGCAAATCAGCCCTAGCAGATTATTTTGTGATTGGAGCTGTTATTTTATAGGAGGATGTGCTGTTGTAACAAAAACCACCATGCCATGAGTTTATCTTCAACTAACTCTTTCCTGTTGAGGTTTTTTAAAGTAAGAATAAACTGAGATTTGTTGGTGTTTTTGATCAGACAATCTGCCACACCTGTGTTTCAATTTCATAAAACCGGGTTGAGTAGTGAAGTTGGATCATACGACCCTTGATGACTTTGTGTCAGTCAATGGTTAACTGAGTGAGCATCTTTGTCCTTTGCACACTTCAGTGGACAGCGCAGCCTTCGCACTGCAGACACAAAGCAGAGGCCTGCAAATGATGACACGGGTAACAATAGTGAAATAATTCTCAGACTCTCTGTACTGTGCAGCTGCCTCAGCAGAGTGATAATAAAATGTCTGCTCAGCTTCACTAATGCAGCAGCTTTTCTTAAGGTCACAGCTGCTACTGGGACGTTATCATTATCTTTTTCACCTATGTCTACATCAACGTCGCTGTCCCTGAAAATGTGAAGGAACTCATAATAAAGTAGAAGACAGCAGGGCCACTGTGGTCTCACATCGGCCAGCTGCCTTTTCTACAGCGATTGTTGTTGGCATGCTGGGAGCTACACTGTGTAGGTGGTGTGATCAGGCAGCGTGACTGAAACATTCGCTGAGATAAACAACAAGACAAGGGGAACAGTTGTGCAACATGGGTGTATGATAGAGATGGCTCACAATAGCCATGGTAATAGACAATAGGGAGATTTCAGTTGTTTTCAGTTCACTTCAATAGAATGAAGTGTTTACATTCAAATTTTATAATCTTTCACTGTCTCATCAGCTTAGGTTGGATGGGACCATCAGTCATCTTTACAAAGGCTGCGGCAATAAAATGTACTAAACTGGGGCTGCAGGGAGCCATTAGAATTAGAAAGGTCTGAAGGCATGACTGAGACAGGCACAAATAAAAATTAAAAGCCATTTCCAGTAACTCGTACTTGCATTATCATCAGTAGAATACATTTGTAATAAGCAGATTTAATCATGAAATAAAAGTTGCGGTCATGCTGTTATAGCATTTTTAAAAAGCCTAATTTAGGTTAAAATTTACCGTCACAATTCGTGCCTCATGCCAAAAATTCCAATTCATTTGGAATACATTTTAAACAAAAACAGATTTTTTGGCTTTGCCACTGTCATTTTATTATTGCAAATTCCTATTTTTCCTGACTTGTAACGTTGTTGCCATGACGGTAATTTGGACAAACAGGAACTAAACCGGATCTACGGCGGCATGTGGAATGTACATCCGGGATATTTGCCCGGTCCTCGTTCTGTCATGCGCACTGGGTCACATCGTGGACGACGAGTCTGAGAGACGATGAGATGAGAGATGGGCCAAACTTTCACGTGTTCTCGTGTGTTTATCGGGGGGAAGTCCACGTGTGAGAGCCGCGAGACTCCGCCTCGGCACGAGAGGAGTGACCCAGCTACACGGAGTTTATAAAATTGTAAGCCCATGAGCGTGAGAAGTAGACTTGGAGACCCTGTCAAGGAGTTTCTCTTCAAAGTTGATTTTGCCTACTTTGAGGGGCTTGAGCGATAAACACAAGCGTCGAGATTTGATGTTTACATCTTACAACTTGAAAAGAAATACTTATAACTTCATTCGGCAAAAAGCAACACTTTTCCCGGATTTGACAGCAAATTGTGTAAGTAAACTGTCAATTTTTAAAATGTGAAGTTACTGCCTTAAGTTGTTATTTAATTTAATATTTTTTCTATTATTATTTGGTACTTTATGAAACTTCACCCATCACTTATTGGAATGTGTTGTAGTCTAAAAGCAGCCAGTAAGTGAAGTCAGGACTAGTTTTATGTCGTGAAACTGTTCACATCTATCGTGCTTTCAGTTCTATTACATTTCACTGCACGTTTTATATTATTCCAAATGTGTGTCAAGCAAAATATCGGGTTCAGCTTTCAGCTGGAACCAGCCTAAAACCTTAAAAATTGCCCATGTTTACTGGAATGTATGCGCTACGTTGATGGGCGGATCGGTTCGTGAAGGGTTCCTTAGGTCGCAGTTGGGTTTGACTGGCCGGCACGAGCCGTGGGCTCACGTGGAGCGGCGTAGTAACTGGGCAGGGTCTGGGGTTGTGCCGGTCTTTCCTGCTCCCGCCACAGCCTTGAATCCACCCTCCCTCCTCCCGCATCCATGTGACGTCGCGTCCCACGAGCCGACAGGGGGCGTGGCCTGTAGGCGCGGGGTTCCGCCGTGGAAGGAAACTGAGAAGTGGGTGGAGGGGGCCCACGTTGCGTGGCTGTTGTGCACAACAGATTTGGACCCCCACCCAAAAAATATAAATAAAATAAAATAATAATAATAATAAAAAATCCTCTATAGGTGAGGATTTTTTTCCCCTGATAAGATTTATCAGAACTGTTGTTCTCAATGTCACGTTCCCGTAGTAACGCGCAGGCCCACGGTTATGTAACAGTGGGTGGAGAGAAAAATCCACGTTGAAAACACGCCTGGCGAGCTGTCACCACTGTGGCAATTTACAGAAAAAAAGCAAATGTCAGTGGAATTATCAAGAGAAAGTCTCTGATTTAACTGTAGTCAATCAGGGCCCAAAGGATGCTCAGGTCCTTTGAAAGCTGAATTATATATATTCACACGGACTCACCTAGCTATATACATCCTAAAGCATACAAATTAAATGTTTTTTATTCCAATAAATGTGGTATAGTAGGTGAAGAAAGCTTTGCTAGATCCACGTTTTCCGGCTTTTTTCCCTGAAAGTATGTGACAATCGTACTGATTCTGTAGCTGACATCAAAGTACTTGGACTTTCGAGCATTGGGATCATTTTCATAAAGACAGAAACTTAAACTGTTGCTTCAGATGTCGTCACTTGCCCGGTGAATACGCTGTTGCTCGGTGGCGTCACATCGCCACCTATCGGCGCCCGTGTGTTCCTGCATCTCTAATCCTGGACCGGGAACTTGTCCGCACATGCCTGTCTGAGACTATGTCCTGACATGTCCCAGTGACTCACAGAGGCGGGCTCAGTGAGTCACGGCTCGGCCAGTACTTGTATTTAAAGAGCTCCCCAGTAGCACCAGTCTGAGATGTTCTTCACAGTCTGGAGCATATACCATTAGAGAAATGGTAAGATTAATTTCTACAGATGTTAAATTCTATCCTATATTTTCGGAACGATTGCAGCTACGAAAGGCTTCCCACATTTTAATCTGATTGTTGGAGGTTGTGACAGCCGTTGTTATCTGCTGTTATCTGGAATTAAATTTTCAGGAACTATTGATAATGGGCATATACTGTTTAATTAATGATTTTTAAATCATCAGTCATGTTCAGCAGAATGTGAAACTGATTCTTTTCTGTCTCTCCTTCTCCTACAGTGCAGAATTATGGCCAGCCACAAGCGCATCCTGGGCACCCTGGGGAACGGCCCTGTCCGACGAAACCTCTTCGGTCCAGTGGACCGGGACCAGCTTCAGGTGGAGTACCGGGCTGCCCTGAGGAAAGACCTGGAGGACGCTTCAAACCGCTGGGGCTTCGACTTCATCTCTGACAAACCCATGGAGAACAGCGACTTCCTGTGGGAAGGCATCCCAGGAAGCAAGGTGCCGCTGCTCTACAGATCCTCCACGCCCACCCCGCCGCAACCGCAGAGGGCGGCCGAGCCCAAAGTCAGCAGGGTCTCGGCATCGTCTAACGGGAAGGAGAACATCCCGTGTTCACCGGAGACATGCCCGTTGGACATGGGGAGCCTGGAGAAGACGCCAGAGAAGAGGGAGAGCACGGGGCTGAAGAGGAAACAGACCAACATTACAGGTACAGACAGAAGCACAGCAGCACCTGCACATTCCTGCCGGTGCGCACCAGCTAAACTTCCCCTTCATCCCCACAGATTTCTACCAGGCTAAAAGACGAGTCGTTGGGATGCCCCGCAAATCCGGCGAGTGATTTTTTTTCATGAAGATTAATCCGAAAGTGCTGATATCCCAAAAGAAGCACGGGAGCGGCGCAACTCTCAGGATTACCCGCTGTGTACGGACCCTGCACGCTCACGCATTTAACCCAGCGACTCAGCACAAGGGACTTCAGCCAAACATCATTACTCTGAGGTTAATTATGGTACTGTACTCACTTTGGGGGGGTGGGATGGTGGGGTTTTTATTTCAGTGGTAAGAAGGGGACATTTGAGCAGAGAAGATTACAGATTATCTCCCAAATGGGTGGATTTATACCCATTTGGATGATGGGGATGCCAAAAATGTCGCCCGGCGTTTTCTACTGTACATTCCAGAGTGCTGAACATGCAGAAACTCCACACCTGACAAACCAGTTAGCCCCCACCGCCACCGTTTTCTCCTCTTTCTGCTCCCATCCACTATTTTTTTTTCTACAGTGTTATTTGTTATTGCAACGTTAAGGACTAGAAGCATTTTCTGTTGTTTGTCTTTTCTACGGAACAGTCTTCGTCACACTTATCCCGATGTACAGTTCATATATGATCATCATGTAATCCACAGGAATGTACTTGAAGAGATTTGAGATCTTGTAATCGCTGTCGCTTTGCTTAGTCCAACGGTTTAACGACGGAAGTCCGTCATCGTCTTGTATCTACTGATAGAAAATCCATATCTGACCTCCTGCTGGGCGTATACAGCACTTAATAATTCTGTCATGAGTGTAGCGCCACATTCTTGGAACACTTATTTAGCTATATATCAGATTTATGTAGAGTTTAATCCAGCACTACTTAGTAGCATCGTCGTTTAAAAGAGAATCACTGCAGTCTTGCACAATTATCTGATCACTGACGTATCCAGAGGAAAAGAAACAGCTTTGGGCTGCCGAGGGACAGTCCCAGGATGGGTGCCCGACCAAGCAGATGTGTGCTTAAGTAAGCTAAACCCCTTCCTTCTTATCTGAGTGAGTGCATGGTGCAATTACATCATGTTACTATCTGCCTTAAAAACAACAATCATGCCCGATCGCGACGCATCCTTTATGTCTCCTCCGGCCGATCCTGCTGCTAGGGGCGACCCGATCGGTTCCCGTGTGAGATCCCGATGACAATCCTCGACAGACACCCGCGGTTTTTATACTACAAATACTAACTGAGGCGAATTCAAGCATCACCACAAACAATGAATGCACTTCTTAGTAGATGCTTATGCACAGGTCCTGCATATTGTATTATGTTTTTTGTTTTTTTAAAAAGCTACAGATGAAAAGATCTATCCTTATTTATTTTCAGACATTATTCCTTGTTTTAATTTAGTATTTGTTTGATTATGAGAATGTTATTTTCAATAAACTGTTATAAGTTCGGGAAGTGTTTGTGTTTTTTGTGTGTGTGGTTGACGGATAATTTACATTTAATATACATTTATTATTACACTCATTTATTTACATTTACATATTTATTATCTGTGGAAAGATAATAGCCAGGATGACTGGTCATTACCCACTTACCATTGGAGTAAAAATGTCATATTAGTAACTTTCAGATGTGATTGAGGCGTTTACTGAAATGAGCTTTCTCCCAGGCGCCCCCTAGTGGTGGAAATAACCTTGTCTGGTTTGAGTACGGCCTCCGTGTTGCTTGTTCTCTTTCTGTCATCCTGCTGCTCTTCCTCCCTCACTTCTCCTCTTCCTCCTTGGCTGCCTCCTCTTGTTTTAATAGAGTTTTCATACTTAGAAATCCGTGTTGTCAGTCCGTGTGATCATTCCTTTGGTTTTATTTGAAAGATCTCCCCTCTTTGGGGTTTGCCTGTCTGACTGAATAAACCGCGGTCCTCTGACGAGGGATCAGAGCGCACGTTTGCAGTTTCACTGCGAGAAATCCCCCGCACGCTCACTACAAGTGCAATTTGAAAGCGGGCCAAACACGCCTCCAAACAGCCCCCGGTAACCCAAACACCGGAGTCGTTCTCAGGTCGGACCGGCGAATTGAGCGCGTCCCAATGTGTTCTCTGGAAGCAGATCAGCACGTCCCAACACCGGCGGTGCACTCTGGGAGCTTTGCTGGAAATAAAGGGCCCGGAGCGAGGCCCCGTTGTTGCCCCTCCCTCCCTCCCTCCCTCCACTGGCCTCGGCAGCACAGGGGCACCTGTACGCCTGCGCTAAACTCTCCCATCCCCCCCCCTCCCATTCCCAACATCATCTGTCTCTCGGTTCCCACATCCATAAGAGAGCCGGGCAGAGCTTGATTTAGACCAAGAGAGAAAGGAGGGAGAGTAGGACGGAGGGAGCGTATGACACAAAGGGGAGAGAGGGGGGAGAGGGAGGGAGCGGACCGAGGCAGTGGGAGGCTGCGGATACTGATGGCAATAACAATGGAGCATAAGGAAAGGATGGTCAGCCTGGCATCGGCTGACCGCACATATATTTGAGGAGGGGGCGCCTCTTTAGTGAGCACTGTGGGAGGAGGAGGAGGAGGAGGAGGAGGAAGAGCAGGATGGGCCTCGAACGCAGACTTGCGATGGCACTGCAAACATTGGATTAAAGCAGTATGGTAATGTTTCTGATTTCATTTCTCACTGCGCTGCTCATGTCTCATCCTCAGCTGTCCCACATCGCTCCTGCCAGCAGCCATCCGCCGTCTCTCATGCCTCGCCGCGTCCCCCGCACCGAGAGGCTGACGGGCATCTCCCCCTTGTCCTCTTGTTGTTGTTTTTTTGTTTTGTTATTTGTGCCATATCTGCTCTCCATCCTCATTGCAGCCCCGCTCCGCTGCGCCCCCCGCACCCCGCCAGCCTGTCGATCCATCCGCGCCTCGTTGTCAGCCTGTCTGCTTTTATTAAAAAAGAAAGAAAAGGAGAGAGAAACACACTCTCGGGAGTCGCCTCTGTGTTGTTTGTTTCCTGTGGTTCGCCTGTGGCCGTGTCCCCATCGCCTCCTCGGTGCAATCTGCCGCTGTGCTCCTGCAGGAGCATTAGGCTCTCTCTGCAGCATCACGGAATAATAAACCCGAAGGGATCAAAGTGTGCTAGCCTCGGTGCAGCAGATGCTGCGGCGCAGAACGCACAGGCTGCGGGAATCGGACCGAAGGCTTGTGCTCATTTCACACGATCAGGGAATAACACGCACACGCTGTAATCCTCACACTGTCCCATCTGGAGAAATTAGAGCAGCGCTATGAGACGTTTGGTGTCATGTGTCAGCCTGAGCTGGTGTTTGCGGGGTCTGATTACGCTGTTTTGACGTCGCAAAGCAGGTCGTCAGCGATCCCTCCATCTGCCAGGCTGTGATGTGGCTATAATAATAACCTGGGGATCCCCTGGTGGATCAGTGAGGCGTTAGCTCAGGGACCACTGCGTTAACAGCTTTTATTCCTGCCTCCAAGAGACCCTGTACTGGCCTCGCTGCATGCCTTGCTCAAGGGTAAACCAGCTACCGGTTGTGGTCAACTACCAACAACTCCCAAGCTTCCCTTTCCTGTACATGGATGAGTTGGGGAAGCGTCCACGGCCATGCACGGCAGGAAGGACTGTAATTATCCATCATCTAATTAATGTGTTGTGGCCGGCCAGAGGAAACAACTGGGTTTAAAGATTTACATCCCTTAATAAGGTTATCTAGGGATGTAGGCGGTGGTGGTAGCTCAGTCTGTTGGGGACTGGAGACAAAACATGTGAGGAGTTCTGGTCATAGGGGAAGGGGCCTTCAGAGCACTGCAGAGCGACCCTTGAGCAAGGCGCTAAATCCTCAAATGCTGATAAAGGGAACCGATGAACTGGCCACTCATCCACCGGTATACCCTGCCTTCGCCCGTGGGGTAGCCTCGCCGTGACCCTGAGTGGTTAAGATGGGACGAGACAGCGAGGACACCCCAATAATGAGGATACAACACTGTCGCCTCTAATCGATCGCTTCAAATGGCCTTTTTCCATATTTTGAAACACGTTTCCTCTGTTTGGGCCGTGCTGAGGCTTTAGCTTCATTACTTTCTTCTCCTTCCCCCAACACACGCACAGCTGGACAAGAGCGAGGTGTCAACCCTCGGCGTCCCCTCCGCCACCAGCCATGGAGGCTCTGACACCAACATCAGCGTCGACTGCGCGGCGGCAGCGGCGGCGGCGGCGGCCAGCGGAGCGGAGTGTCCGGGATCAGGAGAGCCGCAGAGGACCCGGGCCGCGCTGGACCACCTGCAGCAGAAGATCCTGAAGGTGACAGAGCAGATCCGCGTGGAGCAGGAGGCCCGCGACGACAACGTGGCGGAGTATCTGAAGCTGGCCCACAACGCCGACAAGCAGCAGGCGTCCCGGATCAAGCAGGTGTTTGAGAAGAAGAACCAGAAATCTGCACAGACCATCGCACACTTGCACAAGAAGTTAGAGCACTACCACAAGAAGCTGAAGGAGATCGAACAGGTGGGGGAGCGAGTCGCTCGTCGTTATGGCAACAAATATTCCTTATTCATTCATCCAGCGCTAACTTGGGTCTGATTCTCTTCTTCAGAACGGACCAGCCCGGCAGCCCAAGGATGTCCTGCGGGACATGCAGCAGGGCTTAAAGGACGTGGGCGCCAACGTTCGCGCGGGCATTAGTGGTTTTGGCGGCGGAGTGGTGGAAGGGGTCAAAGGGGGAGTCTCTGCCCTTACTCACACGGCGGTTGTTTCCAAGCCCAGGGAGATCGCCAGTCTGATACGGAACAAGTTCGGCAGCGCGGATAACATCGCTCATTTGAAGGACACGCTTGAAGACGGGGTCGGGGGCCACCCCGAGGATGTCCCAGCCGCCCGGGCCTTGAGCGGCAGCGCCACCCTCGTCTCCAGCCCAAAGTACGGCAGCGACGACGAGTGCTCCAGCGCCACTTCGGGCTCCGGGGTGGGCAGCACCTACGGTGGGGCGGTGGGGGGAGCTGCAGGAGGTGGGGGGTTGTCAGGGCCAGCCATGGGAAGTCCCAGATTTGACGGGCACCACCACCACCACCACCACCATCACATGCACAGCTCCTGGGACTCACTGCTGGAGGGCCTGCAGGAAATCAAATCCAGCCAGGGTCAGATGGAGGACGCCATCGGGGACATGAAGGGTCAGCTGCAGAGTGACTACTCCTACATGACACAGTGCCTGCAAGAGGAGAGATACAGGTACCCTCACAAGACGAACAGATCCGAGGTCCCAAACACCCCATGCAGTCACAGTTAAATTTACTCACAGTATCAAGATATATATATATATATATATATATATATATATATATATATATATATATATATGCTTATAATATATGCTGTATATATGCTTATAACATTCTAATCTATCTGTATTTATTTTTTTTCTGTCTCTTTACTCTGCATTCGCTGCTACTATAATTCAATTTCCCCACGGGGATGAATAAAGTCCATCTTAATCTTAATCTTAATCTTAAGACCTTTGGCTAGCAAACTAAGGTAACATTATTATTACCTTAGTTTTCAAGACAAAAGTAGTAATATTATTATTAGAAGTAGAAGTAGTATTCATTAATAGTTCAATAGTTATTCGAATAAGTGAAAATAATTTTGTTAACCAATGAAAATAACACATATTTTAATAATAGTGAGTCTGATGTGGGACCTCTAGTGGCGAGTTAAAGTATTGCAGTGAATACCTGTTTGTCGGGGAGTAAAAAAGCCCCCTCGTGTAGGTGATATTACCCAACACTCAAGACACAATGGCGGAGCAACATTAGTGCGACACGTGTTTTCAGGTACGAGCGACTGGAGGAGCAGCTGAACGACCTGACTGAGCTGCACCAGAACGAGATGACCAACCTCAAACAGGAACTGGCCAGCATGGAGGAGAAGGTGGCGTACCAGTCCTACGAGAGAGCGAGGGACATTCAGGTGAAGCTCAGACGCTCTCCACCTGTGCTGCTGCTGCTGATGCCAGCCCCCCCCCCCCCTGGCACCGTGCTCACCCTGTGTCTGTGCCCTCAGGAAGCCGTGGAGTCCTGCTTGACCCGCATCACCAAGCTGGAGCTGCAGCAGCAGCAGCAGCAGGTGGTCCAGCTGGAGGGCGTGGAGAACGCCAACGCCCGCGCTCTGCTGGGGAAGCTCATCAACGTCATCCTGGCCCTCATGGCCGTGCTGCTGGTCTTCGTCTCCACCTTGGCCAACTTCATCACCCCGCTGATGAAGACGCGGGCGCGGGTGGCCGCCACCGTCCTGCTCAACCTGCTGCTCTTCATCCTGTGGAAGCACTGGGACTTTGTGGAGCCGTGGCTGCTGCCCAGCTGAACCAACCGACCCCCCCACCCCCCCAGACATGGGAGAGACTCAGAAATGGAGCCGAGGGGCAAAACCCCCCCACCTTTTTCTAAATATTTATGATACAAACAGATCAACTTCGAACGTCTTTAAACTTCTCATCATGTTTGTAACCTTCATGTTGAAGCTGTGGGTGTTTCTCCCCATGAATGTGGCGTGCTCACGCATGGTCTCAAACGTGCACTCAGCAGCATCCAGTCGGCATGAGTTGACATCTCATCCATGAATGAAGCTTGTAGAACTGCAGCTCGGTTGTCAGGGACGCTCCGGACGGGCCTCGGGCTTTTAGATGCTCAGCATTTCCCTTTGGATCGGCGGCCGGTGAGCTCGGCAGGTGCGTCAACGCCAACCCACCATCGTCGCTTCCACGGCTGTAGACCCGTCCAAACTTCACTGGCATGTCAAATTGTACCGGTTTATATCCAGTTTGCAAAAAAAATGATTGATGTTTAATGACATAATAAATAATTTCATATTTTAGGTCGACTTTCGGCAACATTCTCACCCAACTAAATCCTTTATTTCAACAGATATTAATGGAAAACCAGGAGCAACCTTCTGCTGGGCTGGTGTTATTATAGTTCTAATATTTCAAGGAATATTTGTTTGGTTCACCACCATCGGATACACGCTGGGCTTCAACTTGAATGAGCATTTATTAGAAAATAATTGCTCACCAGGAAACCCAACAGCCCTACTGAGAAGAGGAATAATCTTCAGAGATTATTTGTATAATACCATCTCATCAGTCTTTGTCAGGACCAGATTACATCTATTCTAAATCTTCAAGAAAGCAGAATGAATTCATTTCAAATAAGTTGCGTAAGCAACCAGTAATCCCGTGGACGTTTTTTGTAGAGCTCCAATTCAGATTTACGCTAACTTTTGCGAGCAGATGACGGCGGGAGGATCTCCCTCAGATCAGACCAGTCCAAAGAAACGGGAGAAAAACGTTTGTCTTTTTAATAATTACTGTCAAGCAAAACCCATACGACCATAACATTTATGACAGGAAATCTTACAATACCAGACAGGACTCAGGGGTCGGGGGGGGGTCGGAGTCAGCGCCACGGCTGAAACCCGACCGCTAAGAAGTAAGACATTCATCGTCATTAGATTGTTTCGACCGTCACGTACAGCTCACCGTCTGCTGCCCGTGACTGGTAACTAATACAGTTTTCTTGATTACCTAGCAAAGTCTTATGACCTAATAGAAACAGCAGAGTAGAAAAAATGTATAACAAGCAGAAGAATTCCTGATATTATCCTAATTTCCTGTTAAGACGTGAGATGTACAAGATATTGCTTTCAGGTGCTCAACTCAAAATGGGTAGACATCCAGAAAAACATTCCTCAGTATCAGTCTGCCCCTTTCTGATACTTCAGTTTAAAAACAGGGCTCAGACTTGTCTCACCATAACAGTGTGTGTGTGTGTGTGTGTGTTCGTGTGTGTGCGTGTGTATGGGGAGCTGCCAGTAACAACAAACAGGAGCTAAAGGATGAACCGTTAAGAAAGCTAAGACCGACATTAGCCCCTCCTCAAAAGTGCACTCAACAAAGTGTCTGAAACCCAATTTTTCAATCCTTTTCATGGAAAAAAAACACAGAAAAGACTACAAAACCCCCCACTGTTGTTCACCCAGATGGCAGGACAGAGTATCCGGTCACAGTAGTACGACTGAAGAGAGGACAAGAATGGATGCTAGTGATGACAAGAGGAACAGGAGGCAACACAGAGTCTGGGCTCAGAGATGCTATCAGCAAAGAATAGTGGGGAAAAAGTCCATCCTATAATATGTAGTGCATTGGTGACAAATGGAAATTTAAATAAAACACAAAAACAATATTGATGTGACTAAAAGTTGTGGACGATCCCGACTCTGTGTTGTCTTTGCTGTGTAAATGCTCTCTGGGCTCGACACGCGAGCCTGGATAGTTTTAACTTAATAAAAAACAAAAATGGAGACGCTTTAGTGTTCAGCAGGACGGAGATGGAACTTCTCCCACGGTTTTCAGGCCATTAACCAGTGTGTTGGTCCCACAGGCTGAGAACTCTTGAGCAGGCCTCAAAAAAGGCTTTTCCCCCTCTGAGTGGAGGAAGTCAGCGTCTGAGGCTTTTGGCCACCAGATGGCGCCACATTAGCCAAGATTAGCATCAAATTACCAAGGGGATAACTCAGAGGCGCCCCTCTAGAACAAAAATAACGGTTCATTTTTACCACAGATTAAATCAAAACGCTTCCTCGTCTCCAGCCTTTTCCTGACCCTTGATGGGTGCCCTGCCGTAATGCCCTTCACGTCAGCTTTTACAGTAAACAAATGTAAAGGGATGGTTTTGCGAGATATGGGGGATGGGGGGGTCTGGTAACATTTCCATAAATGCAAACTTTAGTTGTCGCGTACGGGTCGACGTCACAGCGAGCGGTGTCTAGGCGGACCTCTGGGTGTAGAAGAGAATATAGGCCTGAGTGTTACACACTTCCTCCACGCTGCAAACCTTCATCTCAGAGTCGTTACAGTGGACCCAGAATCCTGCAAGACAAAAGGGGCGTTAGCTCTGCGGCCGCGCCGCCAGGATTCCCGTCCGAGGCGTTCGGAGCGCGGCTCACCTCCTTCTGTGTTGTAGCAGTATGCCGTGTAGTGCCCTGAGCCGAAGCCTTTCCCGTGATGCATAACGACGGCCGACAGATCGTAGGTGTAGCCTCCTCTGTGGACGGAGTGACCTGAGCCTGTGCAGCAGTATGGTTTGATGTTCAGAACTTGGTCGAAGGCCACGTGGACGCCGATTTTCTCCCGATGGTTTCGCCCCGACCATCTGCGGGGCGGGATTGACGTCAGCGTAATTAGCATTGATGCAGGGGCGATGAAATGAAGGGCGCTCGGAATTCTGCGTGTCGCTAATGAGGAGAAAGACTTGCCTGAAGCGTTTGAGGTGCAGCCGTAGAACCTGAGGTAAACGGTAGATCAGAAGCTGCTTACGCGCCTCTGACAGGACTAAAGGTTTGTGGGAAGATTTTCGCCTCTTTTCTGTCAAACAAAGACGCGAGGACAGCAAATTACCCGCCAGATTTCTGCAAGATCGTCGCACAGCTGTCAAGAAACGGCCCGTGATGCGTTCCATCCGTGCACTCCTCTACACGCGGTGCCATTCAAACATATCTAGGTTTCGCGTCGCCGTGACGACGGGACTCACTGTTACAGTGGTTGCAGGCATAGATGTTGCCTTCAAGAGCCTCCATCTCTGTAAACTTGGACAGCATCTCGGTGAGGGTGCAGCTGCGCTGGTACGCTGAGGAGGAGCCCGAGCCTTTGACGCTGTGGTATCGTTCCGGAAACTCCAAAGACAAATCCCAGAATGGCTCCACAGTGTTAGACTTGTGCTTGCAGGAGAGACACGTCACCTGAGTAGCGTGGGAAAGAAGCGCGGATGTGAAAGCGAAGATGGCAGCTCTGTCCAAACTTCTAGAAGCTACAAAGCTAACTGCTATCTCATGCTAGTGGCTTTTATCTAGAACCAGACTTCTGGATTTCTGAACATTTACAGGAAGTGAGGTTGTAGCCGCTGTTGCTATCGCGGGACCCTGAACGGCAGGGAAGCTAAATTTACCTGTGCTCGGGCTCACCTGGCTGAGTAACTGTCCGTGAAAGATGGTGTTGAGGACCTTCAACACCTGCTTGGAGAGCTTCCGTTTGGTGATGGGGATGACGATCCTGCGCCTGGACCCCTCCGTGTCCAGCTCCTGCTGCACCTTGTCCAGCAGCTCACACAGGAACTCCTGAGCGTCCTGCTGGTCGTACCCACGGAAAGCCGGGATGAGGTTCCACACCGAGTGCAGCATGGCGAAGGGGGACACTAAAGACCAGCGGCCTGACCACATGACCCTGAAAAGCGTGTGGAGTTCATAGCAAAGAGACATCTGCTGGCGGGTGGAGCAGCGGGATGCCTTGGCCTGCACCAGCTCCGCCGCCTGCGTGGAAGGCGGGGCGCTCTCTTTCCTGCCCACGGGCAAATCCCCTATGCGTCCCAGAGGGCATCCCGACAGAGCCGTGTTCCCGTTGCTGACCACCGCGCCCGTCACGCCCTTCACGCCCTGGGTGTGATTGGATTTGGCCAGCAGCTCCTCGGTCTCACATAGGTCCAAGGTGAGAAAACACTCCCTGAATTTCCGCAGGTGGCTCAGCACTTGCAATATCGAGTTCATGTAGCACGTGTTCCCCAAGTTGCGCAGGCCAGTGACGCCCGGGGCGAGTCGCCGGCGGCTCACCGAGTGAGCGGAGTAGTACCTCCTCAGCTTGGCCGCCCTGCTACTCCGAGGAGCTTTGCGGGACAGGGACAGGAGGGAAGGCTTCTTGGGAGGAGGAGGTAGGCGTTCCGGCGGGTCGCGGAATTTGCTGGGAATGAGTGTGATGGTGGAGCGTGGTGCCTGAGTGAGGAGCCGGGCGCTCTTCCTGGGAGGCACGTTGCCCAGCTCCTCCAGGAGTCGCCTCTTCACGTCTTTCTTCTGCTGCCTGGCTTCCTCCAGCTTCTCTCTGCGCTCCTTCTGCAGCGCCTGGTGCTTGTCGAACCACGTCTGGAGCGTCTTCCGGAGCAGCGCTTTCCTCCGGTGGCGCAGGGCCAGCTGCATGGCGGGCCCGCCTTCCCCGACCCAGGGGGTGCAATCCCCGCCGGCGGAGGAGCGCAGCGAGCGCGTGCCCGGGCGGCGCACGGTGGAGAGCGCCCCCCGGAGGAGCTTCAGGTCACCTTCGGCGTTATCGTTGAGCACGTAGTCCCCGCAGGCGAAGCAGAACACGTCCAGCTCGCGCACCTCCATGGCCAGCGGGTGGCGGGACTCCTGGAAGTGCTTGAGCGAGTGCTCCTCCATGAAACGCCCGCACGCCACGTGGGAGCACTTGAGGCAGGCCCACACCGAGTCGGTGGTGCTGCAGTCCACACACTGCCATTTCTGCGGGTTGAGGATGGAATGGTCGTGGCCCAGGCGGAGGCGTCCCACGTGCTTACAGCGATCCATCTCCTCTAATACACATGTGGCCTCAGTGACGGGACTCACGTCCAGCGACCGAGCTGAAGAGAAGCTGCAGGAAGCGCAACGCAACAAAAAAAGAGGAGGTCACACCTGATGGCGCCGGCGCCGTTTTCAGCAGTCTTCCCAAAAGGGAGGAGCGGCCAGACTTACCGTGAGGCGACTAAGTTTGATCAGGTGCAGGACGACACATCACAACACGTGCAGACGGCTCGACAGCAGCGTTCAGCCTGATCCACCGCATCCGCCGTCACCCCCGACAGGAAGTCTCTGAGGAAGAGACGTCGCTTAAATCAATCAGGCGCATCTGGTTCAGGTCAACAACGCCAGAAATAGTTTAAGCATTTTACACTCTGCTGTCAAGTCATGCTGACCCCCCCCCTCAGGGGGACATTGATCCTTTTGGTTTCTGAAAATAGGTGATTGGTCACATAGTAAAGTGGGAAATGGAAAACTAGCGTCATGGATTTGAAATAAAGCGAATGAAGTGGCGACCTTTGGAAGAGAACCGGGGGCGAGGTCGGGCGACCCGCTCTGATTTAGATGACCGGACTTTACTTTCTTCCTGTCTAAAACCGAACTGTCTTGAACTCCTCTGCCCAAACAATTAGTCCGACGGGCTCAGGCTGTTTTTGGTAGACATTTCCTGTCTAATTGGATCTCCCAGCTGCTCGGGCTGTTGTGACCTCTCTGTTTACATCAATCAAGGCGACTTTGACAGTTTTCTTCACCTGTCTGCAAAGATTCAGTCATTTCACTGGAAGAAATAGATGCACTTGTGTATAATAAACGGCCGATTTGCTGCTAAAACGGGTCCCCACCCTCAGTGTTTTATTTCAATATCCTCTCCGATGGCTCTGTCTTAGTTACATGTGCAGTCTTGTGGTTTTCCTCCACGCGAATTGTGTTTGCATTATGATTTAAACGACACAGGCACCAACTTGCACGTCCGTGCAACTGGTTCCTAGTCGCACGCACTAAATCGCGCTGCGCTTTCCAACTATCTGCCGCTGATGTTCACAAATGTCTTCAAATCCAAACTGCATCGGTGGTGTTTTCAAGACGTCTGTTTGGCTCGGACTGTCTCGCTCCCTGACGCCATGCTAAGCTACTCCACCACCAACATGTTGGAGCAGAACAAAGAACAGTCGGGGAGCCACTCTCCAGGAACATCCGACAACTTTGCTGCTGTTGCTGCAGCCCAGAAAGCAATAAGTTAGCCAGCGCCGCTATTTGCTAGCAGCGGCGGCTCTAGACGGGATTAGCGCTTCCTAGCCTCTGCTTTAATGGCTTTGCCTGATAATGCAATTTACTAAAAAAAAAAAATAGACCATTTCAACGGATTCCAGGGGCCGGCGTTTATATTGTTGCCTGCAGCCGCAGCTAGCCTTAGCTCCCCGGCTAACGCGTTCGCTGAGGACAATCCCAGTGAACATAACGGTTCTAGTTGTTGGCTAACGTTCAGTGTCCACAGCGTGACGCGCAGCTCGCTAGCGATTATCGCCTCAAAGTCAACGGCGACTTTCATGCCGGAACGCCGACTGTGTTGGTCCTTAAGGCAGGGCCCGCGGCTCTAAGTGTTCCTTCCTACATCTGTAATAAGCTGGGTAACGTTACCATCGCCGACACGCATCCATCCGTGATACTCCGGGCTGATTGTTGTCCTCCTCACAGATTGAACAACCCAACTCTCCATCCGAGCCCAGACCCGGCTGCTCTCATTGGACCGGGACTGAACGCCAGCCGGCCTCTCATTGGTGGAGAGGCTGAACAACAGGCAGCAGGGTGGACCGTCCGTCCGCCCACCGCGGCCACATGGAACAATAACCGCGGCTCGGCTCGGCTCTGTCCTGCCGGCTGGAGCGGCGAGCCCCGGGGCGTCTGACCCCGCACGGCAGGAGGTCATCGCCACACATCTGGGCTTTAAAACACGGTCTTTGGGCGTCAACAGTTAGTTGATTATTATATAGAGACAAATAAGGCCCGTTTTCATAGATGAATAAGATAATCTTGGTGTCCAAAAAAATAAAAACACACCTCATGGCATTCACTCATCGCTGCTGGTTCTCCTCCAGAAAAAAATAAGTCATTTAAGTCACGCAGGTTTGGCAGCCTGAAATCTGCCGCCATGCGGATCAACAGGAGCTCAGCGTTGCTCAAGTCGTCGCACCAATGAGCTTTTTTCAGTTGGACGCCGCACCCTTAAATATTTACAGTAGCTCAATATAACCACCAGAAAATTACAACAGCAGTTGAACAAGGCAAACACAGACTTTTAAAAACACTCTTTATATGAGGGTTTTCATCAGATACAAAGAGTAAAAAATGTCAACTATCCAACGTGCCAGGACAACCCGCTGATCCACAGGACCAGAGTTAACCATCACCATGTCTCTGTTCCACGTTCACTGGAACCTTAACGTACATTACTCCCGGGGATTTGAAGTTTGCGAAGTTTGTTAAACACCTCCAGGTACTGGGTCATGGTGTCGATGGCGTCCGCGGGTGCAAAGAGTCCTTCGGGTTTGGTGGCGAATACTGACGGAAGTTCGGGGACGTTGGAGCTGAGGAAGGACTGCATGAACTCCTTCATGAGGTTCCAGCAGTCTCCTGGAACCACACAGGGACAGTACTCCACCTAGAGGAATGGGAGCAAAAATGAATGCCGATTCCAGAGGCAACGTCTCTGCGACTGTCTCCATCCAGTCGGTGCCATACCTCCACCGATATCCCTCTGGCGCTGGAGCTCATGGTCACTGTGCCGACCTTTATCAAGAAGTCGCAATAGCGATATCGAGAGCCACGGCACTCCACCTTATAGCCCTTGGCATTCTGAAAGTGACTTTTAAGCTTCACCATGAGAATGTCAAAGTTTGTGTCAGCTTTTAGGCAAGGCCCCCCTTCGAACAGGGCAAAGCAGCTGAGGGGGGTTTCAGTGTTGTGCATCACATACAAGAGCTTTGATTGTTGCCCTGAAACAGACAGGAAAAAAAGACTGTTAAATCACAGGTGGCTTCACATCACAACATCTGAATTTAAGTCACAATATGGTTAAAATGCAAACACGACACATGTTTATGAAATCATTTATAAGACGGAATATAATATCAAAGCATTATTCAAGCCTGCCTTATTACAGCTGATATCACTGGCAGCATTCTTACGGCATTGCTAGTGCAGCCACATGAAGAAAAACTTACAGATTAAGACTTACAGATTTTAAACAACTGTAAGTGGATGAAGATGTCTACCTCCAACGTTTGCTGTGGCATGGTAGGTCTCACAGTCTACACAGAAGCTGCCCTGTTTCACAGCCCCCAGCTGATCCAGCTTCTTATGTAGCAGATCTACTGTCTGCTGCACACTCTTCCCCTCGGCCACAGGCACCTGGCACACACTGCAAAAAACAACACAGGCCACACGATTTAACGCAAGATTAAACTTCTAAATTGATGAAAACCAAAGTACAGTCAGAAAAGCCATAGTCAATTTCCTAATACATCTCCACATTTCGGCTTACTGGATCGGAATACGAGCTTCGAATGCAAATCAGTTTCCTGCTTGAAGTAAGAATTCGTTAATTCGTAATAAACATTAAAACATTCGAAAAATACAAGAAAATAATAAAATATAACCTCACCAAGTGACTCCCATTGCTAGTTTTTCTACAATTGTTTAGAACCAAGTCAGTCGACTTTATTTTGATTACTTCCGGGTTAAATTGTTCTTCCGGCAAAGATAAAACAGCGTATTTAACTTTTAAACCATACGAAAATAATTTTGATAAGGGATACAGCTTAAAATAATATAAATGTTTCCAACTTAGGACATTTATTATTGTCGTTGTTTATTCAATTATTCTTTTTAGAGAGCAAGTGACGTTAAAAACGTCACTTCCTCCTGACTCGGTCGGTGGCACGTGTTGCCCAAGCGACTGTTTACAGTGCCTGGAAATTCTAGTAATTAGAAAAGACTTGTCGATTAAACAACTTGTTGACACTTCTGTCAACTTGCAGTGATGCCAAAGGTTAAGAAATCAAAGGGCGGCGCAGGGGAGAAGAGCGTATCCATGCCGCTAGCTGACCAGATCCTGCAGGCGGACTCGGTGCGAAACCGAGGCCGTGTGAAGAGCCGGGACACCCGGGAAGAAGCCGAGGACACATATGTGGACGATCGTCTCTCACGCAAGATCTTACAACAGGCCCGGATTCAACAAGAGGAGCTCCAAACCGAATATGGCCTGGCACCAGAGAAGAAAAAAACACCTGTCACCGTTCTCGGTAACGTTTCACATCTAAAAGTATAACCGACATGTTGGGTGTTTACCTGGGAAACAGTGATGTCCAGATAAACTACCAGAGGACAGATCCCACACTTTCTATTGGAGAACAGTACTTTTTTATTGTGCAGTTTGTCTGTACAAGCAAATACCCTTCTGAGGTTAAAATGGCTTTGCTTCTACAGATTTGTCCTCATTGATAGAATAAATTGTAGATGTACCCAGTGGCTGCAGCCAGTTTACAGTATGTATGTGTATGAATAATCCTGAATAATCTTGTAACGAACTGTAGGCCCCGGTGGTGAGGATGCAGACTCGGATGAGGAATGGCCTTCACTGGGAGCAGCAGGCACCACCGAAGCTGCAGAGTGTGACACTGAGGTTGTCGTAGACCCTGATGATGAGAAGGCCATTGAGGTGTTTATGAATAAAAACCCTCCTGTAAGGTAAGATTTTTAAAAAGATTTAACTTAAAAGACCGGCAACATGAGCGTAGTTTGTCCTTATAATGCTCAGCTACCCTCCCAAACCTCTATTTCATCAGCATGTAAATTCATTTTGTCAGTAAATGTAAGTCAGACAGGTTTTGATCGCTTTACTGTCCCTTTTGTCGTCCCCAATTTGTTTTTCTACCATTTGTTGTCCTTGAAGTACTCGAAAAGCTGAGGAAGTAAACACATTACTGTTCTCTGCAGGCGGACTTTGGCAGATATCATCATGGAGAAGATTACAGAAAAGCAGACTGAGGTGGGAACGGTGATGTCCGAGGTGTCGGGGTGTCCAGCACCCCAGCTGGACCCCAGAGTAGTAGAGGTGTACAGAGGTGTCAGTAAGGTGAGTTTTGACAGGGAATTCTCTGACATACAGCACTGTGATAGAAGTCAACCCATCATCAGCGATGCTATGAAACTTCTGGAATTGTCTGTCCTAGTTTATTTTTTATATGACTGATAAAATATGTTAGTCCCTCTAACAGCCCGTTAGCTTTAAATATTGCTACTGGAGCAGTAAACAGCAGCCAATTAAAATCAGCATCGGTCTTGATTGTGGAATCTCATTCTCCTACATTCATATGTGGCCTCAGGTTCTGTCTAAATATCGCAGTGGGAAGTTACCGAAGGCCTTTAAAATCATCCCAGCCCTTTCAAACTGGGAGCAGGTTCTCTATCTGACCGAGCCTGAGAAGTGGACTGCAGCTGCCATGTACCAAGCAACACGGTGATGCCCTCTCGTGCAAACGTTTGAACACTCCCTTGTAAATCCTTCTCTGTTCTAAAAGTGGTTGCGACAATTTCGTTCCAGAATTTTCTCATCCAATCTGAAAGAACGGATGGCTCAGCGGTTTTACAACTTAGTGCTGCTGCCCCGAGTACGTGACGATATTGCAGAATACAAGAGACTCAACTTTCATCTTTACAGCGCTCTGAAGAAGGCCTTGTTCAAACCGGGAGCATGGTTCAAAGGTGAGACATTAACTGGATCCATGTAAAAATCATGTACTTTTTAGTAGCTACCGATATACTAAATCAGTGGGAAGACTTTATTTGCTGAGGCATTACTTTGTACGTGTGAGTCCTTTCAGTTAACAAGTATGAGACAGTGGTGTCTGCAAATCGCATTCTAAAATGGCCACCGCAACACTCTGGGTCATGTACTATTTATTATTCAGACATAAATTGAGAAACGTAATTTTAGGGTAATTTTGTTTTTCCCCAAATTATTTCTGACCTATCTTCTAAGAGGCAGCTATTTTGAGTTTGTCCGCTAGGGGGCCGTGTTGTGCACCCGCTGACCTCACCGAAAATGCGGCTTGGTTTATTGTTTTTGAAAGTTTAGCTGGATTAAAAGTAAAATTCATAATAAATATTTACTGCCTTTATTAGATGTCGTCCGCCCCAGCTGATAATGTTCTCTTGACTTGCAAAAACAAAGACGCTGCAAAACTCCAGGTCATCTTATCAAACAATACCTATAAATGTTTTTATAGGTTTATAAAGACAGGTGTTATTACGCAAGAGTTGTCAAACTCTACGTCTCAGGGCAGTTTGCGTTTTAGCAATTAGCACTAATTATGCGTTCTAGGAGAGGTCCTTTGCACAAAGGTGATTTATCACGTGTGATCGTTTCACACTAAATCTTAATTACACAGTGAAGAAACAATTCAGGTGATTAATCTCAAGCAGATTCATGTGTGATAAGATTAAATGCTTGGAAAAGCTTTTGGCCTCTTTCCTCTCCGTCTTCTCTATTAAATGGAATTCCGTGCATGAATCCTTCTGTCATATCTGACTCCTCTCATGTCACGCAGGTATTCTGATTCCTTTGTGTGAATCTGGGACGTGCACTCTTCGGGAAGCCATCATCATTGGAAGCATTCTCACAAAGTGTTCAATTCCTGTGCTTCACTCCAGGTGAGGGTTCCTTTCACCGCCGCACGCCAGCAGACTCATGTCAGCATGCGCTTGTTAAATTCAGCCCAAAGAACAAAAGTTTTTATTTTTTTATGATAGGGGCGTTGGCACGGTAACACTACAGGTTGCGTAACACGTGGTTGTGTAACACGCACACTATCGCTTGTCTTTCAGTGCCGCGATGCTTAAGTTGGCAGAGATGGAATACAACGGTGCCAACAGCATTTTTCTGCGCCTCCTGCTTGATAAGAAATACGCCCTGCCTTTCCGCGTCCTGGATGCCTTGGTGGCCCACTTCCTGTCTTTCCGCAGTGAGAAGCGTGTGCTTCCTGTGCTGTGGCATCAGAGTTTCCTCACCCTGGCCCAGCGCTACAAGGCTGACCTGGCCTCCGAACAGAAGGAAGCGCTGCTGGAGCTGCTCAAGATCCAGACACACCCTCAAATCTCTGCCGAGGTCCGCAGAGAACTACAGAACTCTGAGTCGCGGGACATTGAAGTCGGGCTCCCTGTTACAGTTGAAATGGACTGATCCAGTCCAGGAAGATGTTGTTGTCCCCAAAAAAGGACAGTGTCTCACAAACTGAGAAGTGGTGCCCAGCTTGGATGCGTTTGCACACTAAATGATCAGGAAATAAATTTTATATCGTACAACTTGTGATCATTCATCAACATAAAGACTGGTGTCTGCGCTCTGAAATTGCTGTTTTGAGGCATTAATTAATTAAAATTCCAAGAATTTTATCATGTAGGCATTAATAATAATAATAATAAATTAAAAAAAAAAAATTCAGGTGCCACTTTTATATCCCCCCTTTCTAAAGAACTAAATAATTTTAGACCAACAATCTTATGAACTGTGTTGATAATGTATATTAAGTACCTATATTCCAGATGTATTTAAAGTTCCACCGACAGTGAAAGTTTGCGGGTCTTTGAACGTCTCTTAGCGGATAATTAGCATGAAGCTAATCGGCTAATCAGCGTGGTTTTTCCAGCAGCTAACGCAGATGACTAGTACTAGTGGATTTTAGTACATTTTTCTTACACTCTGGGTTTTAGCCCCATCTTCAATGGACATGTTTCAAACTAAAGAAGGAATATATGAAGCTCAGCATGAAGTGGTGAACCGGGCGGTGAGCGACCACTCGGTGACCGGAGACACCCGAGTCCTGCAGCACCTGATGGCCATGGAGAAGACCTGCACCGTGTCTCCTTACTTTGACACAGTCCAGAGGGACATCCAGCCGTACATGCGGAGGATCCTGGTGGAGTGGATGTTTCGGGTATGCATTGTAATTCGAGCGGCCCTAAAACCCAGTTAAATCCCACATGGGAGTGTGTGTGTGTGTGTGTGTGTGTGTGTGTGCGTGTGGTTTCCAGGTGTGCGAGGAGCAGCAGTGTGAAGAGGAGGTGTTCCCGCAGGCGGTGCTTTACCTGGACTGTTATCTGAGCCGATTTGCCACTGAGATGAGCGATCTGCAGCTTCTAGGGGCAGTTTGCATGTTGCTGGCCTCTAAAATGAGAGATTCTGTCCACCTGACTGCCGGCAAGCTGAGCATCTACACAGACAACTCGGTTCCAGTCTCAGAAATCCTGGTAAACGTGTGCTTTTATATAACACTATAACACTCTTATGTAACAATCATTTAGTAATAAATAGGGTATAAACGAGGGAACCTGGGCTGTAATTGTGCATTATTAAACCCTCACTAGAGCTGGAGTCTTCAGCACATTTAGTAGTTTTCCAGTGTGTTTAACTGGGATTGATGTGTGTTGCAGCAGTGGGAGCTGTCAGTGGTGTCCCAGTTAGACTGGTGTCTACCCTCTGTGGTGCCCTCTGACTTCCTGGAGCCAATCCTTCACGCCCTCCCCTTTTTTCAGTCCCAGCACCTTCCAAATATGTGCAGACATGTTCACTCCTACGTTGCCCTGGCTGCCACTGGTGAGTTACGTAACACAAGGTGTTACTCCCCCCCAAAAAAATACAACCCCTGTGCAATGTGCTTTCTTTTTTCCCTTCTCGCATGCCTTTATTCCAGAAACCCTTATGCAACTTCAATCCAATAACACAATACATTTAAAAATATAAAATCAGCAGCCAAAATCTTTGATTCCGACGCGTCAGCATTTCGTTCTGGAGGCAGGGAGCCGAGTTTGTGTAATCCTGCATTGTCTGCTGTGAAAGGGCCGCGTCCCACCATTCAGCCGCTCGACATCCCGTGAATCTCTGCGATGCTGCCCGAGGCAACGGTCCACACGGATGCTGTCCTCCGGTGCCGTGGCAGCTGGACAATGACATGGCAGCCTGTAAAACCGAGTCACTACAGACTCTAAACAATTCAGACAGGTGACGGAGCGGCTCGGATGTCTGTTGGTCTCAGCAGGTTGTCCTGTCAGGATGTAGGATCCAATTATCTGGACCAAGTCCTCGCCTTTGTCCTTCAGGATGTGTCCAAAATGGTGGCGTGCCTTCACGAGTGCCACCTTGAGCTCAGAGTCTCCTCAGTTTTAGACTGAATAACGAGCGTCTCCAATTCAGATTGCAGGTTTTCAGCGTTCCTCCCTTCAACCGTCGCCTGCGCCTGCCTGAGCGTCGCCCTGTGGAAGCTAAAGCTGGCGGACAGAGCCCACGTCTCCGGTCCCGTCCTGCAGTTTGTGGCCAAGCTTTTGTCCACCGACGCAGTGAGTAATGTCTGGCGGACAGAAAACAAGCTCTTGTCAGCGTTGGTGTCGGCGCCTGCATCTGGAACCGTTTTGTGTCTCCAAACAGAGCTCGATTCTCCTCTGCTACGAGCACCTGGGAAGCCTGTTGCAAGAGAAGATACCCTCGTTTCTGGAGGAGGGTTAGTGGCCTGAGGGGCCTTAGACTCCAGTGACCCTTGACTTGAAATATTCCATCGTGCCAGGGGCGTTTAGAATGAACTAAGACAGGAAACACACCTAAATAAGAGTGAAAATGGGCCTTAAAGGCATAAATGGTGGTCTTGGGTGGGCTTTATCTCTGAACGTTGTACTAAGTTACTCCTGCTGGTTTGTGCTGTTTGTTATCGCTGCTCATTTTAGCATTTTGTAGATTTACAGTTTATCCACAGCTTCAGCTGTTGTGCACCCTTATGTCGCTCTTTAAATCATTAAACTCTCAAACAAACCGGGAGCCAGTTCTTGCTTTTGTTTTTGTTTTTTTATTATTGATTTCCTAAAGCTGGTCACAGCCACATGAATGAGAATCCAGTCACTTTGGCAACGTTGGGTTTTTTTTGTCTTGTAAAAGGAAAAACAAGCAAACAAACTAATTCTGGGTGATGGAAAAAAAAAAAAAAATCAGACTGAAACACACAAATTTTACAGGATTGGACAAAGAAAATGAAAATCACTTTCCCTCTGAGACGCACCTGGTCCACAAATGATTCATGTTCGTGTCGGCGAAAGAAAGAAAAAATCCAGTTTAAAATGGCGAAATCACCGCTTTGCCTCTATAAACGCACTTTAAATTCCTCATGCTGGGCCAAACGAAATACCCACAAAGACCTGGTGGTGGGGGGGGGGTTAAAGTTTGCTGAACAAACAGCGCGCAGCACCGCCTCGAACAAGAAGCGTGCACCAAGGCTGAAAAGCATTCGGGTTATCGTCTGCTCCACCTGATAAAGGGCTATTTCAGGCAGCGGTTCCATGTTCCGATGCAAGGCCAGACAGTCAAGTTAAGAGACTTTGGGTGCACCAGAAAGGCTTCGCCGCCGCGCCGTTCACACTTAAACCATCTGGTTAAGGTCCAGGGTCGTTAAGGCGCGTGAGATTCATGTTTATTCGCTGCAGGTCAGACATCACATGATCAGAATATTATTCAAGTAAGTATTCAAAAATGAAATAAAACCCTTGTGAGAGCTGATAGTCGCCCACCACAGAAAGCATCCAACATCAGTCCTTTGGTATCATTTTATCTAAATCCTGAAGACAAAAGTACAATTCCAAATATTGACCCGAGCTTCTGTCTGCTATTAAAAACGTAAACGTGACCGGTGTCCCAAAACTAAGGTTTCAATGCAATATTCACGATATCTTCCGTTTCCTATAGTGTTGAAAAGCATTCCACAAGCTGATATTCTTTAAAATTAGCATTATTTTGGTTTCAATAGGAGCTTTTACCCATCGTTGACACCGGCAGCAGCACTCTCCTTCTTCCTGAGAACCCGTTTCCACCGCAGCAGTGTGGAACTACTGCGCCCTGGAACGCAGGATGATCACAATTTCTTTTAAACGGCGGTATAACAAGAAGCCGTCGCCCTTTTTGGTACAGTAGAATTCCTGAAATGAATCACTGAGATGCGCTTTGGTCAGCAGGCACCCGCACGCCCTCCGGGCCCTCAGCTGGCTGCAGGGCCTCGGAGAACCATGGCCTGTTTGTAGGCTTCGGTCACGTTGTCGCAGTCTGTGATCGAGAAGGCGCTGTCGGCCACTCCGGACTTGTAGCAGCTCCAGGGCCTCATCAGCCCGTCCTCCAGGACCCCGTCTTCCTGGATGTCCAGAAGATTGTCCGCGGACACGCATGCTCTCATGCTCGACTTGGCTGGTTTTTCCAGTTGTGTTGGAGGTCCGACACGGTCTGGGAGGTCCAGCTGGTCGAAGGATTCGGAGGACAGAATGCTGTCCTCGCTGATGGCCCCGCTGGGCCTGGGCCTGGGGCGGGGCAGAGACGCGGCCAGCTGATCCAGGGAGCCGAACTCCTGCAGTCTGCCCGAAGAAAACTTCCCGTTGCGCTTCAAGATGCCCTTCCTGAAGGTGGGCGCTGAAGGACACTCCTCTGGTTGGGCCGTCAGGCCAGAGTCGCTGTTCTCTGGAGACGAGGAGTAGTACCCCGACTCCTCTGTGGGCTTCTTTAGGATACCTTTGCGAGGCAACGCGGCGGCAGAAGGAACGTCGGCTGGTGCCGGCAAATCCAAACTGGTGGTGGTGGAGAAATCGGCTGCCTTCAGCTTCACGCTGCTGCGTCTCTTCAGGATGCTCTTGGAGGGGTGAGCGTCTGCGCTCGCCTCGTGGACAGTGTGGGAGACGTTGTTCTCCTTCCGGGACCGACGCAGAGACCGCTGCCGGACTACGTCCCCCCCGCCCCCCTGGGAGCGCAGCAGGCAGCGCATCTTGGAGCCGTTCTCCAGCAAAGGCCTGGACGTGCGCCGGAGCCAGTTGGCGACACTGGCCAGGCCGGCGGGCTGCGCCGTGGGCGGGGCGGCCGCAGGGGCGCTGTGGTCTGCCGGACTGGGCTTGGGCTCGGCCAGTAACGGCTGCTGGTAGCCCCAGTTGAGCCACCAGTGCCCTGCAATCTCTTCTATTGTGGCTCTGCGCTCAGGATTTACCATCAGCATCCACCGGATGAGCCCGCACGCGTCTGCGAGAGAGTGGCCGATACAAAATGAGCGAAGGAAAATGAATAAATCAGGAAGACCGCAGATGCTGGTGGACTCACCAGAGGGGTTGCTGGGCTTCCTGTAGTTCCCTGTGCTTATCTGCTGCACCAGGGTCTTGTGGTTCTGTCCGTCGAACGGCATGGTGCCATGAACCATCGTGTACAACAGCACACCCAGAGACCACGTGTCGACCTCGGGACCCCGGTACGGCCGCCCGTTGACGATCTCTGGGGACGCGTAGAGGGGGCTGCCGCAAAAGGTCTGCAGGTACTCGTCGCCACGGTAAAGGTTGGACAGGCCGAAGTCTGCGATCTGCAGATTAGAGGGACGTCGGACAACTGCAACATCCGAACAAGTTCCCCGACCCCCGTCTGCAGCTCTTACCTTCACGTTCCCGCTGCCATCGAGTAAAATATTCTCCAGTTTCAGGTCCCGGTGGACAATTCCATTCTGAGAAAGACAAAAAGGAGTCATCATTCATCCGTTTTCTACCCAGCGACGGTTCCTCCGCTTCATCTCTTCCCCACCTTTCGGAATAATGTCTACATTACACAAAGGGGTTTGTTTTCCCAGGAAGGGAACATTTTTCAGCGCGCGGAACCTCCCTCCCCCTCAGAACATCAGCTACGTGTCATTGTCCTCTGCTCTGCATGTGGGCATACCTTTGAATAGGGCAAAGTTTAAATTTGTTTTTCTTTCCAGATTGGAGGCTCGTGTTCGGCCACATTCTTCCACAGCTCATTTGTTTATTAAACACGATGGAGAAGTCAGAAGGCGGCGTGGGGAATTCATCACCACACGTTACCGATTAAACTGAAGTTCATGTGGCTCTTTCCTTATTTCAGTGGGGGAGATGAAATATTTAACAAGGCATCAGCCATCAATAAATAACAGGTGGTGAGCGCGAGATATGACGGGGCAATCCACTGCATAAACGCTGCACGGCAAACACGCACATTATAAAAGCCCTGCTGTCCAGATACGATGTTAAAAAAGCTAAACTGAATAAAGATCTAGATCAGGAGTGTGTGTGTGGATGTGTGGTCTTGCTGCTCCATCACACACCTATTACAATTTGCATGAGTGTTTCCACTCTTGTGTGCACTGGCTTTTAGCCCTGGCGCTAGCTCACTACACACCAACTGTTCACCCCCCCCCCAATTCAGAACAAGAGGGTGAATACAGCCCATTATGTAATTGTGGGGGTGCCAGTACCCAGGAAAAACAAACAAAAACCAACCGGCAGAGTCTGAGCGGACTGTTGTTTGCTCAGGTCTGACGTGGCAGACGCACGGCTGCACTTCCTGCGAGCGACGCGTTAGCGCTAGCTAAATGCTGACCTGGTGACAGTAGTGCACGGCCGACACGATCTGCCTGAAGAAGTGCCTGGCCTCCCGTTCAGAGATGTTCCTCTTGTCACAGATGTAGTCGTACAGGTCCCCTCTGCTGGCGTACTCCATCACGATTACGATTTTATCCTTATTTTCAAAGACTGGAAGAGAAAACAGAGCAACAGGAGCCGTTATTTCAGTTTCAGCCGCGCTGATTATTCAGAAACAGCCATTATTTGGTGTGAAAGGGATTCCCTCCGTCCTCGCTAACCCCTCCATGACTCCGATCAAGACACCCGGGGCCCCAGGATGAGTTTATTGCACAAACACATGCACTGAGGTGGATTCTGATTGATGGCCAGCTCATCAGGCGTGAGGGGCAGTGGAAGACACAAGGCTCAACACATTAGCGCGCGGACGCCAGAGGAGCCACGCTTACGTAACCTTGCCTTCTTCAGCACAAAAGACTTTGCGTGACCGAACGCCGAGTCCCAAACAAAGACCGATTGACTGGCGTCCTTTTCCAGGTATCACGTTTGGCTCCCAGCGTGGCACAGACACACCAGGGGCGTTAAAGTGTTGCTTTTGGTGCGGCTGCTACCTTCGTAGATGGTGATGATGTGCGGGTGGCAGAGCGTGGACATGATCTCGATCTCCCTGCGGATGTGAACCAAGTCCTGCTCATCCTTGATCTTCTCCTTTCTGATCGACTTTATGGCAACCTGGAGAAACATAAACCACAAAGCAGACTTTTAAAAATCAAGAAAAGGGGACAACAGACAAGGAGAGCAGCAAAACTGCCGTCACACTCGGTTATTAAGGAATTAAACGGGCTGTCAGACAAAGCATCCTGGCAGAGCAACAATGAGCAGTCACCCAGAAAGAGAGAGGGAACACTGGGTCAAATATGGCCAGTCTATTGTCTGCAGCCCGCCGTCAGTGGGCACCTTAAGGAGATTTAAATGAGAATAGAATCTGCCCATTGTTCATCTGAATACTGTGCATGTGTGTCCTGCTCCCTGAGGCTGGCATGCCTGGGATTCCTCTGCGCTCCCATTGCGTCATCAGTCGGCCCAAAACAGTGGAGGGTGCCATGAGGCACCAGGTGGTGGGGGATCGTCTGTTCCCTCCTTCACCCCGAGGCTGCAGACGCCGGTAAAATGAGCAAAACCGCGATGGTCGTTATCTGTCTCGCTCTCCATTGTCTGCTGTCGTGACTAACAGTCTGGCACCGCAGTCTCTTCCTGGTCGCCGGAGTTGGAAAAACACGTTTTCCTGATTCCGGGAAGCTTCCCCGAGTTTGTTTGGATAGCTGAAATAAGCGACGAGCCCAGTGGTGATGAGTTCGCACCCCTGTGTGGGGGTTATCTGGACGCGTGCGCGGTTTCTGTTCCCGTCACGTTTGTTCCGCGCCATCATCACTTTAAACTGTGAAACTATTTCACACTCAGCTGGGATCTGCGCAATGGAAGGGAGGGAAGGTCGAAGAGAAGGAGCACAATGGCCCCTCAGTCCAGCAAAATCGGAATAAATCGCCTACATTTCACATTCATATCCTTTATTTCAAAATTAAAACTGTTTGATTTAAGCTTTATCGATAGGTTAAGGTTGAACAGCTGGAATAGAGAGTCCTCACCCGCTGCAAGGTGCGTCGTTTCATGGAAAATGTTCCCAAATATGCATTAAAACATCTGCTGATAAAGTGTTGAAGATATGAACGTTCCAGCCTTTTTGGGAGGGGGAATAAACACACACACACACACACGCACCACAATGAAACGCTGGACAGCGTTCAACTGAAAGCAGCTTGTTTGTTTCTTATCTCCGTGGAAATTCCAACAGGTTTCCTTTAGGTCATCGGAGCCTGGAATGCACCTGGAAGTTTAGTTGCAGTTTCTTTATTCGGCTCCCTAAAAGTCCCCCAGTCTCTGAGATGCGGGACATCCCCGCGGGGACCAAGAGGACTCTGGGACATTTCGGACATCGTTTCATTCTTGTGAACACAAGAAAGTCTGGAACCCGCCTCTCCAGCTCACGGGAGTTTCGAAAACAAGCGTGGAGAGCTTTGCTCTCCCTAAAACAAACGCAATGGGAGCCTGAGCAAACAGAAACTGGTCCAACCACTGGTGCCGTGGCCGGCAGACACGCGTTCGCCCATTTTGAAGGTTTGCTCTCCGGTAAATGGTTCACCTGGTCTCTCCAGAACCACACAGGTGATTCCCCCTAGGTGACCAGGTGAATGTTGGTCAGGTTACCCGAGCTCAGACCACATGATAGTCGCACTTTTGTGGCCGACGGGTCATTCCAACCGGTGCTGGTGTTGGGTGGACAACACCGATAAAAACCATCGGTCCGACGGGTTCTACTCACCAGCCTGGCGGACCTTTCCCTGGCTTTCTTCACTTTGCCGTAGGTTCCTTTCCCGAGGGTTTCCAGGAACTCGTACCTGTGCTTCAGGTTGTGTTTGTGGTGGTGTCTCTTCACCGCCTGCTTCTTCACGGGAGCCTGGGCCGGGGCTCTGCAATCACCGGGGAAAAGTCCCCCCGACGACGACCGACGGCTTCCCATGAACCGGCCGGAATGTACGCCGTCCATCCCGGCGCACTACTTTCTCTTAGCGTATTTTCGGACGTATGTGTCTGAATGCGCGTGCATTACCTCGCGTGGAGCTCTTTTCGGCGTTCTGCTCAAGTTCGGTTCAACTGTGCCATTCGGGAAACATAGCGTAAAAATGTCCTGAGAGTTAGACCGAGTTTATTCTGGACAGGGAGGAAGGCGTCCGTTCTCCTGGTCCAGCTGAAACCGACTGGCCGCAGCAGCCCCAGGTGCGACTCCTGTTGGCCCGGGACCGGAACACAAACGCCAGCCGACTCGTCAAGCGGTCGGGGGCGTTTCAGGTGAGCAGGGAGGCGTTTGATTCCTCTCTGGGACGGTGCCAGGAACTGCGGGAAATGTTTCAGGGAAGTTTACAAGACTACGTTTTTGCTGGATTTGGTTTCTGTTTAGCGAAACTATGTTTTAATAGAAAGCTGTTGGTCAATTTCAGCTGAAGTTCGGGGATATAAACTAGGACACTTTAATCGGTGTGCACCGGAGGACGTAACTAACGAACTGTACAAAAGCAGAAGCGCGTGTTCTAGGCGTCTGGTTCGCCGCCACAGCGCCCCCTACAGTTGGATGGAAACAAGCGCCACTAAATGGGCGTCTCAAACGATACTTTTTGAAACAACTTACACTTTTAACGTTTAATTACAATACAGCCTTCAATTACAAAAATAAAGTTTCTAAATGAAGGGGTTTATGCACTTTTTTATTCATTTATAGATAGCATTCACTCGCTTCAAGAGGTAGCAGCAAAATTTTCTTTCTCGACTTGAGCTTTTTTGTTAGTTTTTTATTTATTATGTCAACTACTAATGGGAAATTATGTTCATGAGAGGAGCTTCTTTTATTGAAAATGGTTATCTCCTTGTTCCAGCTGGTGTAAAGGTTGACAGCTTGGAGGTGGAGATATTCAGCCAGGTGCTTTCTGCCGTGTTCCATCATTGGAAATATGAGCTCTCGTTCCAAAAAGAGTGAGGTGGAGACTTTGGTCATGTTTCCCTGATGGACTCGCTGGGTGATGTGGTGGAGAAATGCTCACTGAAGATGGTGGAGGCCATTCTACACTCGGATCGGCTCCTTTCTCTTCGCTGCAGGACGGATAGACATCAGAATTAAAAAGGCTGACCAAATATTTTCCCTTTTTATCTTAATTCTTATCTTTCTTTTTGAGCAAAAGAGAGATAATGTCTTTGTTTAAAATGTAGATTAATGAGGAATCAATACTTTTTGAATAGTATTGCTGAAAACGAAGCTTACATCATTTGTGGTCTGCTTCCTTCTTTATGCCTGAGTGCATTATTGTTTGCTGTTTTGTCTGGCTCGATCCAACTATTTGAGTTATTTCCCTCTGACTGGCACGCCAAAAACTTGCACTGCATTGCTAACACCAACTAACAACATGTAACAGGAAATGTCTGGTACTGGGTGTCCACTCCTCATTTCTATTGTGGGAATTTTAAATGAGCTATTAAATACTGAAGATAAAATGGTTTCAAGTGGTTCATTATCTGCGGTTGCAGTGGTTGCTTCACAGATCAGGGTGATGTGCATAGAAAACCAGGAAATCCAGCATAACAAATACTTGAAATACCTATCACAGTCTAGACATATTAGCAGCATAAACTACTTTATGAATAGTTTACTGGAATGAAGCTCCTCTATTGTTTTATTTAAACTTGTTACAGGTAGTTTCTATAATGATTACCCCATTTGTCTTGTATGGTGTTGTTATATAAGCTGAAACAAAGACAAAAAAGGAACCATCCCAAAAAACAGAACCAGTATAGTGACGGTAAAAATACTTCAAACCTCACTAAGATATTTATACTTTCTTTCACGGGGGACATTTTAGTGAGGAATGCACTTTAATTTAATTCACTTTACTCTACTTTTCTGAATCAAAACATCCAATAAACAGCTCAACAAACCTCACCAAAAAGTACAAAACAAACAACAGTTTCACCAAAAGTATTGCAAATATTTTTAATGCAACCACATTGCAAACATCCTTAAAACAAAAACATTGCATAACTTTCCAACAGCACAGTGTTGCACAAGCTCTAGTCAAAAATATTACAGATTTTTTATGATAATAATGTAAGAGCTTTGCTCATCACTATACAGCGTGTATATAATCCAATGCAATGTACCAAAATCAACACATAAATGTCATAAAATGACTAGTGGATTGTTGTGAAGTGTTAAATTTCAGTATTTTGCCCTGCTGCAACAGGAGGAATGACACAATATGCTACATTTTTCAAAAGTCATACAAATGGCCATAAAGTGCCATTGGTGGAAGACTTGGTCAGGCTGCACAGGAGCGGAGCTGATTAACAGACATAGACAATGTTCAGTACGCTCCTAATTGATGCTTTGACGCAGTTGGCTGTGCCCCTGTTTCAAGTATTTGGAATTGTCGTCCAACCTCATCAGCCATACTTGCTGCCAGTCAGTCTTCTGAATAATAAGCAAGGAACACCGTGTACGTAGAGGAACCAGCATCTATTCACAAACTGTTTTGTTTACTCATACAATATCAAGCATGTTCATTATCTTGGAAGGATTTGGTTCTGTAAATTCAAGTTTAAAAAAAAAAAGTCGAATATGAATAATTTTTTTTAAATGTAGTTGTAGTTTAATATGTCTGCCAGAGGAGGGAGACACAGAACTGCGTCACAATTCAAATACTACTACTACTACTACTACTACTACTACTACTACTACTACTACTACTAATAATAATAATAATAATAATAATATAATAATAATAATAATAATAATAATAATAATAGAATATATAATATTTACCTGTTTCACTGTTATAATTACCCTTAAAAAATTATCTGTATATTTGAACAGGTTGGTTCATACATGTTTTAATGTACATACATAATGACATACCTTGCATAATTTTTCCAAAATTAAAAGTATATCACAAGGTTATTTCTTCTCAATGTAAAAAACAATTGTTCCTCTCAACATCTCGCCTTTTACATGAATTTATGGATGAAACTGTTCCACCAAACAAATGATAGCTTTAAGTGCAATAAACATGGTGCTTTCTTAAAAGAAAAAAAAGTAAGACAAGTATTGGTCAAAGATTAGAATGGAGAATTTTGAGATGCGGTGAGGTTGTTTTTAATGCTACATTTTCCAATCTCCTATTTTCCTGTTGAACATCTCTCTCACCAAGACTCCTCTGGACCATGAGATTGTGGAATCTCTCCCTCTCCTGGTCATTATGGCTTTTGACAGATATTGAAATATTGGACCACTTTCTGAGGGCCCACTTTGGATCATAACTGGTTATAGTCAGTGTTTCTATGTTATTTGTAATTCTACCCTCAATGAGTGTGACTTGATTTGGCATTTCTGACTCGATTATAATTCAAGATTCAAGATGTACTTTATTCATGAAAGATTATAACGTTGTAAATTTAAAAAAACGACTTTTTATGCATTTATTTACTGTCAGTGTTTGAATACCTTCAACCAACTGAACGATTTTTTTTATAATTAACTTGATAGAATGCTTAATTCGAAGTAGGTCACGCAGGTCCATGTCAGCGCGCTTATAGTCCTACATTTCCCAGAGGGCTTTGCGCGAGCCCGAACCCCGCCCTTTTCTCGCCCTCTGGCTTGTGTCTCCACTGTTTTGCATTGATTTGATCGCGGGTCACAACAACGATGTGATTTGTTTAGGTTGCGCCTCGCCCCGCGACAGCGCTCACCCTCCGCTTCATCGTCATCGCCGCGTCTGTAGGAAATGGTCAAAATCCACCGTTTGCTCCGTCGCCGCTCTCCGGGGTCGAAGACGTCTGCTGGATACTCGCGGACGAAATTAGTTTAAGGGAAACTTTTGCGCCGCGGGGTCTCGACAGGAGAGCCGCCGGTGGGTTGTGGTGATCACCCCCCGGTGCATTAAGGTGGGATCTCTTGATTAAACACGGCTCTGTATGGCTGTGAGACGGTGACACGGACTATTTAGGCGGAGGCTATGCCTGCTGCGCCAGGCCGAGGTGAGGACGGACGGGAGATGACTTCTGGCTAGCAGTGCGAACATTAATCCGGACTATTGTCACCAAACAGTCGACACAGCTGTGCTTTGGTTCTGTTCGGCTTTGCTTCAATACACTCCGACGTTCTTGGCCAGCGTCACCTAAAAAGTAGTTGGACACAACAGTGCCGAACGAGTTTTTAATGCTACGCTGTTAGCGCCATTGATTTAATCAGATTTCACCTCGGGGCAGTATTAAGTCGATCATCTCTGCACCGGAAGTTATGCTGCACAGATTCGGTGTCGGGACGAGAAAAGGCGAATGTTTGGCCCTTGTTCACGGTTCCGAGCGACTGTGGGGTCAGTCTGGGCAGTAATGCGGCTAATCCCATGTTAAAACGCAACCCCGTTGAATTAAAGCCTCGCTGGCGAACCTGTCATTGACCCAACTAAACGAACCCATCGGAGAGGACCGAGAACGGTTCGGGAACGGGACACCGCTCGGTTGCGGGGGGAGTTCTGGGCTTTTTACTGTCTTTTTTTTTTTGCAAATCGCAACGTCACCTGTTGGTCATGGAGGGACATGGACCCCAGAAATCCAGCCCTTTAGCCCGGGACCTAACGAGGGCATTCAACGGCTACAACAAACACACCGTGCAGCTGAAGAAGAACCTGAAGGAGACCCACGCGTTCTTCCGGGAGATGAGGCAGAACTACAGCAACACCTGTGCATCCTCCACGTTGAGCTCCGATTCGGCTTCTCTGGAGACAAGTAAGGCTGCACATCAACCATCTGTGTCCGCCAGACCCCATTGTCTCACACAGTTTCACTGTTGTGCCACAGAACAAATGACTGCTAAGAGTATAGTGTAAAAAATGCTCTATTTATGGTCAGGGGAACCCAAAAGAGGTTAAGCACTCCCGCTTAAGCATGAGCAGACTAAGTGGCCTCATTATGCTGAGATTTGGGTGCTTAATAGATACTTAAATCTTTTATTTTGCGTTGAGTTGGGTGGTAGGAACCAGTTTCAGAATAATCACATGTCTTCACAGCGATTTGGGACAGTCAAAGCGGCGACGACGTGATGATGGAACTTAGCCCAAACCTTGTCAGGACAAATGTACCGTAACAATGAATCCTCTTCCTCACCTGGTGGGTGGATTCATCACATACAAGCATTGGTCCCGCTTATCCGTGTGCAGGCATGCGTCACATGATGCGTTAAGACCAAAGCCGAGTGGGTTCTGGCTAATTTCGGTAGATTTCACGGCTGTATCCGCAGCGTTTGTCCATTTCACAGCCTGCAGTGTGTAGATCATGTGTCGAAAGCTGGAATAGCAGGCGTGAATGTGTCACGTAAGCCCGCGGGCGACTGTTGACGGGAATGTCGGCTTGTTGTCGCGGGCTAACGGGGATCCTGCCAGAAAGGAAAGAATCCGTGCGTTAATTCTGAAATTTCAGTGGTGACGTAGTCGGCTCTTCTGTCTGTGCCAGAGCGGGACAAGCTCAGGAAATGGAAGGATAATTCCCGGGAATTCCTAAGAAGCGAAATTAGATTCGAAAAGTTGCTGTGATCTGCTGTTTGTTCGTGTTATTGAGTCATCGGAGACCATCTATGAATGAGCGTTCAAGCAAATAGGCTAAATGTTGGTAATTACACTTTCCCTTCGCCCTCTGTCTGTTTCCAGGTCAGTTCAGCTGCATCTCCTTTCCCAGCCACGAAGAAGAGTTCCTGCGTAACACCGTCGGAGCGGCCCCGTACATCCTGGTGCTGGGACAGGACTGTGCCGCCCGCTACCAGCTCCTCAACTGCCTCCTGGGGGAGAGGCTGCTGCCCCTGGGCCCTCAAGCTGGACATGCCTGCCAAGGAGGCCAGGGTAGCACCTGCAAGAGGCGGAAGTTGTGCTTCACCCACGGCAAACAGACGCGGCTCAGCCTGGCCCTGCCGGGCCAGTACGAGCTGGTGCACCAGCTGGTGGCGAACTGTGGCCGCTGGGATACGGTGCCCCGGGAAGACCTGGAGATCCTGGATGAGTGCGAGGATCCGGCTCACAGGCAAGCCGAGTTGGAGATAACGCTACACCACCCAATGCTACAGGTAGGCCACGCGCTCGTTCCACTGGAGCCGCCGTCTTCCTTTTCCCATTTTTAAATGTATAATGTAAAAACCAGGATTCATATATTGTGGTTTGATTGCATTTACAGCCACTTGAACCTGTTAAGAAGTACAAATGATTGACATTACAGCTACAATAAAACTGAGGTCTAATTATTTGGGTTTTTCCATCATAATTGGACTCCATAATGCACAGTTCTGTATGCCCTGCTAAATTAGATGCACGAAACAAACTTAATCCGTTAATAATGGCAACGATCGATGGCCCCAGAAATATGACAAATTCCTGTGTGCTGTTTCTCTCCTTGGTGCCACTGTGAGTGCTCCGATCTTAAAGAGATTACCATGAAGAGCTGATTATTTCTTATTTTGTTCGGTGGTTTGCAGGCTAGACTTCATTAAACATTCTTGGCCCGTTACAGGCATTTCTTGAAAGAAATACACAGCGGTGCAGACCAACAAGTGTTGGCCCGTTGTTTCCTTCATCCTGGTGCTACAGACGCGGTATAATGGAGGGGTGCATTAAGTTTACACTGTGAAATTAAGCCCGTAATAGTCATTATCACATGCGACGCGAGGAAATGAGTGTCGTATCATTTAGAACGAGCCCCCCGGTGCAGTGAGCATCACACATTTGCAGAAAGTAGGCCCAGCTTGGCCTCGGAGCGGCCCACCCGCCCAACCCCCTTACGTAATGCCACTGATCTGGTGCGATTCACATGACTCGCTTATGTTAAAAAGAAAAAAACTCAACCCCTTTGCTGTGACATGGTTGCCACGGCTACGTCCGAATGCGGGACTTTCTGGTCCGCGTCCCGACTAAAATGTATTTTTAGCTCATCTTGATCAGTTTGAATTGAAAGGCACCTTGTTAAATGTTTGCCCATATTTAAGACTGACTTGATGTGTGAGAGAGAATTAGGGTTTTTATGCTTGAATCGGTCTAATTATGGGAAAACCTGCCCCTTGAAAATGAAAACTAACTAACTAACTAACTAACTAACTAACTAACTAACTAACTAACTAACTGGCTGGCTTTTGTCATTATGCATTATGCACTGGTAATGTTCCTTGTGGATTTTATTTCATTTTGAAATAATAGTTCTGCTGACTGGACTTGAAGGCTGCTAATATCTCGTCCTGATTGGGAGCTTGTGGCCGTGGCGGCCATTTGAGTTCAGCTAACTCGACTATTGTTGTGCTCTGTAAACCAGTTTGTCATCCTGAAGGGAGCCTCTGAGGCATACAGGTTACACCTTCGGGGTTTTGCATTTTCAGCATAGCAGTGCTGCAGACGGCAGCAACCAGTTCACAAAATGCTTTCTCGGCCTGGCCAGTTTCGGTTTTGTGGATTTTAGCTGCAGTTTCCTGGTCCTGGCTGACGGGGAAGGTTCTGAGGATGCATCGCCTGTATCAATACGTGTTCATGTTATATGTGCAGGGAAAAGACTGAAAGTAATTCCAGTCATACTGACTTCTCAGAACACTTTCTAGCAAAATAAAATGAGTAAAGATGCTGATGATCACAAGCCACAAAGTTAAACAGGGCTGTTACTGAGAGCTGCATAGAGAACGTGCTTAGTTTAAGCGGACGCAGCTGAAGAATCTCTCCAGTCACTGTGGTATTCACACGTAACTGCAATAATCACAGCAACCTGTTTTAGAGGTCGACACATGAGAAGCAGCTCACTAACTATGCTTAAGACTGCTTGTCCAACATATATAAAGGTCCTTTTATGTCCCGGTTCTGTCCCGTCATGATTCGGAACATCTTGCTTGTGATATTAGCGTCTGCCCTGAAGCTATGCTAATGGTCAAAACAGCTGCGTCTTCTCAGTCGGACACGAGCATTAATTTTTTCTTTATGCACGCATTGAAAAGCAAAATGATTGCTTAATAGTATACCATAAAGAGTGTGTTTAGAGCTTGTTATTGGAAGATGAATGCACTGGGGGTATTAACGAGTCAGTCGATTTTTGATTGGCCGTGAACGAATGTTTGCAGGCCATCTCTGTTCCAAAGAGACTGCCCAGACGGGCCGGGCTCTTGTTTCTAGGAGACAGGACTGACTGTCTCTTTTGTGTAGCCCTTACTCATTTTCCCCTCTCCCTCGTGTCTCTCTCAGGCTGCCTCCAAGACGGTTTTTGTTAATGCTGTTATTTTAAACGGGTTTTTTTAGCGACGCCTATCACTGCTGTCACTAGAATTCCCTGGAAAAAGTCCATCCAGGTTACAACGTGCGGTCTCCACACACATCACTGTCAGTGGTAGTGCAGCACTACACCGTTCTAAAGGGTGTTTTTAAAGGGAGGGCTTAGTCATTCTTTAAATATGGGTTGTGCTTGTGTCTGCAGAAAAGGGCCACGTTGCTGATACAAAGGCAGGATTGTTTTGAGATGTGTAATATATCATCTGCATGTGTAACCTGTAGAGAAAGCCACGTTCAGTTCATTCTGTGGAGTCCTCATCGGGGACCATCCACCTCTTCCTTTTGGACAGGTCCAGCTGCACGTCAGGGTTGAAAGGAAATAACCTTTTCTTCTGTCCCCAGGAGGCGAAGGTCATGGTGGTCCCCTGTCCGAGTGTCCAGCCCATCGAGGAAGCGATTGAAGACTGCACTCGCAGTGCGATCCCCATCGTCCTCTACGCCGTCAACCAGGACTCCCTCAGCTCGGAGCAAGTGGCCGACCTCTGGAAGGTCAAAGAGATTCTGTCTTTCCCCATCTGTTTTGTTCGCCTGCCCAATTTGTCAGAAGACTCGTCAGAACCGGGCCAGCGTTTCGAGAAGGATAAGAGCAAGCTCCAGAAGCAGCTCCTCTCCCACGGCCTCCTCACCTGCCCAATGGGAAACTGCTCTTGCGGGGCCCCCACACAAATGCCCACCCCAGGTGCAAAGCCCCAGAGTGTCCTGGGTGAGAACTTTGAAAGGCTTCACCGGATACTGGTTCCTTTTACTCGCCAAGTGCTACAAAACCAGCAGGTGGAGGCCGCAAGTTTGCTGAACGGGCTTCATTGTCGCTGTCTCGATCTGTTTATCAACCAGGTGAGGCCTCTCAGCGCTGTCAGCTTGCTTTAGTTTAAAATTCCCCGATTTGAACTTGTTGGGTTTGCTCACGTCTGAGCGGAAACGTGTGCCGCACGTTATCGCGCCGCCACGCTGGCGTGATTTTAGGCACCGCCGCCTTCACAGTGGTTCTATTGTGCCCTCCATAGACTGAAGCTCGAGTGATCTGCACACCCACAAGTTCTCTATTCCACCTTCTTTTTTGCTCCCTCAGCATTATTAGATTGCTCTACATCTGCAACATCAAAGGGTCACATTTGAGACTCATGTGAAAGTCTCTGCCGTCACGTCTCCAGCTGTTCTGACCCAGTATGCCCTTGGAAAAATAATCAGCCACCCCCTCTCACTCGTTTGCCTCCAGGCCTTTGACATGCAGCGGGACCTGCAGATAACGCCGCGCAGGCTGGAGTACACCCGTGAGAAAGAGGGCGAACTCTTCACCTCCCTCATGGCCATCGCCAACCGCAAACAGGAGGAGATGAAGGACATGATCGTGGAGACGCTGGGCAGCATGAAGGAGCAGCTGCTGGAGGACGCTGCCAACCTGGAGTTCACAGGTCAGTTGTGAAGCACACCGGACCAGAACCACACACGGACAGAGGTCCGGGTGCAGCTGCCAGCGGACGGAGGTTCTGGGTTTCAGCTCGGTTCTTCCTCTTAGGAGTTTGCTTGTTGTACTCCAGGTTCCCACAGTCCCAGAACAGAAATGGCCCCTTAGGTGTGAGTGTATGTGAAGGTGTGGCTGTATTCCTGCCCACCACCGTGTGAATGCTGGGGTACACTCCTGCACCCCACCCCCACCCCCACGCCCCCATTGAGATTAAGCATCAATTAAGGGGAAATGTGTAGAAGATCTTAAATGCAAATGTACATCTGGTACTTTTTTCTAGCTTTGATTGCAGAAGAGCGATTACATGCATCCTTTGTTTTGCAGTAACACCTTAAATGTAATGAGCAATAATTCTGTCTTTAATATATTTTAGTTAAAGCTGATGGTGGACTCTCAGGGCCCAGACAGGTCATTTTTTAATTTGATCTGTTTTCTTATAGATGGCTTTTATTCTATGGAGGGCTTGTGTAGGTGGATCATCAGATGTTTTCTTTCTCCTGCAGACATCATTGTGACAACTAACGGAGATCCCGTGACATCGAAAGAGATCAAATCCTGCATCCACCAGATCCAGGACCTGATAGTGGTCCGTTTGAATCAGGCAGTGGCGAATAAGCTCATCAGCTCGGTGGACTACCTGAGGGAGAGCTTCGTGGGAACGCTGGAGCGATGCCTCGACAGCTTGGAGAAGTCTCACATCGAGTCGTCGGTCCACAACATCACCTCCAACCACCTGAAACAGGTCAGTGGCTGCGTGGATCTGCTCGTATTCTGGCTGAGGTACGAGGTGTATTTACCTACGCTGTCATCAAATGCAGTTATTAAATGCTGCTTATCACGTGGAGGTCACCTTTCACTCCGGATCTTCTGTCACAAGGCTCTTCTGGGAGCAAATCAAGCAGGTCAGTCATTGACGGATCCAGCCAGAGCAGGTTCAGTCCACCTGCTGACATCTGGAAGACTGAACGATTGGATGTTTCTTCCCTTGTTGTAGATAATTCACAGGATAACCTTTGTGAACCCTCCTGCCATCACGCCCGAGTGGAAACGAAAAGTGGCCCAGGATGCCATCGAAAGTCTCAGTGCTGCCAAACTGGCCAGAAGCATCTGTTCCCAGTTCAGAACCCGCCTCAACAGCTCCCACGAGGCTTTTGCAGCATCCCTGCGACAGGTGATGTTTATCTTTTATTTCTTAAGACCAATAAAACCCCGGTGTGACCTAGTTCAAATCATTTCAAAAGGCAAAGAGTTTAGTGACCCAGCTTCACCTTCACTGACATAGCGACGTCGTACGGGTTCCCAGACACGTGTGGTCCACTGGTCTGGGAGCAAACCAACGCAGAGATCCTCAACCGCACATGTCCCCAGTCCCCCGACATCCAGGCCCCTGAGCTGCAGCTCTGTCTGCGTCTCCCTTGACAAACACAGTCAAGTGACAGCGATCATCACATGACGGACAGTGTGGATCACATAAAGGACCACATTTCCATGCTGGCCAATTCCCCGCTCACAGGCCTTCCACAGAAAGATCGATTATCTTATCGTAGCTATATTGTAACAGGATATAAATTAAATTTCAATGAATGAATACGCTTATTTCTTTGTGCGTCGCGTCTTTGACCTAGTATTTGATGCCTGTGTGCAGGAGTCAAGCTAATAGCATTATACTTGTGTCACATGCCTTCCTGTCTGCAGCACAGACTGTGCATCAGTTGTATTTATGTTGAGGTCACACTGTCAAAATAATGGTGCTGCTACAAATAAATCATGACTTAAATTAAGGGAGATTAAGTTGACTGACCAAAATAATGTTTCTTCTCAGCTCAGTGTGAGGTAAAGAAATATACAGAGGGGGAACTTTGTCGTGACCTTTGGCTGAATCAACTTGATTCATGAGCACGTTCACTCTGAGGTCAAGACAGACGACCTGTGCAGGTCAGCTTCCACGATCGTGGAGCCTTCTGACATTCTGATGACGTTCATGTGGTCCGGGGGGGAAAAGTGGCCTGTCGGAGAGAGAGAGACATGTTGTGTTGAGACTTGGGTGCGACAGAAATAGTGCTGCAACGCAAATAGCGAAAATAAAGTTAAATAAAACTACAGATTTAGATCCGTCCAGAATGATGAATTGCCTAAATTGTAAATGATGAATAATTCTCCCCATAATGTCACAAATTAGGACTGTGTCCTTAACTTGGCGCGACAGAGAAAGTAAATTAGTTTTAAAGCATCCGCATCATGGTTGTAATAAAGTGGATATAGAAATGATACCATACATCAACGCTTGCGTTCTGAATCATGACCTGACGTTGTGTTGACTTTTCCAGCTGGAGGAACGGCACACGGGCCGGCTGGAGCGCACCGAGGACCTGTGGCTGCGCGTAAGGAAGGACCACGCCCCTCGGCTGGCGCGCCTGTCCCTGGAGAGCCGCTCCCTCCGGGACGTGCTGCTGCACGGTGAGTGATTCACGTCTCAATCCTCCCAGTGTTGTCACACAAGACAAATGTGTGTGTGACGTCAGGTCATTCAACCAAAAAAAAAAACCGGATTGGTGAATATTGAGAAGTTGGCAGTTGATTGTGCCCGCATATGTTTCCAACCCAAACTAACTGCTTTGTTTTGTTTTGACAGGAAAGCCGAAGCTCGGCCGAGAGCTGGGCAGGGGCCAGTACGGAGTCGTGTACCTCTGCGACAACTGGGGGGGGCATTACCCCTGCGCGTTAAAGTCGGTGGTGCCGCCTGACGACAAACACTGGAACGACCTGGCGTTGGAGTTTCACTACACCAGGTGAGGCGGCGGCGTCGCTGCTGGGAGATGGTTGTTTTTCACGTCAAACACAAGCTGATCGTGTCCGACGGTGCGTTAAACTGTAATTGCTCGTGTGCACGTTAAGAGCACATTTTTTGGCAGCCTACCAGTAGTTTGACTGTTTCCACCTGCTGCCCTTATTGTGCTGTCACGCTGTACACGTGTGAGCCCTCCTGCTCTCTCTGGTTCAGGACTCTGCCTAAACATGAGCGACTGGTGGACCTGCACGGGTCGGTGATCGACCACACCTACGCGGGCGGCTCCAGCATCGCCGTGCTGCTCATCATGGAGCGGCTGCACAGAGACCTGTACACAGGCCTGAAGGTGGGGTGGCCCTGCCGTAAAAACACCCGCAATATCTCGCAAGGCTCGTCCACGGCTTCCAGCTGATCTAGCCTTTTCTGCCCCCCCTTCCCCCCAGGCTGGGTTATCGCTTCAGGAGCGGCTTCAGATCGCTTTGGATGTGGTGGAGGGGATCCGCTTCCTGCACAATCAGGGCCTCCTACACCGAGACATTAAGCTGAAGAACGTTCTGGTGAGTCCAAAAACCAGAACCACGTCAGTAGGGAGAGCACAAATAAGACTAATTATTACTAAATATGTTCTTTATCCATATAAATTGCTTTATGACCTCGTTCTGCCGGATGCAGTTGGACAAACAAAACCGTGCGAAGATAACTGACCTGGGCTTCTGTAAACCAGAGGCCATGATGTCCGGCAGCATCGTGGGGACGCCCATACACATGGCGCCGGAGCTGTTCACCGGTGCGCTCCACTTGATCACAGGGGTCTGTTCTCCTTTCATCATCCCGTCACAGTGTCGTTATTCCAAACCGCCTTCTTTCTCACAGGGAAGTACGATAACTCTGTGGATGTTTATGCTTTCGGGATCCTCTTCTGGTACCTCTGCGCCGGTTCGGTCAAACTCCCAGAAGCCTTTGAGAAATGCTCCAGCAAGGACCAGCTCTGGAACAACGTCAAAAAAGGTGAGGGGTGATTGCGCCTTCAGATTTGCTCTCCAGCTGGTTGCCGGCTGGTAACGGCTGCTGTCCCGCCGTCCAGGAGCCAGACCCGAGCGGCTGCCCTGCTTCGACGAGGAGTGCTGGCAGCTGATGGAGGCCTGCTGGAACGGCGACCCTTCCCAGAGGCCCCTGCTTGGAATCGTGGAGCCCAGCCTGCAAAGCATCATGGTCCGTCTGTGCTGCGGCTCGGAGCAGAAGAGCAGCAGCCTCGAGGACTCCAGCTGAACCCCCCCCAGCGCCACTAACACTGTGTGACAGTGAACTGTCGTGTATTTATGAACGGTAGAGTTGGAACATTCCGGCGTTGTTGGATTTACATTATTTATGAGGAGTCGAGACCAGAAGTTTTGGGCTTTTTTATGTTTGTGCTCTGTGTATTTGTATACAAACTCAGTACAGAATGCTATCGTTGGGCTAATCGCTATTTGGTATCTAGATACAGATTGTTTTAAAAAATAGTCCATTGTCAGTATTATGAAAAATATAGATAAGATTAATTTTAGACTGTATTTAAATAGAACACATCTGAATCTGTACAATACATCCTTTTTTAAAATAAAAGATCTGGTACAGCAAATAATTGTCATGATTGTTGTGGGGGGGGTGGTTCTTTGTAAAGCTTTAAATAGTTGTTATCCTTGTGATTTAATGTGTCTGTAATTGACACCTGATGTATCCTAATAATTAAAGCACACTGGTTGTGTGTATGATGGTGAAAGAGGACAGAAAAGCCTCTAATTAATGTAGATTTATGGAAAATAAGTCAAAATAATTCAAAATGAAACTTGCACAGTTTAAAAAGGCATCATATTTACGCCTGAAAGTCACAAAATCCACAAAAACAGGCAGAAATGGTAGAAAACAGTTTTAATCATTAAAAAGAGGGGCATCAGAGGGAAAAAACACGTGTTGAGACCAAAGCTGACCTGATCGACCTGCTAGTGTTAGTCCTCATGGCGTCGACGATTTTACATGAAATACACGGAGCTGATGAAAAAAGGTATCCAAAGAGTTTTACGCATTTACTTTAAAGATATGTCCTCGTTCATTTACAGGTCACTGTACAGTTAAACACCTCGAGGAGTCTCAACAACAGTTTTACACAGAATTTACAGATGGCAACACCTCTCGAGCTAATCTACAAAATACAGCTGTTTTAGTTGATGAGTGAATGCGTTCGGCCTGGGGGGGGGGGTGAAAATGAGCTTTAAAAGTCTATAAATCGTTGGCTCTCAGTCATTTACAAAACAAGATTTATCAAAAAGTCTTCTGGTCTTTACATGCAGATTCCGTTTTAATCTGGAAACACTCCTGAAGAACGAGCGTGAGCTTCTTCTTTATGTCTTAAATTGTCCAGTAACGAGCAGCAACAGGCGCTCTGCATCATCTCGGAGGGAGTCTCTGCATCTGTTGGCGGCCCGGCGTCTACAGTCACTCACACAAAATCAGGAAGACGTGGGACAGGAGTTCCTGTCCGGAATAAAGGAATTTCCCTGAATGTTGACAAGTCTACAGCTAGATTGCCCGTCCAAAAGCGTCTTCACATATCCTGGAACGAAAAAAAAATGACGACAAACTCTACAAAAAAAAGATAATATTAATCCCAGCGCTGACACACCGGCGCCGTCAATTCCTTAAAAAAAGTGCATTGCTTCAAGTAAACAAAAATGATTTGTTTAAAGGGAGAATGAGACTCATTCTGTCAGTGTGTGTTCGCCTGGGTCAGTGCAGTGACTCCTGAGGTTTGGCACACGTGCACACACACACACACGCACGCACGCACACACACGCACGCACGCACACACACACACACACACACACACACATTTCCACAGATATGCGCTTTGTCCCGGGAAGTTCCTCATTCTTCCACGTTTCTTCTAAAAAAGGAGTCCAGATCCCCGTGATTAGCAGTCGCTGATGAGGAGGCGTAGGCTCAATTAGTTGCTCGCACGCGCACACACACGCATCTGTCCGTCAACGTGGTCACATGGTGCTGTTGCAGTGGCTGCTGGGAAAACAGGGCGTTGCATCATGGAGCGGTCGGCCGAGTTCGGGACGGATGGAGAGGAGTCAGAGATGGATGTGGAGAGACACGAGAAAACAATAAAAGAAATAAACGTGCGTGAGGTGGTGCAACACGCACACAGACACACACACACAGACAAACACAGAGACACACAGAGATGATTGATGATAAACTGAAGCACCAATCTGAAGACAGTGACCCCGAGTCAATGAGGATCAAAGCTTCATGGGATAAAATTAAAGAATAAAAATCTGTGGTTAGTTTTGGAAGAGAGAAGGCAAAGACAATCAATTAGCAAAGGGATTATTTTCCCGATCTAAATAATCTTTGAGTTTCCTATATACCCTGCAGTGGCGTGCACGGACTCGTGCAAATACAGACAATTCAGAGGGATAGGCTCATTAAGTATATTAAGGCTAAAGTTAAATGAATTCAGATTCCAAAATCCGCATTAAACCGCCTGATTTTAGCGTCACCATTCAGATTAAAGAGAGGAAATGATTTCTTCTGGGTCCGACTGTGTGAGTCCGACCCCTGCAGGATGGCTGCTGCCTTCAGTTGGTCAGAGACCAACGTTTGAGAGCGATCGATGGGAATGAGACGGAGCACGACCAATGAAAACGACACATCTTTGAACACAGGCGGCTGAGCTGAATGATTCCTGAGACGCAGAGACGAGACACTGGACACGCGGACAAACGGGACTTTTCCAGCGTGTTACGCTGTCGTCAATACTCACTCTGACCCCGACGAGTCGCCGTCCACCGTCCCCGCCTTGATGGTCAAAGCCACGCCGTTCAACGGCTCGGGCAGGCTGGTTTTCGCACGGCCTTCGCTGGAGGAGGACCCCCGCGGAGAGCCGGGGGCGTCCCCGCAGGGGTGCTTGTGGACGCGGCTGGGACAGTTCCTCTCTACGATGGGAGACAGCTGCTTCTTCTTCAGGATGCCTGCATTGGACCCAGAAGTGGCGTCTTAATGAAGAGAAGTTGGGATCGTTTCAAATCTGCATCGGCGTGGCTGAAGTTTACCTTTGTGAGGGGGGGCGCCGAGGCTCGGCAGACCCGGCAGCAGCAGCGCCAGGCTGTCCTGCGTCCTGCTGTCTGAGAACACGCGAGAGTTGTGTCCGAGACCTGAATCTGAGCGGTTCGGAACGTCGGGCTTCAATCGGTCTGGACCTGTGAGTTCGCCGTTGCCATTTTCTGTATCTGTGGGCCAGAACATCCTGTTGTCTAAACAGATCCTATGTCCAAGTATCAGATTCACGTCCACGGTTAAAGTCCACCACATGGGCACCTCTACCTTGTGGGTGCGGCCGCTTTCCTGAATTGGATGCCAGGTTCTCCCAGCATTCCTCAGGAGGGAGCGGGCCTTCCTCATCCTCGCTGTCGGAGGAGTGCGTGGAGGCGTAGGAACCGCTCTGGTCGTCCTCTAGAGACAGATCGCTGTCCGAGTCCGACTCTAAACATGGAGACAGAGGAGATGTTCATACTGTAATGATCGCAGCCTTCCCGCTAAATCAGGAATCCCACTACCGTCCAGCTGCTCCTTGGTTTCGTGGAAGAGCGAGGCGTGGTCGTTCAGGGCGATGTGCGCCTGGCTGCTGTTCAAGCCCTCGTCCCTGAAAGGACAGAGACAAAGAACGGGTTGACGGCGCTCCTCTCGCTACTGTACGACGACGGGAGCTTTTCGTCTCACCTCAGGAGAAATGGCACGTAGCTCTGCTGGCTCTTCCCGCTCTGCATGGTGCCGTTCAGGGACGCGCTGGAGTCTCCGAACGGAAGGTGGTACAACTGGCCGTCGGCGTAGTGTGTGTTGCATTTATAGCCCTGAAGACGAGGGGAGGAGATATCAAGAACATCCGAGAAGAAACACCTCAAATAGAACGGGAATCCGTTTTTCCTTGATGGACTCACCGAAGCCTTGGACTTGATCATGTGGTCCGGGCGCTTGCGGCCGCAGCAGTACTTCATGGCACTCCTGGCCTCCTTATTGAAGACAACTCGAAAGAAGAAGACTAACGGTCCCTGGGGGGGTCGGATGGAGGAAGAAAGGAAGAGGAGTCAGGATGGAGAGGGGTCAGGGGTGGCTCCAGGGGGAGGCGCAGAGCTCACCTGGAGACAGTTGAAGCCAGCGAACAGGTAGTGGAAGACGATGATGTCGCTGTTGACGGAGAGGAGAGCCAGGAAACAGGTGACTGAGACCAGGAAGAGGACGCCACCGGCGGTCTTCAGGCCCGAGCTGCAGAACATGGAGGACAGGGTGGGGATGATTTAACTGACACCGCCGCTCATTTCCTGTTCCAGTTTGACCTTTCTCACTCACACGTGAGGCTCCTTCTCCAGGCTGTGGAGTCGGGGCGAGCAGGACGCCCGCGACGACAGGACGTACAGGAAGATGTTCATCTGTGGGACATAATATTTAGACCATCACTGCCCACAAAAGACCAGAGAAGATTCACCATCAGCACTGACTCACCGACACCGCTATGGCAACGGGTCCTGCAAAGCTCCAGATCAGAGTGTCGTACACGGACAGCCAACAGTAGTCCGGGTTCCCGTAGCCTTCAGGGTCCAGTCCCACCGCCAAACCTGAAAACCATCAGAAGCAGACGCACGGTGGCATCAGATAACGGCGTCACAGATCCCAGCGTGTTTATTCGTTTATGTAACATACAACTGAAACCGTTCCCTAATTTCGGGAAGCCACTTTTCCGGAGCTGCCTGGAGAAAAATCACCAGCACTACAAGGAAACGTATAAATTCTGCCCTGATTTATTTCTTCCCAGCACTGTCACAATGGACACGCTTGTTGTGCAATCACACCTCTCGGAAAGGCCGTGGGTGCATTCAATGAGGGTGCTGTTATATCAAAGTTAAAAATGAAGAGCTGCTGTTTGACCATCATGGGATTGAATAACTAGGCAACAATAGTGACTGTTTGACTGTTAAGAGGCTACTGGAAGATAACAGCGCCCTCTGGTGGAAGATCAAAAGATGGTCAGATTGGTAGAAAGGAAGGATCTGGACTGACGAGTAAATTAACCTTAACCTGGTTACGTTGTTTAAATAGTCTACGCCGCATGTTGCTGATCAAAGAAAACAAACAAATATGGTCTCACACCTGTGATGAAGGCGGGCACCCCCCAGCCAATCAGGTAGTAGAACCTCATCGGGCCGTAGTTGATGTCTCGCACTTCGCTGACCATGCGGTAGATGTGCAGCCCCTCCAGGAAGAGCCAGGAGAACGTGCAGAGGTAGAAGAAGTGCAGCAGGATGGCCACGATGGTGCACAAAAACTGCACGGGAAGGGAGGCAAAAATGGATTTTATTGGCTTTTAAGGGTCTGGTGATGGATAAAAACACAAATGTGCTTCTTAAAACGTGATAAATAAAATAAATGTGCGTGTGGGGGCTCATTACTGGGTTGTCGGCCTGGTTAATTCCCAGGATGAAGATGAGCTCAGAGAGGAAGAGCGCCATCCCTCCGTTGTTAATTATGCTGGTCTTGTTGCACTTCATGGCCCTCAGGCAGAGGAGGAAGACGATGGTGAGGAAGAGGAAGCCCAGCGTCACACCGACCGTGCTCCATGTCAGGAGTTTAATCGGCAGAATCTCCCCGTTCTGACGCCACAAGAACAACCAGAGTAAAACCAGAGCAACCGCGTGTCGCTTCATTGTCAACGTGTGCGTGCGCTCGCCGCCTCTCACCTCCCTCCTGGAGACATCCATGAGCACGGCGAAGCTGGTCATGTGATAACACTGGCAGCTGATGTGGGTGCTGTTTCGGAAAACCACCTCGCAGCCTTTCGCCGACCAGCCGCCCTTCCCGCCGCTGTGGTCATTAAACAGAGAGGAGGTGAGGAAAACCATGGTTGGATTCTGGGTCAGATTCTGGGGTCGTCTGCTCACAGGATGGTGTGATTCCAGAGGACGCAGATGGGTTTAGAGCGCTCCTCAGTGGTGACAAGGCGGAACTGCAGGGTGATGGGTTTGTCCAGATTGTGCTGCAGCAGTCTGTCGTTATCGTGTACGGCGATGCTGACCACCGGCGTGTTGATGACCGGGCGCTTCGGCACGCTGGCGATGACGAGAGCACGCAGAAATTAAACATCTGCATCAGTCGCACAGAATGATTCCTATTCCAGCACCGCTGGAGTGCTTACCGCAGGCTCCTCTTGTCGGAATCGTAGCTCTCTGGTAAGAGCGACGCCAGGCTGTAGAATATCATCACACTGGCGATGGCGTCCTGCTGGTCGTCTTCCGGGTGACGCCTCTTTCTAACGGTTGAGCGGTTCCTCGACGAGGAGTCCGGGAACACGTCCAAGTGTCTGTGGCCTTTGGTGTCCACAGGTGGCTGGAAGACGGAGTCCGGCAGAGTGACGGTTGTTTCCAGGTCAGCGGGCCGGGGGCCCCGCAGCGACTGGTACCGCGGGAGCCTGGCACCGGCGAAATTCAGCTTTTTAAGGCGGTCGACAGAGATGACTGCAGAAGGAAACCGCACGTCTCATGATTATAATTCAGGATATTTTTGCTTCACGTTCTCAGTAATGTGGCAACATTAGCTGGATCGAAGCAGCCAGATTTTGCTGGATTCAGGACAAATATTCTCTCGCTCTTTAATTCATTCCTTCTTTTCCCCTGACTCACTTCTTTCACTCACGATGTTGCCTTCAGCCGAGTACAGCCTATGATGTTTAGCATGTTGCGCTTCAGGCTCACCTAAGTGCGGCGTGACGAAGGTGAACGGGCTGAGGTAGGTCTTCCTCATGTTCTGCGCCAGCGTGTTGGTGTACTCCTCGAAACGGCGCAGCAGCGCCGCCGTGCCGCCCTCAGAGTGCTGGATGAGCTCCCAGTGTGGCCGTGTGTCTGGAGACAGGATGGCGCTGCTCACGCGGACCAGATTCTGTCGGGAGACAGCGAGAGGTCGGTGTGAGAGGATGACAGAGAGGATGGGGGGGGGGGGGTGGGGGGTGTGTGCTGTAGCCCTGCGGAGGTGACAGGAAGCTGCGGGACCAGTTCTGGTTACAAGCCAGATTAGGTCACCACAGCATCCACAGAGTACTGAGGTGTTAGATTGTCGTCATGTTTTGGTGTCGGGTGTCACCTCGGTGAAGTGCACGTCCTGCGTGGCTGTGAGGTTGAAGCCCTGCTGGTTGCTCTCGTGCTGCAGCAGACTCTCCATGAGCCGATACGCCACTTTCACATCGCTGCCGTAGTACTTCTCTGTGTGCAGGGTGGCGTTGGCCAACATGGCCGCGGTCTGCTGGACGCGGCCAGAATCCAGGAGCGACGCATTATGGTAAAATTTGTCCGACTGGAGAAAGGGAAGAGTAAAAGATGAGCTCGCAAAGACGCAAGGGAGCGCGAGGTTGGATCGCACTGGGGTTGTTTGTTGCCCTGACATTTTCAGGAGTTCCTCTATGAGGCCTGACATTTCAGGGTCAAACATCTTGACCTTTACCCAAATTCTAATGAAATCCTCTGACATTTGTGGCAGCGATGAATCGCTGCCTCGGTAATTATCACATGAATATGCACGGTGAATCTTAACGGATGTGATGATTCCGCCGCGATCACGTGTGCAGACATTTGTGAGGATCATGTCTAATGATGCTCGTGGGTCTCAGGAGGGGTGACACACCAGGATCTTGAGCTTGCTGAAGGTGGTGGAGGTGCAGTTGAAGAGATTGGGGGGCAGCCAGCCCTTGTGCTCGTCGCAGTGCCGGATGGCCGTGCCTGGGGAAAGAGGTGGGGGGAGTGATTGCATGAGGCTGCAGCTGAGAGAAGGCTTGAGGCAAATTGCATATGTCGCCATTATAATATGGTAATTTGATGATCTGTCTGGGTAAATGAAAACCTTATCGTACCGAGGGTTCCCCTAGGACAGGACACCGCTGCGGGGAGACCAAACTTAGTCCTGGGCCACCAGATCCCAGCCTCGATGGCCTGGGGGCAGCTGTCATAGATTACTGAGAGAAGGGAGGGAGGAGGTGAGGACGCGCTAAATTATTTATTGCACAAGTGTAACAAGTACGACGAGCGGGCGACTCCAGCGCGTGCGTTCTGACCTTCGCAACCATTAGCGGAGACCTCGGCGAAGGGGTTGTCGCAGCGGTCGCACTGGCGTCCGATCACGCCGGGCTTGCACTGGCACTGGCCGCTGTCACGGTCGCACGCTCTGGAGAAGGAGCCGAGCGGGTAACAGTCGCACAGCAGACAGCCGTCGCTGCCCTCGGGATGGTAGTGGTTGTCCTGGATACCAACGGAGAGGAAGGGCTCGTTGATGGGAGTTATGCATCCCAGAGTTCGGCGACGGATTCTTTAACATTTTCAAGCTTTTGCACTTTAAACACTCATCTCAGGTTTTAGTGCTTCCAGGCGAAATTTAGAATAAAATGGAATTAAATGATAAAGACGTTACTGCTCTGCTTCTTCGGGTTTGGTACAGCAGTTCTCACCTTACACCGACACTCTCCGCTCGTCTTGTTGCAGTCAAAATCGAAGCCCTTGTGCGTCTGGCAGTTACAGGGGCCGCAGGTCTTGTGACCCCACTGACCTCTGGGACACGGAAGGTCGGTCCTGTGGACACACAGACGCGCACGTGCGTGTTTTAGGTAAGGCTGCAGTGATGAGTGACTAATGAAGGAGCCACCAGCTACTGTCAGCACACAGCTTTTTATTTAAAAAATAAAAAAGGCTCACTTTTTCTCGCAGTAATGACCAAAGTAGTTCCTGGAACAGTCGCAGGTGTAACCACGGGAGGAGCTCAGCTTCCTCGTGCACGCCGATTCGTGCTCGCAGGGGTTCAGCGAGCACGCATCAGTGCAGCTGTTGCCATAGAATCCTGTCAAAAGGAGGGAAACACGGGTAAACAAAGACTCCACCTGAGCAAGCAGAAAAAATGTGTCTTTAAAAAATTAGAATAGTTCAAATCGAATCTTCACACGACTTTTTTTTTTTGCTCTGTGACAAACTGACCAGCGTGGCAAGTGCAGGAGTGGCTGTCCCAGTCGTCCCTGCAGTAGCTGTTAGCAGGACAGGGGTTTGAGCTGCAGGGGTCTGGCACGCTGCAGCCCGGCTCCACCTTCACCTTCCTGGCCTGAGACAAACTCAGAGCCCCCCCGATACGCAGACCCTGCAGAGAAATGCATCGTTGTGTACAAATCCACCTAGCAAACAACGCTGGACGGCAGGAAGACGGTGCTGCTCTGTGTGACCCGAATGCGGACCAGCATTTAACTGAACTTGAATTGACTTGACAATGTTTGAGTTAAGTCAAATGTAACAAAAAGACCGACCTGTATGCATCCACGGAAGCCATGCAGAATTTTCCCATCAGGCATTGCCAAACCGCCCACGCTCACCGTCTTCAACTTGGACTCACGCAGCTTCCCGTCCACCTCCATACTGGCCTGAAAACGTGCAGCAAAGCGCTCTAAAGGCTGCAGCCGTGCGGCTGAAATAGTGACGGCCACGAGACCCCAGAACCCACCAGATAGAGTCCCTGATCTAATGACAGCACCGCTTTGTGGTGGCTCAGTGGCCCCCCCAGACTGCTAATATCCAACTGCAAATGGTGCCACTCGCCGTCGTTCACCAGCGCCTCCTCCAGGCGGGACAGGGTTGAATCTTCACCCCGGTGGAGCCCCATCAGAACACTCCCATCACGCAGCTGCACCGGCAGGAGGGAGAAGAGAGAAAACGGTGTGTGTAGAACAGAGCGCTGTTTTATGCAAAGGTCAACGTGTAAACGTCAACTGTGCGGGATGGAAATAGACGATCTGAACGGGCAGTCTAGACAAGTTAAATTAAAGGATTAAAAATAGCCCAGATATTGTCAGCAGGTCCGATTAGTTCCCCGATATTCACTAATGCTGCGGCTAACAGTCAGCAGATGGAGCCGCTGCATTTCTGGTGCCCTTCTGGAGTCACAAATGAGAATTATGAGTCCAAAATAATTAAGATACACTTCAAAGCTAATTTTTTATATATAATTTTTTGTAAATATAAGGCATATTTTTAAAGAATTTCTAAATAATGTTGGCTCATCCTCTGAACACAATTACAATTCCTGCCCTATTTTTTTTACTATCACCGCCATCAAACATCAAACTTTACCACGAGACTCAAGGTGTGTGTGTGTGTGTGTGTGTGTGTGTGTGTGTGTGAGAGAGACACCTCACCTGCAGAGTCAGGTTGTGCCGCAGGCCGGAGGAGATGTGCATCAGCAACGCGCTGGCCTGGCGCGTGCGCAGCATCAGCTCCAGGTGCCACGGCACGGAGGACGCCAACGCCGCCATGTTGTTCCACTGCAACAGGCTGTTGCCGAGGAAACGTTGCGGGCTAGCCATGACTAAAATGAAAATTTTAAAAAAGACCGTAAGAGGGAGCGACCTCGCGGAGCTCCTGTTATTGCCCCCCCCCATGTTTATCTGATGTTTGTGCTTCACGGTGCAGAATGATGAAGATGCAGGCGAAGCTGCACAAATGTTCCTCTGCACGACGTGGAAACGGTTTCATTCCTGACTGGCCTTTAACGGCAGATCAATTCAGACGCAGTTCATTCAGTGTGGACAGAGAGGGGGTCGAATGAAGGTCACTCTGCCTGATTCAAAAACTCGATCGTGCCTTCAAACCATCACACACGCGCACACACAATCAATGGAAGCAAGTGTAAATAAAGAGCGCGGTTCTCCGCACCAGCATTTCAGCGCCGCCGCTACGATTTACTTCCAATACGGATTGAATTTGTGGGTCAGAGTTCAGTTCACCTGACTGGCAACAACAACACATCCATATTGATGGAGGACGCTTACACGTATCACTGAGCCAAGTATTCGTGACAAACCAAATATTATTGACATCACCCACAGCGCCAGTGACAGATAACAGAGATGCTGTACGTGTGTTTCCTGCTTGTTTCCTTGATGGGGATCATTTCCCTTCCTGCTCAGAGTGAAAAGGTGCGCTCTTTTGCTGCTTGTTCACATTCCGAGCGCCTCGTCTCAAATTGCGGTGAAGCATAAATCAGCAGGGACAACAGCTGCAGAGGCTCAGGTGGAACAAAAACAGACACTGGAGAATGTGAGGGGCGAAACGTTAGCTAAGGATGGGTCCTCAGCGAGCGGCTCTAGATTCAAATGAACTCAAATCCTGTTCACTAGGCGCATTTCCTGTAGTTGATTCCAGAGTTTCTGCCCCTCAAACACGGAGGAGCCCAACCGCCCCCCCGGTCTCTCACCTCTCTCGCAGTTATTTCCTCCAAATCCGAGCGGGCAGTCGCAGCTGAAGGAGCCCCAGAGGTTCACACAGGTGCCCCCGTTCAGACACGGGTTGTTGTTGCAGAAATGTCTTTTGGCAGAGCACCCTGGCACCCGGCGAGAGTAACAGATTGTTAATAGTGAATTAGGGGGTAATAAATGAGTAATAACAGCTGAAATAATAATCGCCATCAGTCTCTCGGGCTTCCCACAGTAAACCAGTACCCGAGGGCCAAGGATCTGGAAAGGAATCCAGGTCAGAACACACCTGGCAGAGTGCCGTTGTTGGCGATGAAGCTGGCCATGTCCACGTGCTGGTTGTCCACGCGCAGGTTCTTCATGCAGCCCACAAACTGCCGGTGGCGGACGGGGAAGTCCTCGGGGAGCTTCGGAACCCCTCCGAGGAGCAGGGGCCCGGTCAGGTCCAGCGATCTGGGGAGACCAACAGTTACACCAGCCCGCGTTGCTTTGCATCATTAAGACTAGTGTGTGTGTGTGTGTGTGTGTGTGTGTGTGTGTGTGTGAATGAAAAATTCATCACAGAAGCAGTTTCGCAGTCACCCCCCCCCCAACCCCCTTATAAACACTCCTATAAAGTGCAAAGCCTGGAGATGTGGAACTTCAAAACAAGTTGACTCTGTATTAATGAGCCGAGGCAAAGAGAAGGCAGAACCGCCGCGTTTGTGGTGCCACGCTGGTGTTATTGGCGTTCTGGGTCAGAACTTACTTACTTTTTAGAGCCTGATTGGCTGCCCTGGGCGGAGCAGGTGTAGTTCCCGATCACGTGGCCGAACCTGAGGGCAACGGAGGTGTCGCAGTTGTCCACCGTCACCACCACGACCTTCTGGTCCGAGGGGCCCTGCGGCAGACCGGCCTGGTTGAGGATCGGCTGTGGCGCGACAGACAGACCCAACAATAATCCTTATTTATGGATTTTAAGAAAAGTGGACAGAGAGAGACAATATTTTGACTTGGACAAAAGAGAGTTGTTTCCTCCAGGCCTGTGGTGATGTAAGAAACCATCAGAAAACCTGGAAACGGCTCAGTCAGGGCTGCTATTTTTAAGACTACAGAAGCGGTTTTGTCATGCAAACCTTATAAATAGGATCCACTGCAAGACTGTTATGCTGCTATCAATTCTGCCCCATTTAACAAAGGATTCATCTATAAAGCAATAAAGACTCTCAGCCAATGTTTAGCTGTTTACCATGCACACACACACACACACACACACACACACCACACACACACACACCACACACACACACACCACACACACACACACAGTAGAAGAGGTATCTCTCCGCAGGACATCGCTGCTGTCAACAAAGGAGCTTTTTCATTGTCCGAAAAAACAATGGGGGGACACTAAAAGAGGGAGGGGTCTTCGGGAGAGAAAATCATGAGCCTGTCAATAAAAGGTCAGGACTTCTTTTCAAGCCTCCCGGTTTCCTGGAGGTCACTCGGGGCTCATGTTAACCCCTGGTGCAGGTTCAAGCTGGTGCTGCCAGCTGAAGAGCAGAGAAGGGACCGTCCCTCCTCAGACCTGCAGGCCTTGGCTGAGGTGTCAGCTGGTGAGACGGGATTTAGGGAGGAATTAGCTTGTCTGCATGAGCAGCGGCTGACAGCGAGAGGCGGCTTAGTGATGATGGATAGAAAACAGATATTGAGCCAGCGTGTTGTGATTATGAATTGGTGACGTCCACCGTGGAGCCATGCAGTCACGAAGCGCCATCTTTTCTGTCTAATATTAACTCAAGAGATAGTCACTCTGGTCTGGCCCAATAACAGCCCTAAATGTAGCTTCAGATGTGCTAAAACTAGCAAGCTAACATGCGCATGCTTCCAATCCAACTAGCAGAAGCCGCATTGACCTATTTCTTGCGCTCATACTTTCTTATTTTCCCATTTATAATTTAGCATTTTGCTCTGCTGATATCAGCTAAGTGAAACAGCAAAGTTCTGTGTTTATTTTCCACACATGCTAACATTTAAAGGTGGTCACCAGGCAAATCATCTGTTTCCATCCATCCTCCTTCCAGCTGCACAGCCCTTTTATCTCACTTCGCTGTCACCGTTTAAACCATAGATCTTCTGTCTCTGAACTGAATTAACGCGTCTTGCTCTACGAGCCCCCCCCCACCCCCCCCCCACCTCTCCAACTGTCCAGCGTCTCTCCCCCAGGGATTTATCCTCCTCCTGACCTCCCGACATGAAATCTCCCTCCAGTCTGAAGAAGCTGGACGAACGTGTAAGAAACGGCATCACGGTTCATCCTCAGAGGAGCCGCACTTAATAGCCGACCTGCTAATATTTGTCACGATATAAATGTTATTCAGGTGAGGGAATAAAGTCCTCATCCCCGACAGCAGGGCCGGTTTTTCCCACAGGAAAACTAAAATGTTAAGCAGACGCTGAAAGTGCCTTTGACGTCTTTGCTGCCTCCTAAAGCGAATTCGTTACAAATTTGTTGATGATGAAACGAGCAAACAAGCTGCGCCGAATGGGCGAATGCGGAATCGTCCCACATGCTGTTTAGCTCGGCGGCGTTTCCCTCCGCGGTGAATGCTGTGAAACCGGCATCGCTCCAGATTGGACGCTCCCTCCGCTGACCTCTGCTGTCATCAGTCACGGCTGTTGACTCCCCAATAATGAGCATCTGTCAGAGCACCTTCTGCCGGACAAAACCCCGTCCTGTCAGCGCTGATCGGAGCGCACATATTTGCTCAGGGCCGCATCAAACGCTGCTCTCGCGCGCCCCGGCGGGGGCATTATGGGAATATGAGTTGGCGGCCAGAGGGTGAGCACAGATGGACAGGCGGCATAAATATGGGGGTCGAAGATTGACTGGAAAAACCATAGCAACAAGAGGGCTCGGCCATGAAGCGCGGCGTCCCCGTTCAAAGCCAGAGTCAATACTTCTCCCGTCTTTTCTTCGCTGCTCTCCTGCTTCACTCTTCTGTCCTCGCTGGAGAACAGAGAGTGGGGGGCACCTTCCCCGGGGCCGCATCATTCACTGCCCGTGATCCCAAAGGAAGCGGAGCCCAACACAAAGGCAGCGGTCATTGCCATTCTCCACAGTCCCCCGCCATCCTGAAAGCCACATTTTAATCCAGAATGCCCCCCTCCCCACCACATTCTGCCCCACCCCCTGCGGACAGGGACGGGTCGGAGTGGGCCACCGCGGGATACCTCCAGTGGGAGGAGCCGCGCTTGTACCTCAACGGTTCCAGGAGAGCTGGAGCGGCTGGGACGGGGGCAGCATGGAGGTGGACTTGGCTTCTGGGAATCACTGGGAATCTACAGTCGTCTCCCTGCTTTGATCCCGTCTTCATTTTTCACTAAAGTCCCCACGTCGCCGTGACTTTGGCAACAATCTGACACAGCAAGTGTCATCGCTGGCAAAACGCTCGAGCAGCGGGGGGGGCGTTGCCTGGCAACCCCTCTCTGAAGCAAAGCGACTTCCTCACTGGGGTGAAATGCGACATTCCCGGCTGGGAAAACACGGACGGAACATTCCTCCGCCGATGGAGTCGCCACATTCTCACGGAACAACGGGGTTAATGAAAACATAGCCGCCCGGGTCTGAGCGCGTCAGGAAAAACACGTGTCTGTCAGTCATCCCGTGACCTCGCTGGGTCAGAGTCGGCTTGGCTCACTTCCAGCTCAGCCAGCCTTCCGACTCCCCGCTCCAGATCGTACCTTGTTGTAGTAATGCACCTCCACCACGTGCCACTGCCCGTCGCTCACGCCGCCGGCGATGTGCGGCGAGACCGTGGTCTTGGTCTCACCTGAGGAAGAGTCAAACGGGCAAATACCTCAGCAAAGCCGGAGGAATGCTAATTTTTGCTAATTATTGCTAATTTTCCCTGATGGACACCCCCTAAAGGGATCAATAAAGTACTCTTGAATCTTGGAAGTGTGATTCTGACGCCGTTCCGGGGACGACCGTCCTACCTGCGGAGTAGGTGAGCTGAATCTGCTCCTCGATGATTTCCATGGCGATGAAGTCATGTTTCTCATTGAAGCGGCCGTTGTAGAGCAGCAGGCCGTTCGGCTCCCTGGTAGCAAATCTAAACAAAAGACATGGAAATAGATTCAGCGCCACATGAATCTACTCTGAAAACAGGAATTGAACCCTCCGCCTTCGTGGGGCGCTGAAGGAAAGGAGGCCGAGCTCATGGTTGACCCATTTAAATAGATCTATACTTCCTTCCTCATTCACGCATTGCGTCCCTGTCACAAAGGGGCGCTCCCATGACTGCGGTAATACGCGAGGTGTTACTTTCTACTGCGAAAAGAGGAAGAAAAACGAAAAAAAAGGGCCGGAGATTTTGATAACAATGCCGAGCTATTACAAAGATCACTGCACGGATAACGGGGTTAATCTGGAACACAAGGCAGAGTCGCCCGGAGAGAAAGTAGAGGGAGGGCTGCAGAGATCCTCCATCCACGAATAAACAACGCTTCGATAGAAAACTGGGGCGCTGCCAGCCCGTCTGAATGGAGGAAATCCATTATCCCAACGAGGGACGCATCGAGGCAGCGGTTTCAAAATCAATTTAACGTCAGAATCCCGGCGTGGCCACAGCGGCCGCTTATTCATGTACAGTAAATGTACGTTTCAATACATCTGCACGGCCCAGATGGCCGCCGGCCTCCGTCCTCTGGTCTGGGATCACGTGGTCTACCACGGCTGCATCATCACCGATCTGACAGGGATACAGACAGTTGGGCCCCAAATATAAGAATTAAGATCCATTTCACAGGTGAACGAGCCACAAACGGGGGTCACCGTTATCCCGGTGGGATACATTGATCCAAATTCAGCTAAGACGTTTCTGAAAGACGCGGTCAAGCCCGAGGTCGCTCATCATGGACGCCGTTTGTGCTGTACGCCTGCGCCGCCGAGGAGCCGGGGGCCACGGTCCCGCTGACCTGCTTACTGAGGAAAAACTCCTGATAACCATGACCTCGGCGGGAAGAGAACGTGGACGCTCCAGCTGACGATAACAGAGGAGACGGGACGCAGACACAGCTGTCGGATGAGCTGTATCAGTAAAAAAAACCACTGGGGGCCAACTGGGATTTACAGTCTATTACCCCCCCTCTGAAAGGGCTCCTCCAACGTCGCCCCCTTGAGCCCTCCGAACTAAGAGAGTAATCAAGCGGAGCTAATTCCTGACTCAACTGGCATCCCTGCATGACACATTAGTCCCCCATCAGTTAAAATAACAACCAGTCTGCCCGTATGTAGGAAACTGTGTCACGCTCCGCTGACACGCACTGCACGCCACGTCCGGGGGGAAAAGAGCCTCTTATTGACGCGCTCCTGTGTTTTTATAGTAATGGCACATTTCCAATATGGAGCACGCGTTCGAGGGTTGGAGCAGAGGAGCATAAATCGTGAGTTTTGCTAAGGTGAGTGTGAAAAACTGGACGATCTAGGAACAAAATGGTGGATGATGAAAATGACCAGATTCTGAACATTTGGAGCGTTTATAATACGCAGCGTGGGTCTGTTAGCATCTTAGCATTAGAATTCGCTCCCCTGGCCTGCTAGCACAGCCGAGCTCAGGAGGACTTTGGCGGCGCTTCCCATAATGAGCCGTGTTCCTGAAATCTCGGTCCGGGCTGCGGTGGAGCCCCGACTCCGAGGGAACCAGATCCACTCGGTCATAAAAGAAGCTCTTTCTGGGAGAATCCGATCAGTGGAAGCTCAGGTAACGCTTCGCCGTTTACACAGCAGCTACTTCACAGCTTCTGTGACCTCTTGGTGAAATGTAGACCACTTTCAAAACTGGTCTGAGCAGTTCCCATCAAAAAAACCACCCTTGTCACCTGAACCTGGCTTAAAGAAGGGCCGGGTCAATAAAGCGCACAAGGGGAATATTATTTTCACTGGCAGTCATTGTGATTGTCAGACCCTTCTAAGGTGACAGGTTTCACAGCGAATACAACACAATGACTGTACATTTGCCCTCTGATGGCACCTGGCAGGGGCATCTGCCGTCACTTGTGACAGATATCCAATGGAATGCAGGTTGTTTATCACTGACCCACGCGGAGGCTCTGTGGTTACCCCCGAAAATGTAAAAATCACCTTCAATCCAAAATGTTCGCTGATTTTAGGAGATAGAACATGACGTCATCCTCCCTTTTTAAAAAACCAACCCAAGCAAGTGATACTTTTAATTTCCCTCCATTGGTTCTTTTCTTTCTTTATTCCACAGTTTTTACTCTCTGAGTAGAATAATTAAGTGAGAAGCCGCTTACATTAGCTCAGCGTAGCTTAGCGTAGCTTAACATGAGCACTGAAAGCATGAGGAGCCGTCGCCTGTCTGTGTGTGACAACAACCTAAATCTCATCCAGAAGCAACTGCAGAGCTCCCAGATTAACGGAGTGGATCTTATTTGTTTAATCTGATGGGAAAGAGGGATCACTGCCACTGAAGCAGCGTTTTGGTGGGATTTCTCTTGGACAAGTTCCCATTCCAAGGACAGATGTTCTCCGTTAGTGTGCACGCTGCAGTAGTTTAGAAGGACGTCACACCCGTGGAATAATGACATCAAATTACATTCAAAATACATCTGCAGAGAAAAACAAGTCAGTCATCCTTTTCTGTGCGGATTCAGCAAAAGTGTCGACTCAATCCTCAAAGCGACCAGAGACCCTGGTAATAATAAGATCAGATTCACTGGTGGCGGCAGGTTTAACACCCCCCCAGCATAAACCCTCAGGACCTTCTGCTCACCTTCTACCTGACGTTCACGCCCCTGCCTGCACTCACCGCGCTAATGTCGGCTGCCACTGAGCAGCATTTCTGTGTTTAGCACCCCTGAAGTGCACTCTGATAACCTGCAGAAGATCAATGTTGTTGGAGAAGCCCATTACAGCTATCAAACGCCATTACTGTTACATAAATGTGAGGTGGGAGTGCGGACGATCGCTGAAGGACGTGCGCGCAGAGGAGGCGGATGTGAGTCACTCAAAGGCGAAGGCTCGGCGCAGGCGACCCAGGTGGGGGCGAGGTGCTTACGTGAGAGAGAGGGTGAAATGGAAGCGCTGGCGGAGCCCCTTGAAAGTCAGGAAGGAGTGCGGCGGGAAGTTACGGGTGGTCATCTCGCAGTAAGGCTTCTCATAGCCGCTCGACGGGCACTCGCACTTGAACCCCCCGACCAGGAGGTTGACGCAGGTGCCGCCGTTCTTGCAGACGCCCGGGGCGCATCGGCCAGAGCGGGCGGACAGCTCGCAGTGCTCACCTGTGGACGGAGAGAGAGACGGATGAGGGGCGTGATGGCGGCGAGCAGCAGGCCTCTGGCCTCCAGAGGTCGGGCTCAGCCGCCGACTCAGCAGACCCGGCGAATGAGGCGCGACAAAACACGCGGCGACCAACAGCTTTATATTCATCACTTTCAATATCTCCACCTCCACGCTGCCAACATCAGCATGTCTAACCCCCCCAGGGGCAGGCTGAGCCACATTTAAATGTAAAGCGAGAAAATGTGAGGTGGAAAATTTCCTGGGGCAAAATAAATATAATCTCTTTAATAAATATTAAAGAAAAAAACAGATTTCAGAGGAAAACGTACGGAACAAGCATAACAAACAACCAATGAGTGATGAATGTTATCGGACTCCTGCGTGTGCCGAGGTGCGAGGGTGGGGTGTGAACGATGGCTGAAGCCGACCTACAGGGGAGCACACGAGTCCCCGGGGGGCCCTGTGGGCCAGCTCGCCACACGGGACCCACTCAGGCGAGACCGAGCTTCCTCCCATGTGCGCGCTGGAATTTGTCGGAGGTGTCGCGACTGTAACACCGACACACAAAACACACAAAACACACAAAACACACAGCCCCCCCAGTTGTTGCGAAACGTGCTGATTGTGTCATTTTCATTCATCCCCACACGGCTGAAAACAACCATATTTAAAATGTTTGGAAAAGAGAAAAAAACTGGGTAAAAAGATTAGAAGCTGGAGCCCAGAGAGTCGCTGGAAACTTTTCAGCATCTCTTTGAAAACGATCCAGAACAAACCGCATTTTGGATTACATCACTGACAACTTTAAGCTAATTGTGATGAAACTTTAAAACGCGTCTCAGTGTCTCTTTCTACGGGGACAAATGGAGCGTAACAGTATCCTGTCACCTGAAGACAATCTGCTGCCCCCGTGTACTCGTGTGACAGCTGCTGGGAGAAATAAAGTTATTGATGGGTGGGGGGGGGTTCGCTACAGACGATGTGCTCATGGTCACAATTCTACAGAATACGCTGATCAGCGTTGAAGCAGGGCCGCTTTGTCCTGTCTACACATCTGAACCTGCCTGTGAACCCGAAACCTGGGTACGAACTGCTGTGCAGAACATCCCGAGAGAGGCTGAACCTGGACAGGTGTGTGCGTGCTGCTAGGCAACAGATGGAAACAGTCGAGTGAGTGGATCCCTCCAGACTCCAGCGCCAACAACACGCGGCTCGGGAGAGCTGAGCGCCGCGTCGGGACTGCAGAGGTGAACACAACACACTGGATCTACTCAGCTGGGTTCAAATCTGAAGATTTAACATGGATAAATGACCGGAGCTCTGAAAATAAAAGAAATCCGCCACCTCCTGATTAAAAGAACAGCTTTTTCTCCTGCTACCACCTGGCTACGCCTACGGTCCAACGCTCTCACACACACATTAGCAGGCGCAAAGAAATTCACGTCCAACTCACATATTAACACACACACACACACACACACACGTTCACAGCTTGCTCACACACACTCTCCCACAGGCTGACAGCCCCACAGCAGGTTACAGATCAAGCGAGGAAAATAAATCAGACCAAAACTGAACGACTCTGTTTGAGCAGGATTCAGCTCATATCATCAATTTGAGAACTATATTCAGTGTGAGCTGAAAGGTCTGGCAGGTTCCACCCCGACTCCCCCCCCCCACGCCCCCCCGCTACTGATGCTGATTAATGGGGTTGCTGCTGAGCGCTGTAGGTGAAAATACGCCCACTTTTCCCACTCACACGCTCGCTGCCCGTCTCTCCCTCGCGGTAAAAGCTCCTGCGACGCCCACGGCCGCGTGGAGGAATATCTAAGTGCCACTTAGCCTGGACTCTGGGCCGCCATCCCACATGATCTGCGTTTCCGGCTCGTGTGACAGCGCAGTGGAAATGAGAGGGGGGGTGAACTCACTGTTTGAGGGGTGAGGAGAGTAATGTCCTTACCGAGAACCCAAACGCATTGTCAGATCGTCCTAGCTAAAGGACCTAAAGGATGCGAAAATACTCACGTGCACTTAGTTCCTAGTGCAACAATTCGGACCCAGTTTGACCCCTTTAAGAGGCCAAAGCATCTACACAAATAATCACACTGTTTAAATGAGCAGGATTCATTTGCGCTTCCTTCGTAAACTCCTTTTTTTTATCGTCGTTTTTCGCTGTAAAACGCTTTGATGACGCAAATAATTTTCGGGGCCCAGTTTCTGCAGCGCCGACACAATTCTGCAGCCAACAGTAATAAATTAGACCCCGTTAATAAAAGTTTCTGTCCTCTCGGCTTTTTGCTCTGCGGTCTTCTAATGTGTGTTGTTTCAACCAGAGGGCTTCTTACAGCCAGAGGACCCTCTCCATCTGCACCTCCACTCATCTATAATTAATCATTTCCTTTTCATTATCCTACTCAGCGATAGTCCTCGGAAAAATAACGGTCGACTTCAGAAGAAGCTTGTTAAAAGCCTCGGTGAGGAGGCTCGTAGATCTGTGTGCGAAACATAACCCCCAACATCTAACAGACGGCATCATATTCACCACTGCGTTGCTAGTAAATGCGAACCCAGGCCTGTCCCTCTGTGGTGAGGGACACAGGCTGCTGGGAGCCTTAAAGGGACTCCTGCAGGTGTACAGGTGACTCAGACCACGGCAAGACACGGATGGTGCACGTCTACGGTGGTGGTGCGGTGTGTCTACGACAACCTCTTTTCTTGCGGCTGTATTCCTGAAGTACTGCTTCTTATAATGATCCTATGGGATTAGCCTAGCTAACAGTGAGCGTGTGAACAGGAAACACAGTCAGGCGGGAAGTTAACCCAACATAACGTGACCGTTTAATCTTCTGCTTTGTGTTCCCAGTGCCTGCTTTAACCTTTGCGTGATTAAATGAGCGCAAAACTCATTTAGCTTTAGCTTTAGCCGATGCTCTTACCTGTGTAGTCCTCGAGGCACTCGCAGGTGTACCCCCCCTCTCTGCTCCGACACACGCCGTGAGCTCCGCAGGGCTTTGAGTAGCACAGGTCGATCTCCGTCTCGCAGTAGTCTCCAGTGAAGCCGGTCGGACAGCGGCAGCGCAGCCCGGCGATGGGATGGATGGGTCTGAAGAGGATGGTGTCCGAGGTGACAAACGGCGCCAAGCTGTCAAACTTCAGCACGGACACACACTTCATGTAGTTCTCGCACGGCTCGCGGAGGCAGATGTTGTCGTCGAAAGGGAGGACTTCCTGAGAGGAGATCTTAGTCAGCAGGCTGCGGTTCAGGTACAGCCTCTCCTGGAGCTCCTCCGAGCCGAAGTACTCCCCCACTCCGGTCTCCGCCCCTCTCCCGGGCTGATCGCCCCCGTGGCCGAGACCTCGGGGCTGCGGACGCGCCTCGGCAAACACGGGCACGGCCACGGACAGGCTGACGTTGAGGATGCGGGCGCTGACGTCCGTGTCGTCTTGGATGTTAAAGATGACCACGTCTTCGCGGGAGGCTGAGAGGACGCGGGCCACGCCGTCCAGGAACTGAGCCAGCAGCAGGGACAGGAACTGCTCCTGGGAGGTGTTGGCGAGCCGCAGCGTGATGCTGTTGGACAGCATCTCATCAGTGATGATGGTGACCTGGAGAAGGCACTGGGCCGACACTGAGTGGACGCCATCTGTAGGAAAAAAGATATTATATGAAAGACGTTTCTTCCCGTTCCACAAGGTTTGTGGAACTTAAGCTACATTGTGATGGTTCTGAACCTCCTTGATTATGGTGATTAAAGTGAAGGTCCCATGAATGTGCTGTGCATAAACAACCCCTGATGTGATGCATTCCCCACCCCTGGCCGTTAGCTTTAACCCAAGTCCAAGTCTAATGTCAACCTTAAAACCAAGTCGCTGCGGTCGTGAGAACCGGGCTCAGGCCTGCGTTCGAGGTTTTGGCAGAATCGTCGGACTCTAGATGACAGGATGTTTTCCTCCTCACCCACCGCTCGGTGCAGCGGCGGCGACGGTGACGGCGGGACAGATGGACGTGCACGTTCCTGCAGTCGATCGCAGCCTCCGTGATGGTGAGGGCAAAGCGCTAGGTGCCCCCCCAAAAAAGGCGCCAGTGTCTCAGATTGAAGGGACAATTGTTTGCTGGTATAAGAAGTGTTTCTTCTTTTCTTTCTCACGGAGCAAACATCCCCCAAATAGAGCGGAACAAGTGCGTGTTTATTCCTTTACTTTTTCAATACATTCCAAGTTTCTACTCAGCAATTTCACGCCCGTTTTCCCAACCAAGGCTGAGTACTAATTCATTATACATGCAATACTGGAAGCTTTAGATTGCAGCTTTTTTCTCAGATCATCCTGTTTTGACAGCAGCTCGCCCGACTGTTTTATGTCTGGCTTTATCGTAAAAGCATGAAATCGCCAAGTTCTGGTAACAGCAAGAACTCCAGTTTGTGAGGGCCACAAAATATAGAAATAGCTCTGCTAAGTGCGAATGCTAACGTGCTAATAATAACCTGACCAGAGGAGAAACACTTTTACAGCAATGCAGGGACCAGCTGCATCATTTGATCCTGAGAATTGAGATTTTGTTATCTTGTTTATCTAAAGTGTCACTTTGGGGTCATGGAGAGATTCCAGGCACCGTTTCCCCAGCCCTCCATCTCCCCGCTGACCTACAGGTTTCTGCATCGCCCCAGAGCAAAAATAAAACAAGCCCAATCAAATTGAACGTGTCGCGAAAACACACTCGGCCTCTCCCTCCAGAGCGATCAATGGGACGCTTTGTTTGGGCTGTCTGGACGCCGGCCAGAGAGCAGAACCTGCGAGCACAACTCACACAAACAACCGCACTGCCCAGTGTTACCAGATCAGTGTTCTGGCACAGGACAAGTTTAAACACATGGTGCCAAGGGAGGGAGGGGTCGAGGAGGGGGGGTGAGGGTGAGGAGGGGTGGGGCTGGGGGTCCTAGAGGAAATGAGACAGAGAAGCATGTTTGACACGGCTTTAATCCCTCTGCTTTCAGTCAAGTGGTTCCAGCACTGTAATAATACAGGGCCTTAGTAGAGGAAGTGGGGGGGATCAAAGCATGGAGGCATCTTCTGTTCACACTTTACTGTAAACACACTCTCCCTCACACTCACCACACACCTGTGTACGCAGGAAAGCACACGCAGCACGCCACAGGGGGACAAAGGAGGGACACTTCCCAACAAAGGACAACAAACTGGCACCCAGACGCTCTTCTCAGACACTCAACAAGGATCTTTGTGATCGTTTGGGGCAGCACCTCGGAACCAGGAGGGTGAGCTGCAGGTGCTGCGGCAGGACCCAATCGGGGCTTTGTGAGAGTGGAAATGATCAAAAATAGATCATAAATTTACTAAAAAAAACCCAAAAGTGTCATGTTTGGATATTAACATCCTATACTGTAGCATTAGCGAGAAAAAGAGGGAAAACCACACAGTTCAAAGAGAACAGGGGGCACTTAAAGGTTAGACCACATATCAGGACACACATCTCCTTAATTATGTCCTCGGCCAATTCACATTCTTGGATGGGAGCTCGGGCAGAGGTCCAGATGAAGATGCAGCGCTGGGAAACTGAGTGCGAGGAGAATCCGCCCTCAAAGGACCCAGACCATCTCTCAAAGAGGTCATTCTCCACGGAAGGATCCTTCGCTAAAGAGAGGAGGGGTGAGTGGTTCATTGTGGGCCAAAAAGGACGGAAAGCGGGATGCTTGGTTGCTAACAAGGTGCCAGCTCTGAAGTGTGACGCTGTTTTGAGCCCGGAGTCCGACCTTCTCTGGGCCTCTGGGTGCCAGGAATGCTCTCAGTTAGGAAGTGGCGCCAGGGAAAAGATTAAACACACACAGTGTGACCGTGTGTGTTTATGCATATGGGTATGTGAGATCTATACAGTGAAGAGCAGAGGTTTCCTCACACGCAAGAAAATTAAAATAAAGGTGTAAATAAAAAGTGTAAACAAGTGGATCACAGATCCTGTAGGTTAAAGGTTAGTTTACCTGATTTAAAGTGTACGTATGTGCAGGTAATCTGCTAATAATGAAAGAGTAGGATAAAATAAAGATTGTGCTTAGGATGGTTAGGATGGGATAGGAAAGGCTCCAACCCTGTATGGATCCCGGTTTGGATCCTCGGGGGGGTTAACGGGATGCTGAGAGAGAGAAAAAGTCGTAAAGAACAAATCGGTGAGACTGGCCTAATTAGACAACAAAAAGCCATCAAATCTCCCAGTTGAATCCCAGAAAATGTCAACAAAGTCATGGTGAATAAAGATCAGAAGGGCCGTGCGAGCAAATAGCCGAGGACAGAGACATCACCCGCAGTGGCCCCGACAGCCTCCCCAGGCCTCTCCCTGTGAGCGTCAGCTCCTGACACAGCTTCCCAATTGTCTTCCGCCGTCCTCTCTGTCCTTAATGGTCATACTGGGATTTTTTTTAAATCAAAGAGTGACAGAAAGGATGGCTGTGCGATATGCTGCAGCAGCATTCCATTTTCCCTGGAGCTGCAAGAACACCCGGATGGTGGTCTCATTATGGAAACTCTCGAATTCCGCAGAAATTTCCATCAGGAGTCATTTATTTAGTCATGAAGACAATACAATATATTCAATACATTAAAATACAATCCATTTTATTAACCACTGACATGAGGGACAAGGTTAAGGGGATGTGAATGTCCTGCAGTTAAACAGAGTCTCAATAATTCGTGGTGGTTTTTAATGTGTTAATGCAGAAAAATAAAGGTGCAACATGCAAAAATCAACACGTCACCGGGGCAATAAAACGGGTTTTATGAGCAAGGGAACGGCGGGGACACCATAAAAATACCATCGATCATCGTGACAGCAGAAGGCCGCTCAATAAGCCAGTCAAACGGCGCTCTAGAACAGCCATTCATCACACGTCTAATGGTGCCGCCGTTACCACAATCGAGCGTGTTAATTCTGCGATCTGGAGTGGATCCGACCGTGTGTCCCTGCACAAGTGTGTCATGTCGGGGGGAACCTCTGGGTAAGGAGGTAATGGGGTCGAATAGAGCCCTTCTTAGCTGTTGGGCATCCGTATGAGAAGCCCACACTGGGGATCCAGCACATCAAAGAGCGCACCCCCGCCGTCGGATTCCAGAGATCCATAAGGAGATCATGAATTATCCATCGCTTTGGAGGGTGAAGGACCGGAATCTTTGGAGTTCACAGCATCGACAGCTGCCGACCAGGGACATGAACACACGGGGAGGGGGGGTCCTTCTGTCAGATTTCTGGCTTGGTTTGGTGGGTCAGGGCTTGTGTTTACCCACAAGAATTCTGATTTAAAATGCTCTTATGAGATGAAGAGAAAACTCACTAATGCTATTCACTGCTCAGCCGATTTCCTGCGACATCAAAGCGCGAAAGCAGCAGCTTTTGTCCGATCGGGCGGCTAAGGACCCTGAAAAGGTCGGGATAACAGCACACGTGCGGAGGGGGCTTTACCGTAGGCCCGTGCGAGCGGATGTCGACAGACAGAAGGCGGGTGGGACAAAATGAGGTTTTGTTTGGCTGACAAATAAAATTTGCCGCAGTGAAATGTGTTCCGCAAGCTTCCGTCACGGCTCCCGTTCAATTCATCGTTAAACATTTTCCATTTAGAAACCATATTGATTTTCATTTCCATGATGATGATGATGTCACCTGCACACAAACCAGTTTACGAAACCCCGGCCGGCTTTACGCCACCTCCCTCTTGAACTGGTCAGACCGTATTTATCCAACATAATCCAGCAAGAATTGCCAAACGCTCAAATTCCTCTGAGGGGAAAATAATTTTAAGTTGCCTGTTACGTTGGTGTGAGCTGTTGTGGGAATATGTGAGAATCTATAATCAAACTAGATGCAAGCCGTCCTTTTTAAGAACGTGTACAAATGATCTCTCATAATGGAATAAAATGACGGGAAATTAATACAGCAGAAAACAGTCGTTAATTAGTGACTTTTTTTGGGGGGGGGGGGTTGCGACTCGACATCTTGAAGGAACACCCCAGGTCACGGACAGACACAGAATCACCCCCCCCCCCCTCCAGGACAGTCCCTGCGGGTCAACAACAGGACACACCTCACTTTAAATGAAATACTCTGTCCTTGGAACAACCTCGAAGCACATTAATTACGAGCTCTTTCATTTCCTTTTTCCTTCCCCTCCCGGCTCTCAGAGATTAGTTGTGCCGCCCTAACCTGACAGGTTTATTACTGGTTTGAGACCAAACCTACAGGTTCAGGTGCTGTGACCTGCAAACAAGCCCCCCCCCGACCAAACAGTCGTGCTAATGAAATGAAAGAGGGTGGGTGGAACCGCAACAGTTCCACCACTACAACAGAACACGCGTGTGTTCTTTTAGAACGTCACGGCTGGAGTTCCAGCACCACCCTCATCAAGCTGAGGTCCAATCAAAATCCCAGTAAGAGAGTAAACATGGTAAAGAGGGCTGATATGAGGGAGGATGGTCTGCTGGCGCTCTGTGTCTGTGTTTAAAATATAATCACTGCTAGATTAAGCTGCTCATATTCCCTTTCATTTAAGCTAACTTCATTCTGTTTGCTGTCAGAATCTTTGAGTTCCACTGATCACCAGAGACGTGAACGGCTTGATTCATGCGTGAGAGGTAAAGCTGCAGCCTTTTAGAGCGCACAGAAGAAGGATTGTGGTCCGGTTTAGATGAACTGCCTCTTGCTTCCCCAAGAACACGGCCAGCCGCTGCCAACCACTCGTTTACAACAGAAAAGCTGCTCGCAAATCACACTTTCGGAGGAGGGAACGGACGGAAGGACGGACGGACGGACGGCTCTACCTCCTACGCAGCAGATTTGCTGTTATCCAAGCAGCATTACATCCGGGAGGGAACATTAAATCAATCAACATAATGTTGATTTAACAATTCACCGCGTGTGCATTCGCGCGTGTCGACAAAAATAGACACTATGAAACACATATCGACGGCGGATATTTTTAAAGTTCTGTCAGACCTCGACAATAGAAGAAGGTTGGAATAACAGAGCCAGTTCTGTCCTTTACTGCCTGCAAAGTCAATAATGAAATCTGCTGGTGCAGCGGAGCGTCGGCCCGAGGATTTCACATCCCGAGGAGTCAGAGCAGACCCTTAATCCCCTTCCCGATTTCTCCATTCAGTGGGGGGGTGGGTGTGGGTGGATGGGGGTGGATTGGGTGACTGTGTTGCAGGGAGGCAGGACACACTTGTTTGCCGATCCTGTCTCAACGTTGCCCAATGACACTTTTCTGCTGTATCTGAAAAACCCACCAGAAAAGGGCATTCCGCACATTCTTCGCCCTCAGTGCGTCGGCTTTCAGCGCCAGAGAAAAGGACCTGAACTCTTCCCAATCAGAACATTTGCATATCAAAAAGGAAAACTGCAGTCGCAGCAGCAGTAAAGGCCCATTAGCATGCAGGGACGTGTCCAAGTGTGGGACCTTTATTCAAACATACCGATCTTTACTATATAGATCTTGAAGGCTGGGCATTTAGCAGCACAACGGCAGCTTTGTTGTCCACGAGCAGCAGCTCAAAGCTAATTTGCAGTAACAATAATTTGATCGGCTGCTTCTTATGCTGAAGAAAAGAATCCACCTGCATCTAGTGGAAACATTGAAGCACAATCACATCCTTGCAGCAGTGCGTGAGAAAACCGTCCCCCTCGTTAGCCCGATGCCCTCCTGTCATCGTTAATACAGATTAGACAGTGACAAAACATCTGGAAACCCTGCGGTTCGCCACCTCTGCCAGCTGCACCTCTCCTCTGCAGCCAGCGCTGACAGTTTGAGCGTTGAAGCATATGGAACCAGGTCACTGTAAAATCACTGGCTTTGTTCCAACCTAACTGAGCACAATGTATCACAGAGGAGGACGCACTGGTCTTAGTCTAGTCTATGGAGCCTTTAAGGCATCGTGTCAGATACTCCGAATGATCCAGGATCTGCCTAAATGTGACCAAAGAAGGTCCTGGAGTGGACTGTGGGCAGTTCAGGTATAAACGAATGTGGTGCAATGAAATCCAACTGAAAACTGGTTGAAAAAAGCTCACATTTTACTGCCAAAGAGTGTGAAAGTCTCCTTGGCTTGATAACTACGATTTAAGGGGAATCGCTACTAGTAGTAGTGATGAGTGTCTGCAACAGGCTGGACAGTAAATGGGGTAAATCATGGATGAAGAACAAGCTGGTGAGCAAGTGTCCAACAAGTGGACAGAAGGTAGTGTGTGTGTGTGTGTGTGTGTGTGTGTGTGTGTGTGTGTGTGTGTGTGTGTGTGTATGGGGGGTGTCCAGACAGCAGAGCCAACTCCTGTTGTCTGCCAGGCGGTGAGGACAATGCAAGACAATGGTGAGATATATGCGAGCACCACAACGTCTCACCCCAGCGATGCGCCAGTTCTAATCCCCAACACCACTTCCACTCCTAATACGTAGATGATGTCACCCCCCCCCCCCCCACCCCCCCACCCCACCTCAGCTCATCCAGAACTTTAACGCAGCCAAGCGCGAAGGAGTGGGGGCCCGCGGGAAGATGTTTTCCTGTTGGAGAACGGCAGGAAATTGGACACCGGGCGAGAGCGTCCGTGTTGCGAATCAAAGATCTTTAACGCAGCATCGGTCTGAACCCCCCCCCCCAGCCTCGGAGGTGTCACACCTGAGAGTGAAAGTATTACTTGACAGGACAGGTTGGTGTGTCCAGCAACAACACAGGTCCGAGGGAAGCCTTACATCCTTCAGTGGAAGGGGGGGGTTGTTCTTTAGAACTTTATGTGCCTTCCCTCCCCCATCTTCCCTCCACAAAAGGGACCTTACCCCTTGTCCCCACCCACAAGGAATTTCTCGGGCATTGCTGGGTTCACCATGACAACTGTGTGATTAACAAAGCATTTCTCTTAGGCATTCTTCCTTTCACAGCGGAGGGGGCAACAGTCAAAGGAGGGAGAAACAAGGGAACGGGGAGGGTGGACGGGGCCAAAGAGTTAGGGCGGAGGAGACTGAAATGATGGGGGGGGGGGGTGGAGTTTGCAGGGGTGAGGACTATAGACAAGGGCAGATAGGAGAAAAATGGGAAATGGTGACAAGTGCACAAAAAGCGGGAAAGGGAAACAGGATCATGGTGATAGGTGATGCTGAAGGAAGAAAGAGGAGCGCGACGGCGCTACAAACATTCCAAGAAAGCCTGAGAGTGTGACTAATGCGTCCCTGGATTCACACAGAAGGAAGAAAGAGGGATGACTCCGTGTCACACAGAACAGGGCAGCAGCATCTGCGAACCTGTGACTTCAAACCCTTCAAACCCAAATCCATCGGGCTCCGTCGGGGCTGCAGGCCATTAAAAAAGAGCTGCGATGGCAGCTTCAGATTTGATAGATTATTAGGGAATTTATTGGCTGTCATGGCTCCACAAGCACAGTGAGAGGTCAGCAGGACTGCATTGGCATTTAATGATTAATGTAGGGCTAATGTAGGGGCCAAAGCTATCAAAACAAGCTAAAAAAAAAATGTTTATGAAGTGCATTAATGCTTCACGGGCTGAACGTCAGGCTATCAGATAAAACAGGCTTCAAAAACAAGAACCTGAAGCCTTTCAGGCCTGTTCCTTTGTCTTGCTGATTTAGGTGGGTGAATGTCAACAAGTTGACGCTGAAATCGGCCACAAAGGACTTTGTCCTTGAAGCGTTTCTTGTCCCTGCAGATTCACACTCGGAAGAATCTCCCCTCCCAACAGCGACCATCTCGATCAACCTGCAGTCTGATGTGAGCTGAATCTAGCTGCTATCATTAGCTGCGGGAGTGTTTTTCTGGATCTCTGCGCTGGCGCTTGCATTCCGTGCGCCGTGGTTGATTGCGGCTCGGAACCACATCTGATTACCACGGGGGCCAAAATGTCCCGGAGATATGAATTAATGTGTTGCTGTTGCAGTGACAAAACAGCAACACAGAATACAACAAATCAGCCGCGTAATCAAAGCAGCAGCCATAATAACACGTTGTCTAATCAGGGATGATGAAGGATCAGCCACACTCGCTACGGGGAAATCATCAGCACCGGAAGAGGAGTCTTCGCCATCAAAGGCAAACACTTATTTATGCAGGCTCACGCTTGCCTGGGAACCTTATATCAAATCTTAGGAATGTCAACACCGGCCTGACAGATCTCAGGATGCAGAATCAGCAGATGTAATTCCACAGACAACAGCCAGCCTCCCGGTCTGCAGCGCGACCACAATCCTCTTTGTGTGCGACATGAGTACAGACGCCGTCATCGCCTTCATTTTATCTTCAACCTTCGACAGACCTCCAGTTTTCAGTGGAAGGCTAATTAGTCCACACATCAGTGTAATTAGAATTCCTCTGTATATTTTTTCCCCTCTTCCTCCCAAAGAATGAGCAGACACTCGCTCTAAATTGCTACGAATGCGCAATTAGAAGGCTACAACCGCAAATTTATGCAGCTGCACAAGCGGGGTCGCCACAGCCCGTGTTTGTCTGATGTGTAGTTAAAAGACAGAGTGTGGCTTTGCATAATCACACATATATTTATCATTTAACATAAAATGGGGAGGAATGCTACTGTTAATTTGTCCAAGCATCAACTGTGATGTTGTGACCCCAGCTGTCAACCTGCCCGACCGACGTCGTGGTTTTGTTTGCATCAGAAACATCAAACGTATCAGCGATTATCAAAATAATCGTAAGGAATATCCATGTGTTACCAAGGACGAGTGGGGGGAAAACTGGAAGTGACTGTAGCTACATTAGGACCGTTACATCCTTTTGAGTGCGAAGAGCGGTGCTCAGAAACTATATTAATCACAGTCCAACAAGATACAAAGAGCCCCATCAAAAATCGTCCATCATATGGGGCCTCTTAAAGAGCAGCGTGAGGAGAACAGATAATGGAAGACTTGGGAGGTCCCCGGGGGGGGAGAAGCCTTTGAAATTGGGGTCAGCATCATCTATAGGAGGAGCTTCCTCCAGCACAATCTCCTTCCCCAACAGCCAGCGCTGGTGAATTTTTCTGATACAGTACGACTGTATTTTCAAATATGTCCAGTGAAAACAACCTCCCACCCCCACCCCCCCGGTGCGCCTGCCTCCCACCCACCACCTCCTTCTGTCTCCTGCAGGGGTGCTGACACATGAACCCCAGCAGGTGTGAGACGAGCTGCGGAGACATCAGCCTCTAATTGGTCCTTGGTGGAGTCACAGCTGTTGCCCTCATCCACTAACCAGTATGAGCACCGCAGCTTTACCCCCCCCCTCCAATCGACAGCTCACTATTGGTCTCCAGAGGCAGAGTTCGTCTCCTATCCATTGTAAAGACTCCTCGCGCGGATGACCTAATAATCAGTTCCACCTCGGCGCTAACTGTGACCTCGACAGACAGTTGCCTCGTCCGACAGAATCAATGAAAACTCAAATGCGTAATCTGCGTCGTTCCGGGTAATTATTTGGCTTCATCTGTAACACTGAAACCCAATCTCCTAATAGCATTTCCTGGATCTGTTGGCCCTCTCCTTTCAGGCCCTGCCAAGGTCAAAGAAAAGGCAGATTTACGGCGGATCACGCTGCTTCGATAAGCTCCAGCCGAGGGTAACAACAGCAGACTGCCGCTCTCGGTGGGTGCATTTCGAGTTCACTCATATTTCAGAAAGGGGGGGAAGGTGAATGCAGGCATGGAAAGTTAAAGAGGTATCGAGGAAACAGAGGAGCGAGTGAGACCAACATCCCTGAAAGACCGTTCCATAAAAGCAACAACATCTGATTCTCACAGCAAGGACTCAAACTGACTCAGCCACAAAGTTGAGTTAGGTGTTTCGCAGTGATTTGTGGTTGGGGGGGGGCACGATCGGCCGGCCCACTGGAGTGTAGATCCCACAGGACGAAGATCTATTTAATCCTGAGCAACAGACAGAACTAAATCAGCCTTTTGTTACCATGGGAATCACTGAATGAGGAGCCCAAAAAGTGCAGAAGCTCCATTAAACTCTGAATGATTCTGCCTATCGAACCAACATCTGAAACATAAAGAGCGACTCATAATGAATCATAATCCCACTTTATGAACATTTCTATTAAAGGGAAATCCCTCCCAGCCCAGGAGGGACATCAATGTTATCGGTCCACAGTGAAGTGAAGCATGAGATAGAGGAAACAGGGCAGCAGCACACCTGAGCAAGGCGATTTTCACTCGCAGGGTGGAGTCTGAGATTACAAAGAGTTCTCTGAGAGTCTCACCTGACACCGAGATCCTCATGGAGGCCTCCAGGGGTCGGTTGTTATCCAGGGCCTGGCTTAGCTGGATCTCGCCCGTGCTTTGGTTCAAGAGGACCAAATTCAGCTCGTTGCCCACCTCGAAGCTGTAGTGGAGCTGATCTGAGATGTCGGGGTCGTAGGCGGGGATGCGTCCGATCACTCCGGTGGGGAAGCTGCTGGACTTGTCGGTCACGTAGTTGTTGAAGATGATCTGGAAGTTCTTGAGGACGGGAACATTGTCGTTCTTGTCGACCAGTTTGATGTGGACGGTCGCGCGGCTGACCAGGGGGGCAGAGGTGGCCTGGACCACAATGACGTACTCGTTCTTGGTCTCGTAGTCCAGGTCTATCAGGGAAGTAAGTTCGCCAGAGAAGATGTCCAGCTGGAAGACTTCGGGGATGTTTCCCTCCACGATTTGGTACATAATCTGTGCATTACTGCCTTCATCTGGATCTGTGGCTGAGACGTGTCCAACCACCAGGCCGATGGGGCTGTTTTCCTCCACCATGATGTCCAACTCGTCTTTCTCAAACACGGGGGGGTTGTCGTTCACGTCTAAGATGGTCACATGGATGTTCACAGGTGTTTTTAGGGCAGGAACGCCTTTGTCCACAGCAAAGGCTTGCAGGCTGTAAACCGGCACGTTTTCTCTGTCCAACCTGCGCAGCGTGCGGACAATACCGGAGGTGGATTCAATTATGAAATCTCCGTCACCGTCATCCCCGCCCTGAAAGGTGTAGAACACGCGCCCGTTGAGTGCCGAGTCTCTATCCGTGGCAGAAACCTGGACCACGCTGGTGAAAACTGGCACATCCTCCATCACGGAGCCAGTGTAGTGGTCTCTGAGGAAGCGGGGGGAGTTGTCGTTCACATCGTTGACCAGAATCTCCAGGTACGTGGTGTCAGACTTCTGCGGGATGCCGTTGTCACGAGCGGTGATGGCTAGCGTGTAGGAAACCTGGTCCTCGTAGTCCAGCTCCATCTGCGTGGTGACCGCTCCGGTGTCAGGGTCAATATCGAACTGAGGTATGCTGTCGTCCATGAAGTAGGTGATGCGCGCGTTCTCCCCCGTGTCTTCATCTGTGGCGCTTATTAGCACGACGGTGGTGCCCACAGACCGGTCTTCGTTGATGTTGACAGTGTAATGGGAGCTCTGAAACACAGGCCGGTGTGTGTTCGCATCGGTGACGTTGACAAACACTTTAGCCGTGTCAAAGAGCGTCCCATCGCTTGCAGTGACGGTGAGGACATATTGGCGTTCTAGTTTGTAGTCTAAAGGCAGCGCCAGCGTTATGAGGCCCCCGCCACTCTGGCTGGTAATGGAGAATCTGTTGCGGGTGTTTCCACTGGATATCTGATAGGTCACCACGCTGTTGATGTCCTGGTCCACGGCCGACACCGTCACCACGCTGGTCCCGATGGCAGCGTCCTCGTTGAGTCGCATGTAGTAGGCCTTCTGGGTAAACTCCGGGTTGTTGTCGTTGACGTCTAAAACGGTCATGCTGATGCTGGCCGACGAGGACATGATGGGGTAGCCCTGATCCCGCGCCTCCACCCCAAAGTTGTAGAAATCGACGCTTTCTCGGTCCAGTTCAGCCGCCACGACGATCCAGCCCGTGCTGTTGTTGATGCTGAAGGGGAAATTTGGCGTGGTGGCGGTGAGGCGGTACTCCAGCCGGGAATTGTCCCCGGAGTCCGCGTCCACCGCTTGAATGTGGATGATGGAGTAACCCAGTGGCACGTTCTCCAGCACCGTGGCCTGGAACGGGGTGCTGACAAAGATGGGGGCGTTGTCGTTCACATCCAGCACCTGCACTGTGACCAGGCCGCTGATGTTGGACAGCGGTGGCCGTCCCCCGTCCTGAGCTCTGATCCTCAGGGTGTATTCCTTGTTTGTCTCGTAATCCAGGTGACTCACAAGGTCCATTTTACCCGTCTGGGCGTCGATATAAAACTGCCCCCTGGTGTTCCCGCTCATGATGCTGAAATGAACCACGGCGTTACTCCCTCTGTCCTGATCTGTGGCCGTGACCTGCAGGATCTCCGTGTTGGGCGCCATGTCCTCTGGCACCTGGACCACATAGCGTTTCTCACTAAACTGGGGAGCGTTGTCATTGTCATCCTCCACTACAATGTGGACTGTGGCCGTGGCGCTGCGAGGTCCGGGGTCGCGACCCTGATCATTGGCCTCCACTAACAGCATGTAGGCCTCCACCTGCTCCCTGTCCACCAGACCCTTGGTGCGGATGACACCTGACCGCGAATCAATCTCAAAGACATCATTGGAGCCATTACTGTTGATGATGCGGTAAAGGATGTTACCGTTAACAGGCGCGTCTCCGTCAGTGGCCCTCACCGTTAAAACCTCGTAGCCGATTTCCAGATTCTCCCGGATGTTTTCTTTATAATCCTGCTGCTCAAACGCCGGGTCGTGATCGTTAGTGTCACCGACGGTGACGGTGAGGGTGGCCATGGCCGTACGGCGTGGAACGCCGTGATCCACTGCGGTCACACGGAACACATGGGTGTCTTTCGTCTCCCGGTCCAGCACCTCTACAGTGGATACGGCGCCGTTAGCAGGATCCACAGCAAAGAGGTTGTTTGAGCGGCTATCGAACAGAGCCTCGATGAAGTACTCCAGCCTGCCGGCCTCTCCCTCATCCACATCCACCGCTTTCAACACGACAACGGGCGTCCCGGCTGGTTTATTCTCTGCCACAGACACTTGATACATCGGAGGCTGAAACTGAGGGCTGCTGTTGATACTCCTCCTCCTCCTGCTGATGATCGCTGAATCGGACCGAGCTGCCTTCTTTAACAACTTCCTGAGGTGGCCCTCTCTGAACGGGCCCTGTCCCACACGCCAGTGGATGGAGATGAAGCTGACCTTAGCATTCAGCGCGTTTCTGGTGAGTATATCGCAGAGCAAATCAAATTCCATGAGCGCGTCCTTCCTCCAACACAGCGTTTCTGACACAAACAAGTTCCCCTTGGAGAAATAAAAGTCATGGCTGTTGGTAACTCTGCAGCGGAGTGGAGTTCCAGGTAGCAGACCCCCCACTGAAAATAAAGCTGAGCCTGCCTGATGGCACTGTGAGCGGTGGCGGTTGTGGTTGTTAAGCAAAGTGAGGACTTCCATGTCCCACTGGGGTTTCCTTTTAGGCTTGTTTGAACAGTTCCTACCGTGCACATGCACCTCGTACTGGCCGGTGAGGAGGTGTCTGTAGCCGGAATGCGTACAGTCGGCCACAGTGTACAAGGTGAAGGGGTTGTAGCGCAACAAGGGACACTTTATAGGGTCCGACACAAACACAACCCCCGCCGCCTCGTCGGCCTCCAGAAACCGCTCCGTGAATCTGGGCGAGAGTACCTGATCCAAGGAACACCGTGCGCCCCGCTCCACCTCCGCCACCACTGTCCTTGTCCGCGCATCATCGCTGATGTGAACGGTGTAACTGCGCGCCGGCGAAACCAGGTTGTAACACCAGACAATCAAGAGCAAATCCCATTTAACGAAGTGCATCGCTCCTCAGTTCGTGTTCAGTCTGGTCTCCAGGTGAGAATCTGCGCAGCGCTTTATTCCTTCAAACTTTCCGCCGGTGAGTTTCCCTTTGTTGCCCTGGAGCCATGCTCTCCGCGACGCACGTCTCTCCGAGCTCACCAGCGAAATGTCCAGAGGTAATGCAGCGGTAACCTCGGCCAGAGCGGGTCAGACACACACTCACACGCACATGCGCTGCGATAACTGCAGCCGCACCTCCGCTCCGTCCGCGCAACTTCGCTTGAATGGTAAAGATGGCTCCTGTTCCTCATGCGCCTTGAGGCTCCTCATTATCATAAACCTGTGTGTGTGTGTGTGTGTGTTGCGGGTGTGTGTTCTGGGTAGGGAGGAAGGGGGGCAGAGTCTAAAGGACCCCGAAAAGAACTTTTATTGGTCTAGAAAGAATAACTTACACAAGGTGTATTCCCAGAATATAACCTCCCATAACTTAAAAGATTTATTTTGACCGCTTCTTTATACTGTGTAAACATATATATATATATATGGTTTTTTTTCGGGGGGGCGTTAAGTGCCATAGGCCTTTGTAGTGTATCCACCATGAAGCTTATACATTAACTTGCGCATTCCTTCAACCAGTAAGTGGGGCAGTTTTTGGTTTTTCTTCCCCGCGCTGCGCATTGATCACAAGACCTGTGGAAAACGGAACATTATTTAAGAAAAAAATACTGACATGGATTTCTTTCCCACTGTCTATAAAGGTCAAATGAAACGTACTAATTTTGGTATCCAGATGTTGGCAAGCGTATTATTGAAAAAAAAATGAGTAAAATGAATACGTGGGGAATCACGAGAGTAGTTTTAGCAGGACGTGACCACAAAATGACAGTTCAGTGTCTTGTTAAGTGAATAAAAACAGATAATTGTGGTTTTTAGTTCGAGTAACTCAATTTGAGCGAGCTCATCCGATTGGATGACGCTGCAGCGACATCCAGTGGACCGACTGTGGAATTACATCTTTCTGCTGAGCAGCTGTTAATTATGGTTCGTTCGTATTTTAACTTTTAAAGAGGATTAATCATTTTTCTGTTCAATATAATCAGTCAGTCTTCAAAAGCTCAATTAAATCAAAACATCCATACTTTAGGAACTAGGCAGGATAGCTTTTTTACTGTTTTTATTGTTGCTGGAGGCTCTAATACAATATGAATAATAAGCTTTACAAAATAAAAACAAAAATACAACAAAAGATTCCCCTTTGCAGCGGAAACAAGTCAAAAGTTTCCGCTGCAAGACAAACAGTGACCCCCAACAAAGACGTAGTAGGTGAGAAAGGAGAAGTTTAGAAGCAGAAAAGAGGTGGGTGGGGGAGTAATGTTATACACAGTGGTGGTGGGGCGGTGACGTGTGGGTGATAATAACAGTCGGACCCCAGGTTTGATAAAACTACGCTCTCACTCACTGCACCCCCCCATGCTTCCACGCAGGCTAACATGCGCGTGGACAGAATGGAGAAAAAAGCAGAAAACGTCGAAAGAGGAGCGAAGGCTGCCCACGTTTCCACACTCTACACTGCTTTGAATAATGGCAGGGATACGGGGAGGTTAATAGTTCTATACAAATATATCGTGAGGGTGTAGGAGACAAAAAATAAATTTTATTCCAATAACAATGACCGCAGCGGCGAGCCTACATCCAGCAGTCTGTGTCCATAACCCCCGTTACAGAGGAGGAAGAGGAGGGGCATGATCATTCGTTTTACACTGACTACGGATGCGTAGCCAAGCCAAGAGGACATCAGGGATTATTACTACGATCACCCCCACACTGTAAGATTATCGTTAACCGTGGTTATACTATCAGAACATCCATAACACACGGGAGAAAAGATGGAGAAGGGGGATGAGGAGACAGTGGAAGTGTGATGAACGACTTCACGGTGGATGAGATGCACGGGGGAAAAAAGGAAACCGGATGGAAAACAAAAATAAAAAGCAAAGCATTTTCTCCTTTTTTTTAATTTCTTTTCACAAATAAACAAGTTTGCGGCCATGAAATAGGCGTGGAGGGAGAACTGTAACGAAACAGAAAACATGGCAGAGAGAAGAGAGAGAGAGAGAGGAAGAGAGAGAGAGGGAACAAAACAGTAGCATCTCTAGGGGTTCTGCTTGCGTCTGAGTGCGTCCACCAGGTCGACCCTTAGAGCCTCCTGCTTTGACTTGTCCTGCAGAGCCTGAACACTCCTGTGGGGGGGGCAGAGAGGAGAGACACATCAGTGCACAGCAGAGCAACTACAGGAGGCTGGGGAAAGCCCTGCAGTGTCACGCTCCTTTCTTCTGTGGGTGAGTTGCATCCATCAACACATGGGGGTTAGACACACTGCACACCTCAACCATTAGAAATTCTGTTCTCAGGCAGTTTAAGTCAATGAGACAACTATCGATAGTGGTCAGGTGTCTGATAACCAGTAGGGTAAAACCTGCAGAACATGCTGATGCAGCTTCGTCTCAACCTTCTGAGGAGCGTGCAAACACACACGCACAGGAGGAAACACACTCTGAAGATCCTCTACATTTCTGCACTTTCTACAATACGGGCTCAGACAGCACCTGAAGACGTGAGTCTATTATTTTAAAACACTTAATGTGATACTGATTAATTAACAAAATAGGAGTTGAAGTCGATTTGTTTGATATGAAGGTTATTTGCTTGTTACACACGGGGAGTCGTTCCTCAAGTAAACCCACACGTGGTTCCACCATGCAGGAATGTACCTCTGAACCTAGTCAATGAAGATCTGACGCTGGGTGAGGACTTGTGACAGCTCCTTCTGGAGCTGCCGGTACTTTTGGTTATCGGGCAAAGACTCAATAGATCTGGAGCACAGAGTGGAGGAGAGGCGACAGGGGGGGTGGAAATCAGCCAGGAGGAGGACGGCAGTGATGAAAGGTCAGAGAGACAACGAGAAGCTTCCTGCAGACTCACACCGCTGCAAAGGGTCAAAGGTCAGACTAATAACTCCGTGTGTTACCTGAGGCTGTTGACAATGTCCTTAGTTTTCCCAAAGTAGATTTCATTCAGTGTGGAGCGAATCTTGTTCTCCATATCCTGAAGGCAGAATGAAGGTGGGTTTAACGCTTATGTTATTTCACTGCATCCCCACGGTCACGATCAATCTTTTAAAAAAATATTAGCTGCTAAACTGACCTCGACGAGCCGGCCGATATTGGCGATATGGGGTGAGGACTCTCCGACTGTATCATCCTTCTCCATCTGCCAAAAACATGTGAACGGATTTGAACCGGCGGCGACTTCAGGACACAGCGGCAGTTCACTGGGGGGCGGCTGAGCATCATACCTGTCTTGTAAGGCTGCCTCCCAGGTTCATAGTACCGGAACCAGATTTGGTTGTCTGGAGCCACAGCATGACAGTGGAGGTGAGTTTATAGTGAGCAGAACGACCGCTGGACTTCTCCTGCATGGAAAAGAGTCGGCTGATCAGCAACGGCGGAATATTTCAGTAGGATAGCCAAACAGCGCGGAATGGATCCCAGCACACCCCCGGGTCAGCTGTCTCACCTGCACTTCCACCACATGGATGGAGTCCCAGCATCCTTTGATCTTCTTGGATCCATCGCCGGCCTTCTTGATGAGAATGACTCCAGCAAATCCATGATCCAAGTCCCAGAGGTACACAGAGGAGACACCACCCTCAAAATAGCTGAAACAACAACGGGGAGGAAGGGGGGGGGGCGTCAACAGAACGTGACACTCAGCGGTGGTTAAAACGCGCACGGCCGGCCACTCACAGGTCTCTGTACTGATCAAAGGCGTTATTGGCTTCAATCTCCAGTTTCCTCAGGCGGTCTGAAGGCATTGCACCGTCTTCAATAGGAGGGTCGTACTTGTTACTCCATGGAGATCTGATGGGTTAAAGAAAGACAGAATTCAGGGTTAGAGAAGATTTTTGATCATTTCTACACCGAGTCCTGTCAACAGCTGAGCTTCCTGGTAGAGCATTTTAAAATCAGTAACAATTTAGTTCATCTGTTAGACGCTGTTATGTGCCTCTAAAATTTGATACCAGAGATGAATGTGCAATGCATGAGCAATATCTGACACCTAAACCACCCGAGAGTGCAGTGGCGCACAGGAGGGGTGAGCTTAACAGGTTCAAAGACATTTTTTCTTCCAAATAGGCTTCATATTTTTATACATTCAGCATTTCCTATTTTTTCATGTGAATTTTTTTTTAAAAAGTTGCACTTTGGCAACAAAGCACATTTCTCTCTAGATTTTCTAAATCTCTGCTGCAGACTTATACAACCATTTTTAATTATTTTGGCAGTTATGTTCCAATATATACCAACAGCATCATAATAATACACCGCAATGAATGGGGCCAAAACAATTGTCTGCAGCCAAAGGTCCGATAGGGTAAAGGGGTGGAGGTGCAGTTATGAAATCGACCTGTAGGAGTCGCCGTCTCGGTTATAATCGCATAGCAGATAGTCTTTCTCCACGACCTTGTCTCTGGCAATCTTCAGGGGCTGGTCCACGGAAGACAGAAGGTCCTCGCACAGTCCGGGCACCTGGAGACAAACACAGATGTGGGATGCTACAGAAAAGGGGACTTCAAATGGACGGAAACGCCGACTTTCCTCAGGGGCAAAACAAACAACATGTTCTGAGATCCTGGAAATTTTGCAAACACAAAAATGCAGGACGGAAGAGTAGATTTTTGGTTCGTTTTCCACTGAATGATTTCGTGGTAGGTGAGCGTGAACTTGTGCTGTTCTTCACTTTAAACCTCACTCATGCTACAGCATTAGGAAATATCTGAGACATACTAATTCCTTTCCACAGTCATATTAAAGCCACGTCTTCATCCCCAAAACAGTGACAACAGAGACAAAATGTCCACATGCCGTTAGTTCAACGCGTATTTCGGTACCATCTATTCTTGTACACACTGTGGAAGAACACAGGCAGCAGCTCAGAATAGACCGGGGAAAGACAGGTAGTGAGATTGAGGAGATATGGAACAATCGGGAGAGGCTGAGGAGAGTTCAGGAGGAGGGTGGAGCCCAAAACTGCTGGGTTGCCGAGGTGATTGACAGCCCTGATAATGATCGCTAACAAGCAAACGTAGTGAAACGGCGAGGAGATTTTGTCCAGGATGTGAAAGGTAGGGGTGAGGAAAGAGGAAGGTAAGCAAGCGGGGGTCTGATCAGACTGAAAGCAGAGCCAAAACAACGAGGAGCCGTGGAGAGACAGGTGGACGTGCAATCTGATTTGTGAGGTGTTCGCAGCTGCAGTTGTCCAACGTTGGGTCCGCTAAATAAAAATCTATAAGATGGAAAACATCAGCAAAACCACAGAGAATGCACATTTAAGATGCTGCATCAGAAGGAAACGATATTTTTAGTGAATTCAAAACTGACCGCAGTGATCAAAGAAATCTGACTGTAAGAAAATTAAACTTGGATGGAAGTCAAACATTATCGAACATACTCGGAGGGAGTTTTGGGCCCGTTTGGCCCGTTTAGTCTCTTTTTGACAAGTGTGACCTGCAAACAGGATCTGATCTCAAAGACTTTTACCCTGACTTGAGTAAAGAAAGCCTCTAATCTGCACCTTATCTCCGTTCACCTGCATGTGGCTGCACGCATGTGAAAACGCCCTGAAAATAAACCATGCAGCACTGTTGCAACGCTGGTTGGACACTTCAGGTGTGAGGTTTGATTCTCCAGTAATTCCACGTCGGACGGCCCCCAGGCTGGCGATCCACAAAGACCGGCCTTCCTATTAGATTCTGATTGTCCTGCAGCTCAGTTACAGAAGATCTAGACACCGGAATGTAAAGACAGGAGCTGCCGCTGACACTTTAAACCACCTTATTTTTCCTTCACACGACATGGAGACAATCATCTCTTTGTGTCCACCTCAAATCACGCCAGTAAACACGTGGGCAGCGGCGTGATTTCAGGAACCGGAGGTGTGAGCGCGTCTGTGACTGGTGGTTTCTGCAATGGTGACGACGAACTGCTCACACAAACAATAGCACATTTGTTCCATCCGCTCCTTATTTAACCACACATTTGAACCCTTATCAATCATTGATGTGTTGCGTGGGTGCGTTTGGTGAGGGAGGCAGGGCAGCACTTACCAGGTCAATGAGGTCACTGAGGTTCTTCTCGATCTGCTGAGGAGGCAGACGCCTCATCAGGTCCAGAGCACAGTCGAGCTGCTTTTCAGTCTGCGGCAAACACAGATAACAACGCGGTTGTGCTGTCAGACACTGCTTGTTTTAGTTCTTCTAAATCAAACACAGCTTTGAACAGGCAGAAATCCACCCCATAATGTACCGCGCATGATCTTTGGGAGGAATGAGCGTGGCGTGCTTGAAGGAAACTAAAAACAATTCATCCAACAGGCTTTATTTTGAATTGTGACCTGGGATCAGCTCCGATTCCCATGCTTCTCATCTCTCACTTTCAGGGACTTTATCCTGTTAAGATGAGGCAAATCCGCCGTCCAAGCGCGACACGGATGTTGGAAATGTGGGTGGGAGTGTGGAGGGGAAAAAATGGAGAACTATAAAGCTATGGGCCAAAACTAAAAACCCATCTGGGACCACTGGAGCCGATTCCTTTTTTGGTTGCATGTTTGAGTTGTTTATCGAAACTTGTTTTATTATGTTCAGGCGCTCAACAACACTGAACGCGGCCAACGGTTACACAAAATTTAAGTTTCGCAAAGCTAAAGTTTTGTGCTTCCAAAGGAACAATCTCGTAGCCCGAAAACTCCAATTTCTTCCGGCTGTTCCGAGACATTTAAAACATTACTTATTACGTATATAAAGTTAAATTCTGACTAATGAAGCATGTGTTCACGGTGCTACGCTCTGGTGAGACAACTGCAGAGCCTTGTATTGCCCCATGAGGCTTCATTTGCCTCAAAAATGCAGCGTGCAGCAGGATATTAAAGGGTGGGGGCAAAGACCAGCCACAACATGAACGTCTGGGGAATGTGTAGGTGTAAAGAAACAAAGGCTAAAGTGGTTTCTCACGGAACTTGGAGAGTTAACCACCACACAGCTTTAAGTTTCCTTATACTATTACTCCTTTGGACATGAGATATTAACAGCCTGCAAACATGAAACGCTGAAAAATGTCTCTTAGGAAGCTAAATCAATGCCAACAGAGTGTGGAAGCATAAGAAGCTGCTATGCTATGGAAACAAGCTATGTTTTTTTTATTTATTATAATGCCAGTAATCAATAAGCCAACAAAAGAGTGGGCATATTAGTAACATCTGGATCTTGGAGACTAGGATAAAATCTACTGTTGACTGAATAAGGAATTAAACTAACATACATCAAAAGTAGGGGGGAAGGGGGGGGGGGTGACCAGTATACCAGCCATCCCATAAAGCCTTCAGTGCATTGAAGACAGCTTGGATGCTGATGTAATGTCAATAAACCAGGTCAATAAAACTAGCTTTTTAACAGAAAATTCTCTCGTATCCACAAGCTGGTCAAATAACAACTACGTGTTATAAATTGGTGATCCCTCTTTTTGTAAATAATTGTCGTGAGCCAAAAGCAACAGATTGGTTACATAGGGAATATCTCCCCTGCTGTTTCCCCCCTCTTCTGCGGCACTTTCAGCCCATTTTTAAAACATGTCACCCTGATAAATCCATCTGCTCTACGAAGCACCTGCAATCCTTGACTTAATGGTCAACAGCTCTGCGTTATAAACACAGATAAACTCTCAGGCCAACAAGCGCTGGGGTCACGGGGGAGTCCTGAGGCTGCAGGACAGATTAGCTGATGCACGACTGAGGGACTGTCTGTGGAGGGAGAGCAGCTGCTCGACTCAGCTCTGGTGTTAGACATCTTGGGACACATAGAGACACAAATCACGACTATAAACCGAGCCTGAACTCATGACCTGCGGGCTTCAAGTCGAATGCGAGATCAAACACAACTAAGACAGGGAAGGGGGTTCAAAAGCACAAGTAAACAAAGGCGTCAAGCAGACCAGGAGGAAAAAACCTTAACAGTTTCTGCAGAAAAAAAACAAACAAACTTAAGTTGCAGCAAAACCTGCAGGACAAGAAACGCGGGCGGCTGACAGCCCGTCATGGATGGGAACAGGAGGAGCGAGCAGGCTTATTTTAGCTACAGGCAACCCGGCACCTGACTATTTTAGCAGTGTGCATGTTCACAGCTGGAAGGCGTTGCCAGTTTGTGTGTGCGTGTGTGTGTAAACTGTTATAGTTGACTTCCTCACTGTATACGAACGTATGCGGATTGCAAAACACCCCGAACTAACTTCGTGTCCTACGGGGCACATAGCCTCGCTAGCAGAGAGCTAACGAGTAAAAGCCTTCAGTCGTTAGCTTGTAGCTTAGCCGCGATGCTAATTGTGATGCATCCGGATCATCTACGTTTTGCCCGCTGGGCGATGTTGTGTTTACGGTTCGATAAACGCCCGTAACGCCCGGCCCCGCAGCCGGGGTGACAGCTAGCGCCTCCGGCTAGCATTAGCGCTAGCGTCACTAGCCGTTGACGGCTCGTTAGCAGGAGCCCCACCAAAATCATCTTCCCCACCAAGCTCTCCGCGGCCCTTACCATGTCTGCGGTGGTCTTGGCGGGGCAGGGAGAGCGTGATTCCAACGATGGCTGAACACCTTAGCCTCAGAGCGGGTTAGGAACTCTCTGCGTTCGTCTGTTGTATTTTCTTTAGTTACGATGTTTTGTTCGCCTCTCCCTCACTGAACCCAGCCCCGTCAGCGAAATCCACTTCCTCAACCGGGCTACAGGAAGGAGGCTGCAGGGCCCGGTTGTACATCCGGGTCATTCCGGGCTCTTCCTGCAGCAGCCAATAGCGTGAGAGCACAAAATGCATTGCCAAGTATGGAAAGAGGAGTGGTGCACAAAATGCACGGTCAAAAGGCACAAGTTTGTAAAGCTTTTCCCCCACAACTTTTACCTTCAACTCTTCATAAGCAATTCTATTTATTGGCATAGTCTACTGTTCCTTACTCCTGCCGGACGCATTGTTTGTCCGGATATTTGGGAGACATCCTACTGGATTGGGCAACATGTCCCGGTGACTCAGTAATGCCAGTTATTCCGTTTAATTTAATTTATCCCTCCAACATCTCACGCCGTTGCACGGACAGCTGCCCTCATTTTTGTGAGGGAGTCAGTCTGAAAGTACAATTTTGTACTTTTTATTGGAACAAAATCGCAGCACCACTTTGCTTTTTGTTGCCTAATTTTACACGGTGAATCCCCCATTCTCTCGCCCACATACAGTATGTTGGAGCTGCAAACTTTCTGGTTGGAGAAGTTAATTATTTCCGTTTCTGTAATGTGGATAAGGGTTGGTCGATAGCGTGGTTACCTAAAGAAAATGAGAGAGATCAAACATGAAAATAAAGCACCATATACCCAGGAGTGTGAAATAAGAGGAAACGGCAATAAGAAAAGTTACCAAACTTAAATCAGTCTTAATTTGACAACGTGATCTACAAAAAGTGAAATACGAAATAAACAAAGATATACGTGTAATACATTTATATTTACAGGATGATACAATTGTGAATAATAAAACGAGCGTTTCAGAGTTGTTTGGAAAGACGAGATTATGAAGATTTGTCGGTTTTTCTCGCGAGATTCCCCGTTGACAACATGGCGGATGTACAGGGGCGGAAATGGGACCGATGTCTCGCCGACACAGCGGTGAAAACAGGTCAAAACCAAACTTACTTTAGAATTTGGATCTCCCCATTTTAAACTACCGTTAAATATTGCGTTAGACATTGTATGTGCTAGTATGCTGCTCACAGCTTAACGTTGCTATCAGAACCTTTTTTTTGTTCATGATAAAGTTTATTGAGGTCAAGTGTAGTGCACTCGCCGGTCCCATGAATTAAAACAAAACAGGTTTCTAACTTTGCATGGTAATCTTTGGATGAAGGGTTGAGACAGCAGACCACAGTGTTTAGGCTGACACTAATTACATCCCTTTAAAATAGCTCTCTTGTGTTTCTAGAGTGATTGTTTGGCGGTGTCATCATTATCTTGCAAACACTCCTGCATCATTAAGAATTTACTTGAAGCTGATCAATCACTTTGCATGGTGGAAAATAAGGATGTTTTGCATTTTCAAGAAGTTTGCACATAAAATTATTGTGATATTAATTAAATGTGTTCTATTGCCATCATGGAAAAAAGAGAAAAGTCAACTCCAGCTTGCATACTATTCACAAGCTTTAGAACTAGTCCAGATAAGTTTAAGTTTACCTGTAAAATTTATTTCATTTTATACCTTTTTAGAACACAATATTGAAGAATGGGTCTCTTAAAAATATTGGCTGTAGTTTATCTAGTCAGCATTGTTGGCTCGGCACTAAGACAACTAATACTGAGGATCAAGCGGTGCCAAAAGACACTAATGACATCAAGTCCTTTTTGGTTTCTTGCTCGGAGAAAAAACAACACCATCTGCATTGTGGGATTTTATCTAGCTGACTTTAGGAAAACCTCCTGCTGTGCCAAAGTGTCTGTAGTCATGAGAGAAATGCTTTTACGATCTGTTAAAACGCTGCAAATATTGTTATTCTTTTATAAAAAAAATATTCTTCATAACACAGACACGCACAAACACACACATCTTGGGCACGGTGCTGAATTATTTATGGAAATGACCCATTTAGTCACGAAAAAGGAAGGAACATCTGTATAACAGGATATAGCTCTTTTTTTTAATCACCGTATTCGGTTTTAAAGCTGGTAATAAATATTTCTCAGTCGTGGCTGGGTTGGTTCTCACTTAATATGAACCAAACGACAATAACTTCTATTCAGCCATGTTATCTTAAAAAAAGATTCCATCCAATCTCAGTATTTGTCCACCTAATTTCTTTTTTGGGTACGCTGTCTTTGACACTCGTTTATCTCTTACTTTGTATATTCACAAGCTTTAAGGGCCTGGAGCCACAGAGGCCATTTTGAGGCCACACTTACACACAGCAGGAGACTTTCAACGTAGTTGAAGCTCACCTTGATCTTTCCCAGTGAAACCCAACCTGTTTAATGTGCGCACAGGTTTACAAATGTTAAGTGCAGTTGAAGTTCAGAGGCTTGTTTTCCAGACCCCCAAAAATATCCCTTCTTTATTCCCTGAGATGTGGATTATATAGCAGAAGTGTCACCGTACGTAGCAGGATGCAACTCAACGCGTGAATTTCTGTCTGAAATTGTTCAGGGGAGCAACACACAAAGGGTGAACTAGAGTTACACAAATAACAATGTCTGACTCCGGAATGAAGCGTTCTGATTTTCAGAAAATAACAATAATAAGGGAATAACGGTACAATTTCCAGCAGTGGACGTTTATCATCTGGCACAGCCCACCGTGGGTTTATATTTCGGTCCGCTCCAACACAAATGTTTTGCTTTTAATCCATCCACCTCGGAGACGTGCTGATGAGGGAAGACGGCCAAAATGAAATATTGCTGCTTTCATATTTTGCCAACGTTTAGGTTGTTTTACTGTCAGAGGAAAATCAGACGGGTCAGGAACGATCAGACCGAGACGGCAACAGAAGAGCTCGCTGCTGACATGATTTGCAGTTGATCTGTGCTGATAAGTGTTCAGGATCTTTCACGGTGTTGTTGGACATTTGTAAGTGGTGTAATGCAGAACAGTTTCTGGGTTCTGGTTCAGGCCAGTCATGCAGCATAGCTCCCTGAATCCAATTAAGAGCCCGAGAGGCTCAAATGGCTGTTTTTCTGTTTTCTGTGCTGGCTGGCCTGCTCTTGGGTGTGGTGTGGCCTGCAGCGAGGTGAAGTTAAGCGTACAAACACATTCCTCCTCAGGATCTGACTCTGGCCGGAGCCCTTTCAGCAGCTTTTGTCGGCTTTGATGGTAATGCTAACGATCTGCTCGACCGTGCTGGGTCAGGACATCGCCTCCATGTTAATACCCTGTTTGATTAATCACCTTTACTTCCCACTACCTTATGGATGATGTCGTCACTCCTTGTTTGCTATGGTCTTTCTTCTCTGCCCTGTTTTGCTAATAAGCAACACTTTGCCAACTCCTGCTGGTAACCGTGTCTCCAAAACAATAGCCGCACCGCACTGACCTCATTATAACAGATTTATATCAGTCCGTTATTAAATAATATCCTGTCACCTCGGATATGTTAAATCGTTCACATCCCCTCATACTTTTTCCTCCCTTCGCAGTAACTGGTCTCGGTGTGGGCATTGTGTTCTCCATTCTTTGCTTCAAACGTGAGTGCTCTCTCTATAGGAAATTGGATTATTTCTTTCCGTAGACGGCACGTTTAAATGTGTGTTTTTCCGCCCTCAGGTCGCATATGGCCCGTCTCTTTGGGCTCTGGTTTGGGTCTGGGGATGGGATATGCAAACTGCCAGCATGAGCTCAGCTCACCGTATCGGGTTCACATGTTGAAGGTGAGCAACACCGTTGAGATGTGCTGTTTGGGTTTCCAAGCCCTGCGTGATAATTACATATATTCCGCATGTTTATTCATTCCCAGGACCGACGATGAAAGCTCAACTATCGGGAGGATTGTCCATAGCTCGTCTGTTTTTGCGTCGTCTTTATTTTGCTGCTCGTCTCCCTCACGGCGAGGATCGCCTGACCATACAGCCACAGTATCTTTAATAAAGTAATGATGAGGAACTGACTTCTTTTCCCCCTCATTCTGTGTGTATGTTTGAAAAGGAATGAAATGTGTTTGGGGGTGGAAAGCAATTTTGTGTGTTAATGAGGGTGGACACTTGAACTCCTGCTGTTTTGGAATGAGAGCCAGGTTCCGCATCTGCAGGCCTGTTGGGGAGTGGGAGGAAGAAAAGTTGCACAGAATGATGGAGTGCGGAAAACACAGTTGGTGCGAGGCAGAAGCAGGCTAAAGAGAACAACATGCTCTTATTGCACGCAGCGTAAAGAAACGGTGTTCCCAGAATTCCGTGAAGTCGTCCACTCTGATCTTCTGTCATGCTAAATCTGTCACAGTCCGGGTTCACGGGCCTCCGTCAGCGCGCTCGTTTGATGAGTATCTGTTTGACAAGTATGATTGATCACTTGCGGGCTGCTCTGCGCACTTTTGATGAGAAAGGAGGAATTGTTTGTGTAAACGTGCACACGAGTGCACATTTCTCCTGCCCCCTGGTGAAGCAGAATCTGTGGAATGCAGAGGAATGCCATTTCTGGACCGGAGCTCGGTCTTATTACAAACAGGTGAGTCCTGCACTTTGCAGTCTGAACATAACACATGGTTTACACTTCCACATCAAAGCGAGCGCTCGCACATGCACGCTGTAAAACTCACATTTTTCCCCCCCTCGCTCCCCCCCATCGCCGCAACAGTTTTCTCCGGTCAGAAATTAATCCGTGTCACTCGTCCCCCGTCCATTAAAATATTTGTTTGCAAGTGAAGCGTGAAGCAGATAGGGGAGCAGATGGACACGAGCCAGCCTGAACACCTGTAAGCAAAGCTGGAGCAGCAGGATGGAGTGCAGGAATGGTGTGTGTGTGTGTGTGCGCATGTGTGTGTGTGTGTGAGAGGAAGAGCAATAACACAGCTGAGGTCTGCATAGTAACCAGAAACCTCTGGCCTACCTGCCTGAGCCTGTCTGAGAACTTGATGATGAATCACAGACTAATAATAATCAAATTTATGTGCTGAGTTCTAAAGGAGTTGGGAAGTGAACGTGTCACATGAAATAGATGCAACATGTGTTTGCTCCTCGTGTTGGCACTGAGGAACCTGGAAATGTAAATATTCTGCTTCAGCAAAGCGCTCTGAGGCCCTCGTCAACACCATTAACACCTGTGTCGGACACCGCGGTGGATAAAGAATCAGGAACTTGTGCACTTCCAATAAACCACAGCCTTGGAACTGTGTTTCTTATGTGCAATTTTTTCATAAATGCATCACATTTTAATGCCCAGTTCATATATTTGAGAAACGTCACATGCATCTTTGCATGAGCAACCTGATTTTAATTAATAATTAAGATGAGGTTTTTAAATATACTATAAAAGCACACACTTGAATGCACACAAAATGTCTCTTAAAGAAAACAACTTTAATATAATCCCTGTGTGTATCAGCAGTTTACAGTTTATTACAAATAACAATAAAATCAAAAATATATATTCATAGAGTCCCCAAAATGCACCAAGACAGACATAAACATCTGTAAAAGTGAATAGCAGCAGCATCAGGGAAGGCTGTGGCTGTCAACAGTGCTGTCAGTGCTTTGGCTCCCAACACATGAGCAGCCTTAATTACGCCAAATTGTAACATTTGTATTTATTTGATTATTTTAAGCGGTCTGGATCTCATTCGATCCCGACTGCTTTTAATGTCGACTGGAATATTAAAAACAGACGCAGCAAAAGCCACACGGAGCACTTCCAGTCGCATCCCTGTTAATTTCGTGTTGAAAAAAACCTGTCGAACCGAGTCGCGCCAGATGTGAGGAGTAAAGTTAACGCACTATTTATTAGAGTTGCTTTTTTGGGGGGGGGTGTAAATCTCATCTGCGTTTCTCTCCCACTTGGGCACATTGTTGAAACCTCCCCAACACTTTTCCTCCCTCTCAGTTTTCTTTCGCCCAGAAACCTCGCAGCGGGTCGCTTGTCTGAGGTCTCAGCCGCGCCTAACGCCTGGAACACACGTCTGCAACAAGTTGGAAAGTTTTTTGGGTTTTTTTCCCAGCGCAGTTACAAGAGGATCTTACGCTGTCCGGGACACGAACAAAGGGGAGGGCCGGTGCGAGCTGATGGATTCAGAGATGAGATAGCGCTCTTTAACAGACCTCATCTCCCCATCCTCCTCTCCAGGACGCACGGTTCTTTTTCCTTCCGGATGATGTAACACTTTTATTGCACACTGGACCCAGATTTATCCTGGCCGCGCACGAAATACTCACTTTTTCCTTTAATAAGAGCGCACGGTGATACCAGACAGAGGCGGCATCCTCCTGTTGTGGGAACCCGGGTCCAAGATCCAGCGAGGCGGATCATCTCGGCGGGACGTTGCGCAGTTATTCCCAAGAGCCGATGGGCAAAGGTAAGTCTGCCTGCATTTGGGGATGTAACGTTATTTTAAGAACGCTCTAGTTGCCATCATCAGAAGGCAGCTTTTAATTGGCCTAACGTTATACGAGTAACGTCAGAACTATAAAAATCGATTTTTGCAACTTCCCACCTCTGGAAGTGATCAGATCCTGACAGAAATTAAAGATCCTTATTTAACATCTTATAAATCATCAAAGTGAGCTTTACAGAGGTGGGCAGCAACTTTTATTACTGGCCCATTACCACACCTTCTAACAGCTTCATTTTATCAATATAATTTCATCAAGGAAAATTAAACACAAGTTTTGCAAATCTATGAAAGATTACGGTTTTATTTTTAAAATTGCCCCTGTAAAGCAAATATCTCCAGTCTTTACATCTTAATGTGAACGAGGCCGTGCAGGGAAACCTTTAGTGACTGGGCTGTTTGTGGCAGGGGCATGTGGAAGTGGTAAAAAATGAGTCTAAAGAAGTCAACGTGGGTGAGCACTGCATGTTTTTTATAAGCAGCAAGAGAAAACGATTTCTTAGGTTATAAATGACGTGACTGGGTGAGGTATTTTATATTTATTTGAAACAGGGCATAAGGAAATACTTGGTGTAAGTGGGCTGGTGGTTTGAATAACCCTGCAGAATCCTCCAGACAATAATACAGAATAAACAAACTGTTGCAGCTATTCAGGTGGAGCGACGCAAAGTTTCAATTTTGAGCTGTAGACTTTTGAAAACACCAAGCATTTCTGATTGATTTTTTGAGTGTATACATGCGTGCGTGTGTGTGTGCGCGCATGTGTGTGTGTGTTTTCCGCTCCTCTAGGTGCAGTCATGTGGCAGAGGATTCAGATTTGTTGCACACTGTTTGCACTGTGTTCAGCGGCACCACCTGCACACATCAACCGTCTGGCGTTGTTCCCTGACAAGAGCGCCTGGTGCGAGGCCAAGAACATCACGCAGATAGTCGGGCACACGGGATGTCTGCCTCAGTCTATTCAAAACAGGTCAGGATGAGGATGAAGGCCTTCTCTGTCTCTCGCCGTGTGGAAATGTCTCAATCTCAATGAGCTGCGTCCTCGCGGTTGTGCTTCCGTCACGTCAGTCGGACGATCAAGGATCAAAGTCGAGTGGGAATGCAAGAGTATGAGACAGCAAGCAGTCGGAATGAGCAAGCAGAGCAGCAGAATGGGACTTTTAGAGCAGCCCTAAAGCACTGATGGCTAATAAATATCTCATGTGTTTCCTTTCAGCTTGGACAGCTTGCTATAGTTACATTGCTTGGATGCTCCGAGTTAAAATTTCGTTTTTCGTCATTGAATGTTAAACTCTGAACAACATTCCGTCGATTCTGTCACATTTGACCCCATTGTATTGTTATTACAGTCCGCCGCCAGGGGGCGATAGTAACGCATTGGCCTCGCTTCTGAGGAACTCTAATAAACACTAGATAAGGCGCATCAAAATTTTGTTTTTATAGCCTAGATATGTGTTTTGTCATGTTATTTCACTAAACCTTATGTTTTCATTCCTTTAGAAGTAAGAGTTTTGTAGAACTCTTCCCCTCCATGGTGCATAATGTGTTACAGTAGCCTGGAAGACTTACAGACTTAAATAGAAAACTTAGTTCCCATTACACGTGACCTACTTGTCAGCTCTGATTTTCACTTTTTCAGTATGAAAGCAATGATTCAGATTTGAAATATATCTCCAGTAACAAAAATCTGGACTGGAAATATTAGTGGAAAAATCCATTTGGTTCCCCAGCAGCACTCTCAAGAGGGAGGAAGTTGAACGCAGCCACTCAGTTCTCTTTTTTTTTTTTCTTGCAGAAAATGACATCAAATTTTGCAGAGTCCAAATTAAACTTTACTGTTAAACTGACTGGAACTTTAAACTTGAAAGTACTCACTTGGCTTCATTGTCGTTATTTTCTTTTTTCTGTAAAGTTCTCCAATAGTTCTGTGAGGAACAAACTTGTTCTCAGGTTTGTGCTAGTGAGTTTTCACCAGCGGACAGCAATTTATGTAATATTTATGGATAACAATCCTTGAATTGGTGACCGGTTCTGAAGTCATTTGTTTTCCTAAATGTCCTGCACTTTGTCCTCATTGCAGGGCTTGTTTGGGCCAGTGTTTCAGCTACAGCGTCCCCAACACCTTCCCCCAGTCCACGGAGTCTCTGGTGCACTGCGACTCCTGCATGCCGGCGCAGACCCAATGGGAAGTGGTAAGAGTTATTCCAGCTACAGCTGAGGAGAACCTGAGGTCTGTGTGTTTATCTCTCCCTATTCTCCCTCATATACTGACGGAATCCAGGCTTCCCACAACAAAGGCTCTGTAGTCAGGTGTATGTAGTTTGGATAGCGGCCAGGTAGACTAGGCGGGTGGCGACCACAGGTAAGGTCGCCTCAGATTTCGGCGGCAGATTCTTGAGGCCCGCAGATGTGACTGTATAGATATGTTCAGGTTTGGGCTGTTTTTGCTGAAGGAGACAAAGTCTCCACGGTCTCTCCCTGTAATCATCAGGAAATTGATGTTTACGTCTGTGGTTCAGATTGTTGTTGCTGAACTTTCAACAAAATTCAGTTTGAAATAAAACAAAGTCAGCGCTCATGAAAGACGATACTTTTTCATGCTCGCCAGGCTCGGACGCTCCATTTGGATAGATGGGGAATTTGTGTGTGGTCCGGAGAGGCGGTGGAGTTGTGCAATGCTGAGGTTTATTGGTGGCTTTATTATTGCCTGTTTATTTTATTCTAATGTTTTCCCTCAATATTTCTTTATTTTTAGTAGAATACTACCATGATACAACTGTAGTTAACTAAACAAATGCCTTTCTAAATAAAATCTATATATAAACTAACAAAATTAAACATAGATCACACAGTTATTAACAGAGGACAATCGTGCGTGTGCGTGTGTGAGAACAGGTGACTCTAGATTGCCCCGACTCCCCTAATGTGGACAAACTGGTGGAGAGGATCTTCCATTGTAGCTGCCAGTCATGCAGTAAAGAAGGTGTCCAGGAGAGGGCGCTGATGCAGCTGTATCCGGCCGACGTCGCCAAGGACGCGCCGTCATTATCAGACCCCCCGAGCGTCCTGGAGTCCCAGACTCACCTCCTGCTCTCGGCGGACGCAGACCCCCACAAGCACGCTCACCCCCACACAGACCATCACATTCTACCGCACACATCGGACGGGGGGTAGATCCGACACTTGATGCTTTCTGTCACTTTCCCCTTTTCCTTGCTCTCCTTCTTCCTATCTGTAGTGTTTCAAAAGCACTTTGAAAGTTTGGCTTTACTTTGTTCTGAAATGTTTTACTCAATGCACCCGTGGGGGGAAAAAAAGAGGAGGTCACTGTTGTGTCCACTGCTTAATTCGTGCCACCACACCAGCCTGTGCGTGCACGTGCATGTGGACGTGACTGTTGATAAACTGTAGCGTCGTTACTCTGACTTTGATTTAATGCAATAAATTCTGTTGTTGTGATACATGCTTATTTGTATTCTGGTATTTAATTTTTTCTGCAACACGGGACAGCTCAAAAGACACAAAATCCTTGAGAGAAGAATAAACACAGAGCCTCTGTTCCCTGTTTTATGATCATTCCCCCGTAGCATCAACTGGCTGCTGTTTTCTGATGCAAAGCCTTGTTTTTGTTTGACCAGCAAAAAAAAAAAAACGATTTTAGGCAAAATGGAAGTGTAGCTGCTGGCTTTCAAGGTTGGAATACTGTTAAGATACTGCAATGGCAAAATGTGCAAATGAGGGTATAATAAAACTGATATTCTAATAAAATATGAAGATTGACACATTTATGTCTGGAAGTTCTCAATTTTTTTTTTTTTGTTTGGTTTTGTTTTGTTTGCTTTTTTCCAAAAGCTAATGGGCTTCTATGAGGTCCTTGAAGATGCTTTACCTCGGATCCAAATGGTTCTTTAAAGTGAAATCGCGCTCTTTTTGTTTTACTGAACAGGTTTAGGGTTCCACAGCAAAGCTCAATGGGAAAGATGAGATGTTTAATGAGCGAGCTGTGAACGTCACAGGAAATAGCAGAACCTGAACCGTCTGTGTTCTCAGGTCATCCAGCAGGGGGCAGCAGACCTCTGTAAAGATGCCGATCTTTCGCTCTCGCTCGGGTTTTTCTCACTTTATCACTTTCAGATCTTCATCCCGAGAACAAACCTTTCGTTTCATCCTCTGTCGTCTCTCTCTGTGTTGCCCCGTGTAATTAAATTTTACCCGCAGAGGACCCAGAGTCGCTGCAGGGGAAACAAATCGATCATTGTTTTATCAGGGTTCTGCTGATGCTCCGAGCAGACAGACTCCTGCAGGAGAACCTCAGAGAGAGTCATGGACACGTCGCAGCTTATTACACTTGTCAGCTTCTTCCTGTAATACTGCGTTATATGCAGCATTTAATAACAAATATTTTCTCATGGTTTTGTGACCTTTGACATTTAATAAAACAGCAAACTAACGTTATAATAATCACCATCAAAATTAATGTTAAAAATAGCATTTGATTCAGTGATTTGCCTTTTTCCTGTGTTAAATGCTGGTGATTTTCAGCGCGTATGTTGATCTTGGATCAGTTTTGCTGCTGCCATCAGAATCCATCAAACACAACACGGATTCTTCGCCGTTTATCAGCTCTCAAACCTTCTCTGGTCGCGTGTTTTACATGAATGTGGGAAAGTGCTGAGTGTTCCACAGGCAGAAGTCTGGATTTACAGATCGCTCCTGCGCGCAGACGACCGCGATTCGCCTGTTGATGCTGACGCGGGGGCGCGCGCGCAGCGGGGACGCGCACCCACGGAGAGCCGGTCTCCCACAGACGCGCGGCGGCTCCGCAGCAGCGCAGGGTCCAGCTCACCGGTGCATGTTTAGAGCTGCGGGGCCCAAACTGAAGCTGCCCTTTGTGGTTTCCAGTGACAGCGGAGCGTCTTTGAACAGACCAGCGGGAGAAGAATTTAACATCCAGGCGACGGAGAAACGACATCGTAGTACCTGAAGGTAGGGAAGAGAATCCGCCTTTGAAGGTGTTGCTTATGGATTTATAGAGACTCACAATATGTTCATGGTGATGATCCCCCCCCACACACACACACAGACACACGGCGTGTCAGGGGTCCTGGGTCGGCATTCATGGTTGTGATGCTTTTATTTAAAAGTCTGTGGGTCACAGTCTCTCCTCTTATTGTCTGTCCCCCCCACCCCAACCCCCCAGGGCCGATTGCTTCACCAAAAATACAATATAATATAAAATATGATCAAACAATGAGTTTAGGATCCAGGAGGCAGGAGAGCCGTGACCTTTCCTTGGTCAAAGGTCTAAGCAGCCTTCATCCCATGCAAAATTCTAGGTTGCTTACTCGGTTACGTCGTATTCCAGCGTCTCTCTAGGCTGGTGGGATTGATCAACTTCCCCCACAGGCAGCAACTAGAGGAAGGAATACAGGTCGTTGCAAAAGGATGGCATGTGTCCAGTTTCTGCTTTACATTTGAGCCTCTCTCGACACGGTTCAGCAGCATCTCTATGCACCGTTGAAAGCGCCTCTTTGTCTGATGAGGGTCATTTAATGACGTCTCAAAGGGTTTAGCTCGAAGGCGATTCACTGACGCACTCGTGGGTTCGAGATGATGGAGACGTTTCACAGCCCGGATCAAACGTTGTAACTGACCGCCTGTTTTCAGGGGATTTCTCATTCCTTCTTCATCATCAGTTTTAGTCTCAACCACATTTGTGGCTCCAAAAACGAGTAAAATACTTTTATTGTACATTCCCAGCGATTCCTAAAAAGAAAACAAACCATAAATCCACATGGAAACAGTGGCGAGAACAGACGTTGAACGCTCCTGATGGTAAAAGGTTTCAGTCTGATCTGTTTAAAATGGCTCATATTGGCATCCTGTCCTGTTAGTAGCGATAAAGCTTTTATCAATAAGATCGACCAGTAGCATGTGTGTGTGTGTGTGTGTGTGTCTGTCTGTCTGTGTGTGTGTGTGTCTGTGTGAGAGAGAGAGCATCTGTGTTTGGTCAATAGCAGGTCCTCATTTCCATAGTCTAATGACTTATTGGCTGTTTCTATGGCAAAGTAAAACCTGGTGAACGTTGCATATTTACACCTGTGCCGAACATGATTGATATACGTTGTTTATTAAACCTCAGTGTGTCGCAGGATGTGCGGCGTGGACCTGGAACTGGACGATGGAGGATCAGGCGAGGAGGAGAAAGAGGAAGACCTCTGGGTGGAGGAGGGGGTGAAGATGCTGCCCCCTCCCGTGGCCCACAGCGGGGACAGCGCGTGGGGCGGCCGCAGGGGCAGGTGCTGCTGCGTGGCCTGCGGCGCCGCGCTGCTCCTGTGGAACCTGTGTGTGGTCTCGGCCTGCCTGCTGCTGCTGGCTCTGGTCTTCTCTTTGGTGCTTCTGCCGGCCTTGCTGCTGCTCTACACCGGCTTCCTCTGCCACTCCAGGGTGAGTTCATCCACCTGCTCAGGTGTGGGGGCCAAGTTCTGCCTCTCTGATTCGTGACCGCTGCCGATACCCTCCTGATGGGAATTATCAGCGTAAATCATGTGCAACCTCCAACATCATCAGCTCGGATCGTGGCACCGGTGCAGCGTGCTGTGTAAAGAATTCATGACGTTCTGCAGCTTAACAGACGATGTGCCAATGCTCCGCAGCTATGCCGCTCTGTAACTGCAGCCCGCGGTTGGTTTATCAATTATTGTGGCTTTTACTGTCGAAGCCACTGAATATTACCGGCTCAGTCGCTTGCACTTCCACAGTGAGCCATTCATTCATCATGCCGCTTTCTCCAGAGGTTTCAGCCACAAAAACTGGCAGTTTTTCACAAGAAAACCTTCCACTTTGCATCAGGCGACACAATGACGGAAAGGTGGCGAATTCACACCTAAACGATGTGATGGATACGGAGGAAGGAGAGTCGGCGCTGCGCGTTTGTGCACCATGTGTGCAGGAACACAGCTGCAAATGAACGATAATGCACTATACTGGGAGGTACGTGCACAATCAGGGCCTGAGAGGCAATCTCAGGCGCGCACGTGGCACCAACTCCATTAACAGTGTCGGGAATCATTCTTTTTTTCAGTGCACGTAAGAAGTGACGGCTAAAGTCCACAGATGGAGCCTGTCAGTGTTTGGTGTAGTGAGGCAATTAAGAGAGTCAGAGTGTTTGTGTGTGTGTGTGTGTGTGTGTGTGTGTGTGCATGTGTGTGTGTGAGAGAGAGAGAAAGAGCGAGAGTCAGTTTGTGTGTGTAACCATGTACATGTAAGGACCAGAACATTCCTTTTAAATGAAGGGACAAAGTCACTCTGAAAACCTGTGTGTGTGTGTGTGTGTGTGTGTGTGTGTGTGTGTGTGTGTGTGTGTTAAGCACACACACATTAGCCGCTGGCAAAGTTCATCTTGACAAAGCAGTGAAGGGTATCGAAGAGAGAAACCAAGATGCCAATGCCAATTGTCACCACGCCCTCTAGAGGCTTACCCCCCCCGTGATTATCACTCTGTTTTTCTAGGTCCTCCATGCTCCCTTTGCCATCTGCCGTTACCTTGACGACAACAGCTGCTCTGCCCTCATCATTCTGGGGTTTGTGATGATGTCCCCCCTCGTGGTTGTGGCAGCTGCCATCTTCTGCGAGCTGCTCCGAAGGCTTCGGCTCCTCCTCCTCATTCAGCCCCTCAAGCGCGCGCGGTACCGCGGCCCGCTGCTGGACTGGACAGGCGGCGTCCACGCCTGGGTCTGAGCGGACGGACGGGGAGGGTCGGCGAGCTAACATCGGAACGTCGGAGGGTGGGGCATTGGTCAGTGGAGACATGTCTGAGCAAGGCTGTGTCCAAATGTTGTTGAGGCGTGTCTGGAGGAGACGTCTGACAAACAGAAGCAAACTAAGAAGTTTAATTAGGATGTTTGAATTTGACCTTTTGTTTGTAATGTGGTAGCATCATTAGCATTAGCTGGGTGAGCGAGGACAGAGGTTTTTATTTTTAAAAAAGTGCCAAAAAGTTTTTTGGATGAATAGTTGACTAGAAAAACTGGCCGTTCAGTGTGAGTTTTACGTTAAACAAGAGAAATCAATAATCCATCTGTGGCTCTGTGGATAAATATTCACATCCTTTCTTTCAACAATTCTCCTTTGTGCTAAAACGCTGTTTTCTATTGAAACATTATTTTGTGTAGTTTGTTGGCATCTGTTCCTCTTAGTTCCCTTCGGATTGTAGATTTGTGTGTAAAAAAAGAAGCCTTATTTTCCATATTTCAGACAATTATACATGAAAATACATGCATTTCCTGCTACTTGAACTGTGTTGTGCACAAATATGGTGAATTATCTACATGGTCATGACTAAAGATTAAAAAGCCACTTCACAACGTCCAACAGGCTTTTGCTTGCTGTGTCCACTGCCCGCGGGAGGCAGAACAGACCCAGTTCACAAGTTTAATTTCATGCAAATCAGCAAATTGGTGAGTAAGTAAGTGAGTAAATTTAGATTTGCCAGTTTTTCTTGTCGATTTGCTTTTCTGTTTCATTAAACGTTGAAAATCGAGCTGCTGTTTTTATTTTTAAGCCTCCAATGACCTCAAACGGAACCTCCCAGTAAAGGCATAGGAAGCATGATAAGATGGATTCCTAAAGCGATCCATATGGTTTCCCAATGTTTCTACGCTACAGTGCCCATCACGGTGGGAACACGGGCCAGTAGAAGTTATGAAAGTCATCTGAAGGCTAAAATTAGCCATCACCTCGCAGTAGCCTATCTGAGCAGCGAGTAATTACCAGGCAAACACGTAAAGTTAAATGAGGGAGCAAATCAGTTCAAGAGAAAATAAATCCCCGCATCACCATAGAAACATTGTTTGACCACATCCAAGGCTGCAGCTCATTTATGTTCGTCCAAGAGCGTCTTTGCTCCCACTCAGGATTATAAACGTGTCCTTGCATTAAATCCAGCGCAAACAGAAGGTTGTGCGCAGTCAGTGAATGAGAACGACGATCCTTTTCCATCCTTTTCCACCTTTTCCAGAGTGAAAGAGCTGATCCGCGACCTGAACCGCGTCCCTCTGCAATCACCCTCCCGCCAAATCAAACAGTGTTTTTAAATGAACTCTCATCTACCTCTATTTAAAGAAGGTTCGGCCGAGTTGTGACACCTGTTTTTGTGTCCGTACGGGCAGTGACAGAGCAAATAAACCCAAAGCTTGGTCCACAGATGCCTAAATGACCAAACACATTTAGGCCCTGCCTGTCCTGCAGAGACCGACCGCTGTTGCCAATGCTGGAGAATACAGAGGGATTTTTACCAGAAAGCAGCCAGCTGTCGGGACAGGAAGCACCTCCCGGGCTGGAGTGAGGAGGGCTGGAGGAGTTTAAATGGAGATGAGTGTTTGTCAGAGTGTAAAATCTCATTAGCTGTGGAGGACTCAAATTTTAGACGTGCTAACGAACTGGATGGAGTCAGTGTTTTGTAAAACACAGCACTTCCTGTTGATCTGGGCTGGGCCTGTGTGAGTTTCAGCTGCAGGTTTATGGAATACAAAGTGCTCCTTTCCAGCAGGTTATCATCGATTCCTTGGTAACGGAGGTAATCAGGGCTAATCACGCTCACTGTCACAAACTGTGCTCACTCACAATCACGCGCAATCACCCCGGCCGAGGCAGGGGAGCACACGAGCACGGCGTTTTAAGAAGAGCCGAGCTTCGTTGGGCAGAAACGCCGGCCGTCAAATATTTTCAACCCACACTCGATTTTTTTGAGGCTGTTCCCTTCTGAAGCACTCTTGTGGAAATTAATCTGAGCTATGAGCCACTTACAGCTGATTCTCTTAGTCCATTTTCCACTCCTGTGCTCTTCACACATACACGCACACACACACACACCCTGCAGGAGACACTGGAGCTCTGGTGTTATTATCCACCTCATGTCTCACCTCCATCCTTGATGTCTGCTCGCCCAAAATAAATGGAAACATATGTTTTTATTGGCCATTATCTCTTTTTTTAACACCTCCTCCAAACCCTCGCGATCTGGTAACCGTGCGGCCCACTTGTTTGCCCATTATTTTTTGATCTCCATTTTCCTGTGTGATTCGGGGCCGTCCCAGACCGTAGACGACCATCAGGGGAGGCAGGTAGGCCATAGTTTGGTCGTGAACAGCCTCAGCTAAAATTCTAACGGTGATATTCAGGATGCCGATCTCAGCGTGACAGCCACGACTCGCCTCGCTGGTGTTGTTGTGCCGTAGATCGATCGCCCGTATTGACGTCGCCGTAGCCTGTGAGTCCCTGTGGTTGTCAGACTGCAGACGTCAAGCTGGGTGTCGCGCCAAAGTTTATGAGCTCCGCGTCGCCCAGTTTGTCACGATATGGTGTTATAAGATTACTAAAAGCCCACAGTGTGTACTAGGCACACACTGGGACTAATTTCAGATCAAACAGTCCATAATCATTGTCATGTATTGCTAAGCAACAAGACCGCCGGTGAAGAAAATGGGCCTTATTTGCCCATGCTTGAGGTAACCGATGATAGTGAAGCATTTGGAAGATGTCTGTGTAGATTCTCAATTGGAAGATTTGATAAATCAAACTAACAGTTCTACTCCTCAGTGAGGTGACGTTCCATGTTCCAAAAGCCAATTTCCATAACCAAGGATTGGACCGCCAAGGCCCCCGCCTTGGTCCACCGCCCAATCCACACTGCACCGGACCCTTCATGATCCTCCTGTGGGTGGTGGGTCCACTGGAGATGGGAGTGTCCACATAGCTGGTTCGGGCTGGGCCCGGCCGGGCCCCATGGACGTAGGCCCGGCCAAGCACCAGGGTGGGGCCCCGGTAACCCTCCGGGCCGGGTACTGACGTCGAAATCCTCAGAAGTGTACTCAGACAGGCGCACGAACCAAGTTCACCACAAATTGAGACCAGAAGCCAACGTTGCTTTTCAACCTTGTACAAGGGGGGCTCCGCTCCGTCCCAGACACGTCTGCTGATCGCGCTGTCCCGGAGGGAGTCTCTCTCCCCCACCCAAGTTGGTTCTTTTATTAAACTCAGCACAAGACACAGTAAAAGGCGTTTCCATGGTTACATAGTTTACATCAGCTCAGTCACGTTGCACATATTTTGGCTATATCGAAGCGGCCCTCAGCCTGTGCACAGGTGCACAGCCTTGAGAGCCCTAACCCAAACAGATATCACACATTGTTATTTTGTTCTCTTCACACACTCACTTATGTGAGCTTCAACAAGCTCACATAAAGTTTCCCAGTTTACCCCAGTTGATCCTTCTCACATTATCCATGAAACTACTCTACTTTAATTAAAATAGCTATAGCATAAAAGGCAATTCGCGATATTTTACAACAGTACGCGGGTTCCCTTTTCGATGTTCCATGATGGGTCTTGTGAACCATTCTTTGTCTGACCATTCACCTACGACCAATCTGCCTTGGGAGACCCTACCAGGGGCAAACTGCCCCGGACAGCATAGCTCCCAGGCTCATTTGGGTACGCAAACTCCTCCACCACGAGAAGGTGATGGTTCACGGAGGAGCGGTTTGTTATCAGATTAATGGTCGGGTTTGTTGCTGAAGACACGCTCTCACGTTGACTGTAAAGGTGCCATTTATAATCCCGCCAATACACTTTTGCATCGTTTAAAAACTTCCCAGTGTTTTTTTTTTTTTAATGGGACTTATTTCAATTTTTGACTTATTTCAAAAACATAGCGTGCATATAACAACGCCCTCTGTTTATAATGTCATCAACAGCAAAAAGCAATATTCTGAAATTAACATTCATGACACACACAAAGCTGAGTCATTTTTATTTTCCAGTTATTCCATGGCTGAACTGGTTTGGATGTTGTTTTGAATGTGACCCTCAGCAACACTGATATTTGCTGCTTCCACTAATGTCAGACTCCCATTATGCCCTTCCAGGGAGAGGATAAAAGACCACTTTAGGCCCAGGTATCGTCCCCCCTTTCATCTCCTTTCAGTCCGCAGCACAATTCTCGGGGTCTTTACCGAGCGCCGGTGTTGTCCACCCTCGTCTTTCTCTCACTGTGCGAAAATTAAAAATCCATTTTCCATCACGCTGTTCTCGTCCGCTCATGGTTCTGAAACCGACTCCTGCGGCTACGTGATAAAAGAGGGATCCTAGTGGGCTTTTTCATCAGCCCTGATTCCATCTTCGCCCAGGGACCCACGCTGCACCTCCCGGTGGTAATTCTGCTGGCAGGAACATGCGTTTCGGGTGTGCTGCTGTGAATAATCATTTTCAGCAGCTGTAATGTGCTGACATTGCAATAACAGTTTAAATTGCTTATTTATATTCACCTCGTCTCGCCTCAACTGCTCTCACCTCTAAGACCTTTGCTTTAGCCTCTCTTAGCCCACTATGTTAGGCCAGTTAGCTAGAAATTAGCCGAATCCTATGGAGGTTTAACAGGTAATTCATCCAATGCAATGCACCCTCTGGTCCAGTTTTTAATCCCTTAATCTGACTATCCTCGTCATCCGGATGGCCCCATCAAACCCTTGTGTGACTACAAAGTTGACTTTGTAGACTTTTAACTTTACAGATGAAGCTCTGCCGCTGATTTCTGATCTTGCCGGGGAGGTGGAACCCCTCCATTGTTCTTCTGGAGGCAGGTTGTGATGGACTAGTGATGATAATCTGCAGCCCACTTTCTTTCACATCCAGTCACATCAAGACATGCCCACACATTCCTGCTCTGAAAAGGAGCAGAGCTGCATTCAGATAACGCAATTGTCTGATGGTATCGTTCTCCTGCCCGCACCCAGTCAGAACTTCTAAAGATCAGACTAATGGACACTGTTTCTTAGAGCACATATCTGTTACCTTCATCATGAGGTGAAACAGGTTTCCTTTTTTTGAAAACAGATAAAAACCTTCAAAAGGTTGTAATGGAAGAGCAATGAAGGTCAATTTTAGGTGTTCAAATTGGTCAAATTGGTCAAGTTGTGGCAGTGGCCGAGGTATAAACACGTTCCTCAGGATACGGCACTTAAATGACAGTGATTCAAAACCTGTTTAATCCTGCCTAGATTGTCAGTCGTCATGTGTGTAGGCCCATCAGATTAGGCTAACAGGTGGAGACCGTTCAAATCATAAATACACCAGCAGGAACATGCCCTAATTCCAAAGCTTGCTTTCTTTCTTTCTATATTACACATATGCTTCCTACCATCTTCTGCAGACTGCAGCTTATTCCTAGTCAGGAACACACACACACTGGAAAGGTCACCAGTTCAACAGGACAAACACACCATCGTGGGGGGGAGCTGCTGAACCTGGGTAGAATGTAATATGCTGGCAGATCTTCCGTCAACAGTTTATTAAGCAGGTTGTCGCTCAAGAACATCCATTATTGATACTAAACAAGATCATTTTTTTGGTAAATAAATTACATTTGGTAGGAGCTGAGGACAGGCGCAGAGCCCTGAGCCCCACAGAAAGGAGCTAACAGGAAACGTTCGGGGTTGAGCACCAGCAGAGCTGCAGAATCACTAGTCAATTATAGCTGCAGACAGTGGCGGCGGAGCAGAACGACAACGTGACAGCTGTGGGGTTCACAGGAGAGACCTCCAGGTGACTGTTGTTGGGTTCTTTAATGCTGGATGGCATCAATAAAGTCGTTAGTTATTATAATCTGGTGTGCGCTCATTTTCTTCTACCGCAGCCTCGCGTGTGTGATTCTATCAGCAAAGATCAGCAGACAATAAGCAGCTTTTAATGCTCCTCTTGGTACTGGAACAGGTTGACTATGAAGCGACAGCGGTTGTTTGGGCCTGTTGACACATCCCACTGATTGTTGTGATTGTTTATATGCTCAATATTCTGAATATTCTCCGACCGGGTCGGGGTCACAAGTCAGCAGTGCAGCCCAGAGCCTCCTCAACTCCAGCTCCCCTGAGCGATCATCAAAGCGTTCCGGAGCTGGATGGAACTGTGCCCCCCCCCAGAGTCGTCACGACCATCTGCTTCTCCCCTTTTAAACACCCCACCGCAGTTCTCCGCCACCCCAGAGGCATCAAACAAACAGTTTCACTCCACCGCTGAACGTAAATCCCAGTTTTTCCGAGGAATCTTTTCCATTAGTTGACAGGGGCGATTAATTCACCTCTGTCTTCACAGAATCACCCGTCTGACTCTTTATTCCTGCTCGCAGGTGGCAGCGTCAGCTCACACCTGCATACCCGAACGCAACACCCTCATCTAACTACACAGGAATTCAACTGTTTTTATTTAACTGAGGACTAAGCTTTAGATAGATGGGCGACGAAAGGCTGGAGCTGCTCGATTAAAGATTTTGTGATTACAGCAAAGTCGTCTGAACAGTCAATATTGGTGATAAATAAGCAGCAGCGCTGTGCTAAAAGCCAGTAATTACAGAGTGGATCAGCGGAGCCGAGAAGTTTAGACACCAGCAGGAGCATATGTCCTCTCATCGGGTCCAGCTGCTGTGTCCAGCGCGTCCATCGTCCCTCGTGAAGGTCAACCACTCAACAAGGTCGTGGAGCAGGACTTTAAGTTGACCTGAAAAACTGTTGGCAAAGCAGAATCTGAAAGAGAGGCTGCTAGTAAAAAATAGAGCCTGTATTGATGTTTTTATCAACTAAGAAGCCTTTTAGTTTATTAAAATTTCCAACCGAAGTGACACCGCAAGCATAAAAATGAACTGCCCCACTTTGGTCAGCAAACCAACAAAAAGGATGACTCGTCCATGAAAGGTTAACTGAGAATGTGATTACTAATGACCTTTCATAGGCACATACACACACACACACACACACACACACAGGCACGCGTTCATGCAGACCCGCTGACATTTTAAAAACAAAATCTGATATTTTTTATCAGATGTTGAAGGGATATTTGCTGGCAGCAGCAGACGATTCTCCTCCGCTGAACATCTGGCTGGTCACACCGGCGAGGGGCCGCACAGGCTGAAAGCCTTGTTAGCGGACTGAAACACTGATTGAGCAGTCGAAGACGTTGCCAGGCGCTGTTGCAGCGACGTCATTTTCCTTTGATGTGAGTCCCTGATCAATAAAACAGACAACAAGCGAAGCGATGCGAAGGGCTTCATCACCCAGGGTAAAATAGCCGGTGTCCGTAATACCGACATTGAGTGACTTCTGGTTTAATTGTCTGTGTGTGTGTGTGTGTGTGTGTGTGTGTGTGTGTGTGTTTAGGATCAACATAATGAAACATCGTGTTTGGACAATCAAAGGTACTAGCTGATGTTATTTGGGCTCAACGCTGATGAGGCTGACTGACGGAGACGCTCAGACTGTTTAAATTGGAAGAAGCCAAATTGGCTCGACTTTTTAGCCAAACCTAATAATTACGAATGATTTTCCTTCCCGGCAGAGAATTTTCTTTCCTCCGTCTTTAAATGCATCAGCATGTTTCACTTCTCTAATCTTGCATATTAGCATCCACAGGCGCCTTAAATAATTAAATGGCTCACACTTTTCCACATCGCCCCTCTCAGGAGAGAGCGGTTTAAATCCATATAGATAATCAAGTGCGATTAGCATCACATCAATATTTAACAAACTCTCGTTCTACGCTCGTGCGTCCTTGTCTGGAATCGTGAAGGAAAAGCTGCTTCCTGCACGTTCTCCATCAGAGGCAGGCGGGCGACGCAGCAGCAGGTCCGGACAGGCCGCGGAGCGTCGGGGAGGAAGGAGGATGAGAGGAAGGCTCCATCCATCCATCCCTGGTGGCTCCTTATTAAGTAGAGGCCCATCAAATCGATAGCTGTATCGTTCCGTGTCGCGTGTTTAAGAGGCTGAAGAGGAAACTGCTATTTCCTGCAGCACCAGCACCGACGGTGAAGACACAGATGTGGCTCGAATGTTCCCCGACTCTGGTTTCATCTGTCTGTGTGTTCATGTTGCTCTTTGTTCTCTCTCTCTCTCTCTCTCTCTGACCTTCATTGTTACACACACACGTTCTCACCTCCCATGATGCTCCCTGATTCATGTGTGTATGGGTAAATATTTGTGCTGGACTGATTGCTGGTCCAGCGCCGGTGTGGTAGCCGTATTCCTCTAGCTTTCATCGTTAGAGGACTATACGGCAACGTGAAGCTGTTGTCGAAAGGTTGGAGTGAAAACATGACCTGCTACCTGCTAACATCCCAATAATTATTGCACTGCTTGGCTGAAATTGTCCCGTTCCGCTTACAAATCCTATTAATTTGTCAATAATAAGCAGCAGACGGCGTGAATGGAGCACCCGAAGCTCAAGGCAGCGTTTGGATAATGCGGGTCCACATATACTGTCGTTTAACTGGTCACAGTAACTGTAACTATGTGTCCTGTCTCATCCGAGCAGAACTGTTTTACAGCCTGATAAATGCTCCGTCGCAGGAGAGGAATAAGGAAATGAAGAGCAAATCTATAAGCTAGTTTTTTATTGGCTTGTGTGGTAATATGCAAAGTTGTTTTTTTTTAAAAAAGGGACAACCCCAAATGACTCAATGCTGGAAAAATAATAAGCAGATCCAATTTTGTGTGTTGCTTGTTATTACAGGAAGCTAGAGGCTAAATCATCCCTGCAGAGAAAAAAAAAACATATCCAATTGCAGCATTGTGAGATTGTTTACCCTTTTATGTTGGTGACATCAGAGCGTGACACATGAAAGACGACTTCTCAAACGAGAGCGCTCAGGGGAAACACGACACAACACGTAGGCCAACTTTTCTCAAGAATAAAACAGAGAATTCCAGTGTAATGAGGTCTCATAACATGTTATATCACGCTTGATGAACTGCACCCTCAACCGCTCATTTGTCTCATCTTCAAGCGATCACAACAATCCCCAGATTAGATTAGTTTTATTCTAATAATTACAATCTCTCTTCGGCTGCACTCTTTTGAGCATCGGGGCGTTTTCAGGAGGCGGCTGGAGCGACCAGAGATCAGTCTGGTATGTGAACAAAAATGTTTGATATCATTTATCAAACGTCTGAATCTGCAGGTTTACCCCCCCCCCCCCCCCCCCCCCCCCCTAATATCTGCAGCCAGGAGCCAGACTGAAGCTGGGGAAGGGAAAGCAACCTCAAACGTTCAGCACCTGAACTGAAGATTGTGAGTCATTTATGTGGATCTGCTGCTATTAGTGTGTCTTAAAATACAACCTAGGCCGGATCAGTGGATGAAGGTACTAAAGCGATGTCATCTCTCATTACTGGGGCTTCCCTGTCCTTTAAACAAGCTGGCAATTAAAACGGAGAACGAAATGCGCCGACAAAAGTTGCTTAACTTAAGAGTTTGCCTGAGATGTTTAATAGAGTCCCTCGTTTTCATGTGGGGGGGGAAAACAAAAGCAATTCATCGACACCAAGTGGATGGCGTCCACTTCCAGAAGGCCAACACCCAGGTAGAGGTGGCCCTTTATTTCCGGGCTGGGCTGCAGCAGGAGGAGGAGTGAGGTGATCTATAAAGAGGGAGAGGTGAGGAGACGGGAGGGGCATTAAAGGAACTCCCTTCAGCTGTTTACGACACATCAGAGATGGCGTCCAGGGGCTGACGCTGGAGCATCCAGGCCATGGACGCTGCTGACAGGTGATTTCTCCACCTGCTTTTGCCATAGTTCACGTCCTGCGTGGTGCTCAGAAAGGATGAGGGCCTTTTTAATTTGCTGCGCTTTTATCTGGGCGACCTTCCAGCAGAGCAACATGCAGCTTCCCATACCTGCAACAGGTAAGTTCAGGCCAGATAACGCTCCAACAGAGGAAATAAATCAAACTGTTTATCCATTAATATACCGCAGTACACAGAGATATCAGGTTCCAGAGTCCAGCGAAAAAGGAAGTTACAGTTTTTGCCCTGGATTAACCAGGAAAATTAATGATCAGTGACATTTTAATCAGTCACAACAAAGTGTTTTCATTTCTGCAGGTCGGCTCTAAACAGGATGTCACATGACCTACTGTAAATGATTGTGGGAGCATCCCATAATCACACTGTGTGCCAGTTTCTAAATCATGATATCAGGGCTAATGGGAGGGACTGGCTTTACTGCGGTTTATGAGTGCGTTCAGGCTGTCTGCAGCCTATTAAGGGAATTCTGTAGATATTTTTTTAATCTGCTAGTTTTAAGAATCAGTTGCCAAATGATGAGACGCTAAATGATCTCTGGATGATGCCGAACTGGCCTTCCCGTCCAGGTTTGAGCTTCATCTTGTTTGAGAAACTCCCAATTCAGAGGTAGAACACGTCCATAGATGCTCCTGCAGTCTAGAAGCGTGGACTGTGTCCTGTAATTAACAGTCTCCTCCATAAAAATCCATCCATCTGGAACATGCTGAATAACTCAACTCAGCTAAAATGTGACCGTTTGAAAACACACCCCCGAGCTTTGAAATACGGTCAGTGCAGCTCGTCTTGATGTGGGGTTCATCCTCTGACAGCTTCTCAGCACAGAACAAATTAACTTATTTTCCTTGAATATGAGCAGCTCTCTCTCCCCCTCTTCATGTCTCTCTGCCTTTTAGCTTCCTTTATTTACTTCCGGCTTTGTTTTTCCCTGAGTTTCATTATAATGTCAAATAACTCCTCCGATTGCTATTTCCTCTTGTTTCTTTCTGATTTCATTCACTGTCCCATCACAAAGGATTACAAATAAAGTCCAAAGCTGCAGTAAAATAATGGATTTGTGCTGCAGAGGAAATAAAGTGGAGAATTAGTGCATTAGCATACAGTTTTGGATCAGCAGATTTTAAAATGCAACACCAAATATACCTTTTTCTGCCTATTATAATAGGCTCGTGCGGGTTTAAAACAGAGAATGGGACATGTCCAAAGCTTCTATTTGAGTGGAAATGACAGCACATGCATCAAAAAAGAAAAGGGAGGATATGAGCCAAAGTTCTTTCCCAAACAGTTAAAGCAGCATAACTCCTGTAATTTAACAACCGATTAAAAATAAGAACATGATAGTGACCGACACTAAACAGGTGTTACAAGATATATCATGAGGTAGTTTAGTCTCAGGATGTACAGCCTAATCCAAAAGCCTTGACAGGTGTACCGATGACCCTGTGACAGAAACAGGAATAAGTAAACACAACTCCTGGATTCGACCGGTTTCCCTATAGAATATTATAAACAGTTCAGATATCTTTTGTCCAGGGACCTTTATTTAATGATCCCTTCCATCAACCTCTGATGAGGCTTTAATTACAATCATTACATCTGGATCTTTACAACCCTCTAACGATCAGAATATAAGTTTATTCGGTGTAGACTGCAAAATGCTGTAAAGCCAAAATGTTGGCCACTTGTTTAGAGAACATTTTGCCAGGTATTCGTACAGATCGAGTAGGGTTAATGAAAAATAGAGCATGAACAGATAATTTGCCTTCCAAGTGGAAACTGTTTACAGGAACATAAGCACAAATTTACACAGAATAAGATCATAGAAAGAGGTTCTTGGACCCCAGTAAGACGGAAAAGATCAGGCCTTGTTGTGGTGGAAATGTCAAAATGATGCTGTGCTACATTGTTGGTGAGAACCGAACACTTCTGGGTGTTTTTGTACATACTCTAAGTGATTGTTAAGAAAGAACCCCATCAGTCTGTCCCAGGCTGCCTTTACTGGTGATAAAGGACAGAGAACAAACGTACCAAAAGGGAAATTCTCTGATTTCATCGTTGGTCAGCAAGATGACGGCTGATTTACTTACCTCTGGTATTCTATTTGTATTTAATCTTGTTTAGTTTACTCATTTTATTTAGGTATTTTTCTGTCTCAGAACTTAGCGCCTTGATACTTCATTTATGTATAAAATCCATGTTTGCTTTTTTAATGAAGTAACATTGTGTGATTGTCATGCACAAAATTAAAAACTCCAATTAAAATCTAGAATTTTCTAAACAAAAACTGACATTTCTAACAAAAACCTTGGATAAACATAATTTATTGGTTAGATATTAGTGGCTAATTAATGGCATCAATGTGAAATGATTAGTCCAGTTTTCAGAATCTGCAATAAAGGTGAATAGGCTCCCTCAGTTCACTTAACGTTCATGTTACACATTTAGCTCCCATGTGATCCATTTGATCTCCACAACTTCACAAAATGATGCGTTTCTCCTTTTTCTTCCAGAAGCTAACTGCTGCGAAGGGGACATCCTCCTCTTGCTGGACTCTTCTGGGAGCGTAACAAACTACGAGTTCTCACGCTTCCTCCGCTTCTCGGCCACGCTTCTCCGCGTTTTCTCCCTTGGTCGAGGCCACGTGCGGGTCGGACTCCTGCAGGTGGGCACGGAATCCAACCTGGCGTTCGGCCTGGACGTCCACACTGACCAGAGGAGCCTGCAGAAAGCCCTGGAGAGGGTGCAGCAGCTGCAGGGAGACACCAACACCGAGAACGCGCTCAGGGACGCCCAGCAGCTTCTGCGAGCGGCAGGTGGGAACGTGCCCAGAATCTTGCTGTGGCTGACTGATGGTGCCAGCCCTGGAGACGTGGGCCAGGTGATGTCAGAGCTGAAGGCAGAGGGAGTCTTTGTGTTGGCTGTGTCTGCCGTGCACGGCAACTACCGGCTGCTGCGGGACGCAGTGTCGCCGCCTTCGGAGTCACATCTCTATGTTGTGGACATAGATGACATTGAAATCATCACAGAAGACCTGAGGGATGCCATCATTAGTATGTGTGTGTGTGTGTGTGTGTGTGTGTGAGAGAGGGTGTGTGTGTGTTTGCTATTAAGAACCTAAATACTCGTTCTGCTCTGACTGTTACTATCATTTATCATTCACGTCTTTCATATTTTCCAGAAATTATTCAGGCAAACCGCCTTCAAGTGGTCAACTTGACCCCCCGCACGGCCACACTTCAGTGGCGCCCCCTGCTGACAGCAACCACTGGTTACTATCAACTCCAGTATTACTCAGTCAGGAATCCCGCCATTGGGAGCCTGCAGTATCTGTCTGGTGACTCCATCTCGGTAGAACTGACCGACCTGGTTCCTGATACCGCCTACACAGCCACGCTTCTCCCAGGGCCCAACCAGAGGCTGTTTAACGCCCTCTCTGTTAACTTCTCCACTCCCTCTGGTAAGAGAATTCTCCGCTTTAGTTTGTGATCCTCAGGTTCTGCTGCTCACCAGCTCCCTGCCCCTCTTCCCGCAGAGGTGTTGGGCCCCACCGTGGTGTCTGTGCCAGACTCCGGCCCTTACCACATCCGTGTGGAATGGGGGCCTCCGCAGGTAGCTCAGGTGCTGCGATACACGGTGGAGTACAGTGCCTTTCCCAGTGGACGCGTCCACATGCTGACCTTGCAAAGCCAACAGAACTTTTCCTTATTGACCGGGCTGGTACCGGCCACTCAGTACCTGGTGACGGTCAGTGCTCTGTACGCAGGAGGGAAAGAAAGAGCCATGTCTGTGAGGGCATGCACTAAAGAGGGTATGTTGGTTCAGAAAGGTTGTGGTGGTTCCTCTTCCCCTTCACCGTTTAGCATTTCTTTTTTTTCTTTTTTCTTTTTACAGCAACAGCAGCTCTGCCTGCCCTGCTGGACCTGCAGCTCAGCCCGGTGCCGCAGCAGGATCTGTGGCAGGTGACATGGCAGGCCCATCAGGAACACCTAAAAGGCTACTGGCTGACGTGGGAGCAAGATAAGCCCGTCGACTCCATCTCAAAGCCCTCCGCCCTCTACTTACCTCCCACAACTGGAGCAACTCACCTGTCGCACGTGTCACCGAGCAGTCGGGTGTGCATGTCTCCGGTGTACAGCTCCGGCCGTGGAGACGGGATCTGCTGCTCCGCAGAGAAACCCTCAGATTGGCGCAGAACATTCCCTTAAATATGCCGTAATACACTTTAAATGACTGAAATTGATGATTTTTGTTGTATTTAAATTCAAGGTCGTCCTGTGGCCTGTGGAACTAAGTCAATGCTTATTTATGAAAAGTATGTGTTAAATTATCAATGATGTCAATCCCACCTAATTTTTGACATTCATGAAATATATGTTATTATCGTGAGTGTATGCATTGCTGAGGGTCTGTTTTATAACAAACCCATATAGTGCTTCTCTCATAATAATAATAATAATAATAATAATAATAATAATCTACCTTCGCCGATTTTTTTACTCATTATTTAGCTGTTTATACTGCCATCTTGTGGTTATTTAATATTATTCCAATGACAATCCAAATCAGACCGACTGAAAACATCACATTTTAAATTATATTACTGACTTAAAATATTCTTTAAAACAATGTATTGAAAACTAAAAGTATAATTGTGTCATATTTGAACTAGCTTATTTGTCCAGCATCTGTTTATTAGAATAATGATTTATAAGATTTATTTTTTAATCTAAATGATTACCCATTCCATTGAACTGGTTACTGGTTGTTTCATGACATTCCAATGAGATTGGAACGTAGCTTTTTAAGAAAAAAGGATAAATGGAGGGATTATTAGTTGATTCATTAACTGGTTTAATACAAACACTTGTGCTCTTAAGTTTTGAACTTTAAGAAAGTGCATCTATCCATTTTGTCATAAACAAGATTAATTTATAACAGAGATGAGAAACTTTATGAGATTAAATGATAAAATCAGATTAATGATAATCTTTGTAGTTACTTATCAATGACGGTTTCCACTTCCCACAGGAGGATGGGCTAATAAATGAAGTTGCAAAGGAAGCACTTTTCAGGGAAGCAGATAAATCCCTTGTGTTTTATTAAACTGCATCTCGCGCTCCCAAAGCATAAAAGCTATTGCTTTTAGCATTTTGGAGGCACCTGGTTGGCAGAGACAGCTCTACTGCTGTGATGACACGGTTACCATCACCACCGGACCCTTCTCTGACTGCTCTGCACAAGCAAGCGGAGGACCTACATGGGTGCTTCACAGAGAAACCGCTCTTTTCTTGAGAAACTGGATTCCATTCAAACTTTGAGCAGTAAAGTAAGGATGGAGCGTGCGTCAAGCCTTTACATCAGCTGTTAAAAACTGTTTCAGTGACAAGAGTGATCATGGCGGTGAATTCCATGAATGAAGATGAAATGGAGCTCGTGGGGATGGGACTTCGTGTCTCTGTGTCCCCTTTTCAAACGGCATTTTACATTTTCCTGGTGTTAATGGGAATTTTGGGCAACACCACTGTGGTGGGGGTGATTGGCAAGAGCATCATAATGGACCGAGGTGGGGGACGAAACTCGGACATCATCATCGTCAACATGGCCCTGTCCAACCTGCTGGTTTCACTGATGAGGAACATGCTTCTGATCCTGTCAGATATAGGACTGGAGGTACGTCCCGGACGCAGGTGGTAGATTTCACAACTGTTGCAGATGAGAAGATGCATGTGCTGTGGTCTGTTTCACAGATGTACTCCTCCAAAGAGTGGTGCCAGTTCCTCATGGGTGTCTGGGTGTGGTTACGGTCAGTAAACGTGTGGTCGACGCTCTTTCTTAGCGCATTCCACCTGCAGACGCTCAGGCGTGTGGCTCCCATGGCTGTCAACGTCCCTGGGTCCCGAGGAGCCCCTAAGATCCTGCTCATGAATCTGTTCCTGATCTGGTTTATCAACTTGCTTTACTCCATCCCTGCTCATGTCTTCTCCACCATTGGCAACATCAACAGCACAGAAGTGAGACCGTGGAATTTTATTTACATTATAACATAATCTCTTAAAAATTCAATAAAGATTGCAAAGGTGGCGCTTCTTTCACCTTTCTTCCATCATGCACTGACTGAACTCTCTTCTTCTCCTCTCCCAGACCTTAATGCTGGTGAGCAGCACAACACGCCCCCTGCTGGGGTGTATCTGGAACTTCCCCACCAGGTTCAGCGGCCTGGCCTACGCAACCACGTCTATGGTGCTCCATGAAATTGTTCCTATAGTCCTCATGGCTTTAACCAACCTGGGCTCCCTTTACACACTCTACACCCACAATGGGATGCAGAGTTCGGTGCAGGATGCGCCCGTCATTAAACGGGTGCCTGCTGAGAGGAGAGCGGCCAAGGTAAAAGCCACATTTGAAAGTTTTGATCCACATTTCATCAGGTGTTGACTCCTCGGACCTGTTTTTTCCAGGTGATTCTAGCTCTCATCGTGCTGTTCATTGCATCTTGGGGAACCAGCATCATCTCTGTTAACTATTTCAACTACAACCAAGGCTCCTCGGCTGAGTTTCTGCTGGTGATCGCTCGCTTTGCCAACATTATCTTCATTGCCATGTCTCCTGCTGTCCTGGCAGTCGGTCACCGAGGCCTGCGGACTTTCTTCAAATCTCTTCTTGCCCACTGACCAAAAAAATAAAAAAAAGCAGCTTACCGACAGTACAGTTTTTAAAAACATTATGTTTATGGTTGTACATAAACGCATTCAATCTCAGTATCTGCTGTTTCCACCAATAAAAGAAATAAGGCAGTTTGCAGGTTTGTCTTTTGTGACAGATGAAACGATGTTTCCAGAGGCTGAATTCTTCACAGTCTGAAGACATTTTGGATTCTGTTTTTCAGGACATTAATGCTTCAATATACTTGACAACAAATGATGCAGCACGTTTTGCTCTGTGCAAGGAATATATACATTTAGGCTTCAAAGGTTTATAGATCAAATCTGGAAATATTTCAGTAAATTTATTAGTTACTGTGAGAGATCAAAAGCTAATATTGTGGCAAAAACAATGGGAATTCAGCTAAATCTTATATGCCAAGGCAGGCATCTCTGTAGTACTTTATTGTTTATGCTGAACAAAGGAAATAATTTTTGCTGCTCTTGTGTTTGGGGGATCATCTTCACTGCGGCCTTTAAAACACTGACACCAGCCCAGCATCATACTGGAGATCCTTCGCCGTAGCTTGCTGTGTCCCAGAGCCACCACCATGGGGCTGAACCCCACAAACAGAGAGGCAGAAAAGTGAGCCACAGTCAGAAGCCCCTCGGCGTGGTGTCCTCTGTCATGGTTGTAATATGTTACCGCGGCGACCTGCAGCACCCAGCAGACGACGAAAAGCGAGACCAGCAGCATGATGACTTGCGCCGCTTTGCGTTCGGTGGAGAGGTGCTTGTCCAGCTCCACGTGGGAGCCTCCAGGCTGGCTGCTGGACATAACAGCTCGGATGTGCTTCGCCAGGGCGTGCAGGGTGGCCAGGTTGGTGCAGACCATCAGCACCAGCGGCAGCACCTCATTGAGGGCCAGCGAGGCGGAGGCGAATGCGGAGCCCTGCTGGGCGGTGGGGAACTCCCAGATGCAGCCCAGCAGGGGTCTGGTGGTGCAGCTGATCACCATCAGTTCTACAGTGGCGTTCCCGTGCACGTGAGTGCTGTAGATCAGAGCTGGGATAGAGAAGGCCAGGTTTAGCCCCCAAACCAGCCCTAAAATCACCCACATGCGCCGCCTCTCACGCCGCTGCATGTCAGGCCCCATGTAGAGACGCTGCCGTTTGAGGGTGGTGCAGTGGAAGATGCTGAGGGCCAGAGTCAGCCAGCAGCCCACAGCCCGCCACCACACCCACAGCAGCATGAAGACCTGGCACCATCCTGGAGACAGAGACACATCCGAGCCCAGGTCAGACACGAAGATGGGCACCGTGCGGAACAGTGAGGTCAGCAGGTTGGCCAGAGACAGGTGCACCAGAATGGTGTCAGAGAGCGGGAGCCTCCGAGAAGCACTCTGAAAGGCAGCCTGCAAAACCTGAACCAGAACAGACCCCAAAATAACACTGACGTCTACCTCAATCAGCACATCAAACATTCCACACTATCTCACCACATGGATGACCAGGAAGTTCCCCAGGATGCCAGAAAAGACCAACAGTCCAAATAAAATAGCATCTACGGTGAGGACCTCAGACATGGCGTCACCTTCCACGGGGCGACATGGTTCCTTTCTCTGCACCTCCAATGGGGAGATGCTGCCGACGGCTTGTGTTTTATATGGACAGAGAGGCGAACAACAAGATGATGTTACTCATCCTTTGTTGCTGAACACACTCAAGGTCAATTTAGCCTGATGTCGGTGCATGACTCGGCATTTTCCCCCTTCGTGGGTCACTGCAGGTTTAATGCTAACCATCATTTATTTCCGTTGTGGTTGCATGTGTATCACCAGTCACACAGCTTAGTGGTCTTGCCAGATCTGCTTCCTTACTGGATGTATTGAGAGCAAAATTTTGACAGACAGGCAAAATTTGGCTGCTTGACAGTAGAACAAAAGATGGATTGGATTGTACAGCGGGACGACAAAGGAAGGGTTTAAAAAGAGGCTCTATGTTATCGAATGATAAACAAACACAAAAATACTCAATGTGTCAGTAATTTATAAAAAACATAATTATTTTTTGTTGACTTATTCTTGAAAAATATTATAATTTTTAAAAAGGACAGCTTTGATTTCTCACATTTCCCTCTATTTTCTTGCCTTCTCGATCAGCATTTAACTGATTTGCTGCTTTGACGTTGTTGTTTTATCCACGAAGGAAGAAAAAGCCAGACTGAATCATTAAAACACAAGGAAGACTTTATTGACTCTTTAGCTTGTATCTGTGATCATCATGTACGCGGCGGTGCCATCTCCAGGGAACAGCCTGTTCCACTGACGCAGCACTTTTCCCCTGATATCAGCACGCTGCCATGATGCCGTTTGTTTACTGGGCTGCTTCTCTCATGGGGGCGAGTCTATTATTGCTTTGTATTATATCACGTAAGCGCTTAAAATGATTATTAAATTACGGTTTTCTCGGATGAGGCAGCGGTACCTTTGGGTCACCATTTTCAGACATTACTGCAGCCTCCTTCTCTTCTGCATACCCAGTATAGAAACGCCCAACACTCACATCAGTGAAACCTCGACACAACTTAATTTGCTTCTCTTTGCACAGCCTGTTGCAGGTGCACAATTGCACCAACAAATCGGTGAGCTGATATATCTGCTTTGTTACATTTCTTAAAGGCGTCAGCTTAAAACGGCAGCAAGAGTGAGATTCAAAGGAAAGCTTTGAGAACTCTTGTCAAAAGTATTGAATGCGTGTTTGTGTCTCTATTGTGTATTCTAGATTTCCCGTTTGAAACCGCTGCAGGACCAGCCGAACTGCAGCCCTCGGACCGTGCAGAGACTGGTGGGGATGAACCAAAAATAAAAAATATCAGATGGTGCAGAAAGTTCGGCTGAAACGGTGCATCTGTTGTCCGCACCGCTCCTGTTGTCTCTGTTCTTGACACACACCTGGAGCGCTGTGTGGGATGATGACTCACACACCAACTACTGATGACCACAACTATTTTGTGCACGCACCCACGCTCCCAAGCGCGCTACAGCTACGTGAACTCTCGGCGTCAGAAGCCTGCACGCGGGGCCAGGCGGAAAGAAGAGCGCAAAATCCGGCGACGCGGCAGGACGACTCCATTCCCACCCAGACAAGTAAGTGTTGTTGTTCGGGAAATCGGGAACCTGCGCCAGCTAACAGGCTTTGATGCAAAAACGACCCTTTATCAAGGTCATACTCGGATGTCTGACTGGCTGCATGCCCTCGTCATTAAATGTCATTTCTGCCGCAGAAGCGGACCCTCTCCGACCCTCCATGGATGCTTTATCTCGATTTGTGCCGCCTAATCCGTGTGCGTTGAGGCAGAGCTGATCTTGTGCCTTCGGTCGTCGCCCATATGATTCACTGTGACAGAATATAATTCGACGACAGGAAGTGACATGAAAAGCCCACAGTCTCTGATCGCCTTGTCGGCGCTCCTTCTGTTCACGTCACACCAGAGAGCCGCGTCTGGTCACAGCAGCCCAGCATCATCCACGCCGTCCCCATCATCGGAGGAGAGGGGCAGGAATAACTTGGGGACGCCCCAAAACTGGGTCAGCGAGAGTAATCGCAGCATCTCTTATGGCAAACAAAGCCACGGCAGGAGAACATCAGCAAAGCCTGAAGAAACAAGCAGGACTTCTTCAAATACCAGAAAAGGCATCGTTTCTACTGTGATTCATGAAAGCCCAGGAGCAGGGGCGTCACCGCTGTGTGCCTACAGAGTGATGGAGGGGGGAATCGGGGGAAAGTTGTGTTTTCGTCACACCCTGCATGGCTACAAGTGTCATAAGGGAGACTGCAGGACAGTGTTGACTATGGAAAACCTGGTGGCGAACATACTCATCAATGGCAGCGTGCTGTTACAGTGGCAGCAGGATAAAGCGAACACAGCCGCTGAAGATGGCACCGCTGTGGGGATGAGCAGCAGGGGACCTGGGACAAATTTAACAAAAGAGGAAAGACTAAGAGGGGGCGCTGTCGGTGGGCATGGCCGCAGACGCCGGGGCTATGAGCTGAGCTGCTGGTGGAATGGAAGTTACACTCAGTTCGAGTGTGCCGGCGTCCTTCTTGGACCAGGCTGCAGAGACTTCCTCCTGACTGAGCTGCATGAGAGGATCCCTTACCGCATCTGCCTGCGCTCCCTGGCTCGTTCCAGTCCACCTCAGGAAGTAGACCGGCAGAACTGTGTGGAGTTCACCTTGTCTCCATCTGGGATGCAGGACATTGTCATTGCCATGACAACAGTGGGGGGAGCTATTTGTGTGATGCTGGTCATCATTTGCTTGCTGGTGGCATACATCACAGAAAACATCATGAGTCCTACAACACAGCACACTTACTCCTACCGCACCCGTACGCATCACTGATGCAATATCTAACGTTCCCCACGACAACGTCTAATCCCTCCTCACCAGTCATACTTATTTCCAGTCAGCCATATAATGTACACATGTTGTTTAAATAGAATTGAAGCACAATCTACTGTGGCTCTGCAAATAACATGCCTTGTTAACCTCTGCAATGATGCACTGAACCAAAAGTACTGAAATAACACAGGAGTTTACTTTGTTTTTTTTGTTTTTTTTAAATTAATCGCGTCTGTCAGTCTGTGTAGTGGCAGCTTATATAGAGCAATACAATGACATGCTTGCACCAGGAACAGTGGTCGTTTACCAAATGTGCATTCTGGGTACATGTACAGACTAGTCTTGTTTTTGTCCCTAACATGAGAAAATAAAACTTAACAGTGACATTAACCCATTTGACTAACTCACAATGTTTTTCTCTGTTATTGGCAGATAATTGACACACATGCTTTTGGGTTTTTTTAAATGGCAGTCCCGTCTGTTGCTGATTCTCTTCTTACTGTGCCATTAGAATGCCTGTGTCATGGCTTAATAAATTATAAAGAGGTCATTTCTAGACGTCACAGTTGTTCTTATCTTTGTGTTGATAATCAATTTTGCCATCACTAAGAATTTATCAGACTGTAACAGGTAAACGGCTTCTGAAAGCATGAGTACACAGAATATTCCACAGACCTCATGTTTACCAGAAGATATTCAGGGGGGTTTAATATTGATTCTTTAGTAACAGAATTCCAACTTTAACCTTTGACCAACTTTAACCTTTAACCATTTTATAAAGACACGGCAAAGGTGAAACGTGTGCGGCATCACGATGCGCCTCTTGAACAGAAGGGGGCGGTATACGCTGGTAACGCCGGGAAACCCGGAAAGAGGAAGAAGGCGCACAAACGGCTCCGCCATTTTAACTTCCTGCCTAGTAGTAGCCGAATCAAGCACGCAGTAATAGTTGTCGTCGATTTTCTTTACTTTGCATAACAAATTGGGGTTTTCGAATATTCTTTCCTCACAGTACCAACGCTATTAATTCGTCGTCAGCCGCGCGTATTTGTTAGTTCCATCCAAGAGAGTCGCAATGCCGAGCCACCCGCTGCGTGTAGCGGTTGTGTGCTCTAGCAACCAGAACCGCAGTATGGAAGCGCACAATATTCTCAGGTAAAGATGACCCAACGGGAAAAGAAGATCGTGGAACCAACGATGAAGTGATCGCAGTATTTGTGGTTTCTGGGTCGTTCTTTGCACCGATCTTTGGTGATCATGTCTCCTCCACCGGGCCCACCGGGTCCAAGAGAGTCGCAATGCCGAGGAACAATGGACCCGGCCCTGCGTCCTGTTCACAGTCTAGCTTACTTTTCACACGGTGTATCTGGCTGTCATATGTATTTTATGCCAGATGATTATTATTTTTTCTTTTTTGAGTGTGAGGATCTTTTTGGAGGGGGGGGGATTCTTTGATTATGTCAGTTCTTAATTTCACCCCCACAGCGCCCCCTGTAGAAGAGAGGGTGCAAATGCACCTTAGATTCTAGGCGTTTGATCCACTATCATCCAGATTTCATCTTTAGGAAACATGCGCCTCTAGTGCGGTGCAGTACCCTGGATTGCCTTTGGTTATTAGAAATACATCTGGTTATTCCTATCATCAAGGGGCTTGTCCTCAGAGAGGCTGCTGCTATTCTACTTTAATTCTTTCCCATTTGTTCTTAGTGTTCTAAAATAGAATTGATGGTGTATTTGAGGGTTCCATCATCTATTTGATTGTACTGCATATTTGAGCTGAGAGACTTTCAAATGTTTTGGAAAAGCCGGTACTCAAAATAATTAGAAACGTGGTGGTTGTACATGTATCCAAATCCAGCGAGATGAGGCAAAATGCAAGTCACTTTGTGTCGCCTTTGTTTTTGCTGCAAATCAATATGTAATTTGCTGTCTTATTCTTTTCGTTTTTTTGCAGCAAACGAGGATTTGACGTACGATCATTTGGGACGGGGTCTCATGTGAAGCTACCTGGTCCGACCCCGGATAAGCCAAATGTGTATGACTTCAAAACAACATATGTACAGATGTACAACGACTTGGTCCGCAAGGACAAGGAACTGTATCCCCTTCTCACGCACTTCTCCACACATTCGCACACGCACACAATTTGCATCAAAAACTGGACGCCAGTCAAGTAAACATGGCCCATGCATTCTATAGACGGGGCTCTTTCTTGGAGTTCATCCAGTGTGGTGACTTTTGGACAGCACAACACATGGGACTGCATCAATGGGTAACACACATGCAGGGATTTTAAATCTGTTAGACGCGGTGTAATAAACCTTAAGGACAGTGGTAAACAGCAGAAAGTGCAGTTTGAATATAAAAGGTTGTCTATGAGCAGATGGTTGCTGTTACTAGTAGAGTAAACGTATCGTGACATATATTTCCTTTAAAAAAAAAAAAAAAGGTAATTACAACACTGAACAAAAGCTAGCTCCAGGAAAGGTGAAAAAGTATTCAAGCAGGTATGAACATTTTACTGTACAACAATAATGGAAATCTTAAAGGTTTTATTAGACCTTTGACATTATTGGCTGTATTCTAATCCTGCAGTAACCACTTCCCTTGGTATCTTACAATTATCCCCGTGCATCAGGAGCCTGGTGCTAATTGTAGCACTCAAAAGTACCCTGATGTGAAGTCTAGTGTAAATGCTGCAGGTTACAGAGTTCTTCCACAGAGATTCTTTATTTTATTTTCGTACTTGTATTATTGCTGTGTTTTTACTATGTTTCAGGTTGAAATTGGATTATATGCAAATCCCTAAATACCCTTTATAAACGAAGCTTAACGAACACCGGTGCTGAGTGCTTAATATGTGTTGAGCACCCCCTCACGTGGTTAAGGTGATGTATTGCACAATGTTATTTAGTTGTCTCATTCCGATGTAACGTGGGCGGAGAAAAATGTACTCTGTCTCTTAAACATAAACTCAACATTTTGTATTCATGACTTGGCATGGATTTCTTTAAAATTTAGCTCATGGTAGGTGACTGGTTAACGAGAAAGCGTTCACATATGCTGCCCAGAGAACTCAAACCCATCAGAGGAGTGCTTAGTTACTTTAATCTTGCCATACATTATTTGTCAGTGCATCACATGACATAAATATTAGAGTACTGGGTTGCACTGAACGTTAACATTCCCCCCCCCCCCGTTTAAAATTAATGCGTTGTAATATATCCGTGTGCCACCAGAGGGCGCTGCCGCGCGCTTTCAAAGCCACTCCGTGAAACTGAATGGCCTCATTCATAAAAACGCACTGAATAACCTCAACATATGCACGTGTTTGTTACCCATCCAAAAACAATATATCCTGTTGATGAAATGCCCATCTCTTATGAATGCACTGTTCTCTCAGTTGTCTTTCCTGCTCCTTGCTTTTGTTCCTTGACCTCACTCTTCAGATACACACAGAACGGCATTTTGCACATGCTGGACCGCAACAAACGCATTAAAACAAAGCCTGAGCGCTTTCAAAACTGCAAGGACAGGTTCGACCTGGTCATCACCTGTGAAGAGAGAGTCTATGACCAAGTGGTGGAGGGTGAGGTTTCTCTTATTAAATGTGGCTGTGAATGATAAATCAGAAACTGCAAAAAAAAAAAACAAAAATCTACTTCTATGACCACGATTAGCCCGAGTTTCTACAGTTTCTCCAACCTTTGCTGTTCTTCAGATCTGAATTCAAGAGAGCAGGAGACTCTGCAGCCTGTTCACGTCATCAATGTAGATATTCAGGATAACCACGAGGAGGCCACGCTGGGCGCCTTCCTCATCTGTGAGCTGTGTCAGTGTGTGAGTGTCTCCCACCAACACTTGGTCAATGCCATTGTACATTCACAGCATTTTGAAAAGAACAACTCAAAAAAAACAACTAATTTTTTAAATGTGCTTCCATTTCTAACCCTGCAGATCCAGCACACAGAAGACATGGAGAACGAAATAGAGGAGCTCCTCCAAGAGTTCGAGGAGAAGAGTAACAGGCCTTTCCTTCACACCGTCTGCTTCTACTGACACACATCACAACTGCAATAAACAGAACCAAATTACAATCAGTTTGTGGACACGCACAGCTCCTCAGTTTACAGCACCGTGCATACGCAGCATCTTCAGTCCAGGACCTCAGAAATGGCTGCTTTTGGACAGGATAGTGATATTTTATTTTATTTTCTCCTCTGTTGAGAGGATGGACTTGCTGCTCTGCCTTTCCCCCGCTGGGTGAAAGGTTAAAGTCGTCCTCCACCCCAGTCATGAAACGTCACCTGTCATCTCCTCAGGGAGGACCACAAATCTCACCTCTGGATCTCTGGCTCCTTCAGAGATCACGATGATCATCTAACTTTATACGGATTTAAATCTCCTGATATATGAATAGATTAATTTGCGCTTATTTGTAAAATTGAATTTCTTTTGAGTGACTGCAAATGTGGAAAATGGAGTATGTTTATGTACAACTATATGTAGATATGGATAATTTAGAGTGTTGATGGCTGAGAGAACCCAAGGATCTGCCCTCATTTTGTTTCCAGTATGTGTTAATATTTAAACACAACCCCCCCCCCCCCCCATTTTTATTGTAAATACTTGATGCATTGTAATGATTTGTAAGCTGCGAGTTCATCTCAGAGTGCCTGATTTTGTGTAGAACCTACAAAATGAAAAATTGACTCATTATTTGCTCAGAAGTGACAAATTCATAGCACAGCAAGACAAAAGAAACCTGAACAGATCTGGAAGATGGAAGACAACAGCTCAGGATCTAAAACATCTGCCTAAACTTTTAATTGAACAGCCTCCAGCTGTTTATCGATCGGGCGACTGCAGATGACGCGAACTCTCGAGATTATAAAGGACAAGCGTGAAGATTCGTCAGTGGGCCATGAAACGTGCAGCTGTGAAGTCTGGGTCCATCGTTCAATCACATTTAGCTCGATTTCATTTTATTGTATGTACGGAAAATAAAAATGGGCATTTTTGAAGCCATCAGACTTAACGGCGCTCATTTTCCTCTTTGATTACATCACAACTTTATTTCCAGGCAAGATCGTGTATATTTACCTACCCGACACTTCAGTGTTAGTTTAATTTTGCAGTTTAAAGAGAAACACTGTGAGCAAACATTCGCACGGGGGTCACAGGGTCGATGCTGCAGCGATTTATTATAAACATCACAAAACAAAATTCAGGTGGTTTTATGTTCTTTATTTGAAATTTCAAGTAATGAGATCAGTTCTTCTAAATTTCAGGTGTGACACCCCCCACCCCACAGATTACAACATTTCAATCTAATCCAGTATGATACAGACTCAGCACTATGATGTCTGTAATAAACCTGTAATAACACCAGGGCTTCAGTGATTTAATCCTGCTCCGCTGTCCTCTAAACTGCTCAGTACACTTTCTTCAAGACTTGATATATTAGAACAAAGACAGACGAAGTTTGTTTTTAAATCTTTATCGCCGGCTGGATTCTACGCTGTCGTAAACGGCCCAACCAGTTGGACGACCTTTACACCAATCTTCAGAACCAGGGACGGCTCTTCAAACTGGAGTTCCATCCTTCGGGGGACGGGAAGCACTATTTTCGTCTTTCTCTTTGTTCTCACTGTCAGAGGAAGCAGCTTCTCCGCTGGCAGTGTCTCTACAGTCCTGTCCTGCTGGAACTCCACCTTCTGCCGACTGGTGTGTTTCAGGCGCACCTCTGGATTCTTGTTTGGCGTACATCTCTAACGCAGGAGCGATCATGTGTTCAGTCTGTGGGGTGCTGCTGAGGGGCAGATTAAAGCCCATTTTCCCACCAGTGGTTGTGGCCCTGGCTGGGGGAGGTGTGAGGGACTGGGCCTCCTCCTCCCCGCGCAGCCAATCCATCTTCTGATGGTGCTGCTTGACGGCATCGTCAACGCGGGCATCGATCATAGCCTCCGTCAGGACGCCATCTTCAGAGGAATATGCCGCTGCCTGGAAGGGGCAATGAGGTATTTGGATTATAACATGGCAAAAGAGTGATTTTAAATTCCGAAACAGAACAATAAACCTACCTGCCAGGCCACCCCCAGTTTGGAGATCTCTCTTCCAGACATTCCCTCTGTCCGCTTCGCTATCTCGGAGCATTTTTTACCATAGTCAAACTGAGCCAGCTTCATCCTCCTGCACAAACAAGCAACACAGATGTTTTCTTTTCCATCGGAATGTCACCACAATTACCGACCATCAGTTCCATCAGGGTTATACTCACTGTCTCCCCCCAGTGGCCGGCTCCAGCACATATTTGTCAAAGTACAACCGCACCAGTCGTTCCCTCTCCTCGGGACCTGGCAGGGCAAAGTTTACTATCTCGTCTATACGGTCATTGATGGCCCAGTCAAACTGCTCAGGCTGGTTACTGGCCAAGACCAGCATGAACCTGCAGGCAGGGAACCAGAGTTGTGTTGACAATTAACAATTTAAACATGTAATTGTGAGCAGAAGATCAATGTTTACTTGTTGCTCTGTTCTCCAGTGCGATACAAGAAGGCATTCAGGGTGGCTCTGAGGTCTTCACTGATCTTCTCCTGAAAGAACGAGTCCGCCCCAACAGTTAGATTTCAAAAAGTAGAACAAGGTTTGAGTCAAAAATGCGCAGACTTACAGTGGATCGCTTACGAAGGAATGCATCAGCTTCATCAACGAAAAGCAGAAGTCTGAAAAAGAGTAAAACCAACCATCTTTACATGATGATTTTGTGTTGACGGCAGTTACAGCAACAGTGGGCGGCCTACCCGTGCCGGCTCGTGCTAGCCCAGTCGAACACTTTGTGCATGGCGGTCACGCCGTCACGGCCCATCGGCGCAACATCACCACCAGTCATAATGGCGTAGTCCATCCCAGAATGCACTGCCAACTTCTACTCGATGCAAAAGAAGCTCCATAAGTTATGCAACAGCTTGACTTTCCTCATTCATGTCCGACAGCGCGCGATGACGCGAGCTTACCTTAGCAAACAGAGTTTTGCCAGTGCCTGGAGGACCGTACATGAGGACGTTCCTGTACAGGCCTCTGTTCTGCCTCGTATTCCTTGTTGCTATGGCAATGTCACGCACGCGCTCCTCCAACGAAGGCTGACAGAGGCAGACATAAGTGATTACCTAATTTGAAGATGCAAAACGTTCATGTTCAGGCAGCCCTTTCTGCATCCACTTACGCTGAGCACAACTCCCTCCAGGGCATCTTGAGGTTTGCTCTTCAGACGCTTGGCGGTCTTTACAGTTTCAGGTGGACAGAAACGGTAAAATTAGTTGGTGTTTTTTTTCTGTTGAAAACATCAGCATCGTCCGAACTGCTTAACTACCTTGATGGGATGCTTCATTGCCTCCCCTACAGTGAATCTTGATGTTTCCCGCACCAACGATGGCTTCCCGAGCCTGGCCTCGATGTAACGCCCCGCCACCGCCGTGGCGTTCCGGGCTGAATAGACGCCCACAGCTAAAAGCGTCAGACCTGCCACCTAGTGATGGACCAACACGCTGATATTAAAACCCTATTACAGCACAAGGGTGCCAGCACGTGGATGGATAAGTGTGAGGAAAAACTGACAAATAAACTCATTAACAGTGAATTTATCTGTGAATAACAGTAACAGTGATAACAGAGTGTGGCTCACAGTGGCTGTGACTTTGTCCCAGTCTGACACAAAGGCCCTGAATCCTTCTCCAAAGACAGCGCCTGCAGTCCTAAACAAGCAAGATTTATAGGTTTTAAATATTCATTTAAGGCAAAATGGTGGAGCACTGCAGGCTGAAAGACTGCACCCTTCACCCATACTAAATCATTCTTGAAGCAACATTTGAAATCTTACTTAATGGACTCCAGGACAGTTTGTCTGTGTTCAGCAGCCTTCAGACGGATCTGCTCGCGGATGATGTCGGCATTCTCCCTCTCCACGCGCCCTCGTGCTTTAGCCTCTGCCTCAATACGCAGGAGCTCGTTCTTATGCCTCAGCTCCATCTCGTGCTCTATCGTCGCTGTAGAAAAATCACCCAACACAACAAATGCACATAATCCCACACTGTTTCACAGCATCTGGCCTTTGCTGCAACAGTGGTGAGAGGCGTACCTTTTCTCATGGCCTCCTGTTTCTGTACGGACTCCTCCTGTTTGCGGAGATTTTCCTCATTCAGAGCTTGCTGTTGGAAAAAAGAGAGACCACTTTTTGATGTCTTACACACTTGCCCAGCATTCCACTAACTGCTGTAGGCTACACCAGTGATCGGCACAAGAAATGGAAATGGGATGACACGAATGGAAGTTGAGCAAGAAAATGAGCATTAGAAGACGGCCTCACCTGCTGCCGAAGTTGGTCTTCATAACGCTGTCTGGCCAATTTATCTTGATACTGAGCTCTCTGCAAAGAACCAAATGAAAACGTTGATAAGTGACACCATTTTTAAGACCAATTAATTTATATATACATGTTTCCTGGGAGTTTGCACTGTATCTTAATAATACCTTAAAGAAATTTACACTTCGGACTGGTTGATAGATAAAGAAAAGTGGCCTAATATCCAAAAGCCAAGTAAAATAAAATCAAAGGTCAGCTATTGAGGCACTAGTAAAACACCACAAAAACATTAGCAGCTGATTTGCTGTTTTAATATTTTATTAACAAGATTTTCGCTCTCACCGCTTGATTCTGTTTGGTCTCCTCATTCAGAGTTTTCCTCCTCTCTTCAGCCTGGGTACGTATTTGGTCCCCTTTCAGCTGCTCAACAGCTGCTTCATATTCCTGATGAAGGAGCAAAGGAAATGATGCTGCTGAACACAGGAAACTACTGGAGATGAGTGACGGACACATTTGAGCCATGAGCCCCAAGAAAGAGAGTTTTAACTACATCTTTTTGACAGTATGAGTTCTGTAGTACCTTAATTTTACTTTGATACTCCAAATGAGAGGTCTGCTCCTGCATCCGAGCCAGATCCAGAGCCTCCTTGGCATGGCCTGATGCATGTAAGAGGGGAGATGATGGAGGACATAAGTGACATCCATAACATAATAGTGACAAATAAATGTCTGACGTCACATTGATTACAATTATGTCGCGTGGAAACGCAGGAGATGCATGTAAACACACTGACCTGCAAACCACTGCATTTGTGTTGAGAAAAAAAAATCAATCTAGACACAAGAGTGGTGACCTTTGAACACCTACTAGTTTGAATGGAGGTAAGAAGCATGATGTTGCATGTTGTTGGTAACAGGAGCTCCAACGCGCTCCACATGATCAAATATAACCCATATAAGTGTTTGCTGAGGGCCATTCTCTGAATTTATGAAGGAGTGGGGCAACCATGAACCTCCTCATGAACACTCCACCCTCCTTAACGAAACACGATCTTAATGTTTGCCTATTAGCACTTAATATAAACTGGAGGGGCATTTAGTGCACCAGCCACGGAGCTCTCAGGTGTTGATTCTCCGATACTTACGGGACTTGTCGAGTTCCTTTGCCGCCTGTGCAGCCCGCTCCAGCCCGGTGGGATCGAAGTTGCTCCATTTGTCCTTGGGTTTATCTCCACCGCCACTGGAACCTCCGGCCGGTGGTGGTGGTGGTTCTGGTTGAGCTGGGAGGCCAGGGGGTACTTCAGGCTGCCCCTTATTCAAACCAAACAGCCACGACATTTTCAATAAAATTGCTAATAGAGGACAATTCTCCGGTTCTGTGTAGCAACGGCAAGAGAACTGTCACACCGCTCTTCCTCCACACGCGTTTCGCCGGAACAATCTGCGCATGCGCATCGGGAAGGTCGAACAACGTCAACGGTGATTAGCTACCAGCGAACAAGGATCCTCCTGATTGGCTGTTTCAGCAGAAGACTTCTGCAGAGGTCATTCTTTAAGCCCCGCCCAGAATGGGTACGGCGACAGCCGAGGGTCAAACACGAAGGTGTCCTTTAGTTGCATCAGGCAGTTTGTTCTAACTCGGTTGTTTCCCTTACGAAATATTTAATCGAACAAGTTGATATAAAAATTTAAATCGCCCTTAAAATTATAGTATAAAAAAACACGATGCTGTTCAGAATGCTATAGAAATCTACCTTCCAGCAATATTTTTCATTCAGAAAAAACAAGGCCAGTCAAAACAATTACATATCAAAGTGTTTAATGAATGTTAAAAAAAATCCACAAAAATGGCAAATAATTGTTTGTTCTTTCCATGAAAGACAAAATCATTACAACTTATACACACACTGCATTTGATACACACAAGATGCTTTGTGAAAATGGACAATTTTGATTATCAGACTTAAGGAATTTGCAGCTCAGAGGGCCAAACGGCAACTGTAACGTGTTCATTAGCAATTCTTTTGGATTATTAGATGACTGGGATGTTGTTAGTGTACAGGGCGACGCTGTGTATGTTTCTTGGAACAGGTCATATGAAACCCTAAAGAGATTAAAATAATCCAACAAGAATAATCTCTGAATTGCATAAAATCAGTGGATGGGTAAACACGTATACAATAAATATATGCATACACATGTTGCATGACGTAGTCAACTTAAACCCCTTGAAGTCAGGATATTTTTATGGTAAGCACAGTCGGATGATGAATGGAGTAACTTTGTAGTATGACGAAACATTCTGTTACCTGTATGTACATTAATAAATACTATGAACTGTTACACCGCCTTAAATGTTTATATGAAAGTGATTAACCGACGCAACACCTGAATCATGCATGTGTGTGAAACCCTTTGAGGAATATCTGCAAAACCATTCGCCAATAGCACATAGCAACTGTAATATCCACAAAGTCCTTTAACGTGATAGAGGTATACGAGAAAAGACCCCGTCGGGCTCTTTGCCGTCACCCAGTGCTGCCAGGAAACCTTCCTCTCTCCGCGCTTGTGCCAGTTTTGCAAGTGAGAGGAATGTGCGGGGTTCTGTGATCGCCATCTCGCTGATAACGCGTCTGTTGAGTTGCACGCTGCTCTGTAAGCACACAGAGAGGGGGGACACTTAGTATTCATGAAAATGACTGCAGAATACACAAAGAAGAAAGTGGTAATGGAACTGACCTTGGCAAGGTTGTGCACCAGGACGGGATACTTCATGCCATGCTCTCGTGATGCTGCGGCAATGCGTGAGATCCACAGCTGGATTAATAAAAGTAGAAAAAATATCATTGGCAACTTGAATTGCCTTGTTCACCTGTGTATTAGCACCTAAACGCTGTAACATTAAGTTAGAGATTTTGGTTGGATTAACGAGTGTGCTGCCAAAAAGTTGGGTGGCTTTGGTGCATAAAAGACATGACGATTATTTCCCAAAACACCTTTTACAATATTCTGTTCTCACCGTTCTCATGTTGCGTTTTTTAAGCACCCGAGATTTGGTGGCGTACACGAAGGCTCGTCTGACCGCCCGGACCGCCAGACTGTAGCACCGGTTCTTTCTGCCTCTGAAATGCTGTTAAAGGAAACCACGGGGGGACAACAAACGACTTGCTGATTATGAGAGGGAAAATATTATTTTAAATGTAGTAACGCCACAGAAAACACTGTAAAGATGAAACCATGCCTCGTTTCCTCCAGAGCATAGTCACGTCCTTACCCGTGCATGTTTGAGAAGTTCTTGAACTTTCCAGTATCTGTCAGGTCCTCGGTTTCTAATCCAAGACGATACCGTCAAGAATACCATGTCTGCTGCTTAAATGCACCCCTGAACCCAGAGGTCCTTTGTGGAAACCAATAGTAGATTCTCTACGGAGACAATGTTGCATATGTCCGGTTCACACGCCGAACCCACGGCTGACAGAGGAGTTTAGTGTTTGGTTCGTTTTATGAACCACGATATCTGGAGTACGTGTGCCGTCACTTTTAACCTCCCTGGCTTTACTGATGCAAAGAGATTTAGCGTCGTTATTAAGTTGGGGTCCGCTACAAAGGGCAGTTATGGTAATATGAGGGAAATAAAGAAAATTTCAAAAGGCGAATCCAATATTTTAACCCAATTTCCTCTTCTCACCAAGGCGGGGGAACGGGAGACAGCGTGAAGCAAAACAGGCGCCTCTCCTAACGGTATGACGCAGTCGGAGTGGATGCTGGGATTGCTTCCACTGTAAGGTCACGGTGATCCAACATGTCGGGAGCTGGCTTCACGTCCTTGAGCCGCTGTGCTGTTTTGGCGTTCCGCTCCACCACAGGGCCTGTGGTATGTTGACAATCACTTAATTTAATAAAGAGTTATCGAGCCACTGTTGTAGGTTCGAGCCTCCGTCGGTGGTGCTGTTTGAGGCAGACCGACACTTGAATGCAGCACCTTGTGTCGGCGGGCTCCGTCTATACATTGAATCTAATTTAGCCTTTAACAAACTCGTCCAGCCAGACTTAAATAATGCCCAGTTAATCCTTAGTTGTTTATAAATCAGTCCAGGCAGAATTGCTCCTTTTTATATGTCGCCTTTTCTCTTAACCACCTATTTTTTTTGCCCCAGTAAAGTCTCATTTTCCTTATCGACTGCAAAACTAAAATTAAATGCACTGCTGAAACTTTAAATTATTATAAGAGACAAACTAAACCTAAAAACTTGCTACCTCCACAGCATGCGGTAATAACAGTACCTGCTCTGTAACTACACAGGTGAGTTAATTAGAAAGGAAGGTTACAGAACTGTTATTACCGATGACGTGAATGCATCACTTCAAGCAGCTCAGTTTCCTTTTATCAATGAACTTTAAACTCTAAAACAGATCACAGCACCAATTAGTCGTTTTAAACAGTTTTCATTTTAAACAATGTTGTGAATTTTCTTTTTCATTTTAAATTTGGTGTGTGTTATTCAGGCAGTGCGATATGCCCAGACAGCAGCAGCTCCGGCAGCACAGCCACGAATAAAGAAGTTTCAGGTGTACAGGTGGGACCCAGACACTCCAGGGGACAAACCTCGCATGCAGACATACGACATCGACCTCAACACGTAAGTTACATACAAGTGAACGGCTGACAGCGCTGTGTCGTCTGTCTGGCGACGTAGTCTCTTCTCATGCTATAAAATATTTCATTGGTAGTTCTCTCTATCTTCCATCCATTAAACTATCTGGAATTTTTTTTGACGAGAAAAAAAAAAAGCAGAAATCCCATCTGTTCCTTTTCTAACCCAGTCTGGTTTCTGTTCCTGTAGTTGTGGACCAATGGTTCTCGATGCTCTGATCAAAATCAAAAATGAGATCGATTCGACTCTGACCTTTCGCCGCTCCTGCAGAGAGGGTCAGTAACAGGGTCAGTTACCTTAACAGATTCTACATGCAGGTTCTTCATTTGTGTGTTTGTTTAAATGAAGGTATTTGTGGGTCGTGTGCAATGAACATTAACGGAGGCAATACGCTTGCCTGTCTGAACAAGATTGACACCAACACCAGCAAACCAACCAAGATCTACCCTCTGCCACATATGTATGTGGTGAAGGACCTGGTGCCTGTGAGTAAACGATGACTCTCACTAACATTAACTGAAGCTCAATAGCTCTGCTCTTACACAACATACATGTTAAATATCTGAGGTTTGTTTATAAGAAATAACTTCAGAGTTTTATTTATTGTCTGCCAGTCAACAGATACACGCTACAGTTACGTGGCTTTGCGTGGCCCAAATGTCTAACAGAAGAAGCCAAAAACTAAACAAGGTCCATGAACAATATGGAGAGTGCTCACTCTTATTCACTGGCTACCAGATTACCACAGTTTAACTTCATGTATCAGGGTCTTGTTAACGAGTGATGGGAGAATGGATTGAGACCCTCCCCTGTGGTAATGCTCTGGCATCGGGTCAGGGTGCCCACCAGCAGCCAGAAACAATCCATTTACACAACTTTAATAGCATAAGCATGAGGAGTGTGTCAGCACCAGTGCCGTTATACAGCTGATTGGATTGTTTGTGTTTGTAGGACATGAGTAACTTCTATGCCCAGTACAAGTCAATTGAACCCTACCTGAAGAAGAAGGATGAGGCCAATGAAGGGAAGGAGCAGTACCTGCAGTCTGTGCAGGACAGACAGAAACTGGTACATTTTTGTCTTTGTCGCCATAGAATTCTGCTGTTGTGATCGTGTGAGACCAATAATCTGATGTATAATAATCATATTCTAATAACTGATCTGCTGCAGGATGGCCTGTATGAGTGTATCCTGTGTGCCTGCTGTAGCACCAGCTGCCCCAGCTACTGGTGGAACGGAGACAAGTACCTCGGCCCCGCCGTACTAATGCAGGTGAGCGCCGAATCCACGGGTCGGACGTCCCCACGAACGGTGCAGCTGACGGGCGCTGCGTCCTTTTACCCCTCAGGCGTATCGTTGGATGATCGACTCCCGAGACGATTTCACGGAGGAGCGTCTGTCCAAGCTGCAGGACCCGTTCTCGCTCTACCGCTGCCACACTATCATGAACTGCACTAAGACCTGTCCAAAGGTAACCTGTCAGCACACAAATATTCCACTTCCTGGTTTTTAAATATTATTGATCACTGCTAATCTAAGATTGTTATTACTGCTTTAGGGTCTGAACCCAGGAAAAGCGATCGCTGAAATTAAGAAAATGATGGCCACATACAAGGAGAAGAAGGCCGCCACCGCCTGAAACTCCCCTAGATGTTGTGTACCACCCTCATTGATTGAATTATGTATTGATTAAACTGCTCATTAGGTCTGAAGGGCCTGTACAGCTGCTCACAGTTCGCACATGCTGCACTCTCCGCTAGAGGTGTGTGTCTGCGTGTGTGGTGGGAGGAGCAGGTGTTACTTAAACGCACATGTACAGTATGAATGCAAGAGAGTGTGTGTGAGTCTTATACTGTAACAGATGTATTTATCTCCAACTGTTATTCCTGTGTGCTTGTGCATTGTTGAGAGATGACAAGGAAGCAGCTTTCTTACATTTTTAGCGCTTGTTGCTCTTTCCTTAAGCCTCAGAGACACGTGTCACATGGTCCCTCAGATCCTTCTGCATGCCATCCGCAACTTGTTTTGATGGAATAAATCGTCGAACCGCATAAATCTCCTCTGCTTATTTTTCTGTCTTCAATCTACACATCCATTCTCTGTAGCAGTGAGTAGGTTGGCCTCTAGGTGTCACTGTCCTCAATGTCCAGCTGCGACGGCAGCACCATTCTAAGAAACTGGACTGCACAGACGTATTGACAATGTTCCTCTAAGCTCTTAGAAATAAGTGTTAAGTGTAATTAAAGTGTGTAGCCCAATGTCTTAGACAGGTGCTTGTTGATAGATGCTTTGCTGCAAACGTGCAGTATATGATAATCGAGTAAAAACGGGAAATAATGGTGAAAAAATCTTGACTGGAGATAAAACGATCAGAATACATGCTGCCTGTCAAAGTTCAAAACTAAAAACAATGGATGCGATCCATGTAGGAATCCATTAAACTGCTATGTCTCAGTTTGCAGCGCCCGTTTAAACGCAAATCACATGGGATCTGGTTTAAAAGTGCATATTTGAGACTATAGGAGCTAAATTGGATTTACAAACACCCAGCAGAGCTGCAGAGCATTGGTGTCTCCTCTTGCGATTATATACTATATAGGATTTCAACAATACCATTTATTAATTTTGTTTTACGCATAGTTTGACGTGGATTCCACTTTCCATTTACGCGTGAATAAAATAACTAAGTAAATATAAAAACGCCCCCTAGTAGACACGTTAGATACTAGAAAATGCTGAAGATTTGAATGATGTTTAGATCTCTTGGCTGTTAACTCGAGTGATCCAGTAAATCTTTTGAGGGGTGACATTCACTACATTGTCCTTGCATTCACTATTTAACACGGATTTCCACATCGTTGCGTTGCGGTTTTATTGGATTCGTGATATTGAGGCGGAATAAAAGTGCAGAAACTGTACTAACAGTGGCAGATGGGCCATGAGTCGAGAGGTTCTGGCAGACTCGGGCTTTCTTCTGGTTGCTGGAGGCTGGGACTGGACGGGGAGGAGACTACAGATGCGGGGTGGTACAATGTGGCGCTGCGAGGTCCTTCTGCACTCCCAGGACTCATGAGAGCAGAAGACAGTCGGAGCAAACCGAGTCGACCTTTGGTGAGAATGCCGCTTTTTGCCTGCACCTTTCCCCCACATTCTTAGCTGCACCTACTTGTGTTTGCATCGCAGGCGCGTTCCGTCCTAAACTGTAAACTTTGCTTCCGTTTGTGATGGGGGACGGGGAGCGGGATCCGAGGTTAGAAGGGGATTCCTCGATCCGCGTCTCAGCCTTTCAGCAAACTGGTTAATTGTTAATCTACGCGAACGTTGAGGCTGTTGAAAGCTGACATGTGGTCCTGTGTTTTCACTGGAGAGAAGAAGGAGGAGGGACTGGACAAGCACACGCACGCACGCACGCACGCACACACTCAAAGGTTCAAAGAGGGCATGTAGCGAGGCCTTTCTAGGTTTATGTATGTATTTGTTTGTTCAGGCTGCCATAAATACCTTACAGCTAACTACATCAACAGAAAACAGCAGCACATCCTCTGGTCCCCCTTCTTTCAAACGGCTACGTGTGCGTGCGCGTGTGTAGATGAGAGGGAGTTGGGGTCTCTAGATGGGAAGGCTGCAACTAGTTGAGAAAAAAAAGAGGGGGGGGGGTAATCTGTCCCAGATGTGTGCTGTGAAAACATATGGTTTCTGATAGCCACTGTGATGTACAAAAAGAATGAGTGTGTGTGTGTGTGTGTGTGTGTGTGTGTGTGTGTGTGTGTGTGTGTGTGTGTGTGTGTGATGTTGGAACACATACAAACATTTAAAGATTTATTGATGCTTATTCAATTTTGGACTCCAGCATCTGCACGCAGCTGAAGAAAAAGTGGGAGCTTCGAGGAGACGGATGCATATTTTTCCACTCAGTTTAAAGCACCGACGGGCTGCTCGGTCGCAGGTTTGAATCTCGATGGCCGACGGCGCTGTTGATGCGTCTTTAGCCGCCAAACCCGAGCGGCTCTTTTCGACCAATGAAGCGAGGGAGAAAGAAAGAGGGAGAGGGTCAGCGAGGGTGTCAGAAGGGAAACGACGGCTGTGGAGACAGAGGGAATAAAGGAGGGAGGGGGGGGAACGGAGAGAGGAGGGTGGGTTCCAGGGGTCCTCTGTTTCTTCTCCTGGAATGCAGCTCTGGGACCGTCTGCCGCAGCGCAAGAGCAGGAAAGCAGAGAGATTGTTCTTCGGAAGGCCGAGGCGCTGCATTCTTGCTTTGGGTTTTCTCCCCCTTTCTTCCTCTGGCCCTGGTTATTTGGGGCCATAGGAGGAGGGAGGACATGGGGGGGGGGGTCACAGCGGGCGGTAAGGTGAGAGAGGGCAGGGAAAATAGCGAGGAGGACCAGCCAGACTGCACACTTCATTCCTCCTAATCACTTTTGATGGTTAACGCTCTCCTTATCCCCCCCCCCCCCCCCCCCCAGTGTTCCAGGCAGTCTACCTCCCGCCCAGAGTGACCATGAGAGTCCTCCTTCTAATCTGCATGCCAGGTAACGCCGCCATCCTGCGCCATCTGGCCACAATCGGTGAAACGACCACAGTCTGTGGCCAGTTGCGCTCCTGCCAGCAGGAGATTGAGGTCATCCTTGCGTGTGCAACTGGAAACAGGCTGATTTTGGTCCAACACTAACACGGCGGCTGCTATAACGACCTGCCTAATTTGCCGTATTGAACGTTGTGAAATCGTTTACCTTTGAGTAGTCGAGGACGATACAGAGGTACGGTCCTGGATGGGGTTGTCAGGAGAGTAGCACTTGAGTGTCGACTGTTTCGCCCGTTTTCATGACTTGTGTTTCACTGTCGTCACAAACCGTCCACAGCTGTGCTGCTCGCCCAGGCCCAGTACCAGGAACCCTTCCCTTTTTTGGGTGAGTTGGTTAGAAGAACATTGGCTTTAATTGTTCCAGCTCTGCACATGTGTTCTCCATTGCTCCCCGATGTATCACCTAGCCTCGAGGACCACCTCTCCCGCGTGTTGAGAACGGCTTTAACCACGGCTAAAACTTCTTGTTCTTTCGTAAACATCTTGCATGCAAAGGCCATTACTGCGCACGGCCACACTCTTCAACGTGCACTTCTTGTGTGAAGGTGCTTCATTCTGTGTGTTGGAGACGATTAATCATTTTCTCTCCTTTCTTTGTTCCAGAGGACTTTGGGCTAGATTATTTTCCTGGTAAAGTCCTTTCAGTTTCAGATGAATATTCCTCATCTATATTTACATTATATTAGAACATGTTTTAAAATATGAACTCCCCTCTTTGCTGTTCAGAAACCACAGATTCTCAGTTTCAGCTGCTTCAGGGCAAGCCGGGGGTTCGTCCAGAGAAGCCAGGTGGGTGGACGCTCTCTTCCAGTCTGAATTCTGATGTTTAAGATGTTGGTCAGTGACTCATTTATACACGTGCGATATCAGAGTCTGACCTGGTGACGGAGCCCACAGAGCCCGGCCCTCTGGGTAAGAAAGGCAGCAGTTGGCTGGTAACCAGGCAGTAGTTTAGTGGATCTGATGGTGCTGTTGGTGTCCAGATTGCAGGGAGGAGCAGTATCCCTGCACCAGACTCTACTCTGTTCACAAGCCATGCAAACAGTGTCTGAACAGCCTCTGCTTCTACAGGTATGCCCCCCCCCCCCCCCCTTCCCCCCCGCTGTTACTCAAGATGTGACCAATGGCGCGACTTAATGATCTTGATGATATTACTAATGGTGTCCCTGATAATGGTCTTAGTGATGTCATCACAGATGGTCTTAATTATTAATGCTGTTAGACAACGGTTGATTTTGATGGCACAAATTGGCACATTTTCAGATGATTAACTACACACCTGTTCATTCATTATTGGCTTTGAATTTAAGCCAGACTGTCTGGAGGAGGAAGAGCGACTCCTCTGTAGGTTATCCCGACTTGATGTTTGACTATGTTCTTCATTCAGTTTGCGACGAGTGTATGTCATCAACAAAGAGGTGTGTGTGAGGACCGTGTGTGCACACGAAGAGCTGCTCAGAGGTGGGTTGGCTGCGTGTCCTCTCGCTCGTTGGTGCTTCACAGCAGCTAATTTGAACTTGTGCGTGTGTGTGTGTCCAGCGGACCTGTGTCGTGATCAGTTCTCTCGCTGCGGGGTGGCAGCACTGAGTGGCGGCTGCTCATCGCTGGGAGGAAGCTGTGGGAAAAGCTGTGGAGGCTGCTGATGGAACGTGGACGTCAGGGATTCTATCTGCCCGGATACTGCCGCACTCTACATCCCCTTACCATCTCATTCTCTATGATCCTCATGTACGAGTCATTACTCCCGTGCTTAAAGCACTTGTGTGTCTGATTTCCTATGTTTGTTCTTTTATTTTTCTATATCTGTGTACGGTTGACTATACTCCAAAGAACATTGATGATTGTATAAATCACTGGTGCTATATTATCTATTACAGATGCACATGGCATCTTTTTTTTGGCATATTTTACCATATTAATCCCATGCTTTGTTTTTGTTGGTATCTTACTGTACATGCGTCAAAAAGCAGTTAATGTCACGATGATCAGCTCATCCACAGTGGGCGCTGTGCTCTGACATCAGACAGGAATAGTCAGTCTCCAGCCGTCAGCAGTGTGTGAGATGTGTGAGGAAACGAGTGGTGAGTGACCTCAGATGTTCTACTACTGCCACCTGGATCGCTGCATAGCAGTCGAGTTAACGTGTACTAATCCCAGTAAGAACGGGTGCTGGCCTCTGTACTACTGCTTCATCAAAAAAAACAAAAAACTGTCACTATAAAGACTGGGAAAAATAAATGTTTTTTTACTACAGCTGGCGTGGGTCACGACTCGTCTGTGTAACATGATCTGAGGAGTATTTGTAAAACATTCACAGCGGACGCAGTGAGCTTATTCTGGAAACATGACTAGTTGTTTTTACTGTTTTTAACCTGTTTCTATTTATAGTCTTTTAAAAATGAAGTTAGTGAGATTAACTAAAATAAACCAACATGTACTCTACACACACAGTACTTCCTACTGGATCAGATGGCTCTCATAACACTGATATATCCAGTAAACTTGGATAAAATCTGCTCGCTCTGTTTATGCTCCTCCCTGAGGCCAAACCGCACAACTGGCACACGCGCCTGTGTGTGACATCTAGAGTGTTCCTGGAGAGGAATCCTCAGGATGTCGAGCAAGCGCTGCATCCACTCGCCGCACAGATGTGGGTAATTGCTGCTAGTGTTCTTCACCCGCTCGCCATCTTCTTCCCAAAATGGCAGCCGCGCTTGTTTCGGCGTCGGAATATTCGGTGTTGGGCTGTTCGGGACGAGCGGATTTTCCCTGGATCTCATGTCTGCTCGCGCTGGCGGTGCACGGCTGCGAAGCCTCTCTCAGTTTCCCGCGGGCATTAAGGGGGACGGAAGAGAAGGCTGCCGGCGCTTCATCTCCTGCAGCAGCTGCTCCTTCAAGGTGGAAACCTGCAGCAGGCGACAAAAACGGTTCCACTTTATTAGACGTGGTTTAATCCTAATGTTCTTCTGTCACGTGACGTGTTTACCTGTTCCTCCAGGCCTTTGACCCGGTGTCTGTGAGCCCTCTCTCTGGCGCCCAGCGTTTGTTCGGCCTCCCTGAAGCTGCTCCTGAGTCTCTCGGCCTCCCGCTGGGCCTCCTCACGCTGCTTCACCAGACTCTCGCACAGCCCGTGTGACTGTTCCAGATCAGCCAGCTGCGTCTGAGTACCACAACAAACATTAAACAGGACCAACAAACCACGCGATGAGGAGACTTTGGTGGTGACCTGCGGATCAAGTGTTCCCATGCTGCAGTAAATTTATCTGGAACTCCGTTAATGCAGCCATCAAACAACTGAGATTAACCTGGAGGGAACGCGAAGCAGGCGATGCAGAGAAGACACAGATGTCTGGCAAACACTTAACTTTGTTGACTGCGAGAAAAGAAAATGCGGTAAATCAAGCGAGGGGGGAGAGCAAATGTGAAAATTGCAACAATCTGGAAACTGTGAATCATTCCTGGAAAAAAAGCGCATTTAAAAGTAGGCTAATGTACCACAGATTAACATCCACACAAACAAACCTTTCACATCAAGGTCAAAGGTGGCACTTCGAGATAAGCGAAACACAAAACTGTGTTATTTCCCTCGTTCCTCAGTGATCTTTACTGACTTGGTAAAAACAAATTGAAGATTGCCTCTTGAAGTGGAACCTGCAACATATTTTTCTTCTTTCTACCCACTTTTAACTAATTTGCAGTTTCACAAAGACATGACAAATGTTTCGGAGCACAAGAGGTGTGAAGGAGCTATTAGAGGTGACTATTGCAGGAAGCCCTTCGAGCCTCCAAAGGTGTGAAACAGCTATCAAAGCAAACACTGAGGCCAGTGGTGTCGCCTCTGCGGCTTCCCTTAGCCGCAGTTTGTCAGTAGGGGTTGATTGGGTTTGTTTTTTGTGGTCGATTCCCACCTGCAGCATCAGGATCTGCTGCTGGGCTTCCTGCAGCTCCTGCTCGGCTGTGTTCAGGGAGCGATCCAAGCGGCCCTTTGCAGCAGACAGGCGCATGCTGCTCTCCTCGGTCATCAGCTTCTGACGCTCCACCTGGCCAAAGATGCGCTTGTGAGCATGTTCCCCACGCACCAATTGTGGCGAATAAAACCTGCAGTTTCAATTGTCTGTAGCTAAACCTCACAAATGATTTGGTTTGAAGATTACCGGGGGTGTGAAGGAAACATTTCTGCGTGCGCTGTGTCCCTGACCTTATCCAACGTGTTTCTCAATGCGTTCTTGTCCTTCTCCAGCCTCACAGCCTGTCGCTCCGCATCTTTCTTCTCGGTTTCCAGCATGGCTACGGCTCTCTGCAGCCCCCGCAGCCGCTCCTCTACGGTGGCCCGTTCCACCTGAGCTGACTGGGCGCTGCGCTGGGCCTCTGTGAGACTGGCTGTGCGCTGCTGCAGGAGCTGATAAGGGAAAAAGAACAGTTACACGACTGAGAAGCTGGTGTTTGCACCTTCCTCCTATGGTTTGGGCCACTGTAAAAGATTAAATTCCACCCTAATTAAGTTCAAGATGATTCTCAAACAATCTCCTTCACCTCTTGTGTGCTCCTGAGCTCCGCCTCCAGTTCCTCTCGTCTCCGCTCGCTGTGGCTCAGCTCGCCTTGCAAGCTTTGGATACGCTCAGAGATGGAGGCCGAACTTCTCTTCCCCTCTGCCGCCGACACACGAGCCTCTTCTAGTTGCTCCTTATTGGTATAGAAGAACAACTCATGATGGTGAATTTAGAATCAACGCGGTCTGCGTTTTCCCCCCGTCTCTTTCACCTGTAGAAGCCGTTTGTCGTGCTCAACCTCAGTCAGCATCTTCTGCAGAGCTGCCAGTCGGCTCTGGTGACTGCTGTGGGAGGCAGCGGCCTCCTGGAGGCTCTTTCTGAGGGAGGATATCTTCTCTTTGAGTATCGATTCATCCTCCTGTGATTTGAGTAGTGAATGGCTCAGCCTCTCCGTCTCTCTCTGCAGCAAGGACGTGCGGGCCTCTCCTTCAGACAGCTGCAATTTGTAAAAACCACATTTGTACTTTTTTTCTTGGTATTTTTTTTCGTTCTGGGTTTCATGAGGATTGTGATTTCAATGAATCCATAAAACGTTAAAATTCCGATACCTAGGTTGATAGGTAGTAGGTGAGTTAGCACTCACACTGCTAACATAATGCTACGTTGGTTAGAATAGTTTTAGACACTAAAGCTCAGGAAGCATAAATAAATGTCAGTATTTGAATGATTGAGTATTCAAATACTCAATCATATTTGAATTCATAAATCCATGATGGAGACAAACATACTCATAAAGTCATCCGTCCTTTTCTGTCTCTCTACAGTGTGTGGCACTTTGTAAGGGAATTTTTACTGTTTGTGCATAGGTAGCTGAGTGAAGCTGCTCCATTTCTGTTTTTAAATGGACTTTTAGGAACAATAATACTACTTCAATAACTGGACGTGAACATTACAGCCAAGCGAGTGCGCCACCTGCTGGTCAATCATGGCACATGACCGCTTGAAAGGATCTCCATCTACTAATAACTGGATATTAATTATTGTGAGAAAAGTGAAGAATGCAGCCTTGAATTGTTATTTGCAGTCATGTTGTGCAGCTCTGAATGTGCGCTGTGGTGTATGTAGTAAATCATTCAATTTACCCCAGTAACAAATGACCTGATGGGAATCATAAATAATCACAAATTCACGAGACCAGAACTAACTCATCGATGTGATCATCCTCTTGTACCTGTTTCATCAGTGAGTCGTAGCGTTCCTGGGAATTCTGGCTCTCCGTTTCCCGATCCCCCAGGCTCAGTTTGAGCCTCTGCAGCTCCCCCTCCAGACTGCGCCTCCCCAGCTCCACCCGGGTGGCTCGAGCTTCAGCCGCCTCCAGAGCCTCACGCAGCCTCCTCCTCTCCGAGTCCAGGCGCATCTCAGCAGCGCGCTGCTTATTTAACTGATCCTGAGCAGTTAGATGTTTGACAGTTTAAAAAAAAAAACAGGCCTTCACTCTAAACACAAATGCATGCATAGGCACAAAAGTAAGATCCACAGCTGGGTCCGATAATAAATGTACTGTATATGAAATAGTGGTTTTGTTCCACCTCTCTCCTCCTGTGCAGAAGGAAACTTATTTAGAACCAGACATATGGGCTGCTGGCATGCAAGTGTGTGTGTTCTGTTGTTATTGGCATCTGTTGTTATTGTGTTCTGGGTGTAGTCGTGCCTCTACTGTGGAGCGCTGCCATATGCTGATCACGGCAGATCCGTTGTCACTGCTGTGCAAGCACGTACGTGAAGAGTGTGTGCGCGTGTGTGTGTACCTGCATGTTCTTTTTATCCGTCTCAGACACCTGCAGCGCTCGCTCTAAATCCCTCAGCCGGTCGGTGACCGCCCTCCTGTCCCTATCTGCCCTCCTCACCGCCTCCTCCTGCTGCTGCAGCAGAATCTGCGTGGTGCTCAGGCGCTCTTCCAGCCCACGCTTTCCTGCCCCGGCGCGTGTAAAGCACGTTAGGTCATTCAAATTAGGCTTTTAAAATGTCAAATTACTCGAGCAGTGACCTTCTTGGTATTCCTGGAAGGCCTTTTGGAGATGAGTCAGGCGACTCTGAGTGGAGTCTTGGTCCCCCAACATCTCCTCCAACTCCCGCTCCAGGAGCCCGACTCTGCATTTCGCATCATCCTGAAAATCCAGGAATAAAACATGGGTCGATCATAATGTAAGTACCCTGGCCTAAATATCCTTGACAACTTGCTCCTAAAACATTTCTTTTTTCTTTTACCCGCTCTCTCTGGGTTTCACGCAGCTCCTGCATGAAGTCTCTCAGGTCGCTCCGCAGGGCGTCAGGGTCCAACTCGGGCTGAGGAAGCGGCAGTGGTGCTTCCCCTCTCTCAGGAGATGCCGCTCCCGAATTTAAAGTAGTGTCAGGGGTGCAGACTTGAATTTCTGACAATAAAAACTAGATATTAAGCTTTCAGAGCCTGATTATCATGAACCAAAAAAAATAAATGATAGCAAACAATTTTGCTTCTGTAAACTGCAGATTTCACTTTTACCTTTGGGAGGCGATAGCGAGGTCCGCAGTGGCGAAATGCTCTGGTGACGCGATATGGTGCCCGGTGATGTCGAGCTACCTCCTGGGCTCCTACCCCGTCCTCTCCTGCCACTCGCTCCGATACCCAGTGTCCGTGTTAGCGCGGACTGAATGCTGTTCAGGCGAAACTCCAGGTCTTTCTTCCCAGCCTCGGCTCGGATAAGCTCGGCCTCCGTGGCAGCTAACCGACCCTGGGTTTCACTCAGAAGCAGGCCTGACTGTGCGGCAGAGTCCTGGGCTGCCTGGGTGCGCAGGGCGAGGTTCTTCGCTTCATCCTGCAGCTTTTTCTCGCAGCCACGAGCCTCCTGCAGCTGAGCGGTCAGTTCTCTTTCACCGCTTCGCCAGCTGGACTCGGACTCCACCAGCCGCTTCTGGGTCATGGACAGCTGAAATAAAAAGGAAGTTTTGACAGGGCTTAACAGGAAGGCGAGGACGTGCCCTTTGGCTCCAAGCCATCCTCACCTCCTTCTTGAGAAAGTCCCGAGCAGTTTCGGCTTCAGTTAACTTGTGTCTGACTGCGAAAAGCTCTTTTGCTTTCTCTTCCTCCCTCTGCTCCTCTAGCAGCAGGCGAGTCTGCAGCTCTGCCACCTCTCTTTCTTTCTGCTCCTTCTCCCCATCCAGAACCTTCAGCTGCAGCAAAGTAAAGCCCATTACATGAAGATGGCTCTAAAGAGATCCAATTCAGACCTGCAGTGGGAGGCAGGGATGGCAGACCTTTCTGCGTAGCTCCTGAAGTTCTCGTCGAGCTTCGAGTCGCGACCTTTCGACCTCCCGCAGGCAGCCGCGCAGCTCCGTAACCTCCTTTTGAACGGATGCAAAACTCTCCTCCAGCACACTCAGCTTCTGCTCCTTCTCTTCATGCTGCCGTTTCACACTGGAAAAACACCCAGTTGTAAGTTTGCGTTTCTCCGAAGCTCCTTTCATCAGCTTGGGACTTTACCTGATTCTCTCTGATTCGGCACTTCGCACAGTCTCCCTCAGCAGAATATTGGAGTGGCTCAGAGTGTCCTTCTCGTGGGTGATGTCAGCAAGGTTGCGTCGTAGCTCTGACACCTCTCTCCTGCAGGTCTCCAAGGTGTCCACTGTTTGGTTTTGCCGCCGCTCAGCGTCCATCACATCGCGTTTCAGCTGGTCCCTGGTTTCTTCGTTAGCGGCGAGCGCGGCTCTGCATTGATCCAGCTAAAAAAGGAAAAGGAAAAGGAAAGCATGTTCCATCATTGTGCCTTTATGGAAGAAGATATGCGCTTGCTGCACTGCATCCTCCCTTAAATGGGATCCTAACCTCTTTTAGAGCAACATCAGTGTGAGACTGCAGGTCGGTACAAGCCTCTCTGGCACTCTGGAGCTCCCTTTCGTGAAGAGAAGAGGCATCCTCCAGCTGAGAGCGGAGGGCCTGCAGCTCGCTGTTCAGCGCCGCGACTCTGATCTGCGTCGAAACCCCAAAAATCGAAATAAAAAGCAAGACCAGGAAGACAGGTCTTCACCACGGGCGTCACTGGCATCACCTGCTCCTGCTCTCTGTAGAGAGCGGCTTCTCTCGACATTCGCTCGGCCTCCAGGGCTGCGGCTGTCAGCTCCGCCTGCAGGCACGACACCCTGTCAGACAGCACGGCCTTCTCCGTCTCCTTCAAAGACAGAGCCTGCAGAGAGGGAACAGCAGACTCACGACAGGCAGAAACCGATGATTTACTGCATTTGTAGGGTCCCAGAAGCCCGGATCTGACCTGTTGCTTCTCCGTCTCGGCTTGCAGCAGACTCTGATCTCTGTCGTGCTGGAGACTCCTCAGCTCTTCCTGCAGCTCCTCTCGTTCCCTCTCTGCCCTGTGGAGCGGCTCCTCCATCTCCTGCCTCAGCTTTCTCAGGGCAGACTCCTGCTCCATCAGCAGGCTGTCTCGTAAAGCCTCCTGTGAAAAACAGAGCAGCCATCAGCGTTTAAAATCCCAGAAAATCTCCGTGCAGAGCCTGTACTGGACGAATGAACCTTCTGACCTTTTCTGAGACCAGTCTCTCCACCTCCTCCTGATGTTCAGAGACGGCCTTGTGCAAGGCCTGCTGGGCCTCCAGCTGTGCGGCATTTAGGGTCTGAGTCAGAGCCTGTTTCTCCCTCTCAGCCTGGGCCAACACATTCTCGCCATCTGAGCGCAGGCGCCTCAGTTCAGCTGGAAATCGCATCCAAGAAAACATCCAGGAGAAGAAAACACAGGATTTATCCATTAAGCTGTTACTCTGTCATACTCTATCATTTCCTTGCTATTATAATAATATGACATCTGAAGTTTAGCTCTTAAGGAGACGAATGTGCCACGGGTCCGTCTGCCAGCAGAACTGGAGCGGTTTATCTCTGTGCACGTGAAGGTTTGTATATCTGTGTGTTTGCAGTTTGTTCCACAATGATCAGGAATCTGAAAATTACTGAACCATTGGAAGAATTTAAATACATTTTGTGCATCTTCCATTTCCCCATCTTTCTCACCCGCTGCAGTCTCGCTGCGCAAGCGGAGGTTTTGGTTCTCCGCCTCCAGCTGTTCCCGCCGAGATTCTGCCTGAACTAGCTGCTGTTGCATCTCGAAGAGACTGGTTTCCAGAGACTCCCGCTCTGACCTGAAGGGTCGCGATCACACGTTACCCACGCAGCACGATGGGGGAATCGTCTTACATCCAACGCTCACACACACCTGAAAGCAGCTAGCTCCTCCGACAGCGCAGTGTTTTCCTTCTCCGATGCTGTCAGCTGCACCACCAGCGCCGCTTTGTCCCGGGCCAGTTCAGCTCGACTGCGACCAGCTTCCTCCAAGGCCACCTCGGACCTCTGGCCTTCCCCTTTGGCCAGACTCAACTCTGATCCCAGAGACGACACTTCACTGCAAAGCTGCCAAAATAAACCCAAAACCAATGAGGAATAAATCACAGAATCCTTTTTTCCCCTGTTTTCTTGTGCTGTGTTGAGATCTCTTCTGTACCTGGGTGACTCTCTCCTGCAGTTTAACCTTCTCTTCCCTGAGACTCTGCAGTTCGGCATCCACCCCCACCTGGCTAAGCTCGACATCCTGCAGTGAATGTTGCAGCGTGATGCGCGCAGCGTCCAGCTCCAGACGGTCCTGCTCCAGTCGGACCAGCTCATCCCTGATGGTCAACTTCTCCTGTTGCGCCTCCCGTTTCTGAGCCTGAAGGACAGACTTCTCTTCCTCCAACTTACAGAACAGACAGGGATGTGAGGATGTTTTACTGATACCTACTGCAAGCAGCTACATACAGACATACACCTTAGACCTGCCTCAACGTCCAACTAACAGACACACACTCACAATTTGGTCTGAATGGATCATTTATCTGCATTACTAATTCCATGAAAGTGTGTTTCCTAAAAACCATGTGTCACATATACCTGCAGTATGTAGGTGTTCAGGTCGGCTTTATCTTGAGCCAGACTTTCATTCAGGCTTCCCACTTTTGCGAGAGAGTCCCTGAGAGCTGCTTCTTCAGACTGCAGCTTGTTGAGCAGCAGGGAAAGTTCTGCGTTCCTGCTCTCAGCCTGGGAGACCAATAAGCATCGCATCAGTGGCACTTAATTATTGAATCTCTGGGAGTAAAAGAGCCAGGTTGTGTTTCTTTTTGGTTTTCTTACGCGAGCCAGCGCTTCAGAAAGTTGGGCTCGTTCTCCCTCCAGCACCTGCCTCTCGACCTCCCCCTTCTGGTGCGTCTCCCTCACTGCGGACAGCTCACCACGCTGGCTGGACAGTCGGCTCTCGCTCTGCTCCAACTGCTTCTGTCTGTGTCAATAAACGATGCATTCTATATGAATTCAACTCAGATCCACCAATGAGACTCAGGCATCTATGACGTCACGTGACAAACACCCTGTCACATTATTGAGGGTCAGAATAAAACCCAACTATCACCCAACTAGCAATCTCATGATTTTTAACTACATATTATCTTTGAATTGTTTTTGAGGGTTGGCATAGAGTTAAACTGAATATGGCAAAACATGTTACATAGTTTGATTGCAGAGTTGGAGAGAAAGGCCTATGTGGAAGACAATATCTCTGTCATGGACACTAATCCTTGGTTTCCTGTAAGCATTTTCACTGTGTGGATTAGTATCAGCTTCAGAGTCACTTAATCACTATCAATTATCCGCCTCACATCCTCTGTGTCTCTGCTTTGGCCCGGTCTCGCTCTAGAACGGCGGCCTCCTTCTGCTCCCTCTCGTGGTCTCGCTCTCGCTGCGCCGACGCCACGATCAGCTGGAGCTTCTTGGACTCCATCTCCAGTAACTGGCTGCTGCCCTGTGCAGCCTGCACCACCTTCTCCAAGCTCACCTTCTCGCTGAAAACAATCAGTCACAAGTGTGTTTGCAGGGTGGTGTCGCCACACGATTACTAACGGTAGGTGTCTGCTGACCTGGCCAGCACGTCTCTATCCTCCTTCAGACGCTCTTTCTCTTTCAGCGTGGTCTCCTTCTCTCTCTGGGCAGCATCCCTCTCTCTCTGCAGACTTTGGATTCGCTGTTCCGCTTCTCTTTTGGCCAGATCGCTCTCTGAGAGCTGCTTCCGCAACTGCTGGATTGAGGACTGGGAAGAGATCAGACGGCCTCGGACATCCTGTAAGCACAGACCGACGCTGCTGTCTGTTCCTCTTTCTTTCTGAGTTGGGGATTTCTGGGATTGATAACACAAATGTCACCATGTTACCTGCAGTTGGAGGGTTTTGTTTGTTACTGCAGAGCGCAGGGCGCACAGAGCCGAGTCAGTGAGGAGAGCCTGTGACGAGGACCGCGACGGGGAGGTGGACCTGCGCGTCGATGAGCTGTGGAACAAAGCCAGCAGAGGGGTGCCAGAATTTTCCTGATCGGCCTCAGACGACGAATCTCCTTCCTGTAATACTGTCTGACAAACGAACACGGACATGAACGTACATCCTCGTCCCCTCACAGCCAGCATGTTAGTGTTGCAGCTCACCTGGGCGATGTCCCGCAGAGTGTCTAACAGGGACTCGGTGTGAGTTTTCATCATCTGCATGTCGGTCTCATCGTTGACACTCTGCTCCTGAAGGGAAATTGAGCATTCGGAAAGGAAAATTAGAATGGAAAAACTGCTTTGCGGGATAGATAGGGCTTGTTTTCTTTCCCTTTAAAAAACTCACCTTAAGTTTCCTCATTAGAACTGCAATTTCAGTGTCTCTCTCTTCAATTTGTCCCTTCAGTCTCTCGCTCTCTCTCAGCAAGTCGGACAACCTGCAAGGTTGGTGCAGTAAGAATTATTAGCTAGTTTACTCATTAGTGTTCTGCTAGCGAGACCCCTAAACACAGAGAGCGACCTGAGGCTGAGGCCGCTCTTCTCTGCATCCGCCTTCGTTTGAAAGTTCATCATCTCTCCCACGCGCTCCCTCAGCTGCTGCTCCAGCTGGAGCCTCAAGGACTTCTCCCGCTCCAGGGCCAGAACTGCCCCTCCCTCTCGGCTGTGAAGCACGCTGGACAGACTGGAACAGGACACCTGCACAGAGTGGCACGTCCGCGCCAGCTCGTTGCGCATGTCCGACAAATCCCTGCGGACAGAAAACCAAAAGCGTTAGCGGCAACGAGGCGTAAAAGAACAGCTGGACGGTTCACGCAACGCGGATCCTGACCTTTCGGTGCCGTTCTTCAGTTCGCAAACGTTCCTCCGGAACCCGACGACTTGACGCCAGAGCATCAGCAGACGGCTGTGCTCGCTGCTGAAGTAACTGTGGAAAGACTGCATGAAAGCAAGAAATCACTCAAAAACGATCCTGATTTATCTCTTAAAATAGTCCCCGAAGCATCCCTCCACCACCTCCTCCTCTCTCCGCCAGTCCGACTCCTTCTGTTCCAGCTCCTCCCTGGCTTTTGTCCAGTCGGTGGTGAGTCTGCGGATGTCCTGACTGAGAGCCTCGTTGGCTATGCCGGCCTGCTCTAGCTGCTCCCTCAGCATGGCGTTCACGGCGGACAAACTGCTGCTCCTGCAACCCCAACAAAAACACACAAGAGGAAATATAAATTCCTCTGCGGGCCAAAAGCAGTCACATAGTCAGTCTGGGTCACTAATCGGACCGCTGTTGTTCTTCCTCCAGGCGGATTAAAGCGTCCTCCAGGTTGCTGCTTTGCTCATCTTGATGGCGACCGTTAGCGGCTTCGCTGACCCCCTGAGGGAGATTTTAAAGTATTATAATCCCTGAAGTAGAGCACCTCCTAATGATCCGAACAGGTTTCACTCACAGTCAGCAGGTGTTTGTCCAACTCTGAGGTTTTCTCCTGCAGTATCTGCTCTAAATCCCCACACCTCTTTTTGTACTGAAGCACCTGAAATGACAGGGGGTAAAAAAAAGAGTGACACACTGCGTCTCGGGTGCACAGGAGAATAAAACAAACGCACCTTAGCCTGCAGCTTCTGCACGAGCTGCGCCTGCCTCTGCTGGCCCTCCTGGTAAGCAGTGAGTTTTCGCTTGTAAGCCGCCTGCTCCTCATCCAGCCGCCGGCGGAGATCCACGTTCTGCTGGGTCAGGCTGCGCGACTCGGGTGAATCGCGGTCGCCCTGGGCCGTGTCAAAACGTAACGTCTGTTCCAGCTGTGCGTTTGATTAAGGGACGGGAGGAGAGCGTTCTATTTAAAACGTGCTGTCGGTTCAACACAACAGCTCAGAGACTTCTGCTGGTTCTTGTGTGTATTTTACTGTTGCCTCAGCTTGTAGGACGACACAAGGACGTGTGGAGGTCGAAAATGGATTATTACCGTAAGTTTAGTTACAACAGAACTGAGAGGAAATTGGAAATTCTTTGACATGGATTCAGGCTTGTCTTCTGTAATGTTCAACCCAAAATCAAATGTGGCCTCCGCCCATCTCCACTGAAGTGCCTGTTGACTGTCGCCCGGGGTGACGGACACCATGGCAACGTCACACTTCAGTTCATACCAGCCCCCGTCACCTGGGTGACCAGCGAATCTCAGACAAAGAAACACCAACACTACTTCAATGGTAAAAGGGGATAATTTAGACAAATATCACCTTTGAGACTTTTCTAATTTTTACACAAAAGTTGCCCCACCGTGGGCATGATGGGAAAGCGTTCGGGTTTGATCTATAGTCAGGTCATGTTGTAGACTGTCGGTGCATGAGGCCTCACCCTCTCGCTGATTGCACTGTACTTAATGGCGAGCTCGTCCCGGTCGGCTCGACTGTGGGCCAGCAGGTCCTCGAGCCTCGCCAGCTCTCCCTGCAGCACCCGGTTCTCCTCCTGCAGCGACATGACCGAGGACATGGCCCCCGCCGCTGACAAACACAGACAGCAGTCAGACAATGGCCAAGCCTCACGCCTGCATGTGTTACTCCTAAAGATTGTGGCAACTCACGACTTTCACTGAGGTTTTTTGTGACAATTTCTCGCACTCGTGCTGGCAAACATGCAGGGGGGGCATCCGGCGAGGGCCCCCGAACTGTTAATTTCTTCTCCTCAGACAATACACTCTCTTCCAGCCTCTGTGATAAAAATAAAAGTAGTTCAATGCCCGAATGTGTTTTATAAATTAAAATTACAAATAGGCCCTAGAAAATAATAAACACAGAAAAAAATAAACTCATGCGCAACGGAAACACAAGGAGTCACAAAGAGGTGGCAGCTTTTTTTGTCACATCACAACACAATTAAACAAGCAACGGAGGAGCGGAGGAAGAGTCCGTGTGTCTCACCTGGATCACAGACTCCAGTTTATTGGAGTCTGAATTTTCCGAAGCGCTCATCGTGACGGGCAGCAGGTGGCTTTTAAAAAAAATAAAAATAAAATATAATAATAACGAAGAAAAGAGAAGCGTCAAATCCAAGTTAGGGTTGCGTCTTCAAGGGGGGGAGAAAATCAGGAAAAGTTCTCAGGTCGGAGTGGGTCGTGTGACGGAGCCGATAAAGTTGCGTCGCGGGGGAGCAGAGATCGTCCTGGTCCGGTGCAGGCAGGCGCAGATTGAGGACAGCGGGATTAGGAGGCTTTAAGACGCACAACCTGCAGCTCCACCTCCAGCACCGCACCGTCGCTGCTTCTCCCAAACCACCAGGACGAGTCAGATAAAGCGTCCGAGCCAGGACGGAAACGCGAGGCTCGGTCATTTTAAGTCATTTAAAGTAACTGTAGGGTAACGCTGCCTTTTTAGTTCAGGCTGCAAGACCAGGAATGGAGGACACATTTCTCTAAATACAAGGCTAAATAGACGAATAAATACAATCGCTGTAACCTTCATGCTAGAATATGTTGGCAGCTCGTCCATAACTATAATTCTCCATTGCGTTGACGCACGTTTTCAGCCCAAATACACACTTTGGTTCTGCTAGCCTGTGATGCATTCATGTTTAGGAGTTGGCATCTGCATCACAACAGTGTGTGATCGCGCACACACACAGTGTTTCCATCACTGGTTTCTAGGACTGAGAGAGGTGCAAGAAAAGAAGCCCCATGGTGGGTAAAGATGAGTCAAAACCCCCCATCAACGAGGACAAACCTGAATCTGCAGGCCTCAAACTGGTCTTTGCCTAGTTTTGGATTGAATTTAATCTCACAGTTTAGCCCCATTTGTTATCTGCACACTTTTGGAAGGACACAGAGGACAGACTTTATTCACCAGGCAAGGAGACAGACAATAACTGGAGACCGCGACTGTCCTCAATTATCTTTGACATGAAGAGGTGACAATGTAAGCATATGACCCTTTGTAAATCCATTAATCCAACATAAAATACACGATAAACTCTTCATAATTTTATCTGAGGATCTTTCTGTGGTTGGTGGATCATTCAGCAAAATCACAGCCAAAATGTCAAACTGTGATGGAGCTGTGACGTGATTGTTGGGGTGGTCATACAAGAGGATCTTTGTGTCACACACACACACACACACACACACACACACACACACACACACACACACCACACACACACACACACACAGAGCGGGTGGGAGAGAGTTTCTATACTTGTGGGGGCATTATGTATAAGTGAAGTCCCTGAAGAAGAGCTTCCGGTTTTCAGTGAAACTATAAACTAAATCTATTGTTTCATCTCAGCTCTCGGAGAGCAATAGAACCCAGATCGGCAGCTGAGATGGACTGAATCTGCCGCTTGAACACACCTGTTGATCCTAACCACCATCCAACAACACGCCTGCCCAGTTCGAACCACCATTAAGAGATGGGTGATACTGGGATGGAATCTACTGGGAGGAATGCCTCCTCTCCTGCGATCTACCGTCTACACTCCCTCATCTGCACCAGCTGCTCGACGAGATAAAGCCGGAGAAACCGCGCAAATCTCTAAAAGTCCGTTGGCGGCTGTTGGAGGCGGGTCGGCAGCATCCGAGCAAATAAAAACATTTCGAAAACGAGACTTTACACTGAGATTCAAAACCAGAACGCGGCTCTGCGGGGCAGACCCGACCCGCATGTGTAGGAGGCGAAAGCGTCCACATGGCGGCTTGCGATCTTACCTCAGCTCGGCCTCAGATTGATGAGATCCGTCCCGCAGAGATCATCCAAACAAGCGAGAAGCATCCGTGGCTACAGCCTCGGAACAGCGGGGACTGCAGGAGCTCCAGCGCTGACCTCCTCCATGCTTTTTCCGGGGAGGGACTTCCAGTTCACAGCCGGCGGCCTGCAGGAGCGCTGCAGCCCTCTTCTGTTCCTCCGTGTCGATCGTGAAGGAAACGAAACTATCAGCGAGTCGGGTGAAATTTCATTTCCGAGAGAACACTTCGACAGATTTGCTGTAGTCGTAAAAGCGCTTTCATAAACCAGGGTTTAATTAAGTCATATGCAAAAATCTAATGAAATTATTTATGCAATGGAGAATAAGGTCAGAGGTCACGTCCTGCAGGTCAAGGGGACATCTCGGGACTGAACGGCTCTCCTCCTCCTGCTCCGACTTTGCCAAGGTTGTTTCAGAATTGGGTAATGATCATTTTAAAAAGAAAAGGAGCCAAGGAAATATACTGTTTATTTACAAGATAAAATCTTAAAAACCTTTTAGAGCTGGTCAAACAGGCACTTAATCATATCAATGCAAATTAGTGAAGGATTGAGGAAGATTCGGTTGGTAAAAGGCACTTTCAAAAATCAACAAGTCGAGGACAAACATGATCCTACAGAAGACACACTCCTTCGCCCTACAGCTCCAAGGCTTTTCTGGTTCAAGGGTTTTTAAGTAAAATTGCCCAACAAATAACTTGATAGTTGGGAGCTACATCTGCAGGCTGAATTGTAGCTAAATAAAACATAGATACTCCAAATGCAACTGTGTTTCTTATCATACAAACATGAAGAGACTAATGACGGTGTACTGAGAAAAGAGTCTAAAACTCCCACTGCATAGTCGAGTATGAATAGGGGGGAAAAAAATCTACATAAAAATAAAATATGTACATTTGACTGTTTTGTTCTGTTGTGTTTAGTCTTTAGCAACGAATGACTTCCAGAATGGCAGCAGATAGCTGGCCTGCAGTTCCTCTCTTAGATTCAGTGGAATGTAAGAATCCGAGCGTATCCCAGGTGTTTTCAGGACTCAGCTGAACTGCACCCATCCTGGTTTGACGGGATCTTGACTGGAGCTGTGGACACAGGGGGAGTGAGGACAGAACGACGATGGACAGAAGAGCAGATGCAGAGATTTTGATAGGATCGACCATAAACCCGACTGATGTGACCCGATGGGTCACTACGCAAGTGTGAGGTGAGGTTTCATGACTTACGTTGAGGCTGCAGATGTGAAATCTCCCCACATGTCCGTGCTGGGCTGAGGCTGAGCAGCAGGAACAGGAGGTCCGAAGTCTAAAAGGGCGGCTGGATTGAAGGAAGGAGGGTTAAAAATGAAGACTTTTAAAAAGGGCATTTTTGGAATCCATTCTACTAAAAGGGAGGATAATCACCAGCATTGGTCTGTGCCACTGGGACTGTCTGCTGTCCCCCAGGAGGGGGGATAAGACCCCCAGCCTTTGCACCAGGTGGAGGAGGAAGTAGACCCCCGCCCGCGGGCCGAGCTTTGGCGCCACCTGCGTCTTTCTTCTTGATGTTCTGTGACAGAGAACAGCACTCTCTGAAACTCTGTAACTAGTTACACCCTGGTTTAATTGAAATGCTCATAATTTCCAAAAATCTCCATCGTCTCTAACGCGGACTCAACACTCACGCCAATGTTGATCTTGATGGTCTGCCCCTCTTTGAAGCTGAGGTCCAGTTTAGGTCCTGGGCACTCAGACGCTTGTTTTGCAAACTCAGATTCTTGCTTCACCCACCTACAGAAACAGTTTTAAACATAACTACTAGTTCAAGATGAACTCATCTGTACCCCACTTTCTCCCCCAAAGCAAACAGGCATCACAATGAAGAGCGTTCAAAGGTATTACAGTCAAATCACATTCACAACATTTCCAGGTTCAATGTATTCAAGTTGACTAAAGAGATTTTTATTTGTGATGTCGTCTTTCTTGTCATTAGTCGAAGAAAAACTTACTTAAAATGATCTTGTAGCGCTACGTTGAAATCAAATGAGTCTCCTCGATCAGCAAATCCCAGACCGATAAAAGCGTGACGCCCTTAATTACAAAGAGACAAACATAATTAACCACATACACAATATATTACTCCAATATAAAGTGTTCAGTAAGAGACATGACTAGGAAGAGGATGCTACCTGGAGCAGTCACGCGCGCCACTAATGCATTTATACAAAATTTAGAGTCTCAAAATTTAAAAAAAACTCCAGCTATAGCATAGGCTGTCATTACTATGAGTTCCATTGCACTGCATTGAAAATAATGCTGGGGAAAAGCACCCTAGAGCATAACTGGCAATGGATTTCAAGGGGGGGCAGACTTAATGAAACAAAAACGAAGGTATGTGTTGATAAATGTGCCTCACCATTTCCATCTTCTATCCGGATCACAAAATATCTGCTGGAGTCCGTGACTGATTCCACCACGCTTCCAGGATACTGTGAAACTGGAGCTTGGGCAAACAACTCTCCTGCAAAAACAAATTTACCCCAAACAATGTCTCAGGCTTTTGGACCACGGTGGCCATAATCAAATAAAAAAGGTGGTTAAAAAAACAACAAAGAGAGACAGCAGTGACCTATGCCTCATTTCAAATGTATAAATACATGTCCAGTAAACACTTTTTAATATGTAAAAAATGACAGGAATTTACTTCTAGTATTCGTAGGAGCCAGTTAACAGCAACCCTACCAAACTACACACATATCAGAACACAAAACTACCCATTCCTTGGTTAGGTAGGTCAGATTTTTCAGACTAGTTGAACTTGTTGAATACTACTAATTTAGCTCAATTTAGTTCCAGTGAGACAACAGATCATTTACCTGTATTCGTGTCCTCTAACTTTATAAAGGCCATCTTGCCTTTAGCAGTGATTTTCATTCTACCACTCCATGCAGGTTCATCCAGTTTCCAGTCAGCAGCCCTAAAAAAAAGAGGAAATTCAAGTTTTTGGTATTTAGTAAAATGGCGGAATTGACCACAAGAACATAAATAGTTATATTGCAGAAATGGATTCTTTTTACTGCATCAACCAAATCCTTATTTTACAGAAGACAATTGTAACAGACATATAACTTAAAAAAAGTTTTTTGTTTTTTTTAAAAAAACTGCGTAAATTTATCTGATACAGGGAAACGAAGAATAAATGCATATAGCTATTCTGATAAGAAAGAACTCGATCAGTTTTTCCGAACTTTTCCAACAAGCTCTTGCATGCACTTCTAGTGCACTGCAAAACTAGGAAACTATCAGGCAGTTGCTTAATCACCCCTGGATTCATTTTAATTGATCAAAATCCCCTTTTCTAAAACCATGCGTGTCAGCAAGAGACCAACTAAAGAGGCCAAAGTCTGGCTAAAAAGACTCAACACACATAGTAGCAATGGTTGCACTTGTGCATTAAATAGTGGCTTTCAATATGTATTACAAGTGAAAGGATCCGTTTAAAAAAAGAAAAGAAAAATAACAAACACTGTCCGTCAAACTCAACAGGGAAAAAAATGACAGGCATTCACACGATCCGTCAGGTGTCCGATAATGGGTGTTTCATTAAAATTAGCATCGCAGCCAACGCTTGGTTTGCGGCCGGCGAGACTCCGCATTTAAGTGTAACTTTCGAATTGTCTTACCGATATCCACGATTAGACGCCCGTGGGGGTATTCCATACACGTGAACCTTTGGTTTCACACAAAGCATCGACTCATAACTGTCGTCTTCTGCCATTTTGTCAAGTTTCACTAACTATTACACACAACTTCCTACTTTAGTCGTTCCTCTTCTTTTTCCCAGTAGCGACATGGACTCGACACGATACTGCCCCCTATGGGCAAGGAGGTCTCTCTGTCAATATTTACATTACAGCCTTAACGCTCCCATTTTCATTCATTACAAGATGGCAGTATTTTATCTTAAATACATTCCAAGTTTTCCTGGATATTTTATCCCAAAAGAGACTGTAATAGCTGAATATTTTAAAATGTCCATCTTCCCATATCTGGAGGGGTTTAGAACAGGATAGCAAGTGGCCAAAAACGTGGACACGTTTTTCTCGTTCCTTTATGCAGTCATTTTATTTGTTTATAAATTGCCCGTTGTCACCAAAATCCTAATGGGAACAATTATTTCTACAAATTTATGTGAAAAACAACAAATTCATCAATAGAATCAGAAAGAGGTGCTTCAAAATTAGTTGCCAGATTTAACAAAATATAGAAAACAAATTCCTCTTGATTCAAAATGTTTATTAAAGGGTATTAAAAAGATCATTTGTCTTTTCAAGTTTCAAAATAACAACACTGGACAGATGGCTGTGAAAAAAATAAAGCAATGCATCATGGGTAAATGACATTGGTAGATTTTTTTTTAAAAATGTGTCCTTAATTTTTTAAAATTTAAATGACAAATGGCTGATTTTTAGGAATAATACTCCTAGAAACAGCGTGCCTTTTTTTTTCTCTTCCTGAAACGACACATTTGATTTTCTGGAACTGGATTCTACAGCTGGAACAATCTAGATTTAAAGGTTCTGCATGTGGAGGCGCCAGAGGGTGTGATGGCGGCACACAACATGTGGTTCTAACCAAGTTTGCCTCTAGACAATGTGTAGTTGACGATACATGAAGTGCGTTATTGGAACAGGATGTTGCTGTCAACCAAAAGATAATAGAAATTCACATTTTAACCAGAACAGTTCATTTGCAGCCTGTGTCCAGTTTATTTCACACAATGATTCTTTGTAGTCACAATAATTCCAATTACTTATTTTATCACAGAATCTGAGTGATCAAATTATCAGGGAACACAGTCAGACTCCTGCAGCAACAGCTTTATTGCATCCTTGCCAAGTGTGGCTTTTGTCTGGCTAAAAGATCATCTGAATTAGACTCTAAATTTCCCCATAAAATAATTAAGTGTACAAAAAACTAAAAACAAACAAGCCACGAAACAAAAAACTAAACGTAAGCATTACCAAATGAAAATGTATGCACGCAGAATCAATAGTCATTTAAGGCAGGCCAGTTTCCAAGATAAAAGAGATACTGAGGACATCAGCATTTGGTGAAACTAATGATTTGTGTCATTTTCAATTGGTGCCCAACAAGTAATCAATATTGTAAAACCCCGCAGAAACACAGATAAGGCATTCATTAGAAATGGGCAGTGAAAATTGGCTTCGATCCACTGAAACATTAATATTTGAGAGGTTTTAGCCTTTATTATTAATGCGCCTAACTTCCCTTGCTACTTCTGATTTAAAAAAACAAAAAACAAAATACACACACTTAGTCAACATACTGCAATGAAAACATATGGAGTACTGGTGAGTGGGATTTTCTCTTGGTGACTCGGTTAGTAGAAATGGAAAGAAAATACAGACGGGGCGACGATGGCGTTTGGCGAGCTGGGATTATAAAGTCATATTGACGTCTGATTTTCTAATCCGACAATGACCAGCACAGACATTTACAGGGGCTAGTTAACTTCCACATCAGTACACGACGCACACAAAAACAATGTAAACTTAGAAATAAAACAAAAAACAGAAAAGGATCTGAAACGAAGCACAAGACTGTTAATATGGACGATAAAAATCATTTAGGAGGAAAAATATGGGGGACAAAATTCATTATTATTGCTTAAATGAACTTTTGTGACATTCTGCTCTCTCCGCCGGTAATCTCTGGCCACAGGCTGTGTGCCCACCAGGAGCTTCATTCATAGATCCACCAGAGCCAGACAGAGGCCTGTGACCTATACTGCTGCTCAGACTCCACAGCATTCACACCCACGTTGGGCACTTTTACACAAGGGGCTGGCCCCGTTCCTACCAACCTGCTCTCCAGCTCCGGAACATGCATTAAACTCAGCACAATTCAGCAAGTCACTTGCACCGAACCGCTCCAAACCGGGGCCAGAGTCCCGGTGGGCACCCAGCCATGATCCACGCCGCACCAGTGGAAAGGCCGGCTCGTTCGTCGGTCTCTGTGGTGGAATATCACCACAGATTCACAAACCCTGCCTTATTCATCCTCTGGAGGCAGACACCTTATGCCCCAGTGCTCGGAAGGTCGGCCGTATGTAAAATCATAGGGCACCTTGCGGTTCATCAAAATATCACAGTGTAGAGGGATGTGAGCTGAAGGCCCGTTCGCAGCGGGGAACAGAACAGGTTTCGGATCTCTGCTGGGCCTTTGCAATATTCCACAGAAAGACAACTCAAGGCAGAATGCAAAGGCCATGCGAGTAATCAGAGGACAGAGTGTGGAGCACTGGAGTTCAGTCCATGCTACGTGTTTCTAACGCTGACAAACATTTGCATTATCCACCACTCGTACTCTTCATACCAAACACATCCCATTTAAGTGTCACCTTTAACGTCGCCACGGGGAGACAGCAGGTTCTGGGCAGTATGTGGATCTGCTTTATCTGCAGAGTCTGAAACCCGATGTCCCGTCGGGGCCAGTGGGCTGGCGGATCACATGATTGTTAGGACGAACTGCTTCTGATGTTTGCTGTGTGTTCAGACGAGTTGGCCTAAAGAAATGACAGCGAGGGTGTGTTCAGGTTCATTTCAAGAATCATTTATTTGCTTTATATATTAGCTGATCCTTAACTGTTTACCTGTCCTGGCCGGGATTGTCTAGAGGCGTCTCCCCCGAAGAAGCACTACCCAAAATCCTTCGTCGTGCTTCAGCATACTCGGCCTCCCGCTGGGCCAGCGACTTCATCTGCTGAGTGGGTCGGGATAGGGATGCCGGATTTCCAGAGGTGCCGTTGTTTGTAGGACGTTTTAGGATTCTGATTTGTGGCGGGGGCGCCGCAGGCAGGGAGTCATCCTGGATAACAATAGCAGTTCTAACAGGTGAACCACCAGATCCCAGGTGAGTTTTCCTAATAATGTACGAGCAAAACAATGAAATGAGTGAAACCGTGTCACTGAGGCAATGTGAAGAAGATTTGGATAAGGTTGTTTGCTTACTTAGCTTCTTGATTTATTTTCAGTTTAGCCTCAAGTCTCCTCTCAATTTCCTATGTAGAAAGGAATATTTCACGTTCAACAATGATAGAACTCACAAGGATTGGAGCGAGCGGGTCAGAATTACAAAAACAGAACCAGCGGTATCGGATCCAGCGCAGCATTGCGGGTGTCGACAAGTGCAGCTCTTTTACACAGGATGTGGAGAGTCAGCAATAAAGTGTGTTTGAAAAACGTGTGTAATAATCTTCCCGGATCACCAAATTACCTTTATGCAACCTGTAATCAAACCTGTAAATCGCTTCAGACGTAGGGTGAACACTAATTCCAGGAGGACCTTTACACTGGACTTCTCCACCGTTTAAGCAGTGCTTTAACCCACCAACACAGTTTAAAATAGACCATAATAATCATGCGGCAGAGTAACGCTACACCTCACTGTGTAATTTCCGCAATGGGCGGGGCCAAAGACGGGTAATTATGAGGGAAAAGTGGACGCTGTAGAATATTACCTTGATATATACACACACACACACACACACACACACACACACACACACACACACACACACACACACAAACACACACACACAAACAAAATGACCTGAATCTGGTTTTAGCCCCCATTTCTCCCTATGAAGCAGTTCATTTCAGGCCTGATTGGAACGCAACCGGAACATACACAATGTTTATGTACACCAGCATCAGCCAACTACGGGGCACGTCATACCCATTCTGTCGTTGGTAGCTGTGAATCAGAAACACGGATTAACCTTGTTAACAGCGAGATACAAGGTGGACGATTCTCACCCCACTGTCCGCTGCTTCTTCCCAGCTCTCTGCAACCTCTTCATCCTCCATCTTTAGCACTAATGCTGGTGGGTTACCTGCTCGGATTCACTGGCTAAGTTATTATCCGCCACGCCTATTACATTAGACAGAGGGGACCACTGAATCGGACCCGCAGAAACCTCAATGCGAGGATTAAAATCGCCTACGCGGGGTATAAATGGAGTGATTTCTCAAAGCTTTTGTTGGCCTCGTGTTAGCCTGCTAGCTTAGCGTCCGACCGAGGGCCGAGTCGGTAGCTGCTGCTTTAAATCTGACGTCACATCCTCCTTGTAACTATTACATTTTGTGAATCAACAGACGGCCGCTGAAGGCGACAACAAACTAATCATATGGATTATATATATTGCCCGAACGCCATATTTAAGTTATAAACATTAGCTGCTGTTCGAGTTTTAAAAAAATCTGTCTATTGAGTTACAGAGGAAGGGGAAATGTTTCTTATACCTTATGTAGCATTAGCTTGCTAGCTACCAAGTTAAAGGCATTGCATCAGTTTCAAAATATAAATAATAACATATATTTTATTATTACAGTTAAATATGACAGCAAGAAATATTTAATTCGTAAAGAGATCATTTAAAGGGAGACTGTTTAGATGTGAAACTGCAGGCGACCAATAAAACGAGATCAAATATGAGTTATTGAATTACAAAACATACATAAAATCGGAGAAGTGACTACGTTCTGTGTTTCCTAATGTCAGGGGGACAAACTAAACTAAGACATCTATCCTGCGCACACGCAAACGGGTACGAGTACGTTAATGCGTCCGCAACGGCGCGATCATTTATGGACTAAAAGCTAAATGTTTCCATGGCAAATGATCCCCCTTCTATAAAAAATCGTTTTCGGTCTGAGGGAGTCCAGGGGTGGGTTGGATAAATATCTGGAACTTGGGCGCAGAGTTTTCGGCCCGGTGACGCCACTCGGTGCGGTTGCAGGAGCGCCGTTACGTTGCAGAGGACGCTGTTCTCGGGGTGGAAGATGGCGATTGTGTGGAGGCTGCCGAGGAACCTCCGGAGCTGATGCCGGGGGAGAGCACAGGACAGACTCACAACCTTTAGAAGAACACGCCAAAACTACGGTATCAACAATACTGTGTCATTATCAGAATGAGACGAGCCACATTAGGAGAAAATGATTTTGACTAATGCTAGTCCACTGACCCGTTCGTGAGCTAACGTTAGCATAGATTATCAGCAGCAGACTAGACCGAAGATGTCAGTTTGTTTGTATTCTCAGAAGGTAGCGCTACATTACGATGCCTGACAATTTGATGGGCGTCAAAGTTAATCAGATAAATGGGAGGGGGGTTTGACAAGTAAGACATGTATGGATATAGTTAAACTATTGTAAGCTACAGATGCTTTGACGCTAGCTAACCATAGCTTTGGTTCCCGTAATGCTCTAACTAGCATTTGCTAATGCTACCTTATATTGTTGATTTAACGCTATTTTAAGTAATACATTGGTATTACTGGTTGACAAGGAGAGAAGTGGCCCTCAGCACAAATAATTTTTGTTCAGTGTTGTGACTGACGACGCATTCCCTGAATTCGTCACATTTCTTGTCATATTTGATAGCTAACGAGAGCTAGCCTATGTGGCTAACAATATACTGTAAGAAGAATGTGAGGACGAGCCTGTTTGAAGAAAGGGCACCACCCGTATCATACGACACATGTTAATCATTATTTACACTATAAAATCGTATATATGCAAAGTAGACATTTATGTGAGTGATTCTGAACTCGAAACTTCCCTGGTTCTGTCCTGATTTCCCATTATTTTTCATGCATAACCTAATAGATGCTCTTATCCAAAGATAGTCCAAATTTTTCACCTGTGTATTTTTATTCTTTGTGCATTTTGAATAGTCTTGCAGGTAGTCTGTCATGCAGCAAGAATTTCAGTTTTTGATTAAATATTTTAAACTGTCACGTCTAAATTATGTGAACAGAGTAAACATTTGGTCCCCTTTTTATTTAATCAGTTAAAAATGTAATATTTACAAATGGCCAATTGACCAAAAGACAAAAATAAACAGTTTTACAAAATGTACACCGCAGTACTGAAAAATAAAATGCTCATTAAAAGTACTATTATATTAATAGTTACACACAGAGTAAAATGCTCTGTAGTTTTATTTTCCCTCATTCCGATCAGTTTTTGGATCTTTCTCTAGTTGTATTATCAGTGTGTTTTTCCTCTCCATACAGTTGTCCAATAGACAACTATTGGATAGATGTGCTGCTTGATTTGTGGGTTCCTAAGTTAGCAAATGTGGATTTAGTTACTTTTAAACAGCCCATTCAAAACACCGATGTAACTGTCCAGAACACAGTAGCTGGTGGTTTTGGAGCACACGGCACTAGCATCTTTCTCTATGTCCTGACAGACAATAATGTCCCGCTTCCACGAGAATGAGGACGGATGCTTTGTTGCCATGGATACGGAAGATGACAGTGCAGAGCCTGCTGGGATAACCGACGAAGGAGAAACAAAGATGGGCTCCTGCCGACAAGAAGGAGACCTAGACAGCGGTGCCAAAGGAACGGGGAGAACAATGATGGAGCTGCCGGAGGAAGTTCTTGAATATATTCTGTCCTTTCTCTCACCTTACCAGGAGCACAAGACTGCTGCGCTTGTCTGTAAGCAGTGGTATCGTCTCATTAAAGGTACGCCGCTCGTGCCTGCGCCGCCATGAATAAAGCCGAGTCGGCTGTTCATTCAGGGCATTTAAAAGTCTCAATGTTTGCAGTAAACCGATAACCGTCCACCCCGAATTCTTCACGTTCCTGTTTCTTACGTGTTTGATCTGAATTAGGTGTGGCTTATCAGTGCTACCATGGTTTCTTGAGAGCTGTCCAGGAAGGAAATATCCAATGGGAAAGTCGCACATATCCGTACCCTGGAACACCCATCACTCAACGCTTTTCCCACAGTCAGTATATGCTGCTTTATAACTGTACGTGGGGGGGGGAGCTATTTATTCTGAACAAAGAATGAGCATCTGTCAAGTTAACACTCGTCATTTGATGTTCCTCAGAGGTTACAATGTAAACCATACGCCTTTTATTCTCTTTTTAAGCATAACATACCCCTGAAGATTATTTTTTCCACCTCATTTGTTTACTGTGCTATGTCTGGAACAACACAACTACTTTTTTGGGTTACAGGTGCATGTTATTACGATTCCAACCAGTCCATGTATGTGTTCGGTGGTTGTACACAAAGTAGCTGCAATGCTGCCTTCAATGATCTTTGGAGACTTGACCTCAACAGCAAGGAGTGGATCCGCCCTTTAGCCTCAGGTAAAACCCACCACGGCCAGTAGAAGGAGCAGAAATCGCCACCTCGTCCTTCTGACCTTGGGAATTTTCATTTATCTGCCTGTTACTGATTCAAATGTGTGCAGAGATCTGTAAATGTGTTCGCACGTTTGGTGCCGAGTCCCAAGGGAGTGCACGTCGTAAATGTGCATGTGTGAGCTGCATCTGGTGACAAATCAGTGTTTGTGCATTTAACAGTGGCTGAAAAGTCTCGAGTATTTGGCCGTAAAAGCCAAATATTTCCTGCCAGAGGTCAGACAGCCTCTAAATTGGCTCCTTTTCTGCTTTTTTTTGCTATAGCAGGTCCTTAAAAACTTGTGAATTTCATTTCCTTTCATCTTTAGCGTGCAACTTTGTGAAATTGCACACTTCTTGCTCACAGAAATAGCTCTGTGCCCGTGATGGGGTTGCAAAAGTCTTTCTGAGTGATAAAAAATAACGCTCACAGGAGCCGTCGCACCATTGAGGCAAAGATCAAAGTAAAAAAGACCCATCTTTAATGGAATGCCCTGGAGGAGTAGAAACTGTCAAAAGTCACAATGGTTTCTTTTGGTTTCTTTTGAAACAAGAGCAGAAAACATGCGTTTACTCCTTTGTCTTCAGGCTCTTATCCATCTCCAAAGGCTGGAGCAACTTTAGTGATGCACAAAGACTTGTTAGTGCTGTTCGGGGGGTGGACCCGGCCCAGCCCTTACCCCCTTCATCAACCCGAAAGGTTTTTTGATGAAATCCACACTTACTCTCCTTCAAAGAACTGGTGAGAGCTCGCGGATGTGGCTTTTTCCTTTCATGTGAATCGTTTTCATTCCCAACTTTGTGGCTTTTATTGACACGATTGTTCCTTTCAAAGGTGGAACTGCATAGTAACGACACACGGACCTCCTCCCATGGCCGGCCATTCTTCTTCTGTCATTGGAAACACCATGGTGGTGTTCGGAGGATCCTTGGGAGCGCGGCAAATGTACGATCGTCTTATGTAATTGCGCAATTCCCTAAAGTGAGAGGAATGAATGAATGAAAAGAGTCCGTTATATCCCAGTGACGCCAAACACAAATATTGTTCCGGAACCTGTCCAAATCTGTGTTAGTGAGCACTTCTCCTCCTCCAGGTTAGGTGTTTTCTTCCCAGAACCTTAATCCCGGGTTTCACTTTACGGGGCAGATGGGGCACTGGGTGGGTGAGCCGGTTACTGATGTCACTGTCGTGGAGCAAGTGGCCCACGGTGGCAGTGGGGTTATGGTCTGGGCAGGCGTATGTCATGTCAATCACATTTTATTGGGGGCAGTTTGAAGGCAAAGGTACGTTGATGGGATCCTGAGGCCCGTTATCGTGCCCTTCGCCCGCCACCATCACCTCCCGCTGCAGCGTGGTAACGCACGGCCCCGTGTTGCAAAAATCTGCACACGCTTCCAGGAAATGTGTTGCAACGCCCACTTCCTGCACCGGACGTGTCACCCACTGGGCGGGTTTGGGACGCTCTGGATACGGCAGCAGCTTCCAGTTCCTCCAACGTCCAGCAACCTCGAACAGCCATTGAGGAGGCGTGAACATTCCACAGGCCGCCATCAAAAACCAGATGGACTCGATGCTAAAGAGATAAAAAAACTGCACATTTTAGAGGGCATTTATAGTGTGGACCCCCTGTGAGGTGGGTGGATGAGCTCAGCAAAGGAGATTTGCTCACTAACACATTTGTGAACAATATTTGAGAGAAATCCGCCTTTCTGTAGCTATAAATAATCTTGTGTTGGAGTTCGGCTCATGAGAAACGGGAGCAAAAACAGTAAATGAGCGTAATTAAAGTGAGCAGACATCATATAGTTGGTTTGAAGCTTCATATCCGACCTAAATTATGATGTCATCCCTCACGTTGCCAATCAGGAGTAATGAAGTCTGGGTTCTGGATCTGGAGCAGTGGTCCTGGTCCAAACCAGCCATCGCCGGGCCGTCGCCTCACCCCAGAGGAGGCCAGTCACAGGTGAGAAGGCTCCTTTGTTAAAACCTCGAGTTATTCCTGCTGCTTTCCAGTTAAAATGGTAATTGAGAGGAAATCTGTCGTGTCTCATAGATCGTGATTGATGATCACACGTTGCTCATCTTGGGAGGCTGCGGGGGCCCAAACGCAGTAAGGACCCCTCCAGCTTATTTCCAGTCTTTTGCATGGGATTATGGGTGAATTCCCCCCGGCTGTGTCCTCATGTTTCTTGTGTTAAAGCTCCTGAAAGACGCCTGGCTTCTGCACATGGAAGCTCGTCCATGGAGATGGCAGCAGCTGCAGGTACAGAACGAGGAGCACGGGGCCCCGGAGCTGTGGTGTCACCCAGCGTGTAGAGTAAGACTCTGTCCCTCACTCATTGTCCCATTGTGTGCACGTGAATGCGCATGCATGTGTTTTTCTCTTGCGCCTTCCTCCCCAGGTGGGCCAGTGCGTGGTGGTTTTCTCTCAGGCTCCGTCTGGTCGTGCCCCTCTCAGCCCAAGTCTCAACTCTCGGCCCTCCCCCATAAGTGCCACTCCCGCCCCCCTGGGCCCTGAGCCGCCCTCCCTGCGCTCTCAGTCCCCCGTCAGAAGTGGAGCTGCCGGCGTTGTCCTGGGGGCTGTTGAAGAGGCTCCGTGCGTAAACGGTCGCTGGGGGACGCTAAAACCTCGGCCTTCAGCCAGAGGGGGGGCCAGAGATGGGAGCCCTTCCTCGTCCCAGCAGCCGTCTCCGTCTCAAGGCCCGGAGAGCCCTCCTCTTCCTCCACTCCCCCCACTGTTAAACGGATCGTCCCCGTCCCCCCGGACCAGCCCAGCACAGGCTTTATCTCCTCCCTCTCGTGCTCACCCACCTTCCACAGACTACGACTGGGAATCCTCCCCATCCGACGCTCAACATGCAGACATGCCCAGCAATGGCCTCCACACCCCCCCTCAAGGTTCCCCACGCACTCCCCCAGGAGCTGTTTCCCCCGCTGCATTGCGGCGAGGTCTGGAGGCGGTGAAAAACAAATCATCCCCTCCGCTTCAGACGCACGGAGTGTCTCCTGGAGGTGGAACTAGTGGCGGCGGGGGCCCACCTGGAACCCCACCGTCATCCTCTTCCAGTCCTCCACCAGCTGCAGGAGTCGACGGACACGCTATCCCACCTATAGCACGACGACTAGGACATCACCCACCTCAGAGCTTAAACGTAGGGAAACCTCTGTACCAGTCCCTCAACTGTAAACCCATGCAGATGTATGTTTTAGATATATCCCGGGCCCAGTCTGCTGGGATGGTGTCCTGGAGAGTTTACGGAAATGGGACCCCCGCAGCGGTGACTGGACCACCTGAGACGAGTCTTCACACAGTGGTGCAAGGGAGGGGTGAACTCATAATCTTTGGAGGCCTCATGGACAAAAAACAGAATGTAAAATACTACCCTAAAACCAATGCCTTGTACTTCGTACGTGCTAAAAGGTAATGCAGCTGCAGGCTCCCGTGCGAACGCTCTTCTGTGTGACCGCACAAGGGAATTGACACACAAGGCCTTTTTCCTGTAAGAAGTATGGGAAAATTAACAAAAAAATAGTTTGATGTTCCGCTAGACATTACATTGAATTCACTTGTTCCTTACGCCTACTGCAGACATTCAAAATGGAATTATTTGCCGGTAGAAACACGTTTTTTTGGGGGGTTTTCCTCGATGGAGCACATGCAGTTCAGTGCATGTGTGAGAGCTGCGATGAGGGAAAGACTTGTCATGGAAAAAAAATAGGACTACCTTGCTTTTTGTATCACTTCAGTCTGCAATGTTTACATTTAAATAAAGCGTGTCTGTTATATGTGCACTGTGATGGTAAAAAGCTATTTGCAACAATGTCACGGGCAGGATGGGTGAGAGGTGTGGCGCTGTGCTATAACCAGTAAATAAATGCCACTGTAGCTCTGTTACAGTCCTGAAAAAACAACTCCCTTTGCTCTTCACTATGCCTATTATTTTGCTAGAGGCAAAATTCTGCACTTTATTATCCTCCTTTTTAATTGTTGGTTTATATATTCTAAATGCCAGTTTAAAAAAAACAAAACAGTTTTACCAGAACCATGTGAATATGAAGAGTTTTGCGTGTCCTGCAGATTTTAGTTATGAGCCTTTGAAAACCAGTCTCTAAGTCTGACTTGCGTTTTTTATAAGCTGTCGAAGAGCGACACCCAGTGGTACAAAAGAGAATAATTATTTGACCTCAACTTTAACCTCATTACTAGTTCCGATAAAATGAGGCACTAGAAAAAGTGCCAGCAGTCACGTAACCTCGGTGGCGGTCATAATTGACCTTAGCACCGTCTTGCTTTGTTTTGGTTCTTAAATTGCACCTGGATCCTATCTTTGGCTGATAAACCTTGTTTGAGACACCCACTGGTGGTCAGTTGCTTCGCTCTTCTGTCCCTTCGTCACACTCCGCCCCCTCACTGACCAACAATAACCTTTTACCCAGAGAGCTCCCATAGGCCGCTGCTCAGCGGAGCCGTGTGATTCGTGCAGGATCGGGGATGTGTCGGTGCAGCAGCCGGGGCTCCAACGGTATTGGCTCTGACCCGAAGCTCTGGGTGGACGCTTTGACAATGAATGTGCTGAGAACTCATGTTTACAATGATGGGGGAGAGAGGAAGCGGGAGCAGCTCTCAATGAGTTTGTGAATGAAGGAAGTAAATCCAAAAGGTGAGCATTTAATAGGTTGTAACATTAGCATGTAACATTAGCAATTCTGTACTGTTTATCTCTATGAATATGAATGAAGCATGGCGTTTGACAGGATACTGTCAAGTGATTTGTGTGACGTGCTGACAGATTTATGCAATGTCCTCTTTCTGTTCTGCTAAAGTCCATGTTGATAGACATTTATAGCCTGTCTGCACTATAACAGACTCTTACTTGACCTAACAAATGCATGCAGAACAACGTCACTCATGAAACTTGCAACAACTTAGAAGGATTTGTTCTGTTGCAGATGGCGGCTGTACCGCTAACGTCCTGATAGTCCAGGAAGTTGACAGACACGGCCCCAGAAGGACACTAACGGCACAACATGCAATCAGAAGCGATTGGTTTTAGTTGATCATTTCCATACCAAGCGCAACTGATCCTCACCATCTACTCCTCAGGGATGACTAGTGCTCCGTTTCTGCAGCCCTCGCAAGAAGACGCTGTTTTCGATTCCCAGTCTCCCCAGAGGATGCCACCTGCGGCGTCCTCCATCCCCCGTGGTGCGTTTGGACGCTCCTCGCCACCTCCAGCCATCTGGCCGCCTTTCGACTTTGTGCTGGGCGCCTTTGCCTGTTGCGTCGCTTGCGTTTTCACTAATCCCCTGGAGGTCGTCAAGACCCGTCTGCAGCTTCAGGGGGAACTTCGTTCCCGGGGCTCCTACCAGAGACACTACAGAGGGGCCCTGCAGGCACTCTGGGTGGTGGGCCGCACGGACGGGCTGCGTGGCCTGCAGAAGGGGCTCTCAGTTGGGCTCATCTACCAGGGCGTGATGAATGGTGTAAGGCTGGGGTCCTACTCCTATTGTGAAGCTCTGGGTATCACCTCCTACCACGGGGGCAGTCTCCTGTCAGGAGCAGGGGCCGGAGCCCTGGGTGCCTTCATTGCCTCCCCTGCCTACTTAGTACGTAAATATTCTTATTTCAACTTTTTTGCACGGCTAAATAATGTGTACCTTAAATTAGCACCTAAAACAGAAGCTCTTATTGAGTATCCAGGTGATCGTAGCAAAGCGCTTCAATCCAGCAGAACCGGGCTTTGATTCTCTTGCCTGAAGATGGTTCGTCTCTCATTCTTTTGTATTCTTTGTCTTCATCTTTTAAATGCATATCTTGATGTCCAAGGGCAAGCGTAATACGCTATTGCTTCAATTTTTTGGTCCATGTTTACTGACCAATCACAGGCTTTTAAAAACCTGAACCTTTGGTGGAGGTGTGAATGAGGGCATGTGGGCATGGAGCTAAGCAAGTGTCCCTAGATAGTTGGTGCCTTAGTCCTCCTACTCTGGTTAGTGATGGATAAATGGGTTCCTTCACTCCCTCTCAAACTCTCCGGAGTGTCAGTAATATAAGTGCAGCTGCTCTGGATTGAAGCTTTACATTTGGACATGCAGCCAGTGACTCATAGAAAGGTTGCACCCTAAGGTGACACTGACAGCAGAATCTAATTTGATTTACAAATTATTGCCAACTCCATTTCTATACATTTAAAATTTAGTTCAGCCCCCTTCAGAGACATGGGTAGATGTAAATATTCCCAATTTGATGAGAAAACAGCAGGTAACAATGAAAGGTTTTCTCTCGTATCATTTTGTTCTCCGCTCGACACAGGAAGCATCAATCATCAGGTCCTCAAAGGTCAAAAATCAACCGACACAAAGAGTCGGTTCCACTCATCTGCATTCAAAGTGCTGTTGTGTAAACTGCTGCAGAAAGCCACAACCATGATTACTTCAAAACTGAGTTAATCAACAGGCAGGTAAACTGCAGAGAACAAAACAAACGACGCAGGAAGATGACACGGCCACTATCTTTCGAGGTGTCTATCGCACAAATAACACAACAGGTTAATGCAAACAGCTCGGATGTTAAAGGTCGTATCACAACCTGTAACACCAGAACGTACGACAGGCTCGCTGCAAATACTGTGACATAAAGACTTCAGTGTGTGCCCAGGTCATCTGTATCACAGACTGTCACATAGACGGAGCCCACAAACACAGCGGCTCTGTTTCAAAGCAGTTTCTATTTTAACCAGCATGATGTGCACCAGTATGTGTGCAGTGTCGGGTTAGTCGCAGGTCACCGTTTCCTCACATTCACCCCGGGACGCCAAGTGTCTCTGGATTTATCATTTGGCTCTTAATCAATACAATTGAAAAGTATCCAAACTTTTACATTCTCACGCAAAGACAAGGTCAAAAGACGTGTTTGTCTACAAGGAGTTTGTTATACATACATACACACACACACACATATATATATATATATATACACACACACACACATATATACTGTATATTTATCTCACAATTTTTCCAGCCGATGCCTAAAATAGTGCTTTTGGCCGTGTGCTGTTGGCAGTAAAGAGGAGGAGAGCTGAAGGTCACGCTGTTGTCACTGCCGGAGAAGCTTCAGGGATTAGCGCTGTAGCCGCCACGGCGGTTTGATTGGCTGAGACTTCTCTGGCGTCGCGTCGGTTATCAAATATTGTCAAACCCCCAGTTGTTTGCTAGATTTACCTGTGCTGGCAGGTGACCCACAGCCTGTGACATATGATTGTATCTGTGCCTCCAGTATGAGTTCAACATTAAACCATGCGCGGTGTGTTTTCCTCATAGGTCAAGACGCACTTGCAGGCTCAGACTGTAAAATCTATCGCCGTAGGTCACCAGCATAACCATCTGGTAAGACGACCATACCCCCCACCCCACCCCCGAGTCATCTGGTGCCATGTGTCTTTGGAATTTAACAGATGAAACCAGTTCCGCTGTTTTTATTTCAGGGGGTGGCTGATGCCTTCGTCACCATCTACAGAAGAGAAGGGTTAGTGGGTCTCTGGAGGGGTGTCAATGGGGCGGTGCCTCGCGTCATGGTGGGATCAGCTGCTCAGCTGGCGACCTTCTCCTCCGCCAAAGACTGGGTGACGCGTTCCCAGGTACACGTGAGAAGCCACTGACGTTTCCACAGCACATGGAAAATAACTGTGTGCCAATCTGTCGTCTCTTACACAGTGGCTGAGTCCGGACACCTGGCTCACGGCCCTGGTAGCCGCAATGGTCAGCGGGGTGGCCGTGGCCGTCACCATGACACCTTTTGACGTCATCAGCACGCGTCTCTACAACCAGCCGGTGGACGAGTCTCACAGAGTGAGTGGAGACAAAAGACTGCGTTGATCCAAAACCAAACAAGAACGAGCACATTTTGCTGAGCTGCTGTGTGTTTTGCTCCCTTCAGGGACGTCTGTACGCTGGGTTTTTAGACTGCATGCTGAAAGTGTGCCAAGCCGAGGGTCTGCTGGGGTTGTATAAAGGGATGGGCCCGGTCTTCCTACGTCTGGCTCCACATACAGTTCTCAGCATGCTGTTCTGGGACCTGATGAGACAACAGGCGATGAAGAACAGTCAGAACCACAGAAGCAGCTAGGAGTCCACAAACAGAAGGATTTAATGGACTGATTAAAAAAAGGTTCAGTGTGAAGGTTCATATCACTCCCGTCTGTACTGTAAATATAAACAAGACCCAGCAGTTGATGATCTTAGCTTAGCTTAATTAACCCAAATGTCCAACTGTTACAAAGTATGTGCACGTACGCTTGCACAACATTTAAATTTCACTGGCTGTGTCAGTGTAACTGAGCAGTACCTTTAAGGTGTTGGTAGTTGTATGATCCAGGGTGAACATTATTTTAAAACTGTTGCACTAATCCTTTAATGTGCCTGACTGAGGGAAGATAATTGATTTTGAGTCACATGACCAGTTTAAGGGCTTCCTCTTGATTGTAATCAGTGTAATCAGTAACCCCAGTTGCTTTGGCTTACATGTGTGAGTCGAGGCGTCTAATGAGAGGGTTTTTGTATACTTAAAACACGCTTAACCAATGATCGGTTACATGAATCCAATAATGGTAAGTTAATACTTACAGCCCTGCATTATAATGATACTTTATCACAGTAGATGATTCCTTACATGAATTTTAAATCAAAATGTGATTTTACTTTGACCATCGTGAGAGGCCAATTGATTGCTTTGTTTGCCTAATTGAGATTGCGAGAGCATTTGGTGCCTTTACAATCAGGAAATGATCACACCAGCAAAAATAAGGAACCCTCCAATGACGTGTGACCTTTGACACTCAAACACGGTCAGGGAACACAAAGGGAAGGGAACAGGATGGAATGCTGACCTCTGATCAGTCTGGTGGTCTGATGTAGCAGAGAGACGTCGTCTTTGCCACCGATGAACATGTTTCCGTTCTCCTGGATCTTGAGACCTTCTGATGCGAAGCAAATTAGTTTGAATCCAGTAGACAGTTGTTTTCAAGGTGAGGTTTCTTTTTAATGGCAATAAAACTTTCCTCAGTGGAGACTCTTTCTGTTTATTCTGGACACGTTTTTGGGTTGATTTTGTTTGTTTGTTTCAAAGGTGTTGTGGGTGCATGTGGAATATCAGTGCTATGCAATTTGATGAGACTTTATCATTTCACTCAGACATGCAGGTGAGTTTGTTCTATGGAATTACAGAGAGGTCAACAAAACATTGGATTTAGAAGAAAGCACACGTTTAAAATCTAACTAAATTTACAAAGAATTGGTGATTTTTATGTGAAAACTGTCAGCCTCAGCAATATTTGATGGGCTCCGATCTTTCTGATCCGAAGGGGAGGTGTTTTTTTTTTTGGCGTCTTCATATTTTCTGCTCTCAGGGATCGTGAAAATGATGATAGTCGACAGAGGTTGCCGTTGAGTGGCAGCCCTCTGAGGAAATGGAGACGCGCTGGTCAGTTTTGGTGCCTTGTGATGCTCCTGTCTCTGGTGGGCCCCAGGGTTTCTTCTCTGATAGTGCTGGAGTTTTGCCTCAGAGCTGTTTCTGCCTGGGCATCAGCAGGACCGGTGAGTTCTCCCACCATGCAACCCAGTCGACAGGCTGTCCAATCCCAGTTTCAGGTCTCGCTAATTCCATGTTCTCCCTGCCTGGCTACAGGATAAACATGGCAGGGGGTTAAATCTGCTCCTCATCCAGTGCCAATTTTCCCTCGGATGCAGCCTCACCTGCATTCTGGACTTCCTCCATCAGGGGGCTCTGCACAGCTCCCTCAGCCTGCTGCTGGCAGCAGCTCTCAGCTGGATGCTGGCAAGTGTCGTCGACAGTCTGTGGGTCCATGTGGCTCAGCTCTACCAGCTGCACAGCACACAGCGTAACTGTGGGAAATGTATCACCCTCTTGACCTCTGGACATGCCATACTGGCTTCGTTGCAAAGTGTGGTTATTTTGGCCTTTGCTCTGGGAATTGTGGCTTCCACCAATACAGTTTCTGACCACTTCTTGTCCCACAAAGATGCCTTGAAGTTTTGGACTCCACTGACACTCTGCTACACTGTGCTGCTGTTCTACATTCAAGGTGATTGTCATGCCGTTGACTTTTTTTCTTCTGAGCTTTATTTTGACTGGAATATAGAATTTATTGGAGGATACTGGAAATTAAATAAACTAAACAAAGATGCACTTAAAAACACACAAATATCTCAAGCTGTGAAATACCCATTTAGGTTTGTGTGTTTTGATTCACAGAAGAGCAAAATCAACAAACAGGTCTGGAGGCCCTTTTACACTATGTCGCATTAAGACTGGGAGCTTTATTGGTCCTCATGCTGACGGTGGGAGAGTGGACAGATGTCCTCCATGTCCTCATTGCCTTCCTGGGAGAAGCAGCCTGTGTTCTGCCATCGCAGGACCTGCTGCAAAGTGTGCTGGAGGTCTGTATGAATTGTATGAGGGTCACACCTCACATTTTCTTTGCATTTCAGGGATTGTTTCTTTAGTGCAATTTTAAAAAGGTGTGTGGAAATGTTGACCAGGACTATTCAAACATGCATGGTTTTTAGTTCTAGGAAATAAATGAATAATTCTCTTTTCCAGGAGGAAGAGGATGAGGAAGTTTTAGAGGAGTCAAATTTCACAACAAGGGAGCGCCGGCGGAAACCGTCTCCAGAGGACGGCCAATGAGTTACCTGCCTAGATTTTTGCCTATAATTAATGATAATTCATTCTTTTAAATTCAAGAAAGAAGAAGAAACACTTTGACTGTAAATCCTTTAAAAACATATTTATAGTCCAGTGTGTAAAATTTTTAAAGGAGAAATACACATATATAAATATAATTGCTTCTGGAGACATGTGAGATTATTTATAAAGAGCAGGGAACTATGTAATAATGTAACAGCAAACTATTCATGTGCAGCTGTAGCACCGTTCGAGAAACAAAAACATGTTTTTTAGGGTTCTCTCAAGACCGCCAGTCCTCAAGTTTCATGACAAAATGTTAAACACGTTCTGCTTCTGAGGTTGATCAAATCATTTTGTTCTGAACTGAGGAGCATTTCTGAGAAGAAATCACAAGTTTACTGTAAATCAGGACAACTGCCCTCTTTAACAATGCAGCCTGGTTGTTTCTCCCATGTGCTTCCTGCTCATTTCCCTTTGTTCTCTTACCACATCTGCCTTGTTCACCCAAACTCAGAACTGAAGTTGGGGGAAGGGGGGGTGTAGTGGAGTTATTGATTTATTTGACATTCGTACTGCATAAACACTGAAGCGCTCCGGAGAGATGGATGAGGGTTTGGGCTTTGGTGGGGGGGCGGAGCCTGTGGCTGTGGGGATTGTGTCATCAGGAGGCATGCTCCCTCCTGCATCTGTGACATCACTGCAGCATTCCTTTCCACAGAGCTGGAACAACTGAGAACCCTATCAAACTTCTCATCTCCTGTTCGCTCTCTCTCGCACATTCTCGCCTTCCCCTTTAGTCAAACACTCATCGGATCCTCAATCCATGTTCACAAATCGGGAGTAGGTTTCCGGCTTCAGACAAACCCATAATATTCTTCCTTTGTTATTGCTTCACTCTGGGGGAAGCAGCAAACACAACACAACGGCTTTTGTCACGGCTCTTGCAGATATGAGCCTGAGGCCCCCTCCTCTCTCCTCTCCATACCCCAGTGCACGTAGCCGCTCTTGCACAATCACATTTGCAAAGAAGCCGGACAGTGACAGAATGGGATGAAGTCCACTTATAGTCTTTGAAGCAGAATCGCACATATCGACGCAGCGATAGTGAGTCAATGAAATAATGCAGTGGGGGAAGGGAAAAAGGAAAGAGGGAAAGGGGAAAAAAAACAAGGCAGACTCAAGAGGGAGGTAGGGAAAATAAAGCTGACAGAACAATAAGGCAGAGCTGCACAGGAGAGAAAGAACAGAGAGGGCGATACAGAGAGGTGCTGGATCAGGCAGGTACAGTCACCTTCTGCTACATGTTAGGAGATCAAGGAGTGGCTGGTGACTGTGTGTTCACTCTGTAGAAGTTCATAACCTTTATGGCACCCTTCATGATGCTTTATATCATTTTTCCAAATGCCAGTTTGCTTGGTTGAGATTGCTCAACAGTTGAAATCCTTCCTGCAAGTGTACGTGCATGCTGGCCAGTGTGTGTGTGTGTGTGTGTGTGTGAGAGAGAGAGAGTTAGTGTGTTTTCCTGCCAAGTTTTCATAATACACAAATGTGTCATGTTTTTTGCCCGACTTCACCCGGGATTAACTGTTCACCTTTTACGGTTGTGAGGGAGGTGGTATTGTCAGTCAGCCGGAGAAGGAGGAGGAGGGGTCACTGGATGAGATCTGGGGAGGGAGGTACAGAAGGAAAAGGAGTGGCCTTGGGTGATAGTCGCACTCTCATTACTGGAGTAAAGAGTTCTTTCTGTGGAAGCTTACAGGAGGGAAAACAAACCAGGAGTTGGAGCTTCAGAACCAGGGAAGGGGATTCTTTATCCAGGTTTGTCCCACGTATGTCAGGATAGACTTCAGCCACAAGAAAGTTTATATGGGATTCAGATCTCTGCTTTGTCCAGATTCATTCATTTTTGTGGCAGCAGTGTCGGTACAGTGGGTGTGTGCACTTATTAAATATTGCAGGGAAAGACAGGTTAAAAAGGTCTGTTTCACAAAACAATCCACTAAAGTAATAAAGGCATTTTATTGTATGTTACTGTCACATTGCACAGTGCTGAGAGTAGATAACAATAGCTGTGTCCTTTTTCTCAGGGTTGTGGGTCTCATACGGCCATGGCATCTGCAGCTCCACAGAAGAGAATGGTGTCTTCCTTCTTCATCACTTTGGCATCTCCTCATCGAGCTACTGTGACACAGCAGCAGCCCGTCCTCCAAGCCCACAGCAGTCCTGCCTGTGACACACAACACACGGCCGTGCGAGTTCATCCGGGTGACAGCATCCCTTCTGCCAGACGTAAGAAAGAGGACTGCTCACAGCCCGGGACTCAAGGAGGGTTAGACAGCGAAGGATGGAGTCCTGCAGCGGCCTCGGTCCCAGTGTTTCCTCCACAGAGCCCAAAACCCACAGAACCGGAGTGCAGCCGAGGAAATCCACGAGAAGGTGACTGCAAAGCTGCAGGTATTTGTCAAAAAATCTTCTTGACTAAAAATACTCTAAAGAATTAACACACTGACTGACCTACATGTATTCAAAAGTCTGTTTTTAATCATGTAATAAGATAATGAAACCATGCTTGACTCATTTTGGGGGGTTTTCCTGCCTGAAACAGATGTAAACAGAACTGCCATCAGGTTTTTGTCTCCTGAAGCAACTGTATGACATTTGATAAATTACCTTTTGGCTTTAAGGATTAGTGAAAGGAGAGTTCCAAAACCCTTAAGCTGGATTCTTGTTGCACAATGCATTGTGGGTAATGCAAGTCTCATGTTTTATCGCTGAGGAAGAAGTGCGAGATGGGTTTTTGACGTTGACTTTGAGGACATTAGATTATAAAAAGAAAACTTAAACATGCTATATGTTGTAAAAAATATATAATTTCTGGCAAAACAGATCATCTTCCTCCTCCTCCTCCTCCTGCTGCCTTGACTTCATCTCTGGAAACCTCGATCTCCCAAGAATCAGCACTTCCCCCACCTCCTCCTGTCCAAGCAAATGTCCCCCACCCTCTGACCCCAGGTCAGCATCCAGTTTACAACAGAGAGGTATGCAGACCTGCAAAATGTACATTTCCTCCACCCATTTTCACAGATCGCTGCCATTTATCTTTGAAACGCTTCACACTGTTGCCGGAAAATGTCCAGAGAGAATCACAATAACCATCATGGTCGCTTAGACTCATCTCCTAGGTGACTGTAAAAATGTATTTATGGTGAAACATGGATCTGAAATGAAAAAAATAATTAAATTACTTTTGTAAATGATTTCCTATCTTATTCTAAAATTCTAATTATACAATTTCCTAATGTTTTGCAATGTTGTGTATTATATAGCTAGGACACGTGATATATACTGTTGTAGGGTTATTTAATGATCTTGGTCATTAGCATTAAACATGTCTGTTTTACATTCAGATAATGAGTTAATATAGTTTTATACTGACAGTGTGTTTTGCATTTAAGGTGCAAACAAAGACACCAGCCAGTAGGTTTAATCAAGAAAAACAATCACACGGGATTCATAAGAATGGCCAAGATACAGACAGCGTGAACAAAGGTGACCTTCCACACATACCGGTTGGACTTTAGATGTCTGTGCTCCGACAACATTGTTCTAACCTGTTTTGCCGTTTGTGTTTGTGCGAGCTGCAGAGGTGTGTGGCTTCTGTCGGAAACCCGTGGCTCTTTCTGAACCTGCAATAGAGGCCTTGAACAGGACGTACCACGATGGCTGCTTCCAGTGTAGGTCTTGCCACTGTCCCCTGGCTGGGAAACAGTACTACAACAAAGCAGGAATCCCGCTGTGCACAGACTGCTACCAGGTGAAGTCAACACAGCCTCGGCTACGTCAGCGAAACTCAACACAAGCTACTGAAAATCCTCCATGATTTGTGTTGATGTTGCTCTTTGAAGACATGATTTCTGTACTTCCTTAAACTTTGGCAACTGCAACCACTGCTGAGCTTATGGTTGTTAAGTGCAGCAAAAAGCAACAAGATAGAAGTTTTTTAAGCAAAAACGAATGAACGACTGACAAAGATTGCCTACATTTCTTAAATCTGCTTTCCTTTTTCCCTCAGGCCAGCCTGGAACTTTGTTGGGCTTGTGGTGATGCCATTACAGATAATGTGGTCCGTGCACTGGAGCGAGCATACCATGTTGCTTGTTTTACCTGTGCCACATGCAAACAGCAAATTGGAGAGCAAGCATTTGCTCAGGGAGAAGTCGGAGAAGTTTATTGCCTTGAGGATTACTACAGGTTGATATGAGTTTTAGACGATAATTAAAAATAATAACAAGGTTCCTAACATATGTTTTCTTCCCTCTAAATTACGCATTAAGGAAGTATGCTCCAAAATGCAATGCCTGCAACCACTCAATCATTCCAAAAGAAGACGGCACTGACAGCTACATCGTCGAGTGCCTGGGGCGCTCCTACCATGAGAACTGCTACAGATGCCAGGTAGGCAATTAATGAGCAAACAGTGTTGCGTACAAACCCACCGACAACACAGATGCGACCTAAAACGCCAATGTTCACTGTGTTTCCTGCAGGTCTGTGTCATCCAGCTTTCTCCAGAACCAAATGAACATGGCTGCTATCCTTTGGATGGGAGGATGCTTTGCAAGGCCTGTCATCTCAGTCTGATTTCTGGCCAGCTCTAATAAAAAACAAACAACCCCAAACAAACAGAAAAAAACCTTCTTTTTCATATAATACAATAATGGAAGTCATTTTAATCATATATCGAGCTTTTCGTGCATCCTATTCTTCTTTCACTTGATTTGTTTTGCACTCCATAACCATACAAAATGCACCATATAGAGTATTTATGAATCAAATTATTACATATAATAAATATCACTACCCATTTTACAACAGTAAAAAGATACTCTCTATAAAAAAAACCAATTAAATTATAGTAAACAAATATATATTTTATCACAAGATATACTCAAATTTAAGCCTATAATCCCCATACCGCAGGCACATATATTAAATACAGAATAGGAGCTTTTATAGAAGTGCACAATCCAAAAGAAGACATTATGGACCAAAACTTGAAGATGCATTGAATGTGAATCTAATGGCATCCACAAGATCACTGGACTTCTGCTCGGCAGAATTCTTCACATTTAGTGATAAAATAAAAGTCTCAATTAGACCGCCACTGAGTTATTTAATTTATGCTTTGTATCTCAAAAAGAGGAACTTTTCATTTATGTGTGTTTGAAAACATTCAATAAACCTTCTTTTTTTTCAAAATACTTGTAATTTTTATTATCATTTTTATACCCAGCAGGTACAATACATAAATCCATATATATTTCATATTTATACGGGTACAGTAATATTGTACACTGTACGTTTTGCATTACCCATCACACATCATATCAATAAACCATTATTACACCTTTGAGTTAAACTGATTCTAGATATGGCTCTGATGTAGTCAGGGCGTGACAGGGCAAAATCTTAACGGCATTATGGAAAACACATTAAATAGTCAGACATAATTGCAGCTATACACAAAACATTGTACAAAAAGTGACCACAAATTGTAGCATCTTGCGTGTAATTACATGGAAATGTTTAAATCCATACGTATCATTACTTTCATTTTAACTAAAACCTTTTTTCCTCTTTTGCTCCCTTATATGGGACAAACAGTTCTTATTTTCATGCAACTAAAAGCAAAGAGAAGAAACACAGTCCAGTTGACAGAGAAAACTACCTTGGATACGATGACCTGGATGATTGAGAATCTACACAGACTAAAAGCAAATAAATACATTTTACTTTGTAAAAATGCTTTATTCACAGTGGAAATTTGGATCCAAAGGACTTCGAATGCGCTTTCAGCATATTCATATCACCTAATCTCTGAAATGATTCTTCGTTGTCAGGTCAAAATATGAACACGTCAAAGGTTGCGCAACGTCGTCAATCAATAATTAGATGATGGTGGGCGTGGCCAGACCTATAGAGCCCACCCACCCAAACTGTTGCGCGTTTTAATGTGTTTCACCTGATATAAATTATAAATGTATTTAATCACTTAACACACATGACGGCTTTCAAGGAAAATGTTTTTCACTGGCTGTAATTCGAGCCTCTTGGCGGCCAAACGACGCACGACTCGGTGAACGCGAGGGCGCGAAGAAGCTCGCTCCCGGTGTTTACGGGAGCGAGCGCAGCGCGCGTTCACGTACGCGTATCGAGGACGCAGGGGGCTAAAGCTAAACGGACAGCAGGCTACCAGGCCCAGATTATTCACGGAATCCACTGTCGGTCATTTTGTTCAGGCGGATCTCCGACCGGCAGGGATTAGGAACGTGCAAGATCATATGTGTGTAAAGGGGGAAAGCATAGAGCAAAATGGTTCGGGAAACCAGACACCTTTGGGTGGGAAATTTACCCGAACATGTCCGAGAGGAGAAAATTGTGGAGCATTTTAAAAGGTAGGTTACGCAAGAGGGGTCTCTTCTTGAGGAGCAGCGCGCGCTAGGCGCAGTAGTGTTGCTGTGTAGCATGCGACGAAAGCTAATGCCGCTAACGCTAATCGTTTTAAGTCTTACGAGTAACGCCGTTCATTCGTTTACAAGCACCTGTAGGTTTACTAAGCCACAAAATATGCAAATGTATAACTTTCTGGCCAGTATCTACGATTCAAATTATTTTGCTAACTTTTGCTAATGTAAGGATGCGTGTTAGCTAGGCAAACTAGCCACCGAGCTACCACCCAATCGACCAACCATTTTGTGGGAAGTCGAGACGTTTTTCATGACTAGCACAAGCCCAACGGGCAGCCAACAGTCTGGTCTGCGGGTCAGAAACCAGTTTAACTGGACACGTCAGACATACTTTCTCACCAGTGGTTTCAGCCTGTTGTAGTTAAATGATACAATCTAAACCCTGCGACAGATCGGGGCTACTAACCAAATGTTAGCAAATTGTTGACGTCGGTAGCCGTCGCTGCTGTTGAGTTGAACTGTTAAGTTAGTGTGCATGCAATTCCGACTGGGAATCATAAAAAGATTTCCATTAACGCTTCAAGGAGTCGCTTATCTTTTATTCATGTACGATTTGAAGACGGGAGTAAATAAAGAAGTATTTTGCACAGGATCGCACATTGAGTCCGTTCATTCTATTAAGAACTTGTGTGTATTATTCGTAGTTACTGACACCGTAATGTGTTCTTCAATTTATGGTAGATGAACGAAATCTGAAATATGGTTTCAACATCAGTAGTCGTACAAACACCATCTTAATAACGCTGCTATGCTTGAGCTATTTTTTAATCAATATTCGTTTGGCAACTCTTGGGAAGAATACATCTTTAGCGGCTGCAGACTAGTAGCCGATGTTCTCCATACAGCTGCAATCGTTCCTTATTTGCTGTTAATTTGATTTTATTTTCTCCCTTGTCAGGTATGGGCGTGTGGAAAGTGTTAAAGTGCTACGGAAGCGAGGGTCAGAGGGTGGTGTTGCAGCCTTTGTGGATTTTGTGGATATTAAAAGTGCACAGAAGGCTCACAATGCTGTCAACAAGATGGGAGACCGGGATCTACGGACCGACTACAATGAACCTGGGTCAGTTCCCAGCGCTGTTCGGGGCCTTGAAGACACCTCACCGTCTAGCAGTCGAGACGTTACAGGATTCTCTAGAGGAACAGTTGGGTCAGTGTTTGGTCCACCTGTGTCCCTTCACACCAGAGAAGGACGTTATGAAAGGAGAATAGATGGGTAAGTGGACACGACCACCCCTTAAAATCCAGGGGAATCAAGGTATTGGATAAGTGTAAAACCTACACACATAGTGGGGTATTCGTATGTGCCGGGTTACACAAAGGTAATTAGGGATTCTTCCACTTTTCATCGTAACTGACTGGGCTTTTCCATGGGATCTAGATGCGTTTACAGCACATTATCTGGTAAGGTAACTAGAAATCAAGGTTTTACATCTCCTTGGATATTACATCATACAAGGAATATCCTGGTGAGATTTGGATTTATTGCATTTTGTGGGAAACTACCACGAGGAACTTCGGGATATCTTGAAAATATCTTTCTCCTAAATCTCGGATCTAACTTTGTCGCAAGGTTGGAATCCCTTAAACCTGGATGTAAATCCCTATTATGAAGGATATACTTTTTAAAAAATATTTTTCTCCTAATTATTGATACATAATTGAGGATATTCCTTTTCCAGTTATCATTTTTTTCTTTCTACTGGCAACCACTGATAGTCGGACTACTTTTTTTCCCTCTTCTGTGGATACACCCTGTTCTGGATTTAACCATTGAACAACAGGATGGTAGCGTGTATGTACTAGGCTGAGGCATCTTTGAGTGAGATTAACTTTCACGTGTGTATTCCACCTTTGGAGGCTGGATTAAGAAGACTTTTCAGGAAGACAGAATCAAAACAATTGACTAGCGAAGTTTGCGGAGCTACTTTCATTTAGGAGCGAAGGCCATGAAGACAAGAAGACCTTCATACTTGGGATGTAACCTCCTGGATCGCTACTATACCATAAACCAGTGTTGGATGTACTGATGTGGACCATTGTCTGGATCAGTGTAGCTGTCCATCATTTGGATTAATTGACGTTGGATGTAGCTGAGTGAAGCTCCAGGAAAGAGAAGACCACTCCAGTATGTTGCAGCCACCTGAAGATAACCAAGCGCGTTGAAATACTCCGCAGTGAAGAAACAATCCTGTTGCTATAGAAATAAATGAATCCATGCTGGAATTATGCTACGTCACTGCGGATTTTATGTACTGCGGCAACCGTGCAATCGAGATTGGAATACTTTTTGACTCGTAGAACAGAATTTTGGAACATACTGCGCCCCATGATTACAAGACAAAATTGGATAATTAATTTTGCATTTGGGCATAAATTAATTTTTATATTGAAATTGGAATTTGCTGATTTACGTTGACATCCGTCACATTTTTTTAATGACCACATGCCCTGAAATCCATCAAATAGACCGTTTCTGTATTTAATGCATTTTTCTTTTTTTCCATTGAGTGAAGACAAAAGTATCTCCACTCTGGAATATACATCAACTATCCCCTGGCCCGGTTCTCCACAGAATTTGAAGAAAGTGTGCAGTACAAGTCAAGGAAAACATTTTTTTCCCCAAACTAGACCAATTGATATTTTTTTCCACTTGCTGTTTCCATTTGGGCTCTCACATTCTGACCACCTAGATTTTATTTTGGAATAGTTTCAGTAACTCCTTTTTTCAAAAGGTTGGTATTGCTCTACCCTCTGCATATTGTTTTGTCGTAGCCATCTTTAATTCTATTATCTGACTAATAAAATCTAAGAATTTCAACCTTGTTCAAGTGACATTTGCTGTCACAAGAGTGCTTATTTAATTTACATTAAGCCCCAGATATGGAGTCTAGGTTACCTGAATAGTTGCCTGCTTTAATTGCTATTATTCATATTGTTTGACAGCACAATGTGCTCAATATAAGCTATTGAAAATTATAGCAATTTATCATTTCTAATTGTGTTCAACGAGGAGATTTGACAAATGAACCATCAGGTACATCATTTTATTGCCAGGACTCAACTAAATTTATCAGCTGCCTTCTCTTTAGGTAATTATTCTGTTCTTTTCCTACATGCTTTTACCTTCATTGTGCTATTGTCGTTTGCTGTTTGGAGCGTTCTGACTCCTTACGGAGATATCTTTACATTGTTGTTTTAGATCATAGTTATTATTTATCCCTGTTTATTCTGTGCTTATTTTTCAGGAGCTCAGAAAGCCGCGAACGTGCGTATGATCACAGCCCATATGGACACCACGAACGCAGTGGCACATTTGACAGAGGGCGTCATTATAACGCTGATTATTACAGAGATCGCTCCCTGTTTGCTGCTGCCGGCCCAGGGAGCAGTGCTATTGGGGGAACGTTTGAGGCATCAGATCCACATTTTGACTCTAGAATCCGAGACCCCTTTGCTCTCACTAATTCCGCACGGCGTGACCTGTACAGAGATGACCGAGGACGGCACATTGATAGAACCTACCATCACCGCCGTAGCCGCTCGTCTCATTCCTCACAGTCCAGACACCCTTCGCCGCAAAGGAACACGGGACAAACTTCAAAAACTCCTCATTCCCCTAAAAGAGCGCCACTGTCCCCTGGAAGGGGGACGCGATCTCATTCCAGGAGCCGCTCTTCAAGTTCTGACTCTGTCAGCAGCACGAGCAGCACGGGCAGTGGCAGGTGTGATGATTATTAGTAGTAGTCCGTTATAACTTACCAGCGCTCGTATACCTTTTCTGCAGGTGTAAACTGATCATTTTTTTCCATTGAATCAGCGATTCAAACAGCAGCTCCAGTGATGGATCGCGCGCTCGCTCCGTTCAGTCTTCAGCAGCTCACGCACCTACTCAGTCATCTATTGCCCTCGACTCTGATGAGCCTCGAAGGAGCTTTGGGATTAAAGTACAAAACCTACCGGTGCGCTCAACAGGTGAGTGGAAAGGTTTAAAGCTATACACTCAGGTAGCAACCCATGGTTTTAAAACTGAGTAATTTATGAATATACATGCAAGCTGCTGGTTTGTTGGTGCAACTTTGTCTGTTTTTCAGACTTCTTCAGATTTACTCTTTTTGAAAGACCTGCAAATCGCCGGCTTACAGGCTTGTAATAGTAAAATTGGAAATAATATAATCGCCACATTACATTTGTTAATAGAAAATGGCTTTTTATACCTTGAAAAAATAGTGGTTCTCTCATATTCACATGTATTTTCCTATTGCCTTGTCTGTCTCTTGCCGGTCAGTGGTCAGGCAGGTGTATGGATCCGTCACAGCAGATGAACTTTATGTCATTTTAATTTTGTCACAAACTTCTGAGTCTGACTTTGCACCTGATGGCTTAGTTTTCTGAATGCATCACTGCCAACAATTATTTTCTCAATGAAATGATGAATTGGCCCCCATGATGCTTGATTATTTTGGGTCAAACATGATATTCTGAAAGAATGATTTTGTTTATTTCTTCTGTCATGTGGAACTTGTAATCATTGTTTGCCTTTTATTCCACAGACACGAGTTTAAAAGACGGGCTTTTTCATGAATTCAAGAAACATGGGAAAGTGACCTCGGTGCAGATTCACGGAGCTTCAGAGGACCGATATGGTTTGGTGTTTTTTCGGCAGCAGGAGGATCAAGAGAAAGCCCTCACGGTGTCTAAAGGAAAGCTATTCTTTGGGATGCTTATTGAAGTCACTGCCTGGAACGGCCCCGGTGAGCAATGACGCAAGAGTTGTTGTGAAGATATCCAACAGAAACCGTTTGTCTTGTTCATGTCATTAATATAACTCTCATAATTCTATTTCAGAAACGGAGAGTGAAAATGAATTCAGACCCTTGGATGGGCGGATCGATGAGTTCCATCCAAAAGCCACACGGACGCTGTTCATAGGCAACCTGGAGAAGACCACCAGTTACCAACAACTGCTTGACATTTTTCAAAGATTTGGAGAAATTGTGGTGCGCTACCGTTTCCTATATGAATATTTTTATTTTTATTTTTATTTTTTTAATTCTAATGAGTCACTTTGTATTCTAAAGGACATTGACATCAAGAAAGTCAATGGAGTTCCTCAGTATGCCTTTGTGCAATATTCTGATATTGCCAGTGTCTGCAAAGCCATTAAGAAGATGGATGGAGAATATTTAGGGAGCAACAGGCTGAAGGTATTTGTGCTAAAAGATGTGGTCGTTTATTCTTTACATTTAAGCCATGACCTGAACAACTAATGTAAACGTTTTATCTTCTGTTTGAAGCTCGGCTTTGGAAAGAGCATGCCTACAACATGTGTCTGGTTGGATGGTTTGGCTCCCAGTATTACGGAGCAGTACCTCACCCGACATTTCTGTCGACACGGACATGTGGTGAAGGTACCATCTTTTACCTTTGTTCAAATTACCAAAATATGTTAATGCTGTTTTAAAACGCTGTTGTGTTTTGTGTTTAGTAGCAACAGTTTTTATTACAGTTATCAAAGTTCTAACTGTAGCTTTCCTAAAACCCCATTTAGGTCGTGTTCGATCGACTGAAAGGGATGGCTCTCATCTTATATAACAACACAGACTTTGCTCAGGCAGCTGTGAGGGAGACCAAAGGTTGGAAAATTGGTGGTAATAAAATCAAGGTAAATAATTACTCATGTTATAACTGGAACTATTTCTCAATCATTGCGCGTTGAACGCTAAATACATGTTTTCACAATGTTAAAGGTGGATTTTGCCAGTCAAGAGAGTCAGATGGCATTCTACAGATCTATGCAGACATCTGGTCAAGATATTAGAGACTTCTATGAAATTCCCCCTGAGAGACGGTATATGCTTTAATTTACTTTAATCACAGCTTACAAAATACTTCAAACATAGAAAAACGTGTAATTTTTTGCACTTTAACGGAACAAAGAGATCCGACTGAAATTTTAGTTTGACCGTTATCGTTTTTCTGGCCTCTCCCTACAGAGATGACCGCAGACCTCCATACCATGAGTTTGCAGCAGAAAGGGCCTACTATGAGAATATAAGAACCCCTGGCCTCTATCCAGAAGAAGCCAGAAGAGAGTACGCTGCTCGCAGCAGAGATCGATTTCCTGAACTTGAACACTATCAGGGGGATCACTTCGACCCACGATATCACGATGACCCAAGAGATTACAGAGACTACAGAGACCCGTTTGAGCAAGACATTCGAAAATACACGTATATACAACGAGAGAGAGAGCGGGAGCGAGAACGATTTGAGGCTGATCGCAGTCGCTGGAGCCCATCCCATTCTAGGAGAACTGTTACTCCATCTGTGTCACCATCGCCGTCCGAGCGCGCGCCAAGAGACTCAGAACGAAGAGTTTACAGCCAGTCCGAGCGAAGCGGCAGCGTGAGCTCCATGTCATCGCCGCACTTTGACAAATCTGAGAAGACCTTGCCTGAACATTCCTCAAAAAGTGAAAAGGCCAGCCAGATCGATCGACCTGCCGGCGCTGAGAAAACCAAACGTGCTAAACGAAAAGAAAAGGGTGACAAAGACAAAGCTGAGAAGAGTAAATCAAGAAAGGCCAAAGGGCAATCCCCAACCAACTCTCTCCCTGAATCAGAGCTAGACCCAGGATTTGAAGGAGGATTGGGAAGAGTGAGGGGATCAGAACCGGAAGCAAATGAAAGGCAGAAGTCCAAAGGGGATAGCGATACTGGAACCCCATCATCGGCACCGCATCACGAGTCCGTAAAAAGCGAAGTTAGCAAAAGTGAGAATTCCGACTTCGTTGAAAAGAATCGTGTCAAGAAACACCTCAAGTCTGATCCTGGAAACGATGGGAAAGAGTCATCTGTGGAATCGGATCGCCTCGCAGCCAGAAAAAGACGTTTTGCCGATTCCAGTGGGAGAACCATTCGTCAGAAAAGGAGCAGGCACGAGGAGGAAGAACCGATCCAGTCTTCTGACTTGGGTACCGGTCCCACACATTTGAAGGAGTCGGACGTGGACAAACACAAAGAGTCGCAACGCAGGGAAATTAGAGTCAAAAGTGAAAAAAGTGGCACCAAGAAGGACTGTCAAGATGATCTAAGGGGCCAAAAAGATAAAGTCGATGCACCCTTGGAACCCTTGGACTCAAAACGGCATCCAGGGCCTACTTCATCCAGGAAGTATTCACATGAGGGGATCACAGAACAAAGCAATGTTGGAGAACAAGAACACCACTCTTCTTTTAAAATGGGGTCCCAGAATGCTGCTGACACGGATAAAAAGGCTAAAACCAAGGAGGACCATGTTGATATTGACCTCTCTCAGAGTTATCGCAAGCAGATGGAGCAGAATCGGCGGTTGAACCAACAGAAGCAGCAGCTGGAGTCTGACAAAAGTGACAAACCAGGAAGTCCTCAGGGTAGTGACGCGGAGGACTTGGAACACCGAAGTCTAGTGCATGAAGTCGGCAAACCTCCCGAAGATGTCACGGATAATTTCCCCTCTCACAAATTAAAGAAACTTGACCAATTTGACCCTGATATGGGGACTAAAAGGGAACGCGTCTACAGAAGCTTCAGACAAAAAAACGAAGATACGGAATGGAACAATACCACCTCTCCGGGCCATCAGCAGATCCCTCAACATAACGATGAGGACTTAGTGGAGCCCTCTCATAAAGAATTGCCTAGATGTGAGGAGAAAACTCACCCAGATCTTGAGCTTTTGGTCAAAAGGACACACAGCACGCAAGTAAACAAACCAAACACTCCTTTACTTAGTGCAGAAGAAGAGCAACAGAAAAGGTGGGAGAGTAGAGTTAAACAAGACTTGTTGCCCGACTTGACCTTTTCCAGAACACTCAGTAAAAGCCTTCAAAATCACAAGCGTATGGATTATGGCGTCTGGCATGACTTGGAGCCCGGCGAAGTCCGATCTGACCCCGAGGAAGATGCCAAATCTCACTCTGCAGTCCCATCGACGTCTGTGCCACTCTCAGAGAGGCCGAGGGTCGACAGGTTTTCAGACCCAAAGCTTGCACATCTCGAAAGAAACAAGTTTTACTCCTTTGCACTCGAACAGACCATCACGCCTGACACAAAAGCTCTGCTTGAACGTGCAAAATCCCTTTCATCTTCTAGAGAGGACAACTGGTCCTTTTTGGACTACGATTCTCACTTTGCAAGTTTACGCAACAGAAAGGATACTGAAAAGGTAGAATCGGCGCCACGACCGACACCCTCCTGGTACATGAAAAAGAAAAAGATCCGAAGTGAGTCCGAAGACAAACTTGATGACAGGAAAGAAGAACCCAAACCAGAGGAGCCAGAACGCAGGGAACTATTTGCATCTCGCTTCCTTCATAGTGCCGTTTTTGAGCTGGATTCTAGACGACTTCAGCACCTGGAGCGTAAACACGAAGAACACGAGCACCCACCCAATCAACAGCCTGGGCAGCAGGGAGCGGTAGATGGAGAGCTCGATACGGGGCCGGTTGTTCTTTTTCATAGTCGATTCTTGGAACTTACCAGATTGCAACAACAGAAGAATAAAACTCAGCAGACTCCGCCAGAAACAAAAGGAGACCCCGTTGATTTGGGCGAGAAAGCAGAGCAAATCAACTCTACGCAAGAGCCACAGCCACCGACTACGCAGCCCCCGAAAATTGTAGAATCTGTCAGAGTGCCAGAACCGAAACCCCTCAGTCCTGCTGAAGAGGTCATTTCTGAACCACAGCTTGCATCTATTTCAGTCACCCAACCTGTGATCGAAGAGATTGCATCACCGGAAGAGAAAAGTGCTGCCGCCAACCCCGTACCTGCCCCTGATCAGCCTCCGTCTCTGCTGGATGAGGTGAAAGAAGATGAAACTGTGGCCTCTGTGCTCCAACAACCAACCGAGTTGCCATCGGTTTCTGAAAATGAGCCACTGGCAGCAGCTGATCTCTCCGACTCGGATGACAAAGACAGGTTTTCTCCTCCTGAAGGCGATTTGCAAATTGTCACCGAAGATGAAAAGTCGCCTTCTACAGACAAACTATGCAGCCGTGATTCTCATGAGTTTCTTAGCAGTTCGGAAACGGAGCTGGATCTTGAAGCCACACAGCCCGAAGTGCCCGAAGTCAACATTCAGAAGCCACCTGTTGTTACGGAGGACTTGGATGTAGCCAAGACGGAGCTCCCATCAACATGTAAAGCGACAACAGAACCCGAGGAAGAGAAAACACTTCAAATTACCAAAGTGCAAATGTCTCTCGAAAATGCAGTAGACAAAGAGGAGTCTGTCGCCCCGCCCCAGAAGGACCAAAAATCGAAAGAAGTGAAAAACCAACCAAAAAAGAGCAAACCGTCTCCCATTCAAGTCACTCCGGTTCCAGTCTTGTCTGCATCGAGTACAGAGAAACAAGCAACGCGTAAGAGCGAGCGCATCGACAAGGAGAAGTTAAAACGCGGCTCGTCCCCAAGAGCCGAGTTGAGGTCCGCGGGTAAATCTCCCGTGCACGGATTAGACTCTGACACATCGGAGCAGCAGAGCATCCCGCTGGGAAGAGCAAGACGGAGAAATGTCAGGTCTGTGTATGCGACCCCCGTTGAAGACGATGCACCGGTTCGCTCTGGAAAGGATGCTCTAGAGTCCCCGCGGCCTGCACGCAAACGCACAGACAAAAGTGCAACGCAGCAAAACCCCGAGCACGATGCGCCTGCTCCTGCTCCCACGAAACGCGGCCGCCCCCCAAAGAATCGCAAACCGTGTGAAGATAGCTCAGCAGTTAAAGTAGAAAAACCCAAACTGGACAATAAAGACACAGACTCCAACGAATCAGAAAATGGTGAACAAATTCCAAGGATGTCAAAAGGAAAATCATCCCTTCACGGAACAAAGAGCTGTTCGACTCAGGTCGCAGCAGTGTGTGAATCTGGATCAATGAAGAAAGGAGTCAAAATGACGGAACCGGAGGACTACGACCAGGAAATGGATTTCACAGATGAGTATTCCAGGGCTTTGCAGGATTCATCGAGTTCATGCAAAGAAGATTCGGCACTCAAAGTTGACCACAAAGAGGAGAGAGACAAACAAGGAAGGGACCCGGGAAGAGACGAGGACAATCTCCGGGAAAAGGTTCGTGAGGGTAAATCAAACGGGAAAGAAACGGATTCTCCTGTAGATGAAAAGTCCATCTTGGAAAAAGACAGAAGTGTCAAAGGAAAGGCTAAATTAACAAGGACTCCGAAATCTCCTGTCCTCAAAGACCTCAAAATTACTCTAAATGTCACAGAGGTGAAAGACCTCCTTCAGATGGAACTTGGTAATCAAGAGGATTTGTACAAAAAAATGGGACCCAGCGACAGTAATTCAAATATTCCTGCTAATAGAGAAGCCTTGTGTAATGTAAAGGAAAATGCCGCTTTGGAAAAGAAAGAGGTGTCGGAAAATCCAAAAATCTTCATTTCTCAGGAGCAAGAGTTGGAGCAGGCTGTGGAGAACATAGCGAAACTCACAGAACCAACATTTCCTTCAGAGCTCCCGGCACAATCCATCCCACCCCCTGAAATGAAGACTGACCCAGAAGAGGAAAAGCCTTCAAATCCCGCCAGTGAAACCGAACTCATGGCTGCTATTGACTCAATAACTTCAGAGGAATCTGTTCCTGTAAACCAAGTCCCCCCTCTGAACGAGGATTTAGGGTCAGAACCCGAGTTGCAAGACTTGATTCGGCCTTCCAAGGAAGAAAAAGCTTCAACGACTCCACAAGCTGTACAAGAAGAGTCTGTGTTTCAGGTCACCCCTAAAAAGGGATCCAAAGGAAGACCAAAAACGCCCAAACGCTCTAAAGTTCAAAAACAAGTAAGAAAGGATTCAAAAGAGGAACAATTATTAGGTGAGGAGTTGGCTACGCCTTTAGTAGACAACACAGTTTCCACCGCCAAGAGTGCTCCTGAAGCCACGCCATCGGCCACGGTCACTACGGTTATCACTCCTACTTCTTGGAAGGCAGAACCTGAGCCTCCAGTCGCTAAACCCTCGGATAGCAAGACAGAGTTGGGGCCGCCGTCTGACGAACACTTTCAAAATCCAAAATCTGTCAACCCCCAGTCTCAGAGCCCGAAATGCCCCAAACCGCCACCGGTGCCATCCGAGTGCATCGCCATTTCTCCATCTCCAGTAGCCAGCAGGGCAAATATCAGACCCATTCAACCAGTGCACCACAGAAATCCCACCTCTCCACCAGACTGGCACCATCCTAAGGAAACTGGCGTTTCTGCTTCGCCTGTTATGATCTTGGCTTCCAAGGAAAACCAGTCCTTACCCCCAGAAGCTGAACACATGGATATGGATCACAGCACAAGTGATTTAAGACAGATTCTTATGAAACACAAAAATATGTCACTGCCAGCAAGTAGCTCTGTTGCTAGTAATCTCGGTATGAGAGATCACAACCCTACTGATTGCAACATTCCAGATAAACCATCAATACCCGAGGCCAGAATTCCACCGCATCCAGCTCCGGCTATTGTCCGGTCACCAGCCTCTCTCCCTTCTCCAGAGACCAAGTCTGTCATCTCCGTCATTGCATCTACGGGAACCTCTGTCATCAGCCGCGTTTGCAATCCTCCCGAACCCGAGGACAAGTTAAACTCCAACATTGCCAATGTTCCCTGTTTGGACATGCCTTTGCCCAAACCCACCTATCGGCCCGGGAAAGACGATCCCGTGTCGTATCACGGCTCATCTATTTGTGAGGACGGGGGAAGTGCTGCTCGCTTCATCGTTGATAACTCCTCGCTTGGTACAGGATCCTGCCCAGGGCTCAGGGTCAACACGTCCGAAGGGGTTGTGGTCTTGAGCCACTCGGGCCAGAAAACGGAGGGACCACAAAGGATTAGCGCCAAAATCAGTCAGATTCCTCAAGCGACTGCTGGCGATATTGAATCTCAACAGCTGGTTCCCATTCCCCAGATAAAACAGGAAATGTACGGTCATTCCCACTCAGGGCTTCAGAAGGGATCTTCATCACAGTCGGACCATGGTCATCCTGCCAAAATGCCCCCAAACATGCCCCCAATTAAACAAGAAAACACAGTTTTGGAAAAAATGGAGTCTGCCTACCAAAGCGGGCCCCAAGGTGTTGTGAAGCGTCTGTCGCAGACTAACCCGCAGTCGGTGAGTTACCACCAGGAGTACATGTCGCTCAAGCATCAGAAGAAATTGGACGGCGCTGATTCCCACGGCGCCGATGCAGCAAAACCGTCGTGGACCTCTGCCATAAGTCCTGCCATAAGCCCTCATTTGCCCTCCCCTCCCGGCAACCACGGAGGCTTCCTCGCAGGATCAGGTGACAGAGCTCCTTCGCATATTGGTGGAGTCAAACAAGAACCACGGTCTCCCCGCAAGTCAGGCCACCCGCACTCGTTTGCTAAAGTGTCCTCCCCCATTGGCTCCTCCTCGCCAAAGGCTATTCCAGTCATGTTGACCAGCGGCCTTCCTGCCATGCAACAATACATGTCGGGCGTCCATCACCCAGAACAGTCGGTCATCATGCCACCCCACAGTGTGCCCGGAGGCCTGGGGCGCATGTCTCCTCACTGTGCCACCCAGTCCATTCCAGTAGGACATCTTGTCCAAGGAGATCTAAGGGTGAATACTCCACCTCTCTCTGTCATGAGCTATGGGATGCATACTGACTCACTTGGCCCCCCTTGGTCTGGCCCCCTGCAGCAGCGGCCCAACTCTCCCCAGGCTGTTGGCAGAGACAAAGTCCTGAAGGTGAACACCGGTTCTATGCGGAGTCACGAGGGAGAGCAAGAAGAACAAAGACGTGTCCACCAGTCTTCTGTTAGACAATCCTCCTCTCAGCTAAAACCAGAGAACATGCAGTCGGACCCTCGTGGACCGCTGCGAAATAGCGTCCAGCTGGAATCGTACATGATGCAGAGAGACATGTGCATGCTCTTGCACCAGCAGGGAGACCGTTTAGCCACCGACCCCCTTTCTGGGCACATGCAAGACACCCTCCCATCCTCCTCGGCACCTTCCAGTCTACCCCTCTCCTTGTCCCCAAGGGCACATGTGTTAGCTAAAGCAGTTTCAGAGAAGGACATGGCGAAGCCGTTGGAGGCCAAGAGGGCGCACTCTCCTCTCTCCAAAGAAGGAATGATGATCCGGCAGTCGGGACAGGCAATGGCGTCTCCCCAACGGGTTCCGCTGATGACAGCAGGACCTAGTGGCTCGTTCCCAGAATACTCGGGGGTGTATTCGAACCCCAGAAACATCCACCCTCAGATACCAGAGATGACGGTGGGACTTAATCAGCCCCCAATGAGTGTTACGACAACCGTGGTGAGTTCTTGATATTTGGTATTCGAAAATATTGGACACATTAGTCGGTTGTTGACATTTCTAGACCTCGGAACCTCTATTAATAGTCGCGCCATGTTTTCTTGAACTTGTAGAACACAGAGCATCAGCTCAAACCCGACACCAAGGGGACGCAGCCGGTGGAGATGGTGCAGTTGCTCACAGTAAGACCAATTCATGACCGTTGAGTGTGTCGGCGGGTGGTCTGCAGAGTGTCTTCTGACTAACGGCTCTTTTCGTGACATTTACCCAGAAATACCCGATCGTGTGGCAAGGATTGTTGGCGCTGAAGAACGACACGGCCGCAGTACAGTTGCATTTTGTTTGTGGCAACAAAGCTTTGGCTCATCGGTCCCTGCCCCTACAAGAGGGGGGCACGTTACTTAGAATTGTTCAGAGAATGAGACTAGAGGCGTCACAACTGGAGAGTGTAGCCCGAAGAATGACGGTATGTCCTGCTCCTCTTCTCCATTTCCTGGTTTTAATTAACCTGTTAATCTGTTAATGGCACGTACCTGTGTCTTCCCTGCAGGGGGACAGCGACTTCTGTCTCCTCCTGGCTCTGCCTTGTGGACGAGATCAAGACGATGTCCTCAACCAAACTCAAGCTCTTAAGGCTGCCTTTATTAACTACTTGCAGACAAAGTTGGCTGCTGGTATCATCAATATCCCCAACCCAGGTTCCAATCAGGTGAGTCCGTTACTCAGATTTATGTAATGAATGTCTTTTTATATGTCTTTTTAATGTCTTTTTATTTAAATGATTGTGTTAATAACAGTAGCAGTAACGACCTCTTAAGAGGAATTCTGTTTATGCTTGAACATAAAACAGGCTCATTTTTTAAGGGGACTTATTATAGTATGGAAACGAACCAAGTTTAAACTGTAATCTTGCATTTCCGATCACATTTAAAGAAGGTTGACGTGGACTCGTGTTTCTCCCCAGCCTGCCTACGTGCTACATATCTTCCCACCATGTGAGTTTTCGGAAAGCCACTTATCCCAGCTGGCCCCTGATCTTCTCAGCAGGATCTCGAGCATCTCTCCACACCTCATGATTGTCATCACCTCTGTATAGCCTTCATCGCTGGGAGTCCTCCACCCCCCCGAGGTTCTCCCTGAGGAGCCTCTGGACACCGGAGGAATTAAATTGTTTTTCCTGGACCCAGTGGAAACATATAGGATGTAACATATTAACATTTTGCTTTTTTTTTTTTATTATTATTCTCCTTCCCCCCCTCACTCTGGTATTTTTGTCCTTCTCAAAAGAACTCAGGGATGGACCAAACCAGAATCAGTCTTATTTGACCATTTTCTGCTGTATTTCTATTTATTAGAGTTCTATTTTAATGTTTGGAGATGCTCTGAAGAAAAATCAGGATGGTAAATAAGTGACTATCTGTGTGGCCTCTTTTTTGATTGTCAGATTCTTCATGAAATGATCATGCCACAGCGGCTAAAAACAAAACCTTTTATGTACATACAGCCTTGCCCGAGTTTCCATTGGAGGAGGAAGATGTGAAACCTTGGAGAGGACCACCTTTAACAGCTCCTTTTATTCCACCAGCTCTGCTGATCTTCTCACTACTGAAGCAGTTACACACCTGCTTTTGCAAGCCGCAGTACATTTTGGGAGTTTTGGATTATCGATATTGTAAATATTTTAAATATTTAAACTTTGACAATGAAACTCGGACATGTTGTCAGACTTGAACTCTGGGACGTACCAGAACAGAGTGTGTGGAGTTATAGATGGATATCTTTGATTTTTGGGTGTAAATACTTTAACAGAAGAAGGTTGGCAGACTCCTGCTGTGGAGTTTGCTGATGGCACTTCATATTTTGTAACTCAAATAAAACAACCTGCAGAAAACTTGAATATTTATGACACGATTCATTGTTTATGTGTTGTTTGGCACCAAGATGACGCTGTCAGTGGCTATTAACAAAAAGTTCCACACACAACTTCACTGAAAACCTCACACTTGTTAGGTATTGTAATTTAATAGTTCGGGAGCTGAACATTTCTAAAATGTTGGCGTTCCGGCTGTATTATTACCAGTGAAATTCCCAGCTGAAGTGGTGGAGCTGGGTGACGAGAGCATCAGGTTTAGACCATAGAAACAAACTGAATCCAGTACTGAAACGTTGCTTCATAGTTTGGACCTTGTAATGGACTGAAGACGAGCAGATGTTCAAACTCGAGAAGACGGTGCTCTTAGTCCAAGTCGTCTTCAGTGGGCTGGAAGTGAACCTGGAATGACCTTGACTGCTGTTGAAATTAGCTTTAATTTAGTTAATTTTTAATGTTTAAGAATAATACCTTAAATCATTTTACACAAAGAAGTAACGTGTGTAACCTGTTCGGTTTGACTACATCTTTCCAACTACGGTCTAGTGTTTTAAATCGTCACTGGAGCCAAACAGCGCCACCAGCTGGTCTTCGTACAGAGAAATGTTCCTCTTCATGATGTCCATGCAGGGTCCCAGCAAACGCTCAAAAGCCTGAACGTCAATCACTGGAAGAACAAAGGAATTCAGAAGTAACACATGTTTTCTGGACATGTTTTCTGGATTGTGGGGGGGTCACTCCGTGGAGGGTTTGGACCACTAAAACCTTTTTAAACGGTGTTCCTACCTAAACACTTGGTTTCTCCCACAGCATAAACTGAAGCTGCACGAGGTTTGTTGGTGACCAGCGCCAGCTCCCCGAAATAATGTCCCCGAGAGCAACGAGCCACCTCCACCTCTACGTTGTTCTGTTCAGAGACCTTCGTAAGACACGAGGTGACCCCATGACAGTTGTGGTTTTACTCATGCATAACAGAGGTATGCTATATGTTCTCACGTTTAAGTTAAGCTAAACATTCACTACCCCGTTGTTTGTGCCGCTCAGACTGCTGCAGTAAAAGCAGGACACAAAAACACTTTACTTACTTTGCTTTTGATCATTATCCTCACTTGGCCTGATTCTACAATGTAGAAACAGTCGGCATCGTCACCCTGCAGATACAAACGCCGTCATTATCGAACCAAAGTCGCTGTTAAAACCAGCGGTGAGGAGTTGAATAAACCTGTGTTATTATGCGCTCCCCGTCTTTGAACCCTCGGGCGGCCAAAGCATCCACGATCTTCATTCTCTCTGACAGCTTGAGAAAAAGACGGGTGCGATCAGACAACAGGTGGGCGACACCGTGAGGTGACTGACGTTTGTGCAGACTGAACCTCGAGAGACTTGAGGAGAGCGACGGACTCGATGAAGGCCTCGTACATCCTCCTCTTCTTTGCGTTGTTTTTGACAATCAGCCTGTGAAACGTGGCGCGATCCTAGAAGAAGAAGCGACAACGAGCCTTGAAGACCTGCCATCATCATCACCGTCGCCATCCTCACCCTCTGCTGGACTCACCAGGGCCCACAGGGCGCCGTCCTGGGTTGCCACAATGGTGGCAGCTCGTGGCGTGTTGTACATGAGGGCCAGCTCGCCGAAGCTGCCCTTGTTGTCGTACTTTCCCACGCACAGGTTCGCCCCGTCCTTTTTCACAAAAATGTCAAACGTACCCCTGCGAAGAGAGAGGACACGCAGGAGGGACGATGTTGTTCAGCGGAAATAAGGTCCATGATCCAGAAGCTACAACCGGGTTCCCTGAACCCCAACAGCAACCTAAACCCCCCATGAGGGGGACCCATTGTAACCGCAAAGTGTTCCACAATGATGCATTTCCGGTGTCCTAACACACTTTTGCCTCATTTGATAGTCCAGCAGCAGCTGATCAATGTGTCAATATGTCATGACTTGGGGCAAAAAACAATCAATTAAAAGCCACATTCCCCCCAAAAAAGACAATAAAGGGAGAAAACTGTATGGGAACTCCACCAAACTGCAGATTCCCATCAACAGCGCGTCAAATTCAAGGTCACCGGGGCTGCAGGGGTCATGATGTAGGAAAGATAAATGATACGTTGTAGTGAAGCTTGTGGCATAACCCCGGAGCTTAAGCGAGCAAATATAGTTACATCACATCCAACAAAATAGATCTGACTTACGTCTCAATCACATAGAAGTTGTCTCCGTCGTCTCCTTGGTCGATGATGTGTTGCTGAGGTTTGACCAGAACCTCAAACATGGCGTCCAGGATCTCGGAGAACTGCTCCTGAAGAGAACAACATCTCTGCGTCACTGGGGCCGCCTCCCCCACCACCAACGTGCAGGGTTGCTCGTCTACCTGGTCCAGAGTTTTGAAGAGCAGGATGTGCTTGCAGGCATCCTGAAGTCTGCGGCGCTGCTCGTCAGTTTTGGGATTGACCACGCGAGGCTCCGCGTCATCGTCCTCGTCGTCGTCGGGGTCGTACGCCTCCGCGCACACTGTGGCGGGACAGGGAGCGCGCTGAGACGGCGCATTGTGGAAGACATGGTCATTGTTCTCCATTACTCACCTGAAACTCTGCGGTTGTATTTACCGGTGGTGGACTCTGGGGGGGGGGGGGGGGGGGGTCAGAGGTGTGTCAGTGTTGGATGAATCACAACCTTTAATATTTAATCTTTTGGAACAAATGAAACGTCTGATGCTTTTTAATTCTGCAGGGCGATAAGAACAGGCCTGGTTCCTGCTGAAGGCTTGTTTGGTGGAAGATAACAGCTGAGGAGATACGCGAATGCCATGAAATAACTATGGGATGTTCCACAGCGTTGAGACAAAACATTTAATCATCAGTCTAAGGTCGTCTGCCAGTCCCTGGAAGAGGGAGGCTGCCATGACACATGTGACGTGTCTCCTCGCTGCAAGAGAATAAACTTTGCCTGCTTTTATAATCAGATGCTTTCAGTGAGTAAGACTAATAATATTAAAATGACTCACTCTTGGGGTCATCTTCCTCTTCCTCCTCTTCCTCCTTGTCAGGGCCTGATTTGGGTACAAAGGTCACGGCCTTCCTCGCTGGCCGGAGTTTCTGGTCGTTCCTCTGAACGCTCAGGATGTGCGTGAAGTGCTGCACCGCGAACTCCACCAGGTCTGGCGGTCTGCGGCGGAGCACCTCCACCGTGTAGCCCTGCAGCAGCTCTTTCAACCCAACCGGAATCTGAACAGCAGTCATGTTCTGGGGCCCTGAGGTCACAGCTGGAGACGGCTAGAACTCACTGACATTTAGATCTGAGACGTCGGCACCTGCCGGCCCCGGAGGACAGATGGACAGAGCTGAATGTGGAGCACCATCAGAGGTGCGGACTGGCTCCGCCTCCTGCCCCTCGGCTCTCTAACAGCATCACATTGATCCCTTTAATTCGGGTCTGTTGGAAAATATTGATCGTGCCTTTTTGCATCAGATGTAATTAGATTCAGCCTGATGGACACTGCGTCAGATCCCGACGATGGGACGTTGGACAACGTCGCCCAGATTTAGGGTAATAAGTCAGCAATCCGAGGTGTTACATGTTTCTCATTTTGCTGAAATTAGATTGAAAATTCAGGCAATGAGGAGATACAGCTTCATTTTAGAGCGTGTCTCCCTCTCTCCCATTAGTTGGATCATTGCACATTGGCGAGTTCTAAAACTGAACTCATCCAGACCGGTCCCGAGGAGACCGTCCCGTCCTTAGCGACTTCAACCTGAGCTAAGACATCATGACGGGCGTCCCCTCTCCTCCTCACTGAGTGATGTTATTTCTTGTGTTGTTTCTCTGCCCCCCCCATCTGCAGGTCTCTTCGTAGCTGTATGCTGACCTCTGACCCCACTCAACTCTTTGTTATAATAAATGTATTTCCCTGATCTCTGCTTAGTCTCTCCTCTACCTATCCTCCCCTCTCCTACCTATTCTCTCCTCTACCTGTCCTCCCCCTCTCCTCTCTCTCTACCCAGCCCCCCATCAGCAGGAGGGTCCCCCTACATGAGCCTGGTCCTGCTCAAGGTTTCTTCCTGTTAAAGGGGAGTTTTTCCTTGCCACTGTTGCTTGTCTGGGGTCAGGCCCTGGGATTCTGGAAAGCACCTTGAAACAATTTTGATTGTAACAGACGCTATATAAATAAAGATTGATTGATTGATGTCGTCGGGCCGCCTCTGAAACGTTTCCCCAGATGTATCCAGATGACAGGAGACCCTAGACACAGATCCTGTATCTGCAGTCTATCTCTGGTAACCCCCCCAGTGTTCTTCAAGAGGAATAATCATGTGTGAACTATTACATCATCAAAAGCAAAAGCTGGATTCAGGTTCTTTTTTTATTATTATTATTATTTCTCAACATACCGATAAATCTGCGTCCTGAAATATCTCGTTAAAGCAGTGTGATCACAGAAGAATCTGCAGACAGTTTGAGGGCTGCGTGCACCGAACACAGTGCAGCAGCCTGCACCTTTTCCCTGATCCGTGCACCAGCTCCCAGACAACTAAAGGTAAGGCACACATGTTCAGGTCACTCCAGTTTAAAAACAACAAAGAAAACCAACGCACAAAGAGAATTACAGCAAAAGATTTAAAACAGAAAAGGAGTGAGAACATTCGACCGTCCGTGTGACAAAACGTGTGTATTTTGTACAGGTGTCGTCGCCACATGTCAGCCCTGAACAGCCGGGGTGCCTGATAATACCGCAGGTTTTTCTACGTGAATCAAACTTAAAATCTCCTCGTGTTGTGTGTGTCTCTGCATGGTTGCAGGACTCTGCTCTTTTCAGGATTTCTCCTCCCGGGATTCACATTCTAAGAGGTGACGCCGAGACGCCATCACAGGTCTGGCGCCAACCAGTTGAGGAACTTCATCGCGCACTCGAATCCTAAGAAACAAGCCTGGCAAAAACAGGAAAAGGTTATTGCAAAGCTTACAGCTTCGGCATCATCTGCATTTGATTTTTTTTCGGGGAAAAATTGTCTCACTGCATTTGCCGGGAATGCTCGGAGCATGACGGCATTAAAGCCCTTATACAGAGAGGCCACGCCCTCTTCTCTGATCAGCTCCCTTAGAACGTCCCGAAAACCATTGGGATATTTTCCTTCAGGAGCTGAAAGACAAGTACAGCAACAAAAACTCAGGCAGGAAAATCAGGGTCACCCCACGGAGTCCATCCCAGCAATCACCAGGGGAGAGGCGGTACACCCTGGACAGGACAGGTCCCTCAGGGGAGACACACAACAGCCATTAACAGCCAGGTTGGACCAGTTATGACCGTTCTAATGACTTCACCACCACACAAACAAACCTGATCCTACTTTCACTTAAGGGATTAGTTATCGGAAAATATTTAGAAAAATAACATTAGAAAAGGGGATTTTAAACATGTGGATGGTTGCCTGCATTCAGTTACATTCTGATGGCCAATACACACACATCACATGCTCACCATACATTTGTTACACTGCAACTACTATTAGCTTCCCTGTTAGTTAGGTGAGTCTGACACACAGTTATTGGTATGGTGTGTATTCTTTGGCTTTAGCAGAGAAATGCCTGTGAGGTGTCATTTGCACAGGCAGCTCTGAGCGCACCTACAGCTGCATATTTAAATGCTTGTTCTCGACACAAACCTGTTTGGAAACGAGATTTAAGCACGTCAGGTGGGATGGCGACAGCCCAGTTAAAGATCCCGGCCATCCCTCCCGCAAACAATATGCTGGGAATGCTGAGCTCATTGTGGCTGCATAAAAAAACAGACAACAGCCTCAGAGGATGTTTTATAACAGAACTCACTAAAAGATAAAATCAAATAATAACCTTTTTCCTGGTGGTGTGAGAAGGTTTTTCAGCCACTCGTAGGTCATGAAGTACATCCCACTGGCGGGAACATCTTGGGGAAAAAAAACAGAGAAAGTTACACTTAAAAATTAAGTTTATTAAAATAAACACTTGATGATACGTTTTCACCTCTCATGAGGGTCAGTGCTGTGCCTTTGTAGATTCCTCTGATCCCAGACTCTCTGTACAGCTGTTTTACACAGTCCATGGGTCCATTATACTTCACATTCCCCGTTGAAGCTTGGATCTGCACAAACACACACACGTACACACTTACAAATTACTAAGGTAACAATAGTGGTGAAGGATCAAGTATCATTTGTGTGTTTGAAATAGCTTCTGACCTGTAGGAGGCATTTGATACGCTCTCCAGGAGTCATGATGGCTGTCGTGAACACCCCAGACAGCATCCCTGCCGCAAACAGCTGAGGATACCTGAGGGAGACAATTAAACGGCCTACTGGATTCCATCTTTATACACCGTTCAGCGCCACAATGACGGAAAATCACCCACGTGAGAATGTCATCAGGGCTTTTCTGTTGCAGTTTCTTGCCCAGTCCAAATCCAAAGAAACAGACAGCAAACATAGGTGTAACTCCAATGATGGGGGCTGCCATGCCCTTGTAGAGTCCTTTCAGACCCTTCGAGAGATGATGGAAAAACATAAGAGGGATCAAAAAGGACTCAGTGGAATTTATAATTAAGGACATGAAAACAACATCCACCCTCACCTCTTTGGCTAAAGTCTTTTTAAAACAGTCAAAAGTTCCGCTGTACAGAAGGGTCTCTCCAGGTTTGGGTTTAGGCTGCGTCTGTAAACGCACCTGAGAGAAAAAGATGCAGTTTGCAGCAACATTAAAGGAAGTGCATTTATGTTTTTTAAGGGGTGATGTTGGAAAAACTTGACATGACCTCGATCGAACATTCAGAAAGTGCATAGTGCCAAATTTTGTATGTAATTATTAATTTGCAGAAATGTTACTTCCTCAGAGATTTAATGCCATGTCGTGTTTTGTTGATGGCGTGACTGTTGAAGGTGATAATCGTGTTTACATGCATGATAATGAAGCCTCAACGGCCAACAGAGATTAACTTTACAATATGGGTCAAAGGGCTGCACACTCATCTGACACGTCTGAGCTGCCATACAGGCTTTTCTTACATCTACACAGGTGGAATATCCCTGAAGAAATGTTTAGTTTATGAGAGAAACGCGAACAGCATTTACTTTAATAGTATCGAGTGGGTGTCCAGCGAAGACAAGGCAAACCCCTCCAAACCCCCCGGCGAAGAAGTTCTTCAGGGGGCTGATTGGCTTCTGCTGCTTTGACATTTTTATTTTTTTCACTTTTGCTGAGAGAAAAAAACAAAACAAATAGCGTCTGAATTAAACTAACGCCGAAAACAAACGTGAAGTCAGTCACTACAAATGCAAAACTAAAACACAACATGTTACCTGGTCTGATCGTCAAAGTCTTCCTGTCCTACCGTCACTCTACCGCCACCTTTCACCCACTTAAATACCCGGACCGGTATGAGAGTTACACAGTTACAGCTAGGTACGTCGTGTGTTTGTCGTCCGGGTGGAAACATGAAACGTTAAATAAATGCATCCAGGGATTGAAATGAATTAACAGAGATTCGAGAGTGAAAAAGATGTTCGTGAAGTCGCGCGGTTTATCATGAAATACATTATTTTGAATGTCACAGAGAAGAGGTTTTGGAATTACATCATGTTACACCAATTTATACGACTTTTTTTGAAAATTGTATTTTATGGACTGATCTTGATCTTTAACAGCTGTTGCATCTTACATCACTGTCAACAATCAAACCGACTGCTTCCATTATTAAAATATAGCTTTATTAGTTTTATTAGAACACAGTCACACCACAATTGTAGACAGTGTTATCACACAAAAAACAAATATTTATCCCTCATCCACACTCAATCTTACACTGACACACAGTAAAATTACAAATGATAAACAAATAAACATGAACAAGAAACACTGATATCTTTTTTTGGATTGTGTCTATCTTTTTTTAGAAAGATAAGAAGTAAAGTGAATCACATGTCTTATCAGGAAACAAAAAAGTGACCAGAACAGATAGGTTTATAAAGGAGAATATCAATCATGACATCATGTGGAAGAAACATGGAAATGCGCTACTGTTACACAATTAAGACCACAACAATGAAAAAGAAATGTCCTCTGTATGCCCTAATCTTCATTTCCAGTAAATTCATCAGATAATTGCTCCAAATCAACATTGATTCATTATCTGAGTTAAGTGCAGAATGTGTTTTTTACCTGAACAACAGCCAAACCTGTATTAAAGCAATATTACAAGTTGCTATAAAGCATTATTGCAGAACTGGTAATGCAGCATAGGGACAAAAGCTGTTGAACGTTAAAGAGTTAAGAGCTCTAATAGTCGAAGAGACTTGCATATGTAAATAAAGAGCGCTTCATTTGAGGAGCTTAGAGAGCTGAAAAGAAACAAAAGCACAAGACATATAAAACTGCAGGCAGCAGCAAAATGTACTCAGCTAGAAGCAGCATCGAGATTGCACACGGACACCGTCTAAGAGCGCTTCTCTCACGAGCAAATATGTTTAACTTGATATTTGAGTTGGATTCTAATAAATAAAAGGGTCAATAAGAAGTTAATTTTCAGTAAGGACAGAAAACAATGTGACACAGTTGTTTGGTCCCAGCAACAGGGAAGCACATAAAGCAATCTCGCAGAAACGACACCTTCGTCTTCAACTGCCTTACTTCAAGCACGTAGATGCATTTCGAAAAGTCTACATGGTTATTTCATTTGAAAGTAAATTCCTATACGATATGTTGCTCTGAATAACCTCCTATTTATGTTGCCTGGAATTCCACCAGTGACTAAACCAGTTTTACTAGATGACTTCTACTTCCTAAAGACCGCAAAAGAACAAAGAGAAAAAGTCATTTCTCTTTCAAAAGGGGTGAAACCTGAAACGCGTGAAATGTGAAAAAAGCCTAAAAAGATGAGCGGCTTTCTCAAGTGTTGCATCACTCACTGGCACAGGCATAAAGAAACTAGCTTTAGGCTTTATTGTACCTCCCTGCAGTAGATCAGACTGAACTGTGCATGAGTAGAATACTGATATGGTTAGTCCTAGTTCTCACTGAACTGGGGGAACTCCTTGTATATCTGCTGTATGATTAGTTTATCCATCTGCTTCGCTGTGGCGCTCCCATCATCCTCTGCCGGATCGTCCTCCTCCCTGAGAATCCTCTGCAGCGCCCCCTGCAGGTCAGAGAGACGGTGCTGGTGCTCTAGGTAGTCTGTTGAGCGCATGATGGAGTGCATGAGGGACAGATACTCCATCCTCAGCTTCGAAGGAGGAGGACAAAGACGGGAGATGAAAACAAGGCCTTACAGGAGATCAGGTTTGTTGATAAAAAGACGTTTAAATTAAATGTGCTCAGTCAGACGACAGGTAGGCAAAGAGCCAGGCTGTGGAGCTCACCTTGTCTCCAGGTGAAAGGTCGGATATCTGCCGAACGGCAATGTCAATCATGACCATCATGTCAGTGCGGTAGAAGATGTCTGCGGTCTCTCTGCTGGCAAAGACATCCTGCAAAAACTTGAGGACCGAGTGCGGCGCAGGCGGCGCGTGGTTGAACATGCACACGGGGTCGTCTGGACAAAGACGGTTCAGAGTCAGAGCAGATGCAAACGCAGACCGAAAGCAGCGCTACAGGGGAAGTGGCGTTCTTACCGCCCCTGTTCAGGAGCAGCAGCACCTTCTCCGACAGAATCTTGACGTTCTTCTTCCTCAGTTCCTGCATGATGACGTTGCTGCTGGGCGCTGGGTTAAAAGAGAGAACGTGATGATCAGGAAAACTAGAGTAACTAACTGGACCGGCTTCATTCACAAGTGATTCACAGTGCGGAACAACATGGGAGGATCGGTATGAACGTGTTATGCAGCCACGGGCTGCGCTCACCTGTGTGATGCAGGTTAAAGGACAAGACGAGATTCAGGAAGATATCAGGAAGTTGCTCTGTGGGATCAGAGGGAAGCCCGTCTTCCACCACACCCAGCAGAAACTCCACAAAAGCAGCATTCAAATGTTCTGAAAGAAGTGGGCACCATCGATCGGACCTCACCCAAACGTTTAATGCTTGCGTTCATTTATTAGCTTGTGTTACGGTTCACGTACCATAGTGATGATATGGCACCTGCTCTCCCATGGAGAAGATCATGGTCAGCACCAACGCTGTGTAACACATCTTCTGGTGTTCTAAGGAAAGGACAAGCAGGCAAAAAGGGTTTATAACAAGGGCGAGTGGAGGGGGAAGACGAGGACCAGGAGGGGAAATGTGAAGACTGGCACCTTGTGTGTCCGTCTGCAGATCCCTGGCCAGCTCCATGGGGAGGATGGAGTTGAGCAGGGTGGAGATGAGAGCTGCGTCCAGGCTGCACATCGCCCCGAACACTTTGAGGAGCAGCAGCCGCAGAGACACGCGGTGCTCCTGCGCGGTCCCAGAAAGAAAGAGAGCAGAGCTGCGGCTTCAAAGACACTGCCAGTCTGAAAACAGCTCCTCTGAAACGTCACTTGACGGTGATTTTTAACGTTTTACCATCTGATAATACGAAACCAGCGACAGCACGTTCTCGCAGTGGTCGGCCTTGCACATTCTCTTGCACACCTCTGGGTCGGCATCAGTCTGAGGAGGAGAACGTTCACATTTTAGCTGCGACGGCGACGATAATATCGCATCGTATCTGTCATTTCAGAATGAGCCCGGCAGCGGCGGCGGCGGCGGCGTGGCGGACAACAGGGGATTATACGGCCTGTCAAACGGACCCCCGCAGAGAGGCGCGCCCTGATCCGTGCTTTGGCCGGGACAAACGCAGCATGTTTGGCAGCCTGTCGAGCGTCCCGATTCAGGCCGTAGCCTCGCTCTTCAATCTGAAAAGTCGTCTGAGTCCATCTGATCCTATCAAAAATGTCGTCTGACCTCTGGGCGGCTGTTGTGGAAACACGGTTCATCCCAGGAAAGGGGGAGGGCGGGGGCGAGTGAAGCTGCTGTGGATGAATGAGTATTATTATATGTGATATCAGGCGCTGTGTGGTGCGAGTGCCGTTATCTCTGGGTGCTCTGTAAGTACACATTAGTAAGAGGGAGGCTGGCGGCGTGTGACCGGCGCCGTACCAGAATCTTGAGCAGCTCTTCCAGGTAGCAGGCGATGAGGGCGTGGTCTTCGTGAAGCGCCCAGCTGCGCTGCTGTGAATCATCCCGGTGACGGGCGAGGTCGCTGAAGATCACCTCCAGCCTCTGTTCGTCGTGACACACCTGACCCCGGGGCAGCGCTGCACTCAGATCCTACGGAGACGCCAAACAGCATTTAAACCTGACGCACCGGCGCAGCTGAGCAGCTCGCCGCCCGACGCAGGAAGTCGCTCGTTAACCTCAACGTGAAAATGTCTTCTCATATAATAACGTTAATGTAAAAGGACCGGTTAAAGCAACAATCATGTTTTTGGTACATTCACAGTTCTGCCTTAAGCCTTCTAATCCAGTCCTGACCCACTAAAGTGTTAACGCTAATAAAATGAGGGCTAAAATGAGGATTTGCACATCTTTGTTGACTTATGCTCAATTACAGCAGAGGAATATTTGAGCGTTTGCCTTCGCCGACTTCCTGATTTTCTCTTAAAGTGCCTGTTGTGATTCTGGTGCAGAGGGGACGCCCAATGCTGACGGCCATGACACGTCTAAGAGGCTACAGAGGATTTGGGGCTGTTAATGCAGCCCAGGAACAGGAACTGATCGGCGTTTGTCACCCACCAACCGCCCACAGAGACAGAAATGTCAGCAGATGATGTCGTGCTGGGTTTGACACTGTTCAAACCCAGGAAACGGGTCTATTCGAACGGTCGTCCAGAGCTGGAACGCTACACTGGTGCTGACCTTACTCTCAACCAGGGAGACCAGGACTTGTTCCAGATCGGAGGAGGCCTGAGGCAGGGCCGTCTGCAGATGGCCCACCACCACGCCCACGGCGACTCTGGACAGCTCGTAACTCAAGCCGGTGTTCTTCCGAACCAGCTCGATCAGCTCGGGTCCAATCGTCATGGAAACGGGCTCAGGCTTGGTGGGGCTGCCAGGAGGGCTTTCGGCGACAGACGGGGGCGCTACAGGCCACTCGCTCTCTGCCGGCTCCGCTGGAGCGGCGGGCTGGGGGGGCTGGGGGGGCTGCGGGGCCGGGCTTTTCTTCCCAGGAGCTGGCTGAGCAGGAGAGTGTGGGGGGGGCACATCCTGCGGCGCTGCAGCCGGCTTCACGCGGGATGGTACAGGAGGAGGCGGCGTGCTGGAGACGCTCGGCAGACTGACATCAGAGGAGACGAGGGAGTGGGCGGAGCCTGAGCCCAGGGAGGTGGAGCTGATTGAGAGGGAGGGGGCAGGAGATGGTGGGAGCGAGGACACTCTGGAGGGGACCTCAGGCTCTGCTGGAGAGAGAGAGAAGGGGGAGAGATCTGGTTTCAGAGGAGAGTGAAACTGAATGACCCGACTAAGAATAGAGCGTTCATGAAGTCGGCCGGGATAGACTGAAGTCACGGCGCGGCCTCCGGAGCGTCTAACCTGCGCGCAGACTGTTCCGCTGTTTCTCGGGCGGAGGCGGCGTGATGGGAGCGGCGCGCCGAGGCTGAGGGGGCACCTGCGGGGGGGGTCAAGCAAGAGGTCAACCCAGCCTAACGGTTTCATCTTCATTTGAACAATCAGTCCTGAATAATTGCAGATCGTACGTTTTTAGCGACAGAACAGAGCGGTCAAAGGTTAAAACTGGTCAGGTTTTCATTTTGTTGTTGTTGTTTTGGGATTCTTTACTCAGATCTGAAGACGCAACGTTTTCTGTCGCTTCAGACAGGATCGACCAAAACATTTTCGGTGAACAGGCGACTGTGTTACCTGGTAACAGCCTGGGTCTCCCTGCATATTGTCCATGCTTCCCGATAGTGGCATGCTCCCCTGCCGCCCGTAGTCTCTGCTAAGGCCGTTAGGTGGAGGAGGAGTCTGGCTGAGAGAGATTTCACTGTTTGATGATGGGATGCCTTGTTTGGGACCGGAGGACGTGGAGCTCCGCCGAGCCAAGGTCTCCTTCCTGTGATGGATCAACTTCCTGTAAGACAATACAGTGCAGATGTCTTTAAAGATTAAACTATCTTTGGGTCATGTTGTGTCTTTTCACTTACTGTAGAACGTCTCTCTGTTCCAGGTTGTATTTCCCACCGTTCTTTAAGGCCACATTGTGGATTCCTTCAATTGCTCGGTCAATAGACTGTAGTACCTCATCCTGCTCTGGAGTCTGCCAAAGACAGAAAACCACAGAATGGCAGAAGTATTTGTTTATTAAAAACGTAATAAGGAGTAACCCAACAGAACCGTGGGCATGTGTGGCCCCGGGCAGGAAGAAACTGGGCCAGTTATCCAACAAAAAAATGCATTTTAATCAGTGACAGGCGCTCACTGTGGCCTCACATTCAGACTCACTTATACACCGCACGTGTGACTAACAAGAGAGCATTCCTGCACTGAGCCTGTTATTTTACCCGCTGCAAGCTGTGACTAGTCGGGGAGACCAGGTACCATCAGTGGAGCACATGTGGGTGTGCCGGAGAAGAGCCACAGTGGAAGGGAGTGCTTATTTATGAAGCAGGGAGAGATGGCATTAAAATGCAGGGGCACACGCAGACTTTTTGTCCTTTTTGTTTGAATCTGTAAGCTCCCATTGCCTAACTTCCATCCATTCACGGCCTTTTACCTCCTTCCTGTCGCAGTGAGCAGCTGCAGTGCAGAAGACCATGTCTCAGCATCCATTCAACCGTAACAATAATTGACATACGCACTTACACGTTCTGCTGTTTTCCTGACAATAATCAGCTGTGAGCTTCAACCTGGCCTAAACAGCAGTGCACAGCACAGTTACACTGGATCTGTCTCTCCGGATCGGATCATTTCTGTCTTTAATGCTGCCACAATTTCACTAGATTATCCACCGAGCTGGCGGGGCGACATGCTGCCGACATGCTGAGTTCAAAGGGGGTAGAAATGTAACGTTTACCTTTATTTTTTCGATATAGGAGGCTGGAATGTAGCCGGTCTCCCCTGAGCTGCAGCGGGACCCCAGCCACCAGTGTTTGTTGCTCCTCTCCAGGATTAGGAAGCTTTCTCCGGCTGCGAAGTGCAGCGAGTTGGGCTCCGTGGAACGGAAGGCGTACAGAGACCGGTACATGTCGTCACTTTAAAATGCCAAAATGAGCAAAAACGGTACGAGAGACGGTCCTGGAATTTAAGGAGGGTCCAAGTGGAAATCTATACTCAGCTGGAGGTGCTTTAAAGCGGCCGTGAACGCATGGCCCAGGAGGATCACTGCCGACTATTTACAATGAAGCTGCGATCATCTGACCTATGAGTGGTGCCACAGAAGCCCACAAGGGGGCGCTTGTGCACGTTAACACGCCCCCCAGGCATTTTAATCAAATGTCGAGCTGGCACAGTCCCGAACTCATAAAAAAATAAAGAGTGTGTCTGATCCGGCTTTTCTTAGTTTATTGAATATTGCATTTTAGAACAAATTCATTGGAACCTATACTTAATTTTAGTATAACACCTTTTCGATTGTAGATCTTGCTTGTAGCGTTGGCGCAGGTATCACTTCTAGTACTAATTAAGTTGATTTTTTTTATCAGGAGCTTTTGCCTCTTGAAATACATGACCATTCTAAAGTGTGAAAACGGAATAAAGATCTTGAGACTAAAAGCATTTTAAAACTGTTTTCCTTTTACGTTACCCAACAGCGGAAGCAGCTGGTGTTACACAGAATTGTTTCCCCCTGTCATGTCGCCGGTTAACATGGCGAGTGCAGTGTGCAGAAGATTTCTCCTTCAGAGATCAACCCATGGTTTTCTTTTGTCTTCCAGGGCAAAGCCCATTTTCTTTAGGTATGTTAGTATTTCATTATTCTTTATTTTCTGTGTTAATATTTTTGATAATACATCGGATTATTTTGACATCGCTCCAAAAAGGATCACATTAGACATCACAAACTTAAGCTTTCATTTTGTTCAGTAGTATGTTTAAAAATAAAGTTTTCTGGAACTAACAAAACCGTATTATACATACATTACGGCCTGGTCCTGCCTAAGAGTTCTTCCTGTTAAATGGTTTTTCCTTGCCACTGTTGCTTGTTGGGGGTCAGCTTCAAAGAGTCTAGACTCTAGAGACAATTTTATAAATTATAGACGTAATTATAGACGTTATATGAATAAACACGAATTGATATCTATCCCCCATTATGCGTTTGTGTGAGGGTTTGTATCATACGGATTGTTTGTAAAAATACTGACGTTGAAGAATTTGCTGTCATTATGACTTGCAAAAATACACCTAGTTTTGGAATTTTAATAAATCATTTCTGTGTCGTTTTTGTTATATTGATAGTATTTGGAGTGTAATGTGGTATTCCAAGTGTTATTTTTCCACTTATTCAGATTCAGATCCTTTATTGTCCCACACGGGGAAATTTACACCACACGGGGAAATTTATGGATCCACACTAGACAATACCACGTGACCATTGTTTTTGTATTGGTTGTTTTTCATCTGTTGTTCACCAAAAATGAATTAATTTTCCTTCTCTGCACCCGCAAACACCTTGGAAGTGTTGATCTTCATCAGAGGACATCTTTGGCTCCATCTAGTGGAGAAATAAACACTATCCCCTCCACACTACAGTTAACATACTTCACATTTATAACAGAGCAAAATGTTAGAAGCATCGATTTTGTGTCAAACACACAACAGTGTCTTGGCTGTCTCATCTCTACGGAAACAGCCCTGAAGCTTTTAACTCTTAGCCCTTCCAGTAAGTTGGCATTAGACTTTTGGCTTTAAACTTGGGCCATATGGCACAGTGACGAGGAGTGACGATAATAGCTGTATCTTGCAGAAAACAATCAATCATAATTAATGCCTGCATTAAATAATCAAATGCACATGTGTTGTTGCCTGTAGTAACTTGTTCTCTTATTTTTCAGTCCATCTTTTACTCGTGGACACAGACTGGGTCCCAGTGACGATGAGATGTACCAGCGTACAACAGTCACCATCATGCAGAAGGAGCAGGACAACAGGATCCTGATCCAAAGCTACAGTCCTCAAGGCTTTAATATTGATGGAAACAGGGTGTTTGGACCCTGTGCTTTGCTGCCTCCTGCTATCCTTCAGTGGAAGGTGAGATTATGGCCCAAACAGCTACGTATCTGAAGTGTCATTTGCTGCTTTTATTTTCAATTTTAAGATTCACATCTTTCTCCCCTGCAGGTTGGTACTTACAAAGACATCACAGAAGAAAGTCTCTCTCTGTTCCACATGCTTGAACCAAAAATAGGTAACAAAAACAAAAAGCTCCCACATTTTGGGTCATTCTGCGATGCCCCGCGTTTCACTGGTTCCCTTTTTTCCGTGCAGAGATTCTGGTGCTGGGCACGGGTGCAAAGGTGGAACGAATTAATCCCACGGTGCTCGCTATGCTCAAGAAGAAAGGCATCGCCGTGGAGATTCAGGACACGGTAAATGCAACCTGGTGTTTCCCTGTAGTAGAGTGTCCGTCCTCCAACAATCAGATGTGAAAGACAAGAACATTTCCTCTACTCTTGTGCTGAACTCATTCCTCTTTCACCTCATCTTTGCAGCCAAATGCATGTGCAACCTTCAACTTCCTGACAAGTGAGCGAAGAGTGGCAGCTGCAGCCCTGATCCCCCCGCAGGTCAGCACGGCGCTGGACTTGATGAGGGAATAAGAGACGATAAGTCCTTACAGACATTAGAGGGTGGAGGTTCGTACGTGACCAAGGGGCCGGTGGGATCGCTGCCGTGCTGCTCCTAAAGGAACTGAACCACATCCAGCCCTCCAGGAACAATCACCGTTTCTGTCTGAACTCTGAGGATAAAGCTGCTGCCCAAGATCCAGACCAAAATACTGAGCTGTATTCTGATGTGCTGCATCAGTGCTTTGCAGTCACATGACCTCTCGAGTTGACCTGGTTGACTTCTTAATGGGAACCTAACTGAAAAATAACCCTACTCGCGCCTCCAATTAGAAGCAGGGTTTCGTTCGACTCGACTGGCCTCATGATGGTGCAGTGTAGCCAACCAGTCCCTTTAGCAAAGACGAGGAAGTCGCGGATGGAAAGTTACACATTTTACAGCATGTTTACGCAGCAGCAAGTTCCATCCATTAAAGGAGCATTATGTCGCACTGAAGCGCTGACTCAGCACCCACCAATCAGCAAACAGCATCTCTGTGTTTGGGAGCCAGATGCAAGAGACTGGAAACTATGACCATGGGCGCGGATTAGTTTGGTTGTTTGTTCAAATAAAACCTGTTCTGTGGAAACGCGTCTTGAATCTTGTGCCGTTGTCTGCTTCATTCGTCCTCACCCTCCGTAACAGTAACCTGAATCTAATGTAAAGCAAATGTGTCCCACAACAAGTCTGTTGAGTATTTATTCATTCAAAACACTCAGATTTAAGGTGTCTGTTTAAACATGTTCCAGCACTCAGTGAAGTGTGACGACTGTCCTTCAGTTAATCCTACTCACCCCCCCCCCCCCCAGAGGCACAGCTGAAAAACATGACATTGATCAGTGTCGCTGTCCTTCACACATAAGCTCCACAAAGGAGGGAGTCAAATCCTCTGCACAGCACTGTGATTCATATCTAATTATCTGTCTGTGCGCCACATGTCCACCCTGATCAAGTTTAAACCCCTGCTCTCACACATGCTTGGTTCGGATCCCGGGGTGGAATTTAAAACAAACAGAAAAAACCCCAGCGTTTCCCATCTCATCCATAGTCATTAAAATCCCCTTGATTATTTTAATGGTGATGAATTCATTTGACATGTGTACGAAGTCATGATTTCCAGGAGCTTTACTGTCACTCAGGATTTCACTTTGGCAATGTGGTCAACGCACAAAGCTGCATCTGGCTCTGAACTATAGCATATCACCCATAATGAGACTATTACACCTCAGCGCTGCCGCGTGGCTCCTTCATCTACACTGGACACATCACAAACAGGATTCAGTCAATCTGGAACAGGCAGGTTTACATCACACAGCCTCCGATGTGTGCCATTATCAACCTTCCAGCTGTTCCAGATGCCTTCTATCGGGAGTCCTCATCCGAATTGTGCGACTGGTGTCTTTTCGCCCCCCTGAAGCAGAGCTCGGCTCCTGTGATCCGCCGGTACATATCTTTAATGTCTTCACACTCGGCCTCAAAGTGGTTCGTGGCGTCATACGAGCGGGACACAAATATCTGGGGAGGATGCAGGAAAAGGCTGAAGACAACAAAACTAAGCTGTGTTTGTTTTTCTTCAGAAAACATCATTACCTGACTCCTCTTCCCATCATCGTTGGGTACCAGCAGGTGCCGGACTGACACGAATCTAGAGTTGAGATGAGGAGACGTCCATGAAATGTCATTTTAAAACATGACGAGGTCGATTTTGATCTGACGTGTTACCAACTTTTGCATGATGGGCTCCAGAAGCTCCAGCGCCGGCTGCACTTCTCTCTCCGGGTTGCCGGTTTCTGCCGCGGTGCTCACCGTGGCGATGTAAACGCCGTCTGCCGCCACGTTGTGGGCACCCGACACCACCGATATGTAGATGTCTGCATTGAGGAGGGGTTAAAGGTCAAATTCCATCTGGTAAATATGCTCACTTGTGCTGAAAGAAAGACCTGATTTCCTGTTGGCTTGCGTATGAGGGATGATGATTTGACAGGATTGGGCCTCGTGGGTGTTTTTAACTGGGTGATTCAGTAAGCAGATGACTCTGATCACACGGCCCACCTTCCTGACGCGATTAGGAACATATTTTGGATCGCAGATGAGTTGTTTGCAGAGGAACAGCTGTGTGGAGGGCAAAGAGAGAAACCCTTTATTTTAGAAGGACTTTCCTTTAAAGGTGTTTACGCTAACAGCTGCTTTTGAACATCTGCTCAATATTCAACTTTTATGCCACATTGTTGTTATTATTATTTCCTCCATCTGTCTTTGTGTTCTCTTGCCTTCCCATCAGACCTCACAGCCTTCACTCTGCCGTTGTCCATCACGACCTCATTCACGGCTCTGTTCAGCAGGAAGGTCCCCCCGTACTCCGCGTTCAGCCTGGAACACAAAGGTTGGCTCCCGTCAAACAACAAGCATGACGACGATCTCGCAGAGCTGTTCCAAATAGCAGCCGTCAATCCTCAACCTGGCGAATCCCTGGGGCAGCTCTCCCATCCCATACACAGGGTAGATGTATGGACTGGCGCTGTGGCGAGACAGGGACTCGGAGTACAGCTTGATCCGGTTAATAGTTTCCAAAAACGGCTGGTCCAGGTAACTGCAGGGTCACCGGGACATTGTGAATGAGAACAGACGGGTTAATTCTCAGAGGATCACCGGCTCTTGTGTGAGACGGCGTGGCTGACCTGTCACTGCTGTGTAAGGCGATGGCGTGACCCGTGAACTCCATGGCGTCTAGTCCCAGGTCGAAGTGGCTGAAGAGGTCTCGCACGCTCATGCTGTTGGGATCCATGTCCTGGTAGGTGCCAGGGTTTCTCACATCAAAGTTGAGGGCGAAGAGAAGCAGCTTCCTGAACCTTCTCCTGTCGAACATCCCCATCAGATCTAAAACACACGTGCATCTTACGGTTCAATTGACTCAGAAACGAGCGTGGGGGGTGGGGGGGGCTCTTAAAGTGCCGTCTTCATCACCTGAAGCATGCGCTTCCTCTTCTGTTCCAGGAACTTTGTGCACTTTGCCTCCCTTGTATACATAACTGCCTTGGATGACTTTAAAATCCACATATCGAGTCACCTCAGTGTGCACCAATATTTTCACCAGCTCACCTAATTCAAACATGTGTAGAAGAAACATTCAATGTGTTTCGACTAATGATGAGACGTCACACAATCATAATGATAACCAGCACTATGAGCTCACCGCTGGCCAGAAAGAATTTGGGAATCAGGTCAATGTTCCACTCTTTCCCACGGCCCAGTGGCTCAGCAGGGCGTGGAACCTTAAACCTCTTGTACAGCTGTACGCCACAACAACAGCACGGACTAAATTAGTGCAAGCTTAGTGAAAGGCAGCGCGTGTGCACGCAGATGTCTGCTCAGAAGGTGTGTGTAAAAACAGACCTGTTCAAGGGGGGAAATGGATGCACTCTCTCCTCCATAATAGCTGTTCCTGTCGATGTGGAGCACCTTCTTTCCATTTAGAGACATTAGACCTGACAAAATACATTCCTGAGACAGAGAGGGAATCAACACTTAATGATAAATAACATCAAGATGACAACCCAATGTTGGAACTCTCTTAAATCAGGCAATTCATATAAATGAGCTGTATGCATACCCCCCACCCAGCAACATATTATTATGACTGTGAACACAACTGGCAATGAGTAATTAAGCAAACTGTAAAAACAACAACACACAAAAGTCTCTTAATGCAAATGTTATTAAGACAATGGTAGTAATTGTGAGTGACGGTTCACTTTTGAGAATATGTAAATAAGCTTTTGGTATTTCTGGACAGCACCAATATAACGAGAAGAGTTATATAAGAGAATACATAAACAACCTAATACTTAGCAAGAAAAAATATTTAAATGAGAACAGAAGTTGTGGTTATGACTCGACTTTTCACAGCAGGAAATATCAAGCCTTGTGTTCTGTGCCTCTTCCACTCCAGTCCACATAGAGAAAAGAACTGTCTTACCTTGATTCCAGTCCCAAGCACAATAATATCATATTCCTGCATCCTGGCAGATTGTTTACTTGAGTTCAGCGCTGTCAGAGATTGACAGTGTTCTGTCGAATTTTAATTTTCAAATGTAACTAACTGCAATATGTGTGTGTCTAGTAAAGGTGCATATTTGAAATAGGTTTGATGATACGCATTAATTGCCTTGTGTTCGACTTTGCCATAATCCTCTTAAGGCTTTGTGTGTGTGTGTGTGTGTGTGTGTGTGTGTGTGTGTGTGTGTGTGTGTTAGGTGTCGTCCTGTGAACTAAATCGCGTATCAACTTGGCTCTTAGGAAATTAACTATAAATCCGACGTATTAATTGATCATATACTTTTTAAATCAATTTTTCTGTATCTGCTTAGTTTTGTGTAGTGCTGGACAACACTTGTTTGCAAGAAATTATCCAGTTACTGAAGAATGAAGGGTATCTTTTACGTGAATTTTACGTGCGATTTTCTTTTCAAATGTACAAGTTTATTTATTTTTAATTGGTGAAATAGAGGGTCAGACAAATTATAAATTCAAAAGTGAATGTATTGACATGATCGTTTAAAACTTGCCGATCAGAAAAAAAACCCTCAATTACCCATAGTACCGTTATGTCCAGGTTGCACTACATCCGGTAGTATTGCGATTGTTGACGTTACCTGGACATTCACGTAGCGGTAGTAATTGTATCGTTAGCTGTCTCCGCCCGCCTGACTGGTGAATCGGGTCTCAGCTGTTTTTGACTGAAACGTCATCATTGTGACGTATGAAGCTCAACGCTTCAAGTTCCGGTGTTCCCTCCTCTGCAGTTCTTCCGCCAGGTAGTTTGGGGAGAAAAAAATAAAGAAATGTCTTCTGCACAGACAGTAAGTGATAACGTTTAGGTTGTATGTGCGCTTATCTTAGTTCACTGGTCCAGGAATTCTGTTATTTTAGTTTTTTTTAAATGTTTTTCTCGCAGCATTAGTTGCCGCCCATTTTCCTACAAAGTAGTGTATATTAGCCTTTTCGCATTGCGCGAAAGGTTTATGAGACAGTTCATTAAATCTGATTAAAAAATATCTCCTAAAATGTTGAAACATATTGATCACCGAGAAGAGTTTTGCTATTCACCAGGACAAAGATACTGAGGGGGGAAAAAATGGCACGGAACAAAAGAGGCGTGACAGATGTTCACACCCGGTTTTGTTTTCTTCTGGGATTTTTCACTCGTTTAACTCTCACTATATTATGGTTTGCAAGCAATACTCTTTATAATAAAATAAAGACGTACTGTACCTAAAATATTCAAATTCAAAGACACGGCAATGTTTGTACCCAATCCCACAAAACGGCAGAAAGTTTCACAATAAATATTTATTGATGTTGCAGACATTTTACTGTATTTACTTTGTGTGTCCTCACTAGTTTTCAGGTAAAAATCCAAACAAGCACACCCGTGTGTCTGTGAAGGCCAATCCAGGATTTCTGGAGAGATTAAGTGAATCTGCTGGAGGAACTTTTGTTGGCATTATTCTGTTTTTTCTCTCATTCTATGTTCTCTTCACCAATGAGGTAAAGATAAAAACATACAAGCTGTGGAAACACTTTTAACATTGAACATTATCTCAGAGACACAGTTTCTCCACTTGGAGGCAACTGGGCTTCTTTTAGGTCGTGAGAAGTTAATGACTTTCTGTGTCTGTTTTAGGGACGTGCTCTGCAAACCACATCCTCTCTCAATGAGGGTCTTTCTAAGGTCGTGTCTTTGGGTTCTTTCTCCAACTTTGACCCACAGAACAACAATCATTTAGTTCATCTTTTTGCACAGCTGAAAACCGCAGAGGTGGATTTTACTTTTATTTTGATATTGAATGTTGTTCAAACACATTAAAAAATAATCCTCATTTATTGAAAGGGAAATTCCAAATTAAAGCTTGTTTCACTTAACTCATTTCATTATTTGGCAGCCTCTCCATGATCCCAACTACAAAGTTGTGGTTCAGGCAGTGAAGCTGAAGAGGCAGGTTGAGATGTATCAGTGGGTGGAGCACCAGGAGAGCAAGTAAGTCACTCAGCGTCCAGTTTGTCATTAAGGTGGTTTTACAGATTCCAAATGGTTGTGGACTCAGTGAAGTGCTTGAAGAATGATCCGTAAAAACAAAGTTCAAATGTTCTAGCATAAAGTAAATAAGCACTACTAGAATTGTGAGGATTTGGAATGGTGATCAAAGTCTTGTGAAGAAGTAACACGTTTGTTTTAGGCGGAACACTAAAATTAGGAGGTGATATGACAACCAGCAACTGTCTGTGACGAAAATAACTTGAAACCAAATTTTAATGAAAATTACAGGAAATGTTGATAGTAGGCCACAAGACCGATGATTCCATTTTGGGGATGTTCCAGAATCTGAAGGGAATTTAATCATCCAAAGATCGAACATATTTGGCTTTACTCATAAAGCAACCTACTATGTTATGTAACCTTGTATCACTCCTGCCTATATGTACTATACTGAGTGTAAGTCCTAATACGCAGGGAAATGAGCTGCATGACAGAGGCCTACGCTCTCCAAATACCTTTTCTTTTTATGTCTAGTTCATTCAACATTTGTGACCAGTTTGAATTTGAATTCCAGAGATTACCAAGAGGGGGGTGAGACTAAAACTGAGACGACATACACCTATAGTGAGTCTTTTTATCCCTTTGCTTCTCTTTTAATTCTAGACAACCTATTGACATATTTTAAAATATCTATTTTCATCCTATAATGGTGCATATTCTCTCCTGCTGCCCTAATTAGATTCATATAACGATGTACTTTCTCAATTATTTTACACTTTAGTAATTGCCATCACTTTGGGTGAATGAATCGTTTTGATCTGCATTCCTTTAGACACCGAGTGGAAATCGGAGTTGATCAACAGTCGCAATTTTGATAAGGAAATTGGTCACCAGAATCCAAGGTAAGATTGTTCTTTTACTGTCATGAAGCGCTGCTACTCAGCCCAGGTTTAATGTGTCTGTTTCTCAGCGCCATGGCAGTTGAGAGTGTGACCGTTGTGGCTCCTGAAGTCCGCGTCGGACCTTTCGTTCTGTCAAAAGGTATCTGAAGTGAATAGTGGATCTTCAAATCAGCAAGGAAGAATCGGAGGTGATTGTTTGGTTCTGCACAGGTTTGGTGGAACAGATTAATAATTTCCAGACCCTGAGCTTGAAGGATTTTCCTGCTGCTAACTTGGAGCCATTTCTCAGCATTGATGACGACTATTTCTACCACACGGAACATCCGCGCAGGCCAGAGGTGAGCAGTGAGAGGTCGAGGGTCCTGCATACCTTACCCTGAGAAGCCTGAACTCTTATTGTTCTCTCATCAGGTCGGAGACGTGCGCGTGAGGTTCTCCTTTGCTGGCCTGAGTGACGAGACAGCTCACCTTGGCCCGCCTCAAACCGTGAGTGTTTCAGAGGATCAGTCGCAATAATTATATTCTTTAAACAGATAAAAACCCAGCAGGTTGACTCACCTGCTTCAGTTGTATAAATACTATAAATTCTCCTCAGGTTAGTATTGTGGCCATGCAGAGAGGAGTGCAGCTGGGGCCTTTTAAAACCAAGTCTGGAAATACTCTGGAGATCCTGTACTTGGGGGAACTCACCGCTGAGGTCTGAGAACTGATCATGATGGGCTGATTCCAAATGTTTGCAGTTGTGTTGGATGTTTTCCGTTACCTAACCAGCGTTTGTGTTGTTTCCCGTAGGAGGTGTTTGCCAAAGAACATCAGTATAACAGTATGAAGACCTGGGGACTGAGGGCCGCAGGCTGGGTCCTCATGTTCCTGAGCATTCAGCTCATCATGCGCATCATCTACACGCTGGGTAAATATTGATCCTCTCCGACAACGGAGGTCCTGCTGGTCTTGACGTTCTCTGCTCCCTGCCTGCAGTGGACTGGGTTCCCCTTCTGAGAGAGCTGGTGTCCGTGGGGCTGAAGCTCTTCGCCCTGTGCGTGTCTTGCTCCCTGTCTCTCCTCACCATCGCAGCAGGCTGGCTCTTTTACCGTCCACTGGTGGCTGCGGCTCTGGCGGCACTCGCTCTGGTCCCGGTGTTCCTGGCCCGCTCAAGACTTCCGGCCAAAAAGAACGAGTGACTGTTTAAGAGGGAACGGTTCCTCGCGGGGGTCTGGGACATGTGAGCAGAGGTGTTGGCCAGTGTTGTCCAGCACGACACAGAACTAAATCTACTGTTCTGTTGTCTGAAGTCAGAGAGGAGAGAGTCTGGTGTTCTAGTGTCCCACCAAAGCTCATCGATCTGGACCTCCTAAAATGCCTGAAGGAAAACTTTTCAATTTTGATCTGATACAATGAGTGTTTTTCCGGCACATCACTCGTTTAAAATGCCAAAGATCTGTGGATTGCAGTATTGTTAAAGAAATGTTGTTGCACTTGTAAATATGTCTGTCATGAAGGTCCAAATTGCAAATCATAGTCCTTGAGTCCAGTCCTGTCTTCCCTTTTCCTTGGTGTGATAAATACAGGAATTCATGGTTTTCTGCTCCTTTTGTCCTCTGTCGGGTGTTTCTGGGTTCATTTTTGAGCACTCCTTAACCAAATCGGTGCGTTTCGAATCAGATCTTAGAGATTTGCTTCTTCAACACATTCCACACATTCTTCAGTTCAGCTCCAGATTTTGGGACCATCAGCGATCCTTCTGGTCTGATTACGGTAATCGCGGCTCTCTCGGAACAGTTGGCTGCACCCAGGATCCAACCTTCTGACCGACAACTCATGACACCACCGTGACTTTCCAGTTTTCAGATCAATATTGAGATCTTTGAGCCTATACGAAGCATTTGTGTCTCATGTGAGACTCAAATGCGCTTTGACAGCTTCTGTGGCACCAGATTGAGCGATACTGTTAGAAAAGTCTGCAAGTCACATGACAGGAAGGTGCATTTAAATCACTGTAACTCACATGAACTCTGCAAGCACTATAGTTTTTATGTAAAACATGTCAAATCCAGAAACTGCTGTACTCTTCATTATCTACATGCGTCCTGGCCTGGATATTTCAGGGTGGAGGAACCGGAAGAAGCTGTGAAAAATACATGTCCATGACAATTACTCGAGGTGACGGCGACTCACTAAACTCACTGTTGGCTGCTCATTCAGACATATTCAGAGTGCTCTGTCAATGTATGTTATAGGAGTTTATCAGTACAAATTAGCGAATTATAAAAATTCGTACAAAGTAATTTATTACATAAAACACTAAGTTTCTGCTTGCATTTTAACAAAATTAGTTTCCAGTCTTCCGTTGTGCACGTGATCACGCCGCACGGAGAATTTGAATATGAAGCACGCTGCTTGTTGCGAGCATTAAAGGACTCTAGGCTAAAGTATACAGGAACTTAATCCCATCTGTGAAAACATTCCTCACAAGGACACAGATTAAGCATGTAACTGCAGTTGGCAGGTATGACGATTCCCCCAAGTAACCCCCCCCCCCCCTTGACGTTTTGATAAAGGAGGTTCCATTATGGTAAATTTACTTGTGTTAAAGTACAAAAAAAAATATTTTCCATAACCTCAAAATTGAATACTGACAGAACCAGACTACTTTTTGCTTAAGACAGAAAAGTAAAACCATCACACCTTTAGTAAAAACAAGGGAGAACAGTCTTTTTTTTTGTGTGGCTGTTTTTTTAAGGGGGGTTAGGTTTGACCTTATGCTGCTCCTTCTTTCCCCCTGTAGGAAGCAGTCCTCACACCCCCGTTTACAGTACGGCACATTTACTGCTCTTCTTCCCTCGTCTGGCCTGTAGTGCAGCCCTGGTCGCCATCTCGAACACTTCTCTCACACCGTCCTTCGTCTTTGCAGAGCACTCCATGTATCCAAAGGCACTGATCCGGTTCGCCATGTCCCGCCCATCCTCTGGTTTCACTGGTTCCTGATTAAAAAAAAGTGGTGGAAGAGAGTTTAGAGGCACATTTTCCCCCAAGAGAGATTCTCTCTGGTTTGAAATAATTACCTGCTTCATTTTTGCAAGCTCCCTCCGGGTGTGCTCGTCGTTACGCAGGTCCTTTTTGTTCCCCACCAGGATGATGGGAACATTGGGACAGAAGTGTTTGACCTCAGGAGTCCACTTCTCAGGAATGTTCTCTGATGGAGGCAAAAGATACGACAGCATCAGCTACGGCCCCTTAGCGACACGCAGGCTCACCACGACTTTCATGCTAGTAAATCCTAAACAACAAGCCTTCAAACGGTCAAGTCGTGTTTCCATTTACCGAGACTGTCGGGGCTGTCAATGGAGAAGCACATGAGGATGACATCGGTGTCAGGATAAGACAGTGGGCGCAGTCTGTCGTAGTCCTCTTGTCCTGCTGTATCCCAGAGAGCCAGCTCCACCTACCACGTCACCAAAATGAAACATTCTTACATGGACACAATAGTAACGGGTCTTCTACACAATCAGAAGGAGACTTTTGAGCTGCACTGTAAAGAGTAAATAAAAATGTACAGGGACACTTTTCATTGTGAGAAACATTTTGGTACATACCAACACTACGAAAAATAAATAAATAAATAACAGTATGCTGAGCTGTACACCTGGAAAAAAGGTCTACTTTTCCCAGGGTTGCTGTGACTGCTGAGTTGACCTGGATAATGAGCTCTTTCATAGCCACAAACATACATTAGCTCAGATCAGATGCAAAAAAGAAACCCCAAAAACAGAATTCTGATGCAATAAGATGCTATCGGGCTGATTGAAAACTGTGATAAGAAGAAAAGCATTAGTACCTGCTTGCTGTCGACTTCAATGTCTGCGACGTAGTTCTCGAACACCGTGGGGACGTAGACCTCTGGGAACTGGTCCTTGCTGAACACGATCAGCAGGCAGGTCTTCCCGCAGGCTCCGTCTCCCACTATGACCAGCTTTTTCCTGATCGCGGCCATGGCTGCAGACAAGGAGCAGATTTAAGACCAAAGGGGACTGAGGTTCAGGCGCTGCAGACATTTTATCCATGTCTAAAGAGGAACGCTGCAAAGCCGAGCCCGACCCTGCGCCCGGTGCTCCTCAGCTGTGTTGACAAAGCGCCCGCACACAGCCACCGAGGACCAACCTACAACTTTTACAAAAAATCAAAATCTACAGAACGAGTGTCCATAAGTGGAGGGTTAGGAGCAAAGCACACGAGGTTAAAAGTCTCCGCTTCTGACTTCTCTTGAGGTCAGACGAGGAACCTTTTTTCCATCACGTTACATTTCCGCTTCGGTGTATGTGACCCATCCCGGTCAGGCTTCAGCTCGCCGTCACTAATAATGAACTTTAGGGTGGTCGCTGGCCTTCAATCGGCTAAATTCACCTGGAAACCAACACACTACAGGACGGACGCGTCTTTACTCTATTTAGAGAGGGAGCTGTTTACAAAAGCCTCCCTGCTAGCTAACGCAGCTAACCCAGTAGCGTTAGCCGGATGTGAACTAGTGCGTTCGATTTTCACATTTATAGGATTGTTTCACCGTGGCGCGGTCTAAATATGTAGTATTAACAATCCATAAGCAACAACAATATTTCCTCCTACCCACCGACCTGAATCCTGTTTTTCTAATCCTTAAGCGAGAAACCGGTAGGGCTACTGTAGGTATTCAGGCTCGGGTTAACGGAAACCAGTGCGACTCCAGGACCGTTAGCCGGACGGCTAACACCGAGCTAAATGTCGGGTGGAAAGTGGTGCCCGGAGCCCGCAGAGGCACAAAAATGTCGCCGCGATAACAACCGGCAGAGCTTCGCCGGTGAAACGTTGCCCGAGGATGGGACAGACTTACCGAACGAGTGGTTGAAAATATATCCAATTGATTTTCAAGCGGTGCTTTGTTGGCCTCTGTCGCTCCTCCCTGACTGCGCTGGACAGACTGGGGGATTAGCAGGAGGGAAGTGGGGGGGTGGAGGTGGTGGTGGAGGGGTGGAGATGGTGGTGGTGGGGGGGCAGTGGTGCTACAACGTTTACATTTGTAAAAAATTATTTGGTCATAAAGTGATGCATGGGAATCTTTCAGAGTTAAAATATCCGCCTTCTGCTGTCCAACATTAGCAACACCGACTTATTGTCACTTTGCACTTTTATCAGCAGGATTGACTAGATCCAAAAGAAGAGAGTCCACTGAGCACTTTGACAAATAATTCCAATAAAAGTGGAAATGTCTCTGAGGTTCAGCGCTCTGAATACTTACAAATGTGAGCAGGAAACGGATGCAAAACAGATTTTCCATCAGACCGCCAGATTAAAATGGATGGCGCTGTTTCAATTGAAAAAAAGAAACAACCTAAATTTCAATATTTAATTTGGAAAATTGAACATATACTTTCGAAATCATACCTCAAATCTTTAAAATGCAGAAAAATAGAAAGTAAATGGCAAAAAAACCCTCCAGAAAAGCAGAAAATATGATGGCACAGTAGGAACCAACACTGAAAAGGCCATTTAAAGACACACATTACATACAGCAACTATGAGGAAATTTAGGAGTTGGATGGTAAATAGTTGATCACAAACTGATCTCACTGCACGTGGCCCCCATGCTGACAGAGACCCTCATATATGAAACGGGTAGTCCTGCAGGTAGCGCAGCAGGAGCTTTGGGAGCGGCAGCTGGTCGGGGCAGCTGGCGTGTCTGTTGATGGCGAGGCGCGTCAGGTGCCTTAAAGAGGGGAACCCCCCTGGTTTGTGCAGGGAGAACATCAGCTTCAGGGGCACGTCGCAGCCCCGAGCCGCGTCCCCAGACGGGTCAGGCTTCGCCCTTTGGTACATGTCGCTGTGTGTGTGGCTCTGGGGCACGTGGCCCAATGTCATGTAATGTTGCACGAGGCTGACGACGTCTGGGAAGGTCTGCGTGCGCGGTTGCCCGGCAGCGATGGAGTCCAGCCAGAAGGAGCCCCTGCTGTACTCAATACGCACGCTGGTGGGGCCGCAGCACGTCTTCACTGACAGGGTCAGCATGTGTTTGGGGTGATTGCTGTCCCTCATGAGGAACGTCCCCTCAGACTTCCTCAGGAGAGCTTCCTGAGCATCACTCACAGACGTGGGACCCCAATACCAGCCTGCAAACAGGCGGGAAGTGTGGGCGTCAGTAACTACAGCTGTTTCTATTTTCACCAGGAGAGGCTTGATGCTGATACCTGAGGTTTCCAGATACTGGAAGGTGGCGGTGATGCTGCGGTAGTCCTCTGATGGGCCCCAGGCTGCGGGAGGGGCGGGAGGGCAGCACGACCCTTTGTCCTTCTCCTGGCGGAACAGTGACATCGCCCGGGCAACCATTGCTGACTGACAGCAACCCTGGTGATTATAGTACAACAATAACATGAGACATCCGTTCAGATATTTTGTCGACAAATTGTCAGTATGTTTATTTTTGTCCATTTCTGTTAATAAATCCTGAATAAAATACTCAAAAAAAGGGGGGAAGCAGTGGTGGACCATAGCCGTGTTAAATCTTTGATAGCAGAGCAGGCAAAATAAAAGTTGATACATGGCAAAAGTTCTCCAGAACCAGAAAAAAACAGCCATTTGCATTGGGTTTAAAGCAAGACTGTTGTTTACTACCCACCAAACAAATTAAGACATCATTTACTGCTTTAAGCACTTTGATTTTTCCCTCTTTTTTTAATAATCAAAGAAAAAGACGTATAGAGCCACCAAGAGTTGTGACTCTGGCAACAAGAGCAAATCCGAACAAATATGCTAAGGAAAAAAGTATCATTTAAATTGATCAATTCAATCTTCCTCACCCAACCTCAACGGTGTAACTTTCCAACAGAGGACAAAACTGGGAAAAATCAAAATCCACAAACAAGTCGCAAATGAGGTTTTCAGTGAAGGTCTGGGAATAAAACAGCTGATACATGATAAATTCATGAAATGCAAAATGTTTGATAAAGCTTTAGGGGAAATAACGGAGCATTCAGTTGGTAATTCTTACCTTCAAATGGGAGAAATCATAGAGGTCCTGAGCTTAAATGGAGAGCCTGGTAACGTCCCGGTTCTCTGACACTCTTCACAATCACGAGTGGGGCTGAAAAAAGAAATGTGCTGAACATCAGCAGAGGGTGAGATCTTTTCTGCGGTTTAACTGCGAAACACGGAACACTTTGAAAGGCGGCCACTTCCACGAACCTGCTTCCAAGAAAGATTTTGCTTTTCAGCGCGCGCAGGACGGATCGCCGTGGTTACATTTACAACACGTACTACTTCTTGTTGGATTTTCAAAATATAAGCTGCTATTTGGACAATAACGATATTGACGCATTTAGAGCCGCTTTAAACTTCATTAATCATTTAATTAATATTAGTTATGTGGTTCAGATTTTGATTTTTACTGGTAACCTATTAAATAATCGATATTTTACGACATAATTAATTCCAAATATACCATAATCTTTTATGTTGAAAGTAAACGCGGTACTTCTGGTAACATTTTTTATTAACATTGAATACCTTGACACGCACTGTTAAATGGCTTATTTCTTGCGTTTACACTGTGAGTGCACTATTTTGGGAACATATAGTTTTGAAAAAACATCAACTTGAAATGATTTTATCTACAAATAAAATGGAAAGATATTCACAAGCTGTAAATTAGCTCTGAATTACGCAATGACCTATACTAGCCGCATGACACATGCTCCCAAGCACACCTTAAATAAAATGCATGGGCAAATGCTAGAAAACCAAGAAATTCCTTCTGTAGGACCCTGTGAACCTGCAGTTGAGAGGATGAGTTTTGCTTCAGTTCATTTAGAGGACTAAAGAAAGCAAACTGTAAAGAACCACGGCAGCAGCTTTGGCCTCTTATGGGATATTCAGAATATAGGGCAATCCCTGCTTATGCTTATTCACATTTTATAACTATTTCCACTGACAATGAAGAGTTAAGTATTAGAGATATGAAAATAAACATCTATGGTTTCTTTGTAATTCTCTGTAATTACAGAACAAACAAGAGAAGGAAGATATGGCCAATAATGGGCTATGTGAGCTTGGACCATCAATGATAAATGGAATATGAAATGTAAGAAGAACTAGAAACCTTTAAAACCCTTTAATAATCCAGTTTACAGTTCCAAGTTCTAAAATAGCTCCAGCCACATGTTTGATAATGGATCTTTATTACAGTAGAAATGGATTTAGCAGCACATGGTTTTAAAAATCCAAAATCATTGGGGCAAGGAGTGAAGCCATTTTGGACCCCCCCCAGCACTCTATTTGTCACAAAACAGTGACGCTTTGTCTGTTCTCACCAAAAAAAAAACAACCTAATTGATGGGAAATCTGTGTCCAAATTCCACATTCTCGTGTAATGACCGGTCGGTCTGCAGGTAAAAACATAAACGATAAGACAATCAACTAACACATTTCTTCATATGTGTCATGGTTTTATTTTTTTCTCATGTGCATTCCCGTGCGTTGTGCCTAACTCTCCTCTCCATTCTCTCCACCACCCTTGATGCTGTGTTTGTTGCCCCTCTTCCCTCCTGATCCACGGGGCTTGGAGAAGGCCTGCTTTAAGGTGTGGTCCATTGGGTGGACCTCCTCGTACAGGAATTCCTCTGTCAGGCCGTCGCCACTGTCTATCTCCATCTGTGAACAGGACGTCCCATCAACAACCTGTAGAGCTGAAACACTTAGCGCAATGAAGGGTGAGCTGATCTTGCATGTTGACCTTTTTGGTGACCTCTAGCTGGTAGTCTCTCTCCACCTCATCCAGTAACCTGTTCTTGCAGCTGCTGTACAGCATCCGCTCTTTAATGCTACAGGTGTAACCGGGCATCGAATAAATGAACACTGGAGGGGAAGCAGACGTCACCATACTGTATAAAAGCAGCTGAAACGTACCAGAACCAATATAACGCATGTCGTTGGAGTCACCTTTAGTGATATCCGAACACCTATAAACTATAAATAAACATATTACCCACTTTTGCATAGCAGTTGTAGTAACATAACTAATTTGTTTGTCAAATAAAAAAGACTTATAATGTTTTTGGTCTGCAACCCTGAAATATCCATCAATCTACCTGTAAACTGCTGAGCCCTGTTTCCCTGATCAGTCACTCTGCCAGTACTGGGCAGGTCAAAATATGTATTTGAATCCACTATATATCATTACCTATGCCTGCAGGTTTGTGGGGTTCCATCTCAGCCCTGTTTGGGCAGAATTACAGAACCAAAACCAGGATGTGTTTGTTATGAGGTGACAGTGATAACACTCTAAATAGAAAGAGCAGCGAGTACAAAGTCAGTGCACAGAGTTTACAAGGACGTGATGTTATAGAAGATTGAGAATGTAGTGCTAAAAAGGACCTTAAAATAAGTAAATGGAGTACTTCAGTCACAAAGAAAAATGAGAACTAAAGCAAGAACTTCAACAATCTCCTCAGAGCTCAGAAATCTATTTGAGAGAGTGAAAAGAAATGAAGACCGTAAGAGTGAATACACTGAAAGCAGCAGCACACATTCTGACAGTGTGTATGCTATATTGTTGCAGCTAGCTGCAGTTGTATCACTACAGTGAGCTGCAGTACTGACCCAGTGCCTCCTGCAGCTGGCCCTGGTAGGAATGTTTGAAGATGAAGAAGTGGTATCTGGGAGAATCTTTGGGAATCCTACAGGGAAGTTCCTGCATCTCTGTAGGTGTGGTGTGAACCAGTTCAATGGTCTCTCTCTCTACGTCCAGCTTCTGTAACATCGTGCGCATCTCTGTTTTTTCACTGATTTATTTTGCTGCTTTGTTTACGGGATATGCGTTCATGTGTGCAATTGGGTTTTTCTGTGCCTGCTCACCAGCTGTATGTAGTTGATGCGTTTCTGTTTGAGTTGCTGCATAGCTCGTTTGGCCTCTTCTTGCAGTGGAAATGCAAGACCTTGGAGAGTCTGTGCACGCTTGTCCAAGCCGAACTCCATGGGGACCTGCCAGACATAAAGGTCAAAGGGGAAAATAGGAAGGGCCAGTATGGGAAAAGCTAAATGCCAGCAAATCAGATGGCTCCAAACCCGCGCTCGTGCCGTCGGGGTCCCGATTCGTCTACGGTCGTCCTGAGAACGTCAGAGAAAGTTAAAAAAAAAAACTTGTCTCCAGCAACACACAGTTGGTTTAAAAATAAAAATAAAAGGGACATACCCGCACAACTTTATCCTGCAGAAACCAGAGAAGGAAACACACTCAGATCACAGCATTCATCCATCAGAGCTGGCTGATTTGATTCAGCTTTACCTCTGTCACTTTAACCTGTTGCAGTTCCTGTTCGGCCAGTGAGATCGGAGCTGGGGAGGAGCAGGACGACATGTGTCGCAGGTATCCTTGAAAGCAAAGGTCATCCTGGGCACACAGACAGAAATCTACCTGGTCCTCTTGAGTTAGACAATTACTAATCAGGGACAAAGGGTTTAACCAACCTCCACAGTTCCAAAAATTTCATCTTTAATGTGACCTCCTCCGAACTCTTTCTTCAGTGTGGCTCGAGTGGCTGCATACACCATTTTCTGCCTCACCTAAAGTGTCAAACAACACAGGGGCCGATTTAATCAGCACTGCCGGGTGGAATTATGCAACACTGGTGTCAGTGAGTAAAGGCATCATGCAGTCCAGTGCTGTGCAGGGTCACCACAAACAATATAAATCAGGCAACTATAATTGTTGGCCATACAGGTGACTGGTCAGGTGACCAGGCGAGGAAGATCCACTCGTATCCCTGAGGGTTTTTGGAGTCCAGGCGGTAGAGGATGTAGCAGGGTTCCTGAGGTGTGAGCAGAGGAAGCAGGAACGCATCGTAATCCTTGTCCCAGCTCTGCTCTGGTTCTCTGTACCAGTCCAGCACCAACTCCTCTGCAGAGAGAAACGCACAGCGGCTCAGCTCTGCCCAGCCTTTTGAACACGTCCAATCTTTAGCTTCCTTTTACCGTTCTTGATGATGATCTTCACTATCCTAACGTCACCTCCCTTCACCTGAGTTAGGAAGTCTTTGAGTTGAGGTGTTGCTGAGGCAACCAGATATAAAGCAGAAAAGTCAAAACTGAGGATGAGGAAGTGGAGAAGATGCCAGGCTGTATGAACCCGAGACTACACTTCAGGGAGACAATTTGATCCACTGACAGACAGTGACACCATCACCCACAATCCTTCATAAGAAGAGGCTTTGGGGGTGGGGGTGGGGGTGGCGGGGGCTAAACAAACCCAACCTTCAGCAATATTCAACCCCGGGAATTCCAATGTGGTCCAGAAAACCCGATTCAGGTAATTGTTGAGTCTATCCCTTGCTGTCACCATGGTTACCAAACACAGCAGACTCATGAATGTTGTACGACCAGGTTAGAAAGGTGAGAGGTGCTCTTCTGCCAATCTGAACGCTTACATTGAACGCATACTGAATACAATGAGACTAACATTTCAAATTAGCCATATAGGTGTTATTACCAGTGTCTTCCTCTTTATGTTTTGCATTATGTAATAAAATGGTTGCAAGTACCGTCAGTCAGTTTATGATGAATTATTACTCAATGAAACACTCACAAGTTTTAAAGGAAACAGGATATCAATCTGAATTATGAGGGGACTCAGGTCAACATCACTCTTCAACAAAGATCTTACCATTTATTCCAGTTTGGTGGGACATCTTTTGGCAGACACGTCGCTCCTCTCATGCAAGAACGTCCGGGTGTGGGTCTCCGCGTCTTCGTTCCTTCACGCTCAGTACAGGTGGCCTCTAGACTGATGGACCCGCACGCACCAGTGACACAAACGCCTCAGGAGGGTGACTTGGGAGGATCTTAACACCTGAAACACAATCTGCGGAACTGCGGCCGATGAGTAATAACTCGCCTGACAGGGGATACGCCACCCCGACCACTGATCTCTTTACGTATCGATGACCGCAACATTTAAAGAGTGTTGCTGGAGGGGTGGGGGAAGGGGGGAGGATGGGCATCTCCCGGGTTGGATACTGTCCCTGCAAGCGTGTGAGAGGGAAACCATCGCTTAGGACATCAGGGGACAAATGCTGTGCTCTGATACTGTCTGTGACATTTTTTTTGTTGGTTGTCAGAACGGCTGAACAGCCGAGGCTCAAATTCCAGCCACAGAAATGTGACACTGAGTAAGAATTCTTCTTGCAACATGACTTTTATGCGTTTTGCAGTTTTGGCCGGGTGGGCATTGCTGCATTAAAGCTTTATTTCCTCAAAGTGGCGTGAGACGATTTTGTCTGTCCTGGAGGAGCAGGTTGGACAACTAGAATTAAATCAGCAGCGTGTGTTTGCATCAAACAAGAAGGAGGGGTATGTTTAGGTGAAATCCTTTAACGTGCATCACAAACGCTTCGACTCTCAGCCTCCCATCTTCACCCGTATCTCCTCAAACACTCGGCTGGAGGTACTGTAGGTAACAGGGAGATAAGGGTGCACCTGTGAGGTTACCTGCGATGGCGTCATTCATTATTCACTCGGCGTTGCGTACACAGCCCCGGCGTCTATACATTATTCAATACCCCCCCACCCCTTCCCATACCACAAACATCATAAAGATTAAAAAATAAAGACTCATTAATCAGTTGCATCACTTTGAGGGAAATTTGTGTTTTTAATCTTTAATCTTAGTATTCCTGCTGCCTGAGGAGTCTGACAGACTCTGGTTTTTCCTGGACTACATTTAATTTGCAAATTAAGCTTTTTAAAAGGATGTTAAGCCCCCCTCAGCTGACACGAAACAACTACGTCAAGAAACGTTTAAACTATCATATAAAAACATTTATTAGATATTGCTGAAATAAAAAGATGCATTCTTATAAAATACAAATTAGATGCCGAATAAGAACAAAACAAATGATATAAAAACACCCATAGCAGCATCACTACATAAACTGTTTAAATATGTATAAAATGATAAACATCAAAATTTGATCATACAGTATGAGCAGCAACACAATGGTATTGTCAGACTGTGACTTTAAAGACTTTAGCACCAGCACATTTCAAAACAGGAGGTCACATCTGTGAGTCATCAAACCACGGGAGCCAAAAGGTCTGTCAGAGGAAGAGACGATGAATGAGCATCAGTTCAAAAAATTGAACCTGCCAGGCAGGTGCAGATGAAGTGTGAACTCACCGTGGAGGTACACGCACTGACAAATGTCATGTATCTGGGGTTAAACTGAAGACTGCTGATAGGTCCTGGATGTTTGCCATCCAGCACAGCCACCTTCATCCCATTCTCGGTGCTCCAGACATGGACTCTCCCATCCTCTGAGCCTGTACAACAAGAGGCATTCAAACTCAAATCTTACAGAAATGAACAAATCCAGTAAAGCTGAGTAATCGCGCTCACCGATCATGACAAACTGCGAGTCGGGAGTGAAGCACGCCTCCAGGGACAACCTTTTACTATTGTTATAGCCCTACAATTAAGTTAAGACATGAAAAACTAATTAGAAGTCAAACTAGATGACATTTGTCTGTCAGTCTGTGAATGTCTTACAGAAAAAGTGTGAAGAACGGCGCCACTGAAAGCGCTCAGAACCCGAATCACCCCTCCATTGGTGGAAATGAGAATCTGTTTCCCATCGTTGCTGAATGTGATTCTGGTCCAGTCACAAACATGAGTAAATTTTGTCTCAAAGTGGGCAAATGGACCCTTTCACAAATAGACCAAACATATCAATTAAAATGTTAAAAAAAGATTTATTCATGTGTATACAATAATCATTTACCTTTTACCTTATCATAAGCACGAAGGTCGTACAGGTCAACAGCATTTGACTCCACTCCAGCAGCAAATATCAGTCCTTCAGGGTCAAAGGAACAGATGGGTTTACCCTGTGTACTGGTCAGACCCTAAAAAACACAGCCGGTAGCTGAGGTTACCTCAATGTAAAAAAAAAGGCCCCAATTTAATGTACTAAATAATGCAGAGGCAGCAGAATTTTCACATTTGAAACAAACGCCTACTGGAAGCTGTGTCGTTATACTGAGCGTTGCAGAATACTTACTTGGCAGTTTTGAGAGCGCAAGTCCCAAAACCGAACAGTCATATCAAATGAGCTTGATAAAAATGTTGCATCTACTGGTGACATGGAGAGAGCAGTCACACTGGACGACACACACACACACACACACACACACACACACATAAATTGTTTATTATTAAACAGCACAAATGAGACACTGTCCACCAATTGCCATGGATCCGCAGTTTGAAAGTTACTGTATTTTGTATCTGTTTTGGGATGGGATTTATCAAAAATATTGTTCAGGAATGCATTTTAAGAACATTTTGTTGTGTTTAAATGAATATGAACAGTAATTTGTGACTCACCTTGCAGTGTGACCAGGGAAATACCTGATGTACTTGTTGTCAGTGAGTGACAAATATCGTATGGTATCTACAAAAACAGTCACAATGATTTAACTTGGATTATCATGTCATTGACTGAACAGGAGCTGTGCTGATTACCATCCAGTTTATTAGAGCTGTAGACAACGGTCTCAAGGTCTCCATGAGGATAACGGATAAGATCTACTCCATACTTCTTGCTGAAGAGGGTCCCCGTAGGTCTGAAAAGGGGGCAATATCTATCAGCCATTCCTCTCATTACAGAAAATGTCTACATTGAAAAGTGGGTGTGAAAAATACTTGCATCTTCCTAAATGATTTTAACTGATTTTATGACCAACCACTTACTTTCCTTCCAGGAGGTCATACAGCACGATGCAGTCGTCCTCGCTGCTTGTTACTGCATTTTCGCCATTCTGGCTAAAATCTACACAGTTGACTTTACTTGAATTTTTACGATATGTTCTGGCAACCCTAAAACTTCGCAACACGCCATCAGTGAGCTTCATGTCTGCAACGATGTTTTTCATGCAAAATGGGCCGTATTAATGCTCATTTGGGCGAACAATGAATTGCTAACATAATGCAATCAACCAGTGCATTTATACTCGCATGTTTTTACAACAGTAAAAGCAACAACAAAGCAAAACAATAATCAGCAAAATGAAAAAACAGCGGTGCCGGCGAACGCAAAATAACGACTAGCTTTATATCACCACCACATACTGCATTGGTGGTGCTCTCCGGGTTAAACGTTGCATTCATTGGTTTATGCAAATCGCACTATCACGGAGAGGGAAACGAACATACCTTTTTTCAGAAAACGGATATTACGACAACCTGCCACCGGAAATGATTACGACATCGTTGCAAGACTGATAATTTTGCGTTTACGTTGTTTAAACGGAAATAAATAGTTGACGTCACAGCAAGTGCTAATGCTATTCAATCCGGGAGCTAGATTTTAGAAAAACATATTTAACATCATTTCAACATTGGTCAGTTTAAAAATACGATGTAATGGGTGCCTTTATTTTGAAAGTTGTGTGCCGGGATGTAGTTCCGGGGTGAACATGCCTTCGCTCAGTGCGAATGTCAACCTATGTAAACTGTAAAACCAAATGGAAATATGAACCCCTGTGCAAGAACTGCGTGTAATTTTAACGACTGGAGACAAAGAGTGACCACCGTCGTCTCTCGCACTGCAACACGAGGAAAGTGTCGACGGTGTCCGTGGGCACAATCGTGCCAAAAACGTAGCCAGACTACCGACGCCAAAAATGATCCAGTGTCAGAGAAACCCCGGTTGAGCGCGCTCGACCTGGCTCAGAAGATACGAGACAGTGCGACAAAAAAGGCGACACAACCTCCTTTATCAACCCAGCAGAAGAGGGTACTGGATATCAAACGATTCAGTACGCAGCTTCAAAACGTCCACCCCAACGTGCTGGCCAAGCACCTCCACAGAAGCGTGTTGTACCAGGACAACGACGTGGTTGTCATCAACAAACCTTATGGAGTTCCTGTCCGAGGTACGCAATGTATACATTTTCATCAGATGAATACCACCTGCGCCATCAGGTATATGCTGCATATGTTGTACATTTATTGTTGCTCTTTCAGATGACACCGGGGTCACATCCATCAGCTCTGTGCTTCCTGTTCTCTCCAAAATGATGACTGGGAATAAGATCAAGTCGGATTTTAATCTACTGCCCTGTCTAAGACTAGAGAAGGAAGCATCAGGTGCTCTCCTGCTGGCCAAGAGGGCAGAAGTAGTGGAACGTCTGCTCGACCTTCAAAGAAATCACCAAGTAGAGATGACATACTGGTATGGTTTGATATGAAAAATAGCAATTGTGCTCCCATCATCTCAGACAATAATATTAATAAAACCTGAATAAATGATCATACAGTATAATATCTTCCTCAGGGTCATCACAGTTGGCGTACCTGTCCCATCTGTAGGAATTATTGACATTCCCATCATAGAGAGAGAGGTCACTGGCCCTCAGCCGCACTATAAGGTGCAACTCTTCTTCTGTGGTTTTGATGTTTTCAGGGACCAGTAACTCCATGTTGAGGTCCACAAAAGTGATTTTTGTCTGTAATTTACAGTATGTTTTAGCCAAATTGATTAGGTTAGTTGACCATGGTATAACAGTAGGACTGTCCAAATCCATTTGTACCCTTCACATATTTTGATTTCAGATGGCTCTAAGTCCTCTTTTCAAAATGAATGACTCAGGTGACGGCTTGACCAAAATCCGTGCCCATCGGCAGGCACATCCCGCAGTCACCAAGTACAAAGTTTTGGACAGCAGCAGTGGCTGCAGTCTTGTCGAACTTCAGCCTTGTACTGGTAAGAGTTAAATCCTTTTTGGGATCATTTAAAAAAGGAAATAAAGTACAATATGTTTTTTTTTTTTAAAGCTCAGTTGCATTGTTTGTCATGTTTATAGGAGTGAAACATCAAATGAGGGTTCATATGGCATTTGGGCTGACATGCCCCATCCTGGGTGATCACAAATATTCCCACTGGAACAAACTGGCACCCCAGGTAACACAGTACACACGTAGCCTCATTCATAGTATGTCTACAATACTGACATGGTTTTCTGTTGGTGTTTTTACTGCATGATGGTAAGATGTTTATAGAACACAAAGTGAAAGTAGGTGTTGTCTTCTCAGTTTCATGTTTTATTATTCAGATTTTTTTAGGCTGAAATTCCTAGTTTCAGAGCTATTTGTAAAGATTTTGCTCATCCAATTCATAGGCTATTAATGGGACACTTTGGGGAAAAAAATCCCTTTCCAGAAATCATAACCTAGTTCCTAGAGATAATCCACAGTTTGTGAGAATTTCTATTATAGAATTTAGAATTTAATAGAAGTTAATTCTTACTTGGTTAGCTAGTGTCTGATGGATGTGAGCATCTTCATAGAAGAAAAACAAACGTTATTCTGTGAAATCTCAATACTTCAAATCTGTGGATGAGCAGGAGCAACCAGGTCATGATGTCTAAACACATTTTCTGCAGTATGGATTTTAGTGACCAGGCATTCTTGATTCCGATGCACAGAAATTACCGGAACGCGTGCTGAAGAAGCTCGGACTGGAGCAGAGCAAGAGCCGCCATCTCCCGCTTCATCTGTTCGCGCGGCGGCTGATGCTGCCGGGAGTCAACCAGGCCAACGTCAGCGTTTCCTGTCCCGCGCCCAAATACTTCACACAAACGTCCAACCTGCTGCAGCTGATGCTGCCCTTTAAGGAGGAGCGGCACTAAACACGCCTTCGCTTTTGTGTTGGTCTGAAAGATGTGTATGATTTCAAACAAAGGGAAAAGTAAAATGAGTACAGTAATGCAGTCAGACACAAAGATGATTTAGAAAGTACAGTCCTACATGGCACAGTTCTTATTTTAGTAATAAATGGAGCAAAATCGCAGCACAACTTGTTCCCCCCGTCTAGTTAATCGTTGTGTGCACATCATTGTATCGGGCTTCGAGGTTCTGAACGCACACGCGCCTCTGATCTAAAAACTTCTCAATACACAAAGCTGTCTTCAGCATACATCCAGATTAAAAATACTACAGGGATATGATGGCAAATATCCTACAACCTTGAGCATTGACCTGAGAAGAATGACTCCAGTATAGCACTTGGTTTTGAGGATACAAAAGGTTTTGTTCCCTCAGTGATCCACAAGTGTAAATTATGACATTGTTTAAAAAAAAAAACAGGCACAAGTTCTTCAGCTTTGAACATATTAATACTTAGATGATGATGATGATGATACACAAAGAAGTAGCTGTGGAGCGTGATCCCTGGAGAAGAGAAGTAAGATGTGGTTAAAGGTCTTTCAGGTTAAAGAGGGGGTGGGATAAATATTCTCACACTTCCTGACAAACGTTCACCACCTCTGGTGAACCGAGCGCCGCAGCACCGGCGAGCCTCAACCTCCTGTGATGGTGCTTTCAAGGCTAGAGAAGCAAACAAAGGCAGGAGGAAGACCCTCTCACTGCAGGGGGAGGAACAAAAGCCAAGAGCAAATATTGTCATACACCCAGTGAGAGATCGTGATGGTAGTTTTATGGATTTCCATTGGCTGAGATGCTGAGGCAGTATGGATACTGCATAGTCTTGAAGTAAACATGTCAGGAGTCCAGCCAGTCCTCTCTAGTTTACTGGACCAGAGTGGATGATCTCCTGGATCTCTCGCACCGCGATGATGCGAGAGAGCATCTGCTCCACCTGCTGACTTGTGAGAGGCTGAGACGAGTACCACATGGGGCTGTTGGGCGCCACCACAGTCTCTGGCATCATGTAGTAAGCATCGTTGCGTCCCTTGATGCTTTGAGGGCTGGGGAAAGAAAAGGGGAGTTAATACTTAGAAATGTTTTGACTGGTGTATTAAAAACCCAAATTTCAACTGAGCTATATTTAGAAACAGACTCAGATTTGGCAATATAGCTCTTAGCTTGGGCTTTCTGACAACATTAAATTGAAGCTACGGAGCGTTACTTGCCATTTAAAGAGATAATAGTCATAAAGTTTAATCGGGCAGCGAAGAGGATTTTCCAGATCTTCTGCCTGCTCATCATACATGTCATCCGTTCCTGAAACAGACCTGACAGTCAGCTAAATCCCACAAATAAGACTGGATCCCAGATCCCAACAACAGTGCATTTGGCACCTTTCTGTCCTGCGCCATGTTGACCTTTGAGGAGGCGGATGCTGGTGGTTTTGTCCTTGGCATTAGTGGGGTTCTTCCTTGTGTGCCTCAGGACCTTGGTGAAAGCTACTTTCAGGTGTTGCTCGGGGGTCGTCAACCGGAAATATCTGGGACAGAGATATACATTTGAGAAAAAATAAATAAACTGTGTACTGTAAAACCCCTCTTTAGCAGGTTCGGGTCAGCCAGCACCGGCGTTGCTCACTTTGTATTGAAGTACATGAGGGTGGTGAGCAACGTGGCTGGAGAATGAGCACCCAGCTGTTTACACTCCCACAGCATCTCCTCTGTCACGTGACTGGGAATTATGTGCCCTGAGATGAAAACACACACAAGTTCACGGAACTGTTGTGTCCAAAAGGAAATGCTGAGTTTTCTCCTACCCATTGGGCTGACGCCGGGCTTCCACCCGTCTAGAATCTTGTGTAAGGACTCACAGAACGGAACGTAATAAGGATCAGAGAAGATGTCGTCCACACGTCCATTTTCGCTGAGATACTACGAACAGAAATACTCAGGTTAGCTCTTACAGGGCATTTTGAATGATGCGCGGTTCTAAATGGGCTGCTCACCTTTTGTATACACAAGAAAACATAATAGAGCACGTCTGACGAAAACGGCTGCTCATCTAAGCCCCGTGCCTCCTGCGTCATCAGGGAGAGACCCAGGTTCAGCTCCGCCACGGCGCTGGACACCAAGTCTTCTTGAAAACGCAGGGGCTGACGGCCTGGCGCGTTCAAGAGAGGGTGAAATGTTAGACGGGGACCAGCCGTCAGCGGAGTGGTGCGTTTTAAAGAATGTTAGGCGACTAACGTCCTATAGGAGCCAGCTTGGTATTCCCCTGCTGTTCCAGCTCCTCGTTTTTTCTCCTGGCCCACAAGCACCAGACCTCCAGGCCTTCCTCTGGCTTCAAACAGTCAGGAACCAGGATTTCTGCAGGTGGTTCAGCTTGAGCCTTCGCCTCTATGTGGCCCTGTCCAGGAATGAGGAAAACGTGTATTAAAATTAAACGCGTTATTATTTTACTGAACTCTCATCCCGTAGATCCGACTTTGAGGGGAAAACGTTCACACCTGCAGGTGGAGTTGCTGCCCCTGCTCGTCCTCCACCAAGGCTTGCTGCTGATTCGGGTCCCATATGTGCACAGATTGTGGAGTGTTGTAAGTCCCTCCAACAGTCTGCACTGCCACTGGGATGTGGATATTCCCGTTCATGAACTGTGCCGGGAACAGGGTCTGAACTACCTCTTCCTGCACCCCCGTGGTCCCAGGCTGATCTTCAGCTCTTGAAGAGGAGCAGGGTGATATTTTGTCTTTGCCGTTGGTGGTGGTAACCTGCAACGTGCTGTAGGTCTCCTGTGGTATAGTGATGTGCGTTACACCCTGCTGCTGTGGCGTGGAGTACACGGGGATGGTCCACGTTTCGCCGCCGGGACCCGTGATCGTGCCTGTAGTGCTGTACAACTGAGTGCTGTCCACGGTGAGCAAATCTGGCTGCAGGGACACATAACTCTGCTGCTGGCCTTGGGGAATGGCTAGAACTGTGGCCACCTGCTGGCCCTGTTGAATGGCATATGACACAGCCAGCGGGACGTCCACTTTGCGTTTCTTGGCAGGTTGGAGGACAGTAGCCGATCTCCTGTCTGCCTCCCCGAGAGAGTCCTGCTGCTGTGAAGGAGATGCGGCCTCTATGGTTTGGATTTGGATCTGCTGCCCCCCTGGTAACTGGATCTGCTGTCCACCCAGCAGCTGAATGTGCTGGCCCCCTGGCAGCTGAATGTGCTGCGACCCTTGTAACTGGATTTGTTGGCCATTTGTCAACTGGATTTGTTGCCCGCCAGCTACAGCCGCAACCAACTGCGCCTGGATCTGTGGGGAAAAACGGGGACGGTAACGAGTCAGCCAGTCCCAAAGGCGTGGTGGCCGAGTTCACTTGTTAAACCGTGTCCTGTACCTGCTGCTGCTGCTCTTCAGTGAGATCTTCCTGCTGGACAAACTGGACTGTTGAAATTCCCTGCAAGTCCTGCTGAGAAGCTGAGGCTACCTGAAGAACTTGTGCACCTGCTTGACCTTGGTCCTCAATCTGAACCTCAAAGGGAAAAAGCAAAAGCAAAGTGAACGCAGAGTCAAAGTGTAACAGCTGTTATATCATTTTAATAACAAATCCACAAAACTGAAAATATCTATAGCGGAATTTACTAGAATTTGTTTTAAATCAATGTACTATAGATTCGACAGCGGCTTGAACAACCAACCTGCACTTGAAGCTGCTGTTCGGCCTCCTGCTGTGCAGACAGATGTGTTGAAATGTCAGTGGAGGTCACCTGTACCTAGGATCAAACGTTAAAGTTGCAGCGGATGAGGCACCAGTGGAAAATCCCGATAACGTCAGTTGCCATCAAACATCTCAAGGCTTCACTTACGGGACAAGCCAACTCAAGGAGGGAGCCGGCCACTTCAGTGCTGTCAGTGTAGATGCAGTTTGCACCTTGCTGCTGGTACACCATGGACGCACTGGTAGAAGTGGGAGTGACCGCTACTTCCTGCTGACTGAACTCCTGCAGCACCTCGGGGCCTTTGGCCAGGGACTCCAGGAACTCCTTCATCTTGTGCTGAGGTACAGTGCGCGCCTTTTGCCGCACATACTCATCAAAAGACACCACCCCGCTCTCCTGGTCATTCATTGTTAAGTGACCTACTGAGGGGGGAAAAAACAGGGTTTTGAATGGTAGAAATAACAGAGGCCTACATTTCAAACATTTTTGTTTTTTGGAAAGATAACATATTGCTGGTGGGTAATTTCTGCATCTGCAAATGTACTAAGACCACATAATAGTCACATCTCTGCCAAGGCACTGATAGGTGCAAAACAGTGATCAAAAACGGGATAAATTGGACTCGTTCATAAGGACAATAACTGGCCAGTTAAGCTTTTAATGTATTGTAAGTTACAAGTCACCATTACAGCGGCACTATAATATTAACCCGCTAGATCTGTGTATATATAACTACCTAGCATGTCACCACTAGTTTACAGTATTTGCCAGTGTTATTACTAGCGTCTACGTGGTTAGCCATTAGCTTTATCATGTTAGCAATGTTTAATCTTGCCATAGCTCTTCTGCATATTCAGTAATCGCTAACTGTAACAAATTTTGGCTATGAAGTCAGCTAGTAATCATGTTAGGATTGGTATTTTGCTAAAAAGATATCGACAACCACAGTAATAGTAACGCTTCTACAATAACACAGCGCTAGCTAATGGGTGTAGCAACGTTAGCTAGCTAGCTTAATGGCTCCGAATCCTGTCATGCTACCTTAAATAAAACGAAATCCTCTCCAGTCCGCCAAGGCACGTTGTTTAAAACTAAAAAAAAAAACGCCGATAAACGTCTACGAGCTACTACCAGCACGCCGGGTGCTCGACTACATAGTGTGTGCAGAAGCGGTGCAGTCCTGCAAACAATACTGTGATTAGTTGCGATAGAATTTTAACAGCAGCGACGTGGAGGTGAAGTCTGACGTGTGCCGTGTTGAGGGTGAGACCCAGGCAGGCTCCGACGCAGAACAAGTTTCCCCAGCTTCGGCGGACCGTGTACCCAATCGAATTCCGCTCGACGACCTCTGCTCACTCCGAACACACGCCTTTTCGAAGGAAAACACCATAAGAGTTTATCGGCGAGCGGCGGAATGACGGAAGTGAAGGCCGACGAAACGGCGCGACTCTGCCCCAAATGAAGGCTGAGCAACTATTAACCAAACACCGCGATAGGGACACAAAACCTGGAATAAAGTCTGCAGAAGCAATGGAACACACAAAACAGCCCCTGCACAATCGGAGCAAATTCTCTTATTACCGTCATTATGTGATTAGCATACTTTATTGAGATTTTTTATTTATTTTTTTTGGCTTCTGGATGCTCCCTCGGGGCAAACGGTCTCCAAACACACAAACACGGACACACGCCAGGTTTCTAATATGTAAAACCGAAACAGAGACACATGTAACCCGACCCAGACGGGTCTAAAAGTGTGCGCCTTTAATGGAGTGTAACTCGTCCAGTCCGCCTTAAAGCGCCGGGCATGTGCCGCTCAGGGCCTCCCCCTCTCCGCTCCACAACAAACTGCCCTCTCGCCCGTCTTAAGGTGGACCGGCGGAGATGAGCTGCGCGCACGGTGCCACCTGCCGCACGCCCGCTGGGAGAGGGTTAATTCTCACACGAAGTGGAACCTCGGAGGAGAGCTGTCGGGTCTCGGCGCAAGGCTGCTTTAATTACCCCGGCGTCCCCAGTCTGCTGAAGGAGGCCGCGCTGCCCGCCTCTGCGACCCGGGGCAGGAATTCTGCAGCGCTTATGTCAAGTTGCATCGTCACTTCGGGCGACCCTGAGCCAGGGTAAGAATCTTACTGTAATCCTGTGGAGCGGGGATTTAACTTCACATCTGCTGTGGGGATACGCTCTGTAATTAACAGCCGTGTTTGATATTTCAGCAAATATCCTGCGCATGAGTGCAAAATAATCAGAGGAGCAAAAACAAGCAACAAATAAACAAAAGACAACAACACAAAAACGTGTTCAGTGCCCATGTTGACGCGCTTTTGCAACCGTAGGTGCAGCTGAAATTGAGGATGGAAGGGTGCCAAGGGAGCAGCCGGTGCAGTAATGGGAATAAGACGTCACCTTGGAGTCTCGCTGGCTGTGAGCATGTCAATGAATCCAATGTATTCTACCCCCCCGGGATCAGGTCAAACTCAAGACTTTACCCGTGCCGGAGGGACGGAGCGCTGCTCGCGACGAGAGGAGGATCTGACGGTATCTGAGAACATTCTTCCCTCTTTTAGAGTCTTATGTTTGTATTTTAGAAGAGGTTTTTCTGGTACTTCAGACTGGTTATGAAATCTTTCTGCACAAATCGTGTACTTTATTGCAGTATATCTATTTACTTATATATGGTATATAATGTTATTGTGTTTGGACCACTATTAAACCTCTAAGCTTGTGCAGATGCACTTTATGTCACCTCCGAGAAAAGTTTCTCTCCCAAATTCTGTGGGATATTTTGGGACTTCACGAATCTGTAGCCCATATTCATCGTTCAATAGTCAGATCAGACTCTTTCATGTTTATTCATGTTATATTTTTTAACACAAACCATCAGCAGATGTTAGAGTGAGAAAGCTGGATTGCACCGAGGAATTAAGCCTTAAATGGATTTAAACACAAGATTAATTATCAGGGAATCTGTTGGTTGTGCTCTCTAAACTGCTAAACCTCATGCCCCTGCGTTCTGCCCTGCTCTTAGATGGATCAATTCTAAATATGAGAAAATTCCCCCTTCCCCTTTACTATCCTCTTTGCTCTTCCACAGGTCTTTGGAGCCCAACCTAACCTTCTGAACCTGCCCCAAAATGGTTTCACCGCTGCTCTCCATCACCCTGATCTTGTGTCTTTCTTCACCTGGAAGTCTTCAGTCCCATTACAACTGGGACCGAGCGGCTTGGATCAGGGGCAGAAATGTCCATGAGGCGGACAGCAGTGAAGCCGTTGCTTCAGAGGGCAGCGGACGGAGCACCGACAGGGCGTTCTGGAGTGGGATGATAATTCCAAAGAGGCTTCAACCAGACCTGAGTAAGCAGTCTGGATCAGCAACCACATCAAATACTAACATCGTTAATGAGTTATTCATTTGCTAGCTTAAGATATACTGCTTGACATTAGCATGAGCGTGCTCAAACACATTTTCTCGGTCAGGGCAACCTGAGCATGTGGCTCTTTAGCGCCGCCCTAGTGGCTCCCTGGAGCTTGTTCAAAAATATGAAAATGGAAAAAGTTGGTGTGAATATATTTTTTGTTTTAATATAATTTCTGTAGGAGGAAAAGCATGACAAACATTCTTCAAGTTTTCCAACGCTGTAAAAATGTGTAGAATAAATATTTAATTCCAACATCTCATTACAATGGAAGTTAAACTTAAAGCAGCATCGTCCAGCAGAGTGGCCACGTGGTGCCTCATTCTCTCCAGGATGCTGCAGGGAGATAAACATTTCATCATGAATGCTCATTATGTATTTGTAGCCTACTTATCATTATGATAGTAGGCTAACAGAGCTAACAGAGCTAATGTACATAGCTAATGTAGACACTCACAGCATGTGCTGCCTCCATTATAAGGTTTATATAAGGCTTTTAATTTTTTGTGCCTCCAGACCGATTTTTTTTTGGTCCAATATGGCTCTTTCAACATGTTCTAGGTATTCCTGTAAGACATTTGCACACATAAAAACTTTATTTCCCCCCCTCTTGTCCTGTTTATAGGTGCTCTCAGAAGTACGGAAGGCCCTAAAGTAGCTGTCCAAAACAAAGTGTTCACCTCCATCACAAAGCAGAACCCGTCGAGGCCCGGGAGTGCCTGTGGCTTTGGTCTTAGTTCTTGCGATGTTCTTCCCAGCTTTAATGGCACCAATCTGGTCTGGGATGACATGAAGCGCACTTTAGCCTTTGCCTGGGAGCTACACGTTTTTGGATCGGCCAGTCTCTTCATACTGATGGCGGCCCTGGCAGCTGTGGGAATGGCTGGTTCTGGCGCTGTTCCTCACCCCGTCTCCCACACCCTGACCCTGTCGAACGGCCTCCTCTTCTTGACCGGTGCTCTACGTGGTGCCTTCCTCCTGCTGGATCCTTATGGTACCCGTCAGGTGCTCTCTCACGCTTCTGTGGTAGCTCTCCATAATCTTCCCCTGCAGCTCCTCCTGTGGGCCCAGCTTCTCCTCGCTCTGGTCACACTCAGAAACCTGAATTTAATAATCTTCTCACTAAAGCTGAAACGGCCATGGTTGGTCGGGGGACTGGCTTTATTTCACTGCACCCACTTACTTGCAGCGGACATATTCTCTGGAATTCTCTCCCCGACTGTCCCTCTGTTACTGCACACGCTGTCCCTGTGCTGGGGGCTCCCACTCTGCATGGGGATCCTGCCAAAGTCTTTTTCTCATCTACATCCCATCCTCAGGTCCTCCCTGCCTCAGTGGGCTCCCTCACTGGGAATCGAAAAGTGTGCTAAAAGTGTGACAGCAGCCTGTGCCTTCCTGGGGGTCCTCTGCTGTGGTCTTCAGATGTATAGCCTCCTCTGGCTCTACGGGCTACTTGGGAACTGGAAACACTTTGGATGGGGCTGGTGGCTGAGTCAGTTTTGGGCCAGAATCCTTGAGCTGTCCTGGGGTTTTTCTTTGCTCGTGCTTGGATCCTGGATCTTCTGGATGCCGTCTAAGAGGGGCGAGAAGGGCAAGAGCAAATATGGGGCAGAGAAGAAAAGTTTATGGGGTCAGATTTTAGCAAAGATAAAGAAAGGGCCTCTGAAGAAATCAGAGCAGACCCTGGAGGACCTGATGCCGAGCAACTGGGCCAAGTATAACCTGTCAAAGACCGGATTCAGAAGCAACATACTTTGTCCCTACGATCATCAACCAACTTATAAACCCAACCCTGTCAGCAACAGCAGCTCTGAAGCCCAGAGCGCACGCCAGTGGCAGAACGCAAACAACCGCGAATGTGTCCTTTCGCTTGTAGAATTCGACATGCGTCCGCCATCTCCCATCAACCTCAGACGCAGCATCGACGACGCGCTTTACCACGGACAGCTCGTAGCAGGGAGTCTGTTCTCCTCCCCGGCTTCCTCTTGGACCACCCCTGTGAGTGGAGATCCAGTTGGCGGAGGATACCCTTCGAGCTACCCAGGGTATGGATGGACGCTGGACGCAGAGCCATTTCCTGCGGGTCACTTTCAGGTTAACAGACAGCTGCACACCTCCTGTGCCGCCCCTGATTATACCGGCGCTCATCGGTTCCAGTCCCTGTCACACCCAGGAGTGATGTACCTGCAAGAGTGGTTTGATGATGACGTCACAGACCTTTAAATTTCCACTCGCGCTGTCCAGGCTTTGTGAAACACGGCATGTGTAGGACACTGGTGAAGCCTGTTGAAACTGTTTTCATGGTTGTCTTACTTCTGTCTTTATAGTCTTCAATTTTTATGTAATTTACTCACAAAGCTCGTATGTCTTCTGTCTCCCATTTGCATACATTTAGTGTGACTTTGACACTTCTGTGTGCAGCTGATTCACTGGTCATCTTTGATATGTAGCTGTTTACTTTGCACAGACATGATTGGTTGTTTGCATTGTGCTGTTTGTCAATAAAAGCAATGTGAACTCACCTGTACAAATGAAAAGTGTGTACTGAAACATCTGAATATGCAGGTTCCTGCATACAGCACATTTTTGCAGCAATTATAACCCATAATCCTCTGGCAGTTCAAACACGTTTTAAATCCCAAACTACATGTTATCATATTAAACAGGAAGATGCAATTTATTGACTCGACTGACAACACAATTTTCTCGCGATAGATCATTAAAACGTTTGTCTTTTTAAAAAAAATCCATCTTTCTACTTCTGACAGCAAACGTCATCACGTTTGGTTGGCAAACAGGTGCTGTAACCAAACTGGTTCCTGATTGAATCATCAATTAAGCCACATTTAGAGCTTTAAGAACGGCGAGGAGCGCTGGCGGATTTCTCTGCGTCAACAACTGAACGGAAAACTCAGACTTGCCGTGATGGTCGTAACGATGCTTTGGCAAAAACCTGCGATTTATCTCGTGTTGGCGGTTGTAACGACCTTGCAGGTCGATCGTGGAAAGGTTTCAGGCTCCGAAGCTGCTGTGCGGAGTCGGGCGGCAGCCGGAAGTGGCCGGTTGGGCAGTGTGGAAGGAGAACCCGGGACCAGGACTCGGCACGGGTCCCTGAGGTTCAGACGAGACGGACACGGTGTTCAGACACTTTCTCGTGGTAAGATGTCGACAGTCGTCTGACTGGGAGGGAGAAGGCCTCCGAGGTGTTGCGTAATCTCACCGTTCAATGCGTCCTTTACTCCCTGCTGTGCAACGGTTGCTTCATTAATCTGATATAATAGAAATGGATCCATGTGGTTGAATCTGCTGCATTTTGTAATTGGAATTAATAAATGAAATCTTTGTTTTCAGGGGGCACAAAAAATGGTCTGCTTTTACGTTTTTTGTTACATTCTATTAGAGCATTTTCTGATTAGGTGCTATGTAGTGTAAAAAACTTCAACTCCTTTGTTTTTGCCATTTATATTGTCAAAGTACTTATTTTAACTGTAAATGAATGATTGTTTTGATCATTAATAAAACATCATACCGCTATCATGTATATGTCGTTGTAGTGCTGTGCAATGAAAATGTAAATATTGCTGTATTTTATGTGCAGTGCTGAATGCAAAACTGAAGCGCCTGGATCCATCGGTGCAGTGCAGCGACACTGCCATGACCCTAAAGGTCAAAGGGCGCAGGACGCCTCACTTCCTGGTGGATAGTGGTGGGTTTCATAAAAATAAATCCCAACATTCATGTTTGTCCCAGTAAACATTTGTTTTCTCTTGTCAAATAGGGGAGGGGCCCCTAATTCCCTTTTCCCAGATGCCCTCCAGCTGTGGCTTCTCTGTTAAGAGATCACGCAGAGACGTGACCTTAATGGCACCTTATCAGGGCTGTCACGTCGCCCAGCAGGTGAGGATGATTTGGGGTTCACTTATCATCTAAAATAAACTGAACATGACTGCTCTCTCCACAATGCTGCAGGCTGGCAGTTATGCATTGCCATTACATTTATCTGGGATACCGATGATGATGTCATGCCCAACAGTTTCACCACTGCCCTCCGTGACCTGCTACAAATCCAGAATGGTGTTGAAGATCAGTGGTGTGGCAGCCAATGAAGTCCGAGTGAAAGGTCAGGGATCATTGCAATGAATCAGGAAGTTAATTTAACTGTTGGGGCTTTAAGTGGCATTCAAATCGTTGCAGTGTCTGGCACATGGATGCCCCTTTCATCCGTCTGTAGGAGTTGTGGAATTACTACTGAGACGGTTTCTGGAGAAATGACGCTCGTTGCGCCCTACAACAGAGGTCCGTGTGTGACGACTGAGGTGGGTGGCCTTCCTGTATTTGAGCTGACGATAAAGTGGCATTGTGACGTTTGCTTGATTCGTTTCTTTTGTTTGTAGAATGAAGAATACTTGTTGTATCTCCGAATGGGAGATATTGAGCTTTGGGTCAAATGCCCTTCTACCGTGACGTCACCACCTTCCAGAGATGCAGGCCAAGTCGCCCAGTATCCGCAGGCCCCTGGGCTTCCTCACTTGCCAGTAATACCTGGAGCTGCAGGTACAACACACTCCCCCCTTCCTACGACAGTGGAACCTTCACAAAAGCTGCAGCTGCTCTCGGACCTTGACAACACCGAAGGAAAACTTTTCTCCAAATTTCCATACATGCCACCACAGTTACCTCAGCTCCCCCAATACCCAGGGCAGTATAGTGCTGATGCCGCTTCTGCCCTTCTGGCCCAGCTCTACATGATGCAGCAGTGGCCGCAATATTCCTACCAGTTGCCCGTTTTACCACAATTTCCAATGGTACCAGGACTTTTCCACCCAACAGCCCCTCCACCCCCCACCACTGCCACCCTTGCCCCCACTGTCAAGCATGATGGAATACCCCAACTTCCCCAGCAGCTGCAGCAGTTTCCAGTATTTCCTCACCAGTATTCATTTATGCCATTTGGAGGACCACTGCCCCCAGAAGGTCAAGCTCGGTCTTCTCACATGCTGGGACCACACCATCCTCAGATGTTCCAGCTTCCTGCGTTGCCAAATCCAAAGTATCTTCCACAGCAAAGTAGTGAAACTGTAGCACCTCCTGCTGCTACCACTCCCACAAGTGCGCCACTTGCCAGCAAGCATGACCCTCAGTTGCCACCTTTTAACCCATACCTTTACATGCCCCATTACATGCCTCAACAGGCTTTTGTCCCAAAGTTTCCTGCAAAGCCCGGTCCACCTGAGCAACATGGGCAACAGTCTGCCTACCATCCCCCCTTTCAGTATTATCCTTTTGGTTACCAACAGAGTCCAAAATTAATTGCAAGAGGTGGCTGACTGGTGGAACTCATGCCAGATATTTAATGTTTTGGCTTCAACCTATCTCAGATTTAGATGCATGGGCTAAAGTAGCGTTTACTGAATTCACTGTGTTCAATAAATGGATGTTGTTGCATAAAAACCAAGTTTGTCTTTTTGGAATTATAGGTTAATGTGAGTGCAGCAAGCAGTTCTGGACATTTGTGGTTTGATCCATCTACTTGGAGCATTGAATGAGCAGCTGCTTATACCGGTAGTGAGATATTTGCCTCAAAGAACAGAATGATCTTGTCGTGCAGACAAAATATAGCAACGCTGTCTCCCTGGCTTCTTCTTGTTTATGGTTCAAATTTGCATCCAACATTTCCAGGAAGAACTTGTAAATCTTGCTGGGAGGCTGAAGCCAGCCACTTAGACTCATAAATCGATCATCCTTCTCTCAGTCGATCGCCTGATCTGGGCTCGTGCCGCTCAATGTTTAGAAACTCAGCTGCTGTGACGTCGAACACGCTATTTGACGTCACCGTGGGAGTGTTCCGCCGTCGGTAGAAATGAATGGCCATCACAATCCTCTCAGCGCCCATGTAAGTTGATGCCAATAAAAGACACCTTTTTCGCGAGCTGCTCCTCAAAGGGAATGCGTCCATTTACCTCTGTTTTCTATATGAAAGTGAAAGTTCAGTCGGGATGTACTGGTATATGGCGGTGCTGCCCGGGGAGGTGCCCGATTTGCCCCAAGCTAACCGTAGCTGAGGCTATTTTTTTTAAGCTACAGGCTAGCCAGCATGCTAACTGACAAGCCGAGTGGGTAGGAGGCGAGCAAATGCCTGTTTTGCCACCCAGCTTAGTCTGGCTGAGCGACTGTAAGTATATTTACACGTAGGTAATTATGGAAAGAGAAATTACTCTGGTTCTGTAGCGACGGTAGTTATAAACGGCTCTTTAGAGCCCACATCCGGGACCGGATGCGTTGTTACTTACATGGAATATGTTTTTTCGCCTGCTTTCATGAACCAGTTTATATTAGCGGTGTGAAGCTACATGCTAAAAATGTTAAGGCTAGGGCGACATTAAAGACCCGAAAGTGTAATTAAAATCCGGTAGGAGAAATATGACGGATGGCTGCTTGATACAGCCGTCGTTAATGCATTTAAATACGGCAGTTTAAATAAACCCACCGTCTTTAAACTTTTTAAGGAGCTGCCAGATTTGATTTCTGGTGCTCTGATATGGGATTAATGCTTTATAAATACGTTTATTTGCGCAGATTTGTTATTCAATGAATCAGATACTGTAATATAACGCGGTCTTGGCGATTACTGACCATACTTGACGTCCACAAAGGTTCATTTGTTTTACCAACGAAGTGTACAATTTACATTTCGCATTGCGATTTACAGCAAACTCATTCGCTTTTTTGCCCCTGGAAATCTGGGTGGGGGTAAATTCTGACTCATCTCTGACTTTTCTGTATGCACATTTTAGACTTAACACTCAAAATGTGGTATCGCCGGCTTTGCGTTCTAATGGCTGCAGGTGCACTCGGGTACCCGTGAATGGAAACACTCGGCGTTCTCTTCTTACTCTGATCATAATCACCTCTGGTGGAACTTTTCACCTCCGCAGGTTAACATTCGGCACCATCACAGACATGACCTTTCACACCGAGCCTAGGCTTATCGCCCCGCTGAACGCCCCGCCGGTGTGCGCCGCTGAATAGAATCAACACCCTCCGTCTCTGCCCGCTAGCTTGTAATAGCACGCTTACATGAGGGGACTATTTATCCCGTTTTCTATAGAACTCTTGCTCTCGCGACCTTGGAAAAACGTTCAGCCATTTACAGTCAACTGGTCTTACGGTCGAGGGCCTACGACCCTTGGCTTGGAAGCTGCTTATTTTATCCCCTTATCTCCAGCTAACGTTAACCCGCAGGTCTCAGGTTATTTGCACACCATGTCCACAAGCCTGGATGTAATGCTATATGACGTGGCGTGTGGTCACCTTATAAAAGATTCGGTGTGGTGGTAATAACCCTTTATTACCACCACACGACGTTTATTACCACCAAATGCACCTGCACTGTAGCGTGTGTGCACGTTTCCGTGGTGAAGTCATAAACGGAAGTGTTGCTTCCGGGTGAGCTCATCACACCACGCACATCTGCATTAGTCACCTTGTATTGTTTTCGCCCGCCTGGGATGTTTTGGTCTGCAAAAGGAGGAAACCGCATCCTCCACGCGTCCCCTACAGACTATTTGGCCCTGTAATTATCCTGCATTTAATTATGCTGAATGGCCTTTGAGGCATGCACTGTAAAATTAAAAGCCATGTCCCGCTAATCATTTTGACACCAGTGTGATTAAACCACAGGGAGGAGCACACATTCACACACTTGTTGCTTCGTTGTGCATTTCAGAAAAGGGAAATGTATAAAGCAGGCTATGGGATATGTTTAAACTATGTGTTGAGTGCTGAGTTGCTATGTTACAGCCAAGCTAGGGTTTATTTTGGGCTATTTGGAGGAAGAATAGTTCAGCAAGCACAATGCCACAGCTGTAATCTTTAGACTTTCTGTTGCACAGTGTACTTGTTCAAGCCACCTACCATCCCTGTCTTGGCTTTCCTTTTATAAGAACACAGTCCTGACGTCTTTCTCTTGTTTTTGTTTTCCTTTACAGCATGTGATCTTTCTAAACAGGCACACATGGCTGTATGAGGTTTGACAGCTACAATCCTTTTTTCCAATTCCTAAAATCAGATTGGATTAAACCATTCCCCCAGATCACCCGTGGACAACCAGATCTGAAGGTATGTTTTTGGGAACGTTGTATGGAGATTTTTTCAACCAAGGTTTTGAGAGTACTGCAGAATAATGGCTGAAACTAGATTTTCCAGGTATGTTCTTCATGCAAAATGACTCAAATTGCTTAGGAAAAGGATCAAGAAACTCACATTCCCACATCAAAACAGAACCTGAATCTTTTGCAGTCATTTTTGCAGAAACCTGTTAATAAGAGCTGTAGAGGTAAAATATTGTTGGACATTAACGTGACTCTGTAAACGCGGGACAGTGCAAACAAACCCAGTATGACAGGCAAGTGTTGGGTGACCCATTTCAGAGGAACCCTTTGTCCTTAGCCTGGAGGAGATGCGCGTCAGAGTATGAAGGATATAGTTGACTTTAAAGAATGTTTGTAGTTCAAGATTAATACTTTAAAAGGATGCCATGTGACTGTTAAAGCTAGCTAATGGAAAAGCTTGCAGTTTAAACGACCCAATATATATGTATTTCTAATATTAGTTGATAATTCAGTAATTTTGGTCCTTTTATGGGGCAAATTATCTAAATATACCTGTTATTGAATGTTGCAGTGTGGTGAGTTACAATCAAACAATAAAGACCAAATCAGTATTCAAAGTTGATGCATAGTAGGATTCAATTTCCATCATATGCAAAAATTCTCCCCAATACTAAAAGCAGAAGGGAGCTCGTTTATTCAGGCCAGATCTTTTGCAGTGGCATATCTGATATATATAATATATACATCCACAATAGCCACTTAAATGTGCTTTTGGCTGATGGGGGCAGTTTATTTTGTTTTATTTTATGTTTTTTTTGTTTGTTTTTTGCATCATTTAGCCACGTCAGAGCTGTGAGTCAGTAGAGGAGAAGCTGGACGGATGGTAAGCGCTTTGTTCATTTTCACTCAATGGTAACAAAGGTTAAATCACAAACTGATCCCAGAAGAAATGCAGAATTAAGCTTACATTACTTCATAAAGAGACCTGCCACAGCTCGGCGAACACCTATAGTTGTAAATTTCATCCCGCGTGCCGCCCATTTGATATAGCATTTATAATTTTGCGCTCTTTTGTATCCCATCGACATCAGTTTTGATTCTAAATTTACCATTATCAACACTTCCTGAAATGCGATTTCAGTTTCATAGACATTTTAGTCGGAAAAAAAGTTGTCAGATTGTCTCAACAAACACACATTTCAGGAATTGTTGTTAGATTTGCTTTAGTTTTATAGAATTTCAGTTTTTTCATTATTGAGTTGAATCAGACGTGACACCTTTTCTCCACTTACTTTTTAAGCAGCGTAACTTCTGTAAAGTGAAAAGTGCTCACGTCTGTGTCAACTTAGGTTATGTTGCTGCTGCTTGTTATGTTCATCTGTCACTGCTGCATGTCATAATTTATTTTATTTTCCTTTTGTGGTAGACAAGCATGACTTTGAGCCAAGCCACAGATGCATGTCCACACAAAGGGCACTGAACACCGACCTCCGCTTCCTGGCTTTCATCCAGTTACTCGGTGGGAGGGTGTCGGTGGGGCCTAAGTAGTCCCCTGGGCCCCCGTAGTAGAGCCTCACTGTGAAACTGGAGGTCTCTCATGGATCAGGGTAGTAGTGAGCTGAGCCCAGAGGAGCCAGATGCAGGAGGCCGAACGGAGCCAGAGGTCAGCAGGAGGGCGTCGGAGACAGAGCATGGCTTGTCCAAAATCACCCATAATGCCCTGGAGAACATGGGAGCGTTGGGTCATGGCCTGAAACAGTTCTTCCAGCCACAGCGCCGACGCTCCTCGGTTTCCCCACATGACTCTGTCTCATCTTGTTCAGGCGCCCCTCCCTCCGAACCCACTGACACTGGGTCCGAAGTAGGGGATGCTCCTGCCTCCTCGGCGCTCCCTTCGGATTCTGACAACCTTTCAGCTTCCGCCCCTCCTGCCACTTTGAGCCGTGTCCTGCAGCAGATCCGAGGTGCTCCACCAATGATGAAGCGAGGCACCAGTCTGCAGAGTCGGCGCAGCAAGGTAGGGGCTCCTGGGGATCCTCCCCAGAAGGGTAGCCCTCAGATCCACCGTCGCAGCACCCATGAGGCCCTGCTGCAATCTGGGCGTCCACGATCCTCCTCGACTACCGATACCCCCAGCAGCCCAGCGCTAGCTGACATGCTGCTGACCAGCGGTTACCACTCAGCCGAGGACCCCGATAAGGTGAGTGAATCAGTCCCATCGGGTGGTCCAAATGAGAACACACATACTGCACGTTTTGAGATATTCTTTACGCTGCATGAAAACACTACACTGTCCATAAAGGTGAGAGCGTACGTGGACCATTAATTACCTAAAATAAACCTTGTTAAGGCTCTTGCAGATTGGACGTATTGGCACAGTCACTCCACCCAAAAGTGTCTGATTTATTTTATTAAAATTGTTAATAGAAGTATTGCGTTTAAGCATACAAAGCACCCAAACTTTACTATTAAAAAGACATTCAGTGGAGACACTGCTGGCGGTGAGGAATGTCAAATGAGTGATTTCTAAAAACATACAGTAAATGCTTTAGATGTGCCTGGATGAACCAGTGAATGAGGAGCTGGGCTGTCAGTGGTGGACGGTCAGAGATTGCCTTTGAGTGTTTGGCCACTATGAGCTTTAAGCCTTTCTAAATTTAGCATTTGCTGTCTTTGAGAGTATGTCAAGCCAGGGAGGCTTGCTGGCTTGATTGTTCTTTCCTTTTTAAATGGAGCATTAGACTGTTTGGGAGTGTTTGCCTCTCTTTTGTCTATGCAAAGTGAATTTATTTTCCATTATCAAGAGATATAAACAAAGCAGACATTTTGTGCCACCTTCTCTAGTCAGTGCCGCAGAGCTTGTTCCAGTCAAACCTGTCCTCCAAGGTGCTGTCCATTCCTGTTCTCACCTGACCTGAACGGATATGTTCTGTCCAACCTGAAGTCAAAACCCAGGTTTCAAAACAAATCAGAGTTCTGCTAATGTGTTTATAGCTCAGGAGCCACTACTGTTGGATCTGAGTGTGTAGAGAGACATGGCCCCGGTATGAGCTGGGTCCAAGACTCCTCTAGTCCAAGCTGTAGGACAGACATGAAAGAAATGAAAGTTAAATCTGGTTTCTCATGGATAATATCCAAATATAGAAGAATCAGGCAGATTTCTTTTTCTATATTTCCTTAAAATAGGCTGCCTTGTGTTGACAGTAAATATGAAAGTACGTCTGCTGCTCTGGGGGGGGGATCTTGTTTTTACCGGCTAGCGTGATATTTTGAATGAAACGGTCACATCTGTCGTCTTCTGCTTATTTCTTTAAAACAGCAGGATCGGTACGATGGATCAGGCCCAGCCGTGTCGCCCAACGCCCTCCCCTACGGCGTAGACTGTTATGATGTCGTGGACAACACCCCAGATCCCCAGCGAACCAAACAGGCCATCGCCCAGCTGCAACAGAAGATCCTAAAACTCACAGAACAAATCAAAATTGAACAAACCGCCCGGGACGACAACGTGGCAGAGTACCTGAAACTAGCCAACAATGCCGATAAGCAGCAGAGCGCACGCATCAAACAGGTGTTTGAGAAGAAGAATCAAAAGTCTGCTCAGACAATTCAGCAGCTGCAGAGGAAGCTGGAACATTACCACCGGAAGCTGCGAGAGGTGGAACACAACGGCATTCCTCGCCAACCCAAAGACGTTTTCCGGGACATGCACCAGGGACTGAAGGATGTCGGAGCCAAGGTTTGTGCCGCCTTGATGCCCACAGGCTCGTTTTGCTGCCAACAATAGAGCTGTAACTGTTATGGTTGGACCGGGCTTGGCCAACAGCTGCATTCACCCTGTCCTGTTTATTCTAGGTGACAGGGGGTCTCTCCAGTTTCTCTCAAGCGACTCACTCCGCCGCCGGAGCCGTCGTGTCCAAACCGAGAGAAATCGCCTCCCTCATCCGCAACAAGTTTGGCAGTGCCGATAATATCACAGCATTCAAGGACTCCTTGGATGAAGCCCAAGGAGATGATGGCATCGGTGCTGGGGGGACGCGGGTCCTTGGGGCGGGACACTTGCAGTCCAGCCCAAAATACGGCAGCGAGGACGACTGTTCCAGTGCTACATCTGGCTCTGCAGGTGCCAACAGCATGACTGGAGCCCCGGGGGGGCCCCCCAGCTCCAGGGGAAACACTCTAGAACTCGCCCAGTCATCAGGATTTGATGCTGTACTGCACGAGATCCAAGAGCTTCGGGAAAACCAAGGTCGGCTAGAGGAGTCCTTTGAAAACTTAAAAAGTCATTATCAGCGAGATTACACAATGATCATGGAGGCCCTGCAAGAGGAGCGTTACAGGTGTGATGGCTGCACACCGTAGTTTGGCTGGTCCGTGTCTGATGGGAATGTCCGACTGTAATAGACTGTCACTCTCTGTTATAGGTGCGAACGTTTAGAAGAGCAGCTCAATGACTTGACAGAACTCCACCAGAATGAAATTCTCAACTTAAAGCAGGAACTGGCCAGCATGGAGGAGAAAATCGCTTACCAGTCATACGAAAGGGCGCGAGACATTCAGGTACGCTTCACCGACACTAGAGGACGTATTAATTAGTGCTGTGAATTTTTTCTCTTATCTTTATCGGTTGCTTCTGCTGCCACTAACAGGTAAATAGCCTATTTGTGCGTGCGTGATGTTAACTTAACTTGGCCATACTGCCCAAAATGCTTTGCCAGATGTTCAGTGTCATTCTTCGCTGCAATTGGGTTAAAAATTTTAATCAGATTAATCAGGATGATGCACTAAAACCCATTAACGTGTTCATTTTGTCTTCAGTGTATTTCACATCCACTTCTGTCCTTGACCTGCAGGAGGCGCTGGAGGCGTGTCAGACCAGAATCTCCAAGATGGAGCTGCAGCAGCAGCAACAGCAGGTGGTGCAGCTGGAGGGTCTGGAGAACGCCACCGCCAGGACTCTCCTCGGAAAACTGATCAACGTGCTCCTGGCTGTCATGGCCGTCCTCTTGGTGTTTGTCTCTACAGTGGCCAACTGCGTCGTCCCCCTGATGAAAACACGCAGCCGCACACTCTCCACGCTGCTCCTCGTCATCCTCCTCGCCTTCCTCTGGAGGCACTGGGATGCCATGTCAGATTACTTGCATCACTTTCTCCTGCACCCCAGATGACCGGCTGATCTAGAAAATGAAGAACCAGAGCTATTTGAATATCAATATTCCTACCTTTTCCTTCCTCTATTGCGGCTTTTGAAGACTCTGGGGGAGTTCGCAGCAGAGGATCGTCACTTTATCACTTTGTAAAATGTCTTTTATGAGTAAACGAGCGAGGAGCGGATGAAGGCAGTGGCTTGGTATCAATTTATCCTTTGTGCTTCGGTGGCACAGGCACATGCTGTAAAACAATGAAACGGTCACAGTTGAAGGAGCAGAGAGAACTGCACATTTTTCTCTCTTTAAAAGTGAATTTGTTTACATGTGGAAAACCTTACATTGGTTCCTCAGAATATACTGTAATTGAGATTTTTCTTACTTTGGAGCTGTTTCAAGTGGTATTGTTAGAAAGACATGGCTGTTTTTAACACAACGGTGGCTTTTATTTCTTTTAATTGTCGTGGTCTGACGAGTGTTTTGATGATTTTGATTGTACGGTTTCTCCTTTGTTGTCTGGTTTTAGTCTGCTCTTTCTTTTGCTCTTCTTGAATTTCAGCTTGTGTGATCAACTGTTCCTGCTCACGGCGCTCTGGAACCTGCCGCGCTTGCACATCATCTACATCGACCTGGAAACAGACTCATCGCTGGATCTAACAATCCTGGATTCTTGGCCAGTTTGTTCTGGAGATGTAAATTCAACAACACTGGTTCTGCCACAAACAGGATATAATGAACTTAAACTTTGGAGTTTGGAGCTTCCCTTAATTACTGGATACTATCCTGGTGGCTGTTCATGACAGAAGAATCTCTGAACTCAAATATACTTGAAGAGCGATCAAAATGCTCACAGACTCAGTGCTTCCGTACTGTTTCTATTAGTAAAAAAATGGTAATTTTTGGGTTTTTTATTTTTTAAAAACAAATAAATTACTGTTTTAAAGATGAAAGTTAAGGTGGTCCTTTGGGTTAATTTTTCACAGGGTGACAGTTGAGTGTTGAAGCAGTTAAATACCTGAAACAATGGTTCTGACAACAGGCCAACATTTATACCTGCGCCCATTCCATTACTGTGCTGGAGAAAATATACTGAATGTATTACATCTGTAGTAGAGCCAGTCTTCAAAATGATCAAGAATTCAGATCTACTTGCAGATCAAGTCATGACTGCAGAACAATTCCAGTAGGACATTTACCATATCCTGATGTTTGAGGAACCTTGAGGCTCATAGTACAGAAATCTATCAAAACAAAGTGAGTCAGCACATGCTGCGAGAGATCAGGTGGCTTTTAAACATTTAAAACCAAACCAAGTTTCCAATAGAGATATTTGACTCCTTTAGAGGACAAGATTGCAAATGTTTTACCAGGTTCACTCATTTTTCCAACATTAGAATACTTTAACAGCTATCTTTATACTAGGTCCTGGATTTTCAGTTACAAGAAGCATTTTAAATTAAAAGTTCCAAGTTAAAGTTTAAGCTATGACCAAGTCTTTTGGTTTGTCCTACTCCATTTGCACATATCCTGCATGCTGGTTCCAACTCAAGACTCCATCCTATTAAAGACTATTCCGCTGCTACTGTTGCTTGTTTGGGTTCAGGCTTTGGAGGCAATCTTGAGGAAACAAACTTAACCTTGAATCCAACCCAATCACACAAGTGCTTCTAAACAGCTCCAACCCTGACAGATTTAAAACACACAAGCACTTAAAATAACACATTTATTCAAAGACAAATCAGTATAAAAATAAAGTTCTAAATTCACTCTGCAGCCTTCTTCCCTCCTTTCCTTGTAGTTTTGGCTGCAGGGGCGTCGCTTTCCTTCTTAGCCATCTTCTGCCGAGTTGCCTTTCCTGCCTTGGGCTCCTTTGTCGTCTTCGCAGAAGCTGAAGTGTCCTTGTCGTTTCCATTCTCTGCCATTTTCTTGGCTTTTGGTTTCTTCGCCGGTGCAACCTTGGAAGTGCCAGCTTGGTCTTTTTTAGGTCTTTTGGGAGGCTTCGAATCCTGAAAAATGTGATACATGAGTGTTGCAGTACAGGATAGTTTAAAGACAAAAGTCCACCGCACAAAAACTTTTCCAGTTTTATTCAGAGCAAGATAACTTATTTGTTCACAAGGCCCTCACCTCCTCAGGTTTGCCCCCTTCTTTGGCGGCCTCGCTCTTCTCAGCACCTATGACACAGCGTATTGAAAGACTGTTTGCAACCTGGTGATTTTTCCCCACATTAACAAACCTGCTTTGGGGGGCTTCTTAGCAGCCTTTTCTTTGGCTTCTTTCGGTACATTAGGATCAGCATTCTCACTTTTTGACTTTGGCTCCTTGTCCTTCGGTGCTAGCTGTAGAACAAAAGCAGAAGCTCCAGTCTAACATCACCATGACCTCCGAAACTCTCCAGTTCTGACATGTTACCCTGAACTTCCCCGTTGCGCCCGTGGAGACGTTTGAGTTGGCAGGGCGCACCAAAGCGCCAGACTCGAGTCCTTTTTTCAGAGCTCCGCGAACCAAGTGTTTCAACCTCACCACGTCGACCGAGGGGTATTTTTGCTTGATGTAGTTCTGCATGGCCTGGGAAGAAACTCCTTTGCGGGAGTCCAACGCTTTCAGGGCTTCTTTCACCATGATCGCTGTGGACGGATGAGCCGCGCTCTTTCGCACGGTCAGAGCGCCTAAACACACAATAAAACGCACACTAACAATTGGCCCATTATAGATCATTGCAGGTTAAACGCTTCGTCCATTCGCCAACCTGATTTCTTTTTCTCTTTTGCCGGAGCGTCGGAGGAGGACTGCGGGGGGGCAGCAGCAGCGTCGGCTGCGGGCTTTTTAGGCGGCATCGTTACGGCTCAGATACCGGGAGAAGCGATGAGGCCGCCACGTCCGGCGCGCCCGTCTTTATGCGGTGGCTTCCGGCTCGAGATGAGCGCAGGTGATCAGGACAGGTGCATCCTATTGGGATTTATCCTTCGCGATGCATCTGTTTTGTTTAGCTGCACAGGTTTCCAGCGCTGTTGCTGCAGCGCAATCATGTTTTGGCAGCATGCAAAAGATGCACGTGAACAAGAGAGCTGTGGGAAAGCATCTCGAGCATGCATATTTTATATGATTGAGTTTTCATGACATTTGAGGCTTTAAAAAAATCTTCTTATCATTACACTGAGCCAACGAGCATGATCATTTGAGGTTTTGTTCAGAAATTGTTCCACCAAAGTGAAGAAGCTTGTTTGATTTCAGCCCTTCACACGTTGGTCACCTGGTTTGAATACTGAAGCTGGTGTTTGTCAAACTTTCACACATGCTTTCGTTACTGGTACTCCTTCCTGAAACAGGCGGATGAGAACTTATAGGTCGTTCTGACCGGAAAGACTCGGTGATCAGTTACAGGAAGTACGACTGTGACTGAAATAACCCCCAGTTATCCTCTATGCATTGAACTGAACTTTATAGCAAAATGTATGTGTTGTTAATAAGAAAGATAGTATTTTTTACAGTGCTTGTCTACTATATCACTTGAAATCTTAAGTGTTTTTAAAATAAAGTAAAATAAAGAGAGCTGCACATGGGTTGTGTGTCTTAGTTTTAATTTTCCTCTGGTCCCACATGGAAACGTCACTTTGCTTTAATAGCAGTTAAAATAAAAAGCAGATCAGATGTAAAACTGAAGTCAAACAGTCTCTCTTGATTGTTCACTGTGTCCCTCTATTAAGAGCCTGTAGTTCCGGTTGTGGTTTTTTCCGCTAAACACCTACAAGATCACAGTTTCATGCTCTGATCAGTCGATCAGAGTCCTGGACGATTTTGAACAGTCTCAGTCATGGCTGGACGCTCGCTGTCTGCCGTCCTCCTCTGTAAGTTAAACTAAATTTGATTTTACCATGATGGCTTTTTATTTACAGCTTTTTGTCCATGTTTTTTAATGGAACAAATATTCTCAACAGATCTCCTCTACAGTCCTACACTAGGTCGGTCTGAACGTTCATGCATTTTATTACTATAGAAATGTTTGGAATCATCTGTTGCTTACATGTTTAAGTCAGTGTTGCTCTCTATCTGTATTTATCCATATTTTCAGCTCTTCTTCCTCCTGAACTGGTGATAACTGAACATCTGATCACAGAGACAGATTCTGTCACACTGCACTGTCGGACTCCATCAGACCAGACTGTGCATCAGTGTTTTGTCTACAGTGTGGAGACAAAAAACAGGGTTTCATTCTCATGTATGAAAACTCTGACAGCAACTGAGCTGCTAATTCACTCAAAGCAGAGCGCGCCTGCTGTGGTGCAGGTACGATGCTTCTATACCGTCAAGTTTGGAGACATAAAATCTCCATCTCCACACAGCGGCACCTCCTTCATCACCATACAGAGTAAGTCACTGGGTTTAGCCTTAAATATGGACATATATATTTTTTTTAAAATCTCTTCCTCGCCCTCCTGGGTGGTGCCTCCTTCAGACGTTGGTCTTCTACGGGAGTCTGAGGGTTCTGCACAGGATCTTAGCTGTTCCTAGAACTGTGCTCTTCTGGACAGAGATCTCTGATGTGGCTCCTGGTATCTGTTGGAGCATCTACTCAGCTTGGGTGTTACTGCCCCTAGTGTCCCAATCACTACTGGGACCACTGTTGCCTTCATGCCCCACATTCTCTCCATCTCCTCCTTCAGCCCTTGGTACTTCTCCAGCTTCTCGTGTTCCTTCTTCCTGATGTTGCTATCACTCGGGATTGCTACATCTATCACCACCACTGTCTCCTGGTGTTTATCCACCACCACTATGTCAGGCTGGTTGGTCACCACCATCTTGCCAGTCTGGATCTGGAAGTCCCACAGGATCTTGGCCTGCTTGTTCTCCACCACTTTCGGGGGTGTCTCCCACCTGGTCCCTGGGACCTCCAGCCCATACTCAGTGCAGATGTTCCTGTCCACTATGCCAGCCACCTGGTTATGCTGCTCCATGTATGCCTTGCCTGCTAGCATCTTGCACCCTGCTGTGATGTGCTGGGCCGTCTCAGTGGCGTCTCCACACAGACTCCACCTGGGGTCTTGTCTGGTATGGTGGACCCTGGCCTCTATTGCTCTGGTGCTCAGGGCCTGTTCTTGTGGGGCCATGAGTAGTGCCTCTGTGCTGTCTTTCAGTCCGGCCTTTTCCAGCCACTTCTCAATTTGTTGCTGTTCCTTGATCTCTTTTAACCATTTCTGTCTTATTTGCCTGATCAATGATTGTTTTGGTTATATTACTTTAGAACGTCAGGAGTAAAACACACATCAGTAGTTGTGTCAGTATCACAATAAGAGAATAACATCTATTTGCTGTTATTACAGATGTGATGAGGAGTAAATCAACACCCTCAGCTTTCACCACCCCACCTTATCTTCGTCATTCTTCAAGCTGGACTCTCGCCAACAATGATGGTGTTTTCACTTCCACCTCAAAACCTGATGGAGCAGCATCTTTAACACCTCCTACACCATGTAACAAAATATATTCTAAGTCTGGAATTGTTATATTTCACACAATTAAAGTTCCAACTTTTTTCATTATGGATGTAACATCGAACGGACAGTTAAACAGTTTTTCTAACAGGTGCTCCGACAGAATCCCAGCCAAAGCAGACCCAAACACAAGGGAAAAGTTCAAGCTCTTCTGGTCCAAGCAGTCGTTGGCCCACAGGTAAACAGTCAAGATGACACTGACACAAGCAGCAACGTTGAGACGATTAAAATGAAAGAGCTCAAGCCAAAGACAACTGAATACATCCCCACCTTGTCCTCGTCATTCAGCGGGCTGGACTCTCACCAACACTGATGGTGTTTTCACTTCCACCTTAAATCCTGGTGGAGCAGCATCAGGTGGGAGTGATGAGAAGAATAAAGACAAAGGTAGGAAGACAAAATCAACATATATGAACAAAAGCACAGTTCTCATGCTGTATTTGTACATGCACATGCCATTGTTTACTGACTGCGACACTTTTAATTTGTACATGCAGTTGATGTTTCACGTCTCTTTTTCACTCCCAAATTCTAATGCGCTTTTTTGGCCACCTACCTAAACATCCATTTAAGGTTCTCTGACTGTCTGTCACATTCTTAGTTGGCACAGACGGTCAATATTTACGGTAATGAGCAAAGGAAACATTTAACTGTAGACAGAAACATGTTTGCTACAGCAACAAACACTTTGAATCTTGAGGGGGAAAAGGAAACCTTGTTAATGTTTAGTTAAACTTCATAAAGCAGGAGTCAATATGGAACACTGTTGTGATGAGCAAAAATAAGATCCTTAATGTTTATTTAGACTCAGAACTCATAGCTGTGTGGTTTCTCCTAGCAACAGGAATGTGGATATTGAAGCTGATCATAGCTGTGGCTTGTTTTGGAGTGATTGTCGGAGTGATCTTACTGGGACTGATGCTCTGGAGAACTGGTAAACTCATGTAAATGTTAATAGATCCATGGTAGCTTTCCCAACAATGCCAGGAGTTTAAGAGCTTTCATAGATAAATACTACACTATGCATCCATAATGTTAAACTTAACTAAACTTTAACAGTTTGGTCACTTAAATATTTGCTTCACTGTTCCTCAGAGTCTGAGAGAAGAAAAAGGCAAAAAGATGAAACCGAGGTAAATATGACACCGGTTTGATGACACAGCTTTATCTGTGTTTGATTATTAAAAGCTTCCTCTTCTTCTTTTTAAAGGGTGAATACCACATGTACTGCACCGTGACTGATGATTTGACTCCACCTGCCAAGACGGACATAGTTTACAGTAAAGTGGAACGTCATTAAGTCAGATGACATAAAATATATATACAGTATATATATAGATATACATCTATATATATCAAATTTTAAAAGATGGCATTTCAAGGAAAGGCTACTACCTTACACAAAGAGTTCCTCAGGGCGGTGTTCTGGTTCCCTTTTGTTTTTACTTTATATTAATAAAAACAGTGAGGACTTAAAAGGAGAAGAAAGACATGAATATTTTTTATTGTTGTTAGATATTCCAACATTGTTACCCTGGTCTTAACTAAAGTCACTTCCACAAATGTCCTCAATGTGGAGATGAAATCCTTATTGTGGTCCTCACTGTGTAGCACATAAACAAATTTATACACATACATGAGAAAATATCAAGGACAGATGAAGGAAATAAAATATTCTTTTATTATTTCATTTCATTAGCGGTTTTAAACATGTGGTTAAGAATAGAATACTGGACAAATTAAGACTGACATAAATTCAGTTGTGTTTATCATGCACATTTGCAGTATACTGTTTGAGGTCTTCAGCTTTAAATAAAGGAGAAACTGGGGTCAGGCTGTCTGTGGCCAGTCAGATATGTGTTATGAGCCTTACCGTGAGAATGCTCCAGAAACAGCTGGAAACCTGAAAGCTACGTGAGAGCACTCGTGTTTTACTAACTGTGCATCATAAATACAGAGCATTGTGCATCGCTTTCACTTGTGACAACTTTGTAGTTTACATTCCACAAATGCATTTTTATTGTTTCCCCTAATAGCAAACACACAAAACTGTACTGTATCCCAGTTGTCATCCTTTGGACAAAGGACCCCTTATCTCTAAGAACTGCCCTGTACTCAGGCTGCATACATTCTTTTACTCTACACTTCAATCTTAGCTTTAGCACATTCAGGACACATCAGTCCATCAGTGCCGCAAGGATTTTATCATCACATGGTTCATGTTTTCTGCAAAAATGGAAGTAAATTTCAGTACTACAGATATTATTTTTCCTCAATAAAGCACAGCCAGCTGCAAAGGTGTGAGTACTTTAATTTCTGATTGGCCATGTTCTCTATGGGTTAAGGAGCATCTTTGTCTTGATTGAGTCCGTACTGACGTCCACTTTGGTGTTAGAGGTCACCTGCTGATGCCGGCAGCGATCAGAGGAAGCAGAGCTGTTGTTAAAGCAGTGGAGAGGCGCGTTGCTGAGCCACACTCCATCGCATTTTCCTGGAGAACGCACAATATTTCTGTCAGTAATAAAAGAAGATGGATGGACGGACAAATGGACGGACGGACGGACATGTCTCACCTCTGGGTGGAATGGATGGCATGACTCAGGCTTCTTCCTGTCCTTCTGAAACTTCAGCCTGTCACATTTAAGTGACTCGTTGTGTTCACAGGTGTCAAGGCTGAAACAACTTTACCCATATTTATAGATTTATATCACATGCAGGACTTGGATTGTGCAAACTAAAATAAAAACAGTCAGACGGAGTGAAAGCTGTTGTTGAAAGGATATACATGATCTCAATGGGATCCATTGTTACTGGAGGAACGCTGCTACAGTCGCACTTATTGTCCACAACAACCATGAACAGGTTGCTGCTGGGAATCTGCTGTATGACAAAAGATCTGTAGCCCGAACATTGGCAGATGTTAAAATACCAGGATCGGGACAGCAGGATGAACATTCACAGTTTCAGACGCAGCAATAAGGTCCGAGTACCTGACGCAGCCCTCACAGTCGATGTTGCCTGTTGTTTCTTTGATGGTGCGTTCAGAGATGAAGGCGGGATACTCCGTATCGCAAGGTACCATCAAGGTTTTACCTCGAGTTCTCTGAGCTGAATGGACGAAGGGAACGGACAGAACTTGACAAAACATTGACGGAAACTCGCAAAAACAACAAATACCAGAGGAATGATTGTGCATCAACACCCGGTGGATCAGGATAGTCCAGAGTTACACGGAATCTTCTGTGTCACATGTAAGAATTTATCAAAACATGTATATAGTGTAGTCAAGTTTATAATAGAGTTATTAAAATTGTGTCTAAAAAAGTGGTTTCTATGTTTAACGTTTCCTGACATTGGGGAAACGAGACCCTCCCTCTTGGGGCGCTCCAGGCCAGTTTAAGGTAGCGGAGTGTTACCAGTTACCTTTAACGGAAAGATCCAAGTTCCACCAGCTGTACAGGTTAAATTCTAGTAGAAATCTACACAGAAAACAATAAAATGACAAATAAATGTTACCTTAATGACAATAACTTATAGTTCCTGTACAATAATACATCCTCATAAATCAAGAAAAGACATTTATGTTATTCTTACATTACAATTTCAGTCAGGAGCCACTTCATGACAGAGAATGGCTGAATGAAAGAGAAGAATTCGCAGTGTTATTGCTTTTAGTCTGTTTTATAGTGTGGACTGCAAACCCTGAGCTAAGTATCAATGCTGACGTATATGCTGCAGATGTAGGCCACTTTTCCACAAGTGGTGACTCTCTCTTTTACCACTTGTTGTTCGGTCTCACTTACGTCTGATAGTGTGCGAGCACTGTCGCTGCTTCCTGTGTACTCCTTGCACAGGGCCTGGTAGTCGTACAGGGTGATCCTGCGATGCAAACGCATCATCATTAACTCTTCCTGTGTCCACAATACCCCCCCCCCCCCCCCCCACACACACGCACACTCCACTGACCTTTTAAAAGAGCCCATCTGGAGGAGTTTGTTCATAACAGCGCCCTCCACCTCTCCGAAGAAGAGCCCTGTCTGAGAGAGAAGTGAGCTCACAAACAGGACAAATGCAACAGACCATAAACAGCCTGTTTAATCAAACAGGCAGCAATGGAAAAATACAGGTATTTTACTAAAAGGTGGAATGTTTAAAAGTCAACTGTGAAGACTGTAACCTTCTCTTTCAACCTTTGCAACAACATGAGTGAATTGATAGCAAAATAAACTGAAATGTAAAAAAAACCCCTCTTGCTTTTAAAAAGTTAAAAGAGAAAGAGGACGACCCTAATGTAATCACTTGTAATCTCTCGTTTATGGCTTGAGGGAAGTTTTTCTCCTGTTCCTCTGATGTCATTACCTGAGATTGCTCCTCTGTGACCAGAATGAAACCGTTGTTATCGATGAGATAGCAGTTAATGTCCTGTCAGGAGGATCAAGTAAAATAAAACGTTAGCAGGACAGAAGTGAAATTAAAGGCCTGAAGTTGTACTTTTTTGCCAGTTGTGTGAAGTATTGTCACCTCGCTGTCACAGCTGATGCTACATTTTCCATCCAGGGCCGTGCACTGTGCAGAAAATAACAGTCCTTTTGCATTCATACGGTGAAATCGTTCCATCGTGCATACTAGTTTGTACCTGTCTGCATGCAGTCCAGAACTTCCTCTGAAAGAACTCCAGTTTCATTTGGATCCCCACAGCTGAGCACAAAATGCACAATGGAAACAGAAGTGAAGTAAACTACATTCGTTGCTGGATTAAATAGATCTTACCTGCAACAATTGGAGACTTTCTGTCATCCAGGAGCTGAATGGCTGTACTGGCCAAGACCACGCTCTTATTTTCTAAAGCTGGACAGAGGAAGGACACTTATTTAAATGACACTTTCTCTTCACTAGATGGAGCCCTTGATTCATCTGGCTGACTCAGAGGGACCTGCACACCATTAGGTCCCAGTAATAAAGTCCAGGCAGCCAGATGACTCCAATAATTCCGAAACACTGGCTGTAATTGGACATTTCAGGCAATAATGGTGAAACTGGAGTGGTTAGAGGAGTTATTAAGAATGAGAAGGTGGTAAATGTCCTGAAGAATGCAGCTGAATGTTACCTCCTGCCTCCAGCAGGCTGAACATTGGGCTGCAGGAAACCAGCGAGGGAGGGGAAGACAGTGGTAAAATTCACAATGCATAACCCTCAGAATGTTCAGGAGAAACAGATGCACTCCCAAAATGTTTGGAATATGAAGCAGCAACCACCAGAAGTATTCAAGCTGCTTGTTCAATTAACAGAGCTGAGCCTGGGCCACGGTGGTCACGTGGCTGTCTGTCTGTCTGTTTGTGAACAACCTGAAGCTCTGAGCAGATCTAAATGAAATTTTTAGGATATATTAAAAATGAGCCTTGTTGTGGATTCCGAAGGGACGTTGACCTTTGATCTTCCAAAGATCTTAGGCCAGTGGTTTCTGCGATCTCTGAGTGCTTTTCTAGTTGATCTAGTTGCCGTTCTGCCTGTCAGGTAAAGGTTTATTGCTCTTACTCTACCTGTGCTGAAGGGAATGGAGTACACAAATGTGCCTGGGACCTGCTCGGCCGCTCTCTTGTACCACAGAGGGAAGTGATCGGCATTAAAGACACCCTCTTTGTCCTCCGCTGTCAGGAAATCTCTGAGGAAGGGCAGAGAATGGAGCTGAGTCATAAAGGATTACATTCATCAAGCGTGATGAAGGCTGTGAGTAATGATTAGAGAGACGATGAGTGGTGGGACTCACTGATTAGAGAGCTGATCAGCGGGAATGAACAGATTGGTCCTTGACAGACCAGTGCGGGTACCCAGGAAGGTGATCTCCACCCCTTTGTCTGAGTTCCTGTTGATTTAAAAGGTTTTAGTGTGTATTTCCTGTGTCGGGGACATTGGTAATAGTAGATAAGCTTCTAATTGTAATAAAACTGTGCAGAATTTAGCCTGAAATTTAGTCTTCAACGTCAGTACAGTGAACCATGTACAGTGATTCTTTTCTCTCCATAAAAGTCCTTAACTTTTGAGCTACAATGTGTCAGTACTCAGGTTTTTTATATATGTACTATAAAAGGCTGATGGATTAAAAAAAAAGTTTTTAATAGCTCTTTGTAGGTCAAATACCTCAACATACAAATCACTAAATGATTTGCCAATATAAAACCATCAAGTATCACGTTAATAAAGGCAGTGAGGTGTGAAAAATGACATATTTTCATACTCTGACTTGTTGAGGGCCAGCCCGGTCCAGTAGGCCTCCAGTGGAGCAGTGACCACCGCATCAAATAACACCTCCTGGATCAGCTCTCTGTCACATGCACCACATTGAAATTCATCTTTTAGACCCCAAACAAACCAGGTTTTATAGAATTGGGCGTGATTCTTACATTTGAGGTTTGGTCTGCGGCTCGTCATGAAAAGCTTGATGGCCTGAATTTGGGTCAGGTGACGGTGTTCATGCTTCTCCTCTGTGTTGCAGTAGGTCCTGTGGTCCGAACAGAGCGCCACTGTTACGTCACAGGCATCAACATCCCAGACGAACATGGAGGAATAACCTACATAATGCATGAATGCCCACTTCCATAACCCCGGCCCTACCATTCATCTGCCAGGGCGACATCTGGCTGTTCCAGATCACGGAGCCCTGAAAAACACAAGTCAGTAACGCTTCAGCAATGCCAGCCTGGAGAGGTGCTCACAACCCCCCTTTAAAAACAAGCACTGAGCGTAACACATCTCATTCTATCTTGTAATAGTCGAAATGAAATACCGGCTTCGACGGAGACGTTTCCTCGGAAAAAGTACTTCCCGTGTCCTCTGGAGAGAGCTACCCCAACACTACAGACAGGGACAGAGGACGCAAACCAATGACTGTGCGGATGAGACAAAAATAACCCACATCGCTTCTCTGTAAGAACCCACGGCACCTGAACGGCGTTCCTTTAATGTCGGTGAAGTAATAATCATTGTGCATCTTCAGAACTCGTCTCTGAAAGTAAATAGGAACCAGAGGAGGTTGAGTTTGGACTCTGGAGAGCAACAATCCATCATCTGTGTGAGATGCTGAGCAGATCTACCCCTCTGTCCACTGTCTTCTTCACCTCCATAGAGAAAGTCCCGGTTCGCCGGTTCACCATAGAGTTGCGTAGCTGGGAGATAAAAGGCAGAGGGGCAGAGAGGTTAGTGAAGGGTCATTAATCCAGCTGCAGCCACAGAATGCAGTCTGCACAACTACGGTTCCTTTTAATGTCTCAGATCTTTAGAAACACACAACCAATGTAAAACGAAATATACAACATACAAAGTCATCTTTGTCCTCCCACTCCACCTCTGAGAGATCCACGCTGCTGTAGTTTGGCTTCCTCCTCTTCTGACCATCCTGGTACTGGACACAGGAACACAACATTTACTGTTCCAAGGCCCTTTTTCCCCGCTGACGTTTTGAAGTTTGACTAAACATTTAACGATGGCGTAAACGTCTAGGAATCTAACCTCACCCATGGATGAAAGTTGTGACACATACGTAACTTCAAAACGTAGAAACTTGGTAGCAAACATTTGGATATTTGATAGAATGCAAAAAACAGAATGTTCTGATTTGTAAATTATTAAAACAAAGCTAAAATGTTAATTTCCCCAGAGATTTGTGAGATCGTGATGCTCACTGTTGTTAAAATCAAAGACGCAGTTAGAATCTTTTTGTTAGAAACTTAGTTTGTTTCTCAGTTTCTAAACAGGTTTTATACTTTCTTTTCATCTTCAAAAGCAGGTTTGACCCGATCTGATCTGATCTGAGGACCAACAGAAAGAGCTTCCTGCTGACCAGCTAAAAATATGCTCTTACATGAGCCAAATATGGTATCAGAAGTAGGAATTTGGGAAAATTAAGTCAAAATCAATGTTGAATGGGAAAAAAAATGTTTAAATGATTAGATATCAAAGCTTTGTGAGTCCATTATAGGTCTTGCAAATCATTACATTCTCTTTTTATTTACATTCACTGACATTTATGAATCAAGTTTAACATCGCTATTTTCTCACATAATCATTTAGTAATTAGACAGCATATTTTAAATGAAAACCTCTGTGATCAATACATCAGGTTTATCTATGATCGACTCAGTCTGAACTCCCACTTTATGGTGTCTGGTTCACAAGAAACATTCTAGAACGACAAGCACGACACAGGTTTAGCCACAAAATGACGGTGACAAAAAAAAACTACATAGACCAAAACACACACACACACACACACACACACACACACACACACACACACACACGTGGTTGCACATAGAGGAATAGCACTAACACTGGCACACACAGATCCACTAGCGCAGCCATAGCTCCTGAGGAACCAGCGGTCCCAGAGTGAGTGGCTGTGGTCTCTGCCAGCGAGTGTTAAGTTACCTCTGGGAAATCTCAGGCCAGCCAGCCCTATGAGTGGCCTTTATCCCTGCATGCATACATCAAAGGAAAAGTTGGGGATTACTGACTATACGTTCGGCTTTGGAACCACACAGTTGTGTCTTTATGCACTCATTAACTGAGGCGTTCATGTCATCATCAAAACAAAAGGAGAAGAAAATAACAGGGTGAAGTGAGGGATTGTTGGCTGTGAAGGTGCAGAAAGTAAGAAAGCTGGGTTACCAAAGGTCGGAGGTCGGGGTGTGTCAGGATGTAGCCATTGTTGGTGATAGCAAATGCATAGCCGTGGATCCCGAGCTACAGACACCAAATACACAAGGAAGGAATTCAAAAAAAGAAGATTAATGTAATTGTTTAAAACCACGAGAACAGCTGATTGTACCATATGTTTTGGGATGAGCTTCATCAACTCCGGCAGAGGAATGTCTGTTCCGACGACCCCCAACAGAATACCCTGGTTCTTCTGCATGAACAGATTCAAAACAAGCCACAAACAAAAAACTTTGGCTGAAACTTTTATGGAACAGTAACCTTTCAAATGTTTTTAAGTAGGGGTTATGTACATTAAAAGTTGTCAGCTATTACAGTAAAGCCACATACTGTCTCATTCTTGGTGCTGAAGACGGGCATGGCGACTGTGGTCATCAGACTTGGCCCAACTTTTTCATTCAGCTGGAAAAACAGGCAGAAATCCGGAAATTTGAATTCTGATACTGACACCTGAATCGGAGCGCTCGAATAGGAATGGTAAACCTCAGGTGAACTTTTAAAAAAGTAGCGACGTTGCCTAAAGACAAATGGAACATAAATCACTCATAAACATAGCAGCCGCTGAATGGGTTTCTGCAGAGTTGCGAGGACTCTGTACTCAGGATTGTGTGTGTGAGTGTTTGTGTGTGTATGGATGTGTGTGTGTGAGTGTTTGTGTGTGTATGGATGTGTGTGTGTGAGTGTTTGTGTGTGTGTGGAGGTCACAGAGGAGGAGATGAGGTCAGGCCGGTGGGATGAAGGCTGACATAATTAAACATGAGCACTGTTAAAGTAGGTCCGCTTTTCGCCTCACCTCGCAGTCGGACCTGTGTGTTTCTGTTTGTGTGTGCACACATTGATTTGTTTACGCACACGTATTAGGCGAACAATCTGTGAACTGCAGAGTGAACCAGCTATCTTGACAAAATGAAGAATGGAGGGTGCTTGAATTCCTCATAACGCACAATGGAAGCAGAAAGTGGACTGTTGGGGACTGTTTATACACACACACACACACACACACACACACACACCACACACACACACACACACACACACACACACACACACAGAGGTAAGCCTACCTAAGCCTAACCACCCTCATGTCCACCCCCACCCTCCCCCCATCTCTCTCTCTCTCTCCAGTGTCAGGTTTATTATGGGCTTTAGGAGATAAAATGCAATGATCCACAGAATGATGAATGGTGTGTCTGAGGCTGAGATACAAGTACACTGCACACTCCAAAGGACAATCTCCCCGCCTGTGTGTGTGTGTATGTGTGTGTTTTACAGTGTACTCTCTTATCATCTCCTGACTGTAAAGAATTATAATAAATGTCCATCCAGTCCTCCTCCGCCTCTCACGGGCACGAACCACTCCTCACCTCCTATTCATAATGAGTCACCATTAGCGAGTCTCTTTGCTTTATCTCATATTAATTTGATCTTCCTCTTCATGGTAGTTTTGAACTAAGTGTTATACTCGACTCCACCTGAGGACACGGCAGGGTTAGATCGTGTGGAGATATTTACCTTATGAGCCTGGGAAAGCTTAAATAAAAGAGGAGACATAAAAACATTCAATCAGTTAAAGCCTTCACGTTCATGCTGTGCATCGACTTTGTGGAGCCAGATGAACATCATTTGGAGGGGGGTGTCTCTGTGGAGCTCTTAATGGCTAATCTCTCGAGCAGCGGGAGGAGAATAAGGAGGTGATGGCGGAGACACACACATGCATCCGGTTACTCTACACTAGTATAAAAAATAACATGAGTGGTAAATATTGGGACGAAGTACTGCAGAAAAGACAGGAATTTATAACTGCATAGTAAAGGAATGTATACTTACAGCACTGTCCACATAAGCTTCAGTCCACACGGTGTCATGCTCGTGGTCGATGACCTTTGGGCGGCTCATGACATGAAGGTACCTCATCACGTTCTCCTGAACGTCCGCTAAAGTGGAGATCTGGCTGAAGTACCCTGCACAAATATAGATTTATGCAGCGTCTGTTCATGGGATTAGCAAAACCCAGCATCTGAATCACAAAGAGGAACCTTTATAGAACACAGCGACCAGGGCTTGAATTCAGTTAATTCAAATCTGAGTTTTCCCTCGAGATGGACAAAGAGAGATCTGGAAAAGCTGAAGAAGCTGATTCTTCCAGGACATTAAATCACAGGACACAGGCTATGTGAATGGCAGAAGTTAAAGATCTAGAAAACCTGTATGGCTGAGTAGGTCTAAACTGAAAAAAGGGAGAAGAGAGTTCACCCTGCCGAGTTCTTAGTGATGTTTTATGCTAAACGATCTTGTTCTGGTCCAAATGGTTTAGAGAGACTGGAGAAGATCTGATTAGAAGGAGGCTGCATCCAGGGAAACAGATGCAGGATCCTTTTTATTGGGCCTTTAACATTTGTAAATTCCTGCTACACTGACAACAGAAGCCAGTGTACGCTCCAGTCTCAGACCCCCCTAAAGAGAAGATCTGCTCCCAGATTCAGTCAGCATAATACTTGTGCAGCTCCACCACAGCAGAGACAGAGTGAGATAGTCTCAACAGGGGAGCAGAGCAAGTGGGATAAAAAAGGCTTTCAGATAAAAACTCTGCTGGGAAATTCAGTTAGTTGATGTGAAGCTTGTATTGTGCTCCAGTCTGGGCCCACCTCACAGCTGCACAGCCACCTCACCACCACCACCACCACCACATTCATCACCATCACCACCACCACCACCACCACATTCATCACCACCACCACCACCACCACATTCATCACCATCACCACCACCACCACCATCACCATCATCACCACCACCACCATCACTATCAACATCATCACAACCATCAACATCACCTCACCACCACCACCATCATCACCACCACTGTCACCACATCACTATTATCACCACCACCACCATCACATCACCAACAACATCACCTCATCACCACCACAACCACCACAACCACCACCATCAACACTACCACCACCACTGTCACCACATCACTATTATCACCACCACCACCATCACCATCAACATCACCTCACCACCATCACCTCACCACCACCACCATCACCTCACCACTACCACCACCACCACCACTGTCACATCACTATTATCACCACCACAATCATCACCACCACCATCACCATCAACATCATCACCACCACCACAACCAACACCCCATCACCACCACTATCACCATCATCATCACTACCATCACCACCATCACCATCACTACCATCACCATCACCATCATCATCACCATGACCACCACGCGGTCACTACTACCAGGAATCACCTAGAAACTTTGCTAATTGAAGCTGAGTCTTAAGTGCTTCTGACTGCTGAGTAAAAGTCCCACATGTGTTCCTGCTGTTTCTGACAATGCTTGAAGTGTAAGGTTATTCCTCATTGGTGGTGGTGTGTGTGTGTGTGTTGTGTGTGTGTGTGTGTGTGTGTGTGTGTGTGTGTGTGTGTGTAGGAGGTGGTGGTGTGGTTTGGGGGGTGGGGGGTCTATGCAAAACTGCATTTGTGGCTAGTCTCCCCGCTGTGAGCTGCGACATGTTTTCCCGGTCGCGAATTTCCCTTCCAGCGTGCACTCATCCAAAGCGAAGGCACGTGAGAGCCATCAGCAGAGAGCAGCCGAGGGGGAGACGTTCTGACAGGAAGAGGGATTAGAGCAGGGTGACCTCTGAACCCCCCCAAGCGCCACTTCATTGCCCCGCGGTACAGCCGTTGCATGTGCACATGCACAGGAAATGTACACAAATCTAAAACACACATCCTCAGCTACACACACACACATGCACAAAGTGGTCTTGAAGAATGTAAAAATTCCAAACCTTTGTTGGCACAGGCCATCCATTTCAGGTTGTCAGCAAACGCCGACTCCCGTCCAATCAGGTAAGGGAATATTCGCACCTGTGCCGGGGACACGTAGACGTCAGCCCTTTCAAAGATGGACAGATTACGCAAAACATGCAAAGATGTGTCTTTTTGGATTTTATCCTTTTGCACCGATTCTGATTATTCAGAAAAGGACAAAAATGCATTAAAAGCTTTCCTGGATTTCACTTTAATTCATTTGCTAGCAAGTGTGCCTTTCTGCTGTTAAGTTGGACGTTTTTCTACTCTGTGGGGCTTTTGGGTGGGTATGAGGACACGTTTAACTGTACTTTTAAAGAACACTGTGACATGTTGCCAAACCCACACGGCTCATTGGCTCCAGATGCTTTGCTAAGCATGAAGCATATAGAAAACACTCAACGGCTGCCATATAGCAGCCCTCAGGGTGTTTTGGGGGGGTGTCCTGCTAAATGTTGCCGCTCATGTTGCCAACATGCTTTGAAGCTATTATTTTGGCTGCTTTTTGAGGGGCACAGCAGTAAGAGTATGGTTTATTCCTGATGCTCAGAAGTGCTTTTCTCCTCCTTAAAAATCCCCCAACTAAACTGTGTTTTCCTTTCCAGAGTGTGCTGACAACACATAGAGTTAAAAAAGAGGGATCTAAGAGGAGGACAAACCTTTCGTTCTGGCCAGTTATACTTCTCAAAAACATCATCATACATTTCTGTGGCACCGTCAGTCACGAGCATTATAGCCTGGCTGCACACGCTGCCCCGTCCGGTGCGATTAAACTGCAAAAAGACATGCAAAGTTGTCAGTGAGATACAAATAACAGCAGAATAGATGCAGCATGAGCTTAGAGACTGTACAACACTGTAATTCAGGGGTTTATGGAGTTGTAATGGGGTGAAAGTGGGGAGGAAAAAGAGTCCTGCAGAACAAACTGCTACAGCTGACCGAGGTGAAGTGCTACAATGGGAGGTTGTTAACAGAAACAGCAGAAAACACAGCTTTGGGTTCCATCTGAAAGCACCAATCACAGCTATTAAAAGGTTCAATAAAAAAGATGTAAACAGAAGTTTGGAGACTGCGATTTGGAAAAGGTCTTATCTCAATGAAAGGTTTGTTTACATCAGGTGGTCTGTTCCATTGAAATGTCCCAGTAAGCTCTGACAGTTTAACAACAAACCACCACAGTCCAGTGAACTTAATTGGATTTAGACCTAATTCATTTCAATATTTCCATGTGATTTAACGTGTCAAAATATATTCTATGGATATAAACTATTTATAAACACCTCTGGGTCATAATCAACTCACAAACTGGTTTAAAATTTGTATTAAGATGAACAAACTGGGTTGACAAACATGTCCTTTAGCATGATTTCTCTTCCTTTACCCATTAAAATAATTATTTTTAACTCATTATGTCAGGGATAATTGAGTTGATATAAAATATAATGAGATCAGACATATTCAATAATGTTGATCGATAAAGGATTGGTGATAAAATCTAATCAATCACAGTTGTTTAGGAAGGAGATGGCGCAACAAATGATGCAATGAGGGATGTGTGCCTGGGTTTTATTTAGTTTGTCTTTAGTGAGTCGTAGCTGACCGGTTAGCTGATTAGCATATTCTTTGTGGGACTTTATTTAATGAGACGAAGGCAGAGGTAGAAGCTGCGGCCCCCTCAGCTTCAGCACCACGGCCTCACTTCGCCTGAAGACTGCGAGATAAAAAGGCAGAGCTGCTTCCTGGACTTATCAGCTCTGTGTTCCAATCAGCCGTGTTATTAATCATTGGTGTTAATTAGGGCCATTAATCATGCTTCAGAATAGATGTGTCCCTCTTTGCGGGGCGGAACAGGAGCGGCACTGGAGCGTTTCCATGGGCGACACGCCTCCCAAATGCGCGGATGTATTTGAGTTGGCGACTCTTTCTAATTAGTGCGGAACAACGCCGGAGCGTTATACCCCAACGCTCGCTGTCACCGAAAACAAATGCAGGTGGCGAAATGAAACTTTTCCTAATGTTCTGGTCAAGCGCGGTCCCTCAGTGGAACGAATACAAAGCGGGCTCGCAGAGGCTGCGCACAACTTGATGGATCCTTCACACGATTCACCAAATAAACGAATCGTTCCACAGACAGTGAAACGCGACGCAGCTAGCGTGACGGTTCGGCCGTTCGGAGACTCACATCGCTGAGGATGGTGAAGGCCTCGGCCAGAGCTTCGCCCAGCAGGCCGATCCCTTTTGCAAACAGCTTGTCCAGATGTTCCCGGAAGTGCTGCCGATAAAGAGCAACGAATAAACCTGGTTTCAAAGCATCGACATGAGCAAAGTCATCCCTTCGGTGCGACGCCGACTCACATCTTTGTTGGTTCTGTCGGCCCGCACCAGCGTCCCATTCAAACACGGCTCCACGTAGTGGATCTCCTGATTATACTGAGGAAAGGTTCTGATGTTACGCCAGTGCAACCAGTTACTACACATACACGCAAAATGGGAATGGGCAAATCTCACCGCAATGATGTTGAAGAAGTCGTCGTCTCCCAGTGTGTCCAATATGGAGGAGACGGTCTGTCGGGCGATGGTCAGCCTGAGACCTTTCATGCTGCCGCTGACATCCACTAAGATCACGACGTCCTTCGGAGAGGTGGCGGCCTGGATGTACCTGAGATAGAAGGGAATGAACGGCGCACTAGCCTGGTTAAGGACTTACAGAGGAAGAAACAGAAGATACAGGAAGGAAGGTGAAATATTCATGCCGGGACTGACCACTTTCTGTTCCTGCAGTCGAACCCAATCACGCCATGTTCATCTGGATGCCACTTCACCCCTGACAGGTGGGTAAGAAAGGAAATTAAGAGGGTGACATTTAAAAAAAAATTGAACTACAGTGTTTGGAAGGTTATTGTAGCTGTCGGTGTGTGAATAATGCCAGTCAAGAAAATGTTAAAAAATTCAGTTTTACTCACATTGTCAACTAAAACAGTAAACTTCACATAACATTAGATTGATTATACAAATTGGAAGTGCTTTGTGTGTGTGTGTGTGTGTGTGCGCGGACCCCTTCTGACAAATTCTGATTAATTACAGTCTGTATATATGTATCCTCTCTGATGATCTGTAAAATTACTACATTAACCAAATTACCCCTTTAGTGATTCTAAATCATTTGTTCTGAGTGTTTTTTTTCTCTATCCTGTGCTGATGGCTCCTTTGAGACAAGTCTTCCTTTTATCTCAGTCACACACACACACACACACACACACACACACACACACACACACACACACATATTGATGTTCCTCACCGGGATACTGCCTGAAAAAGCCTTTGGCGCTCCCAAAATACTGCCAGGTCAGCGTCGGGTCCCTTTCAAAATTATCTACGAACACTTTGTTCAGCGCCTCGGACCAGTAGACTCCGTTCACGATGTCAGGATCTGAGGAGCACCGAGGGAAATCCATGCATTAAACAGTGATAATCACTCCAGTCCTGGGTGCACAGTTGACCTTTGTCTCCTATTGACCCCCCCAATGGAGATACAATGAGTGTGAATAAATTCTCCCCTGCCCTCCTCCTGCCTCCCTCTCTTTGTGCCGTGAACAGAGAATTATGGAGAGTCTATTAAAGCCGAACAAAAGCGGCAGCGGTGGTACTCTGAGGGGTGACACGCTCCATAATACGACAAGAAGCGGCTGAACAGCTTACATATGACAAACATCTTTCCGCTCCCTGGCCGCGCTCTGTGAGAGGTCTATTTCTTCTGCTATCTGCTCTCTTATCGATCCCAAACTGTGACTATGATATGACTTCAGGCCCTTTTTCTTCCCCTGGCTGCTGACTCTCCTCCAGTGTCGCAGTATTGCATGCTGGTGTGTGCGCTCACACCTTTGTTGTACATGTTGGTGGGCACCTGCACCACACTGAGGCTCACGTTGACTGACAGGTTGTTGAAGTGGTCGTTGGGCTCCAGGAGGAACTCTCCCCCCAGCTCCACGTTGTTTCCCATCTCATCCACTTCATTGATCAGCACAGCGTTGAAGTATTCATACTAGAAAAAAGAGGCAATGCAACAAACAAAAAGCATCTTTTCGTTTAGCGTTATTGTAACACATCAAGTCCTAAGCAACATGTACTCATAGTGTGGTGATCAGGTGACCGGACAGGAAGCGACATCTCCAAAATGGTGCTGTCATCTGTATATAAAACTTTAGGAAGGAACTGCTTGTTAACTACAAAACCTTATTTTTCTACACCACAGGTAACTTTAAACACAATAAACAGCACTAGAACATGTTGTATCACAGCACCTGTTAGGCAGTAAATTCTGTCCTGTTTGCTTAAGTAATAGATCACATATTTTAAAAAGGAGTAATATTTAAATGAGTCTTGTTTTCACATTTAGGTGAAATTAGGAAATCAGTCAGGGGGAACATTTATTCCTCACTCTCAATAACAGAAATAAAAAAAAATGAATACATAAATAAACTTTTCCTAATTCGGAATTTGTAGATTATTTTTAAAAAAAAAATTGGGTGTGTTTCTGCGTCATTATGAGAGGCTGGAAGAATAAAAAGGCCCCCCAAAATGAGGCATATACATTAAAGGAAGACACGTGACAAATGTTTGGTATTAACTCTGCTGCGCGTGAGGATCCAGTGAGGCAAAGATCACTTCACCTGCTTTACTTTCAGTTTTTTTTTCAGCAACAGTTACAGGGGTGGGCGTCTAGATTTTGTTTGCAGAATTCTGCTGGTCCAGTGTGCAGAAACGAGGGACTTCTGCAACTGCAGCTGGAGTCAATAAATGACAAAAACGTGTGAAAAAGGGCTGCATGACTGGCGGTGAATTGAAACCCATCTGTTTGTCTGAAAGACTACCTCATTATGTTTGAGCGGCCTCTGCATGGCCTGCGGTCGTTACTGGGTGCTCTGAGAGGGGCGGAGAAGGGGGGGGGACAGAGACGGAGAGAGGGCGGGAGGGGAGAGGGTGGGTGATGGACTCGGGGGAGGCCGCACTGGCATCACCATCAAGCAGCCCCTGACAGCTCATACCACGCCTGAGCAGCTCACTGAAGAGCTGCAGCGGCGAGGGGGGGTGGGGGGTGTGGTGAGAGAGTGGGCTGCGGACTGAGGAGGGGAAAACGTGCAGCCTCAGCAGAAACGATCGCGCCGTCGAGAGGCACGTTAAGCAGCGAGGTTATTACTGTAGAGCAGGCCACGGGAGCTGCAGCGCTCCGAGACGCCCCACTGACTCTTACTGCAGCACTGCACAGGCCCCGCTGCAGAGAGCTGCCCCCCCCCCCCCCCCCCCCCCCCACAGACACACACACACGCTGCTGGGCCTGATTGGGTAAACATTCTCCCACATGTGGAGCTGGAGGGTCTATAGAGTTGAAGGAGAAATGTTTGAAAACGGAATGACGTAAGAAAAGGCCCCCCTCATATTCTGACAGTGTTATTAGCTATTCGAGATGTTTCTTTAAATCCTAAAATAGGTTGAAAACAATAGATGTTCACTCCTGTTTTCATTCTTTGTGAATCACATCACCATCGTAATGGAAGCTGTTTACTCTTTACCTTCAGATCAAGCCTCAGAATTTATGCTGAGCAGAAGGAGCGGCTTCATCATAGATTTCATCTTTTTCAGACAATCATTAAGGGGGTGGGGGGTGGGGGTCAAGGAGTAACAGCCCCCTATCCTGATAAGGAGCAACTGAGATAAGAAGCTTATCTCACCCTGGTCAGTGAAATGGAGCATGAAACATGTGGTGTCAGAGGAGGCGAGGCCGCCCAAATGATGCTAGGCCATGACGTCACCACATCATCGCAAGTGCATCTTAAATTTTCCTTATTATTATTTCCTTATTTAGAGATTCATAAGATAAAATGAACAGGAGGCAGAGAAGTCTGAGAATATAAAAATGTTGATTTTGGGGGGGATTTTTAAAATATATATTTTATTACAGTTTTGGTAGTGGCAAATCTAGGCAAATTAATAGATAAATTAGGTTTCTTTGATGAAAACGAATTTTAAAAATGGCTATTATGCGGTCTAGGATCCTTCATTTAGTCTCCTTGTTTCGTTGTCACCCGCGGAAAGATGAGACTGAGACGTTTTCACAAGGTTTAAACGTTTCCATTAACTATTAAATGCTGTTATTTCAAGTTTGTTGCTCGAGTGGGTTTCCAATCTAGAATTGCCAGCCAAAGAATTCCATCTGTCTTTATCCAGCGGGGGGAGAGAGAAAGAGAGAGAGGCAGAGAGAAATAGAGGGAGAGAGAGGGTCCCTGAACGCCTCCTGGTCGGACTGAAAATGACGCAGGCCGCTTTTGTTTTACAGTTTTACAGTTTCTTCCTGTTCCCTCTCTTTGCAGGCTCCATCCGCTTCTCTGCAGCGCAGTCGGACACCGCAGTCTTTAATCCACCGTAGACTAAATGACATTACTTATCAAAGAAGCATTAAAGCCCTGACGGGACATCAGCGTGAAGGACGACGTCATTGAAATTAAATAGGCTACTTTAAGGGCCTACAGTGCCCTTCGCTGACCTTGCAGCCGCGCCTGCCCATCCTCGACTCAAGGTTCCTAATGACGCACTATCTTGTACTTATTTCTCTTGTCTTCTTTTCCTTTCATTTCCTTTTCTTCTCTTTTCTGTCCTCACCTGCAGCTCGGGGTTCTCCTCATGCTGACGGTGCGCTTCTTCTGCTGCCTCCACCAGCCGCTAAGGACAGAAATAGAAATGTTAATAACTCCCGCAAAGTTGCGCAAACGACCGATTTCAAGTGTAAAGAAAGTTTTTTTTCCCCCTTCCCCTTAAGTTATTTTAAACTGGCGCGTCGCAAGTTTTCAAAACCTTATAATGACCTTTAAATGGACTGAATACTTGTTTTTAGTTTAGCCGACTTTTATGTGTGCGGTATTTTAAAGACAGGAATACGCATAAACCCTCAGCCACTGTACTGTGAGCAGGCTCAGGGGTGATTAATGGAGGCGGGTTGCAGCAGGACAGCCTCGCAAAGCTGCAAAAGCCTTTGTAATAAAAGTCCCTTCTGAAAAAATCAAATGTGCCTGGTTCGGGAAATATCGTCAGAAAAACGTTGGCGACTCTCTCCCCTTCAGAGCCCAAAACACCATTAACATCTGTCACACGTGTCAAAATAACTGCCACGCAAACACAAACCACCGGACGACGGTGCAGGAATTCAGCCCGTGTTTGTCGTTTAAAAACGTAAAAAAGAGAAAGAATAAAATCACCAGAATTTTTCTTTTTTTAATTTCTCTCAAGATTCCGGCAATTATATTAACGAAGTGACGCATTTCGCCGACGCTCATTACAGACTTTTCTCAATTTAAGGATTTTCCCCTCCCAAATACTCTTCATGCAGGCGCGAAATGAAGCTTCTTTCTGCAGCTTCGACAGAAATGTGGCGGACGCGGGTCCAGGCCCGCGGAGATAAACGCTATCATTTCCCCGCAGTCGCTGCGAGGTGCGCTATTAAAGCGGCGGCTGCAGGAGGCGACAACCAACGCGAACTATAATAAATTACACCTGAGATCAGATTCGTGAACGACCTTTTACATCAGCGTGATGTGCGCCGCGTGAACGCGCACTATCAAAAGATGGAACAAAAGGAGCCTCGCTGTATTTATCAGTCTTTTCTTTATTTAAGAATAACCCGTTTTATTAGACGTTTAAAGGTGTTTGTATCCTTATTCCTGCCAACTTTTTTGCACAAATAATTACTGTGTATCGTCAAAAAAAATCATATTAAACATGTAGCTCTAAATATTTGCAGTATTTAATTAACAGCAAAGAAAAACTGCATCCCATCTCTCATTAATACAGATGGCACCAGTATTTTTTTCGAGACAAAACCCCTCATAAATTGTTATAATTAAACTACTTTCTTGGGTTATTTCCTCTCAAATACAAATTACAGACTAATGATATATGATGTGATTTTCTGTTTTGCAGAATTCATTTTCTTAAGCCCCTATAATGAACAGGCCAATTTCTTTATTAATCCCAGCAAATGTGGGTAAATTCATCTTTTTAAATTAATGAGAAGGCTAATTTCACTTACTCTGGTGGCTTCTGCCTTTTTCTGGAAGACTTCCTCCATCTTCACAGCCAGATTTTTGACCAGCTTCATTCCATCTATTTCTTCCACTTTGACTGTCTTTACAAACTCTTTATGTTTCTGAAAGATAACACACAAGACCTGGTTGCAGTAAATGTCAATGTCACACTGGCTGCAGGTAAAAGTGGAGTGGGTTCAGTTCTCGTGGGTGATTAACCAATCAACCTCCACTTAATGGGAAACAAACACACAAAAAAAAGACAATTTCTTTCTGCGTGTGTGTTTTTCATGTGCTGCATTATAAAGAGCACAATGGTTCCCCTGCCTGCACCCCACAAAGGGGAAGGATTACATGCTGGTCTCAAATGAATATTGATAAGAAGAATCATGACACCCAGAATGATTGATAATCTCTATCTAATCTGTCATTGGCGGCACATGCTGCCTCCGTCTCTCTGATAGGCAGGGAGTGGGCATTTTGGGTGGTCAGTATAGATGGGTGGGGTAGATCTGAAGGCTGAACGCATGGTAAGAGGGTAATTGAAATGGAGTCAAAGCACAGAGGAAAGATAATAACGTGTCAAGCTCGGCTGGTTCTGGGTAATGAACTACAACTCACATAATGCTGATTTTGCTGGATTCAGGAGACCTCGAGACGTACGGAACAAAGCCCGCCGCATTCACATTACATAATTGCATACCCACCTGTGCGGACCCCCCCAACCAACACCACCACCACCACCTACACACACACGTACACACCCATGTGCAGATGCTGTTATTCTCAGTGTCACTTAAAATCACTTAAAACGCTCAGTACATGTTTACCACAAATATGAGGACAAATTCTCTCTCTCTCTCTCTCTCTCTCCTCTCTCTCTCTCTCACACACACACACACACACACACACAAACACTCCAGTACATGAGGCGACAAATTACCTACTGAAAGGAAGAGTGTGTGCTCGCGATGGAGCAGAACAGTTCATTTCACGCCTGTCCTCTTTGCCTCAGCACCCCCCCCCCCCAACACACACACACACACACCACACACACACACACATACACCCCTTCAGGAAGAGGTTGAACCCTCTCCATCAGAAGCAGCGATCAACCATATTGATCAAAGGCGAACCCTATGTGCTTTTACTGTTTGCATAAGTTTGAGGTATTTCACCTTTAAACATCAAATGATGAAGCATAAAGATCAACCCCCTAATGAAATGTCCCCCCCTTTCCTCTCACAGCTCACTGCTTTATGCTGACTGGCTCAGCACAGCTCTCTCTGGACATGCCTCCATGGACAAGGACAGGCAAAGTGCTTACATACACACAATAAAAGGGAGTAATTCTGCAGGACGCACTGCAAAAATGTTTGCAATAAAATGCATATTTGGCACCAAATTATAGCTTCAAATGAGCGGTCACCTCGGGGCAGGGGGGGCTTATATTTGGAGACTGGAGCCGCTTTCTGAAAGCAACCTGGAAGCTCTCCCCGTGTCTGCGTGGCCCTCTGGGCGTCAAACTTTCCTCCCACGGACACGTGTTTCTGGGAGTCATTCTGCCCCCCTTGACCGTGACGACCTCAGAGCTGGAGTTGGTCCCCGGGCGTGGCGCCGTGATGGCCCACAGCTCCTGGAAAACAGTAGGGGGGGGGGGGGGGGGGGGGGGTCACGTGCAAAAGGTTAATAAATGTTAGCTGAGCTCAGGAGGAAGTGAAGGATGGTTGTGAGGGACACTCAGATGGAAATGTTCTTACTTTAGCATCATTTTTGGTTACAGCAGCATGATGTCATTGGGGGTTATTCAAATAAACCTTGGCTGGATTCAAGAATAATAACTTTCAAAGCTTATTCAACAAATTCTGATCATTTATTACTTTTTAACGTGCTGTCAGAGGCCTCTGAACAGGGAACACCACTGAAAGTTCAGAAAGGGGGATCTAACGCGCAGCATCACTGCCTCTTGTCTGTCATTCATCATATTACACACACATACACACACACACGTGCGCGCGTGCTCGTGAACCTCACACGCTCTAATTCAATTTGTCTCCTTGTCGCCTTCATATCCAGAGGTTGAAAATCTTGACTCTAGAGAGATAACTGGAGAGATGAGATGGGAGAGGAATCAGAGCTGTGGTTAATGGACTGTGTCGAGTGCACACACACACACACACACACGCACGCTCACACACAACCTTGCCTCTGAAAAACACACCTGAGTCCTCTCAATACCTTTGCAGAGGGAATACCAGATTTTCCAGCCTTCATTGTGATAAAATATGTGCAGCTTGACCGTGTGTGAAGCTCAGAATGCTGCTGCGCGTCACACAAGCCTCAGAAACAGGAAGTTAATACCTTCTGCAGCAGCTGTGATCCAGAGTATTTAGCTGAGATGGACTTGATTTCCCCACCAAATGCTGAAGCCCAGAGCTTCACGCTGCAACGCAAGAAAAAAAGAACCGAATCATAATTTTGTGACTCACTCAAACTCCTCGATATAGATGATGAATCAGAGCAGCAGTTACAGATGATAGTTAAATTCCCGCTCTGCTGCCCTCCTCTCCTCTTTAGCCACCAGGGTTTAAAGGTTGTCTTTCGGTCAACTGTCAAACTGACATATGTCCCACACCTCTGAACTTTATTTTACCCAGAGATGATCTGATGATTTCTGTGCTCAGCTGTAACAAGCTGTGCGTGAGTTAGTTTGTGTGAGTGTCCAGCAAAGTTAGATGCGAGTGGCAGGTAACGCGCCGCCTCTGCTGCAGTGCGGCTTTAGCTTTTCACCACCTGTGCAGCAATTTTTGTTCAGTAAATCAGCTGAAATTTCTGAAAGAGTCTCAGAAAATCTAACGTCTGGCAATCATCAGCTTTGGAAAATCCTGTGGATTATTTCGATCCTGCCCTTTAATATAATATTTTAAAGACTTGGGGGGGGGGGTTCTTTCCAACCTTCCATGCATTAAACCATTTCAAACAACTAAAGTCTGAAATGAATCTTTAAAAATACTGTAAATTTGAGCTATGCATGACAATACCTGCGCTGTGCATTCATATCTGTCATATATTTACGCAGAACCCAAAGTAGAAAGTTTTGACATTCCCAGATGTGCAGACTGAGAATTATTATTGTTATATTGTTAGTGAACATCTGCGGAGCAGCTGTTAGATTTACCATTATAGTAACTGCAACATTTATGAAATAAAATGGATAATAACATAATCCACCCTCAGGAATGAACAAATCTGAGTAAATTGACTCATATATTTAAGCTGTTGTTTATTCTTCCTCAATTCATTTAATCATTTGCTCAAAATCACATAAAATTACAAGATTCCTGCACCAAGAACCTACGTGTTGACCTGACCAGAGAGGTGTTTCGAAGAAAAAAAACAAACATAAAACAAACAGACAAGCACCACAAAAGGCAATGAAAGACTTTAAAAAAGGAAATCCATTCAAATCAAAACAGAACTAATATTGGCACATGTCAGGTCTACAGAGAGCAGATCATCGGGCACATTTTGAAGTTGCACATTTGCTCCTCACTCACACTGACAGTGGGATCCCCTGCTGGGACCCTGCCGTCTCCACCGCGTTCAAGCCCAGGATGATCCAGAGCGGGAGGCTGGTGCTGCACGCGTGCGCCAACAGGAGCCTCCAGACCCCCAACATGTTCACCAGTGCCGCCCGGAAACACCGACCAATCTGCAGCAGTAATGGACGCTCTTCCCGCCACCTTTCTCTGGACCCCCGGTGCACCCACTCCAACCGCGGCGCTGGCAGCACGTTCACTACCGCATCTGAGAGAGAGAGAAGGAGAGGAGGAGAGAGAGAGGGGAGAGAGAGAGAGGGGGAGAGAGGGTGAGAGAGAAGGAGAGGAGGAGAGAGGGTGAGAGAGAAGGAGAGGAGGAGAGAGGGTGAGAGAGAAGGAGAGGAGGAGAGAGGGGGAGAGAGAGAGGGGGAGAGAGGGTGAGAGAGAAAGAGTGGGGGAGAGGGTGAGAGAGAAAGAGAGGGCGAGAGAAATAGTGGGGGAGAGAAAGAGAGGGAGAGAGAAAGAGAGGGGAGAGAGGAAAAAAGAGAAGATAGAGAGACATAGAGAGGGGAGAGGGGCAGAAAGAAAGAGAGAGAGAGGGAAACCCCTGCAAAATTCACGGACCTTTGTTTCGTTCCCTGGGATGGTGATTCCAGTCTCGGGGGCTTCTCTTTTCCCAAATTAATTCACAATTAATCGCCTGCACAACAATACAAGCAAACATCGAACTCGGCTTCTCTTCCCCCCCCCCCCCTCAACTTGTCGTCTTTACGCTGACGTTGCAGGATTGTTCCGCGCGGTCGCTGCGACGAGCCCGCGGATGAAGCCGAAGCGACATGAGCGGAGTGTTTCCCCTCACGGCTGAAAATCTGTTGCGTTATTACGGTTTAATTTTTTAACATGACCCATCATTTTGGTCCGAGGTTGATTGATGACGTCAGACGCACGCAGGATTTCATTTTTCAGTAACTATTCGGACGCAGAAAGATTGCGCACAGGTGAAGACTTGAGTTCGTGCGCGCGTCCCCATCGTCCACTTCGCAGATCTGATTAGGAGGCGATAATGTTGTCAGGGCAGCGGGATGCCTGCCCCCCACCCCACCCCCTCCTCCGCCGGGGCAACGACTTGAAGCTTGAAGCTTTTATTAGTTTAGTAATTGCGTCGTACATCAAAGTTGTGAGAAGCTCGGTTCTGTCTGGGACGTGCCGATAAGGTGGCTGCGCGCTCGATGACGGACAGTATCACCCGGCTCCTCCGCCGCCTCCCCGGATGCTTTAATTAACTATCGATGAATAAAAAACAAGCTCCTCCTCCAGTTCTCCAGGTCTAATCCTGTAGTTTCCACGAGTAAGTGATGGTGCGCGCGCGTGTGTGTGGGTTAGAAGGTGCATTTTCTCACTTTGATAGGATCTCCTGAATAATGTCGCGACCTCCACCCACACGGAGCAGCGGGTCACATAAACGCATATCGGCGGCGCGCAGCAGCGACAGGAGGGGAATGCGCGGAGCCACGCATCCCTGAAGTTGAAAATCAATCAGGCAGCAATGTTTGCAGTTCAGGCTGGCTGATTCCCGCACAGTTTGTGTTCTCTGACCCTGGTTACTTCTATAAACCATTAAAACAGTCCAGAAGTCACTGGTCCGACAGAAAGTCCCCCTGCGTCCCAGCAGTGTCCGACGTGTTTCTCTTACATTAGATTTTTGCTTTTAATCTTTATAAATAAACATGTTCCCATAAAATGTCTAAAACCCAGTAATCTCTCTGAGTGTATAAACACGATATTTATTTCTATTTATTTCCACATACACCAACATACACACACACACACATACACACACACACTGTGTGTCTGCTCTGACCCACTCATACACTGAGTATGTCGTATATAGCGACATCTAGTGGGAAATATCTATATTGCAGGAGTAGAACCATTATTGGCCTCCTCATCTGTTGGATGTTGTTGTAGTTATATTCATTATTCATTCGTTATATTAGTTATATTCATATGGTAGCTCCATCATCTATCTATCTATGTAACAGTTACTCTTACAGTGTTTCAATTTCAGGACATCCTCATTTTGGTTTTGGAAGAGTTGGTGCTTCAGGTAGGACTATTTTGGCAATAAAAACTAATAATTAAGGATGTCAGAAGATTCAAATGTATCATCAGAGTAATAATGCTGGGATTATTTCCTATTCCTCGTTTTTTGTCAGGCCAAATAGTGACAATCTTGAGATAGCAGATGTACACAACACAGGCTCAGAATGAAGGTGACAAAGCTCATAGTGACAGCCGAGGTAGTCCACATCCTCAAGTCTGGGAATGTAGGGCTCCATCACCCACGGGTGCTTGGATAAATACCCCTTGGATAAATACCCCTCCATCACCCACGGGTGCTTGGATAAATACCCCTTTTGATATTTAGAAATATGTATTAACCTCAGGATAAAGTGTTTTCAATTTCAGGACCTGGAAGCTATCTCTCTCTCTCTCTATCTATCTATCTATCTATCTATCTATCTATCTATCTATATCTATCTATCTATCTATCTATCTATCTATCTATCTATCTATCTATCTATCTATCTATCTATCTATCTATCTATCTATCTATCTATCTATCTATATATCTATCTATCTATCTATCTATCTATCTATCTATCTATCTATCTATGGTGTTCAGCAGTAGTTAATTAATCCTTGTTGTTTCATATGATCACGTGTTTATGACCGTGTGATTTTCCTGCCATTATTCCCTTTTCCTGATCCGGTCGTCCGCTGAATAATCTCTTCTTAGGACGTCTCACCAGAGAAATTGGGCTCGTCAGCAAAGCTCCACATGGCTCCATTTTGTTTTTTTGCAGTTTTGTTGGCGCTCAGTGGGAAAACAGTGCAACACAACAATGTTCCTCCGGCTTTAACTGGACGGATTATTCAGTCAGTTCAACAGAAGCTCCTGCAGCAACGCAGCCTTCGGATTCAGGCAGTTTATAACAAAGAAGGTATAAACATTCTCACCTCCACACTTGTGCGGTTGTAAAAATTCTCAGCGCAGATGCTTGTAATCCCTGGTTTGACTTGATTGGACGTAAACCTCTTACAAGGTCAGACCCAGGGTACGTGTGGTCATGGTAAGTCTCGGGGTTTAACCTCACCTCGTGGCCTTGGTGGTGGAGGATAAGTCGATTTAGGGCACCTGCAATGGAAAACCGATCCTCTACCAGGAAGTCATGTCACAACCCCCCAGTCAAAACAGGCAGCAGGGAAACTCTGGTGCACGTTGGAGACGAAAACCGTCAGTCGTCTGAGCAGAGATGAGTTTGGCGCCACGTTCATCTGTGATGGTCACGGTGATGCCGCCACAAATGAAAGCTCAAGCCGTGGCGCCACCATGCTGAAAAGACCAGAGATGAATGAATGAGGCTTGGAAGAGTGAAGCGCTCTTTATAGCCAGCTGCTCCATATGGTGCAGATATAAACTGTAGTTTAAGAAACAACAATATATTCCTCAGGCTTTTGCAACACGGAACCTTGTAGCTGCTATTGTCGTTTAAAGAGGATGAATAAAAGTCATTAATTTGAATAATAATCACTCAACTTTAACATTCACTACTTTAACTGATACATTTTATGTAACTATTCAAAAACCCTTAAACCTTTTGTTTCTTTAAATAAGGCCACCCATTAAAAATGACCAGGCAACTAAAGATGGAATAAAAAAATGTGGAATATGGAAATTTACTAATATCAGCCATCTTACTTTCTGTCAACTAATTAAGCTCTTTGAACCTTTCTTTATTCCTGATTTGTTTAATGAAACCACAAATTAGAGTGAAGAGCATGAAAAAGAAACTCCGAGTCAGAGCTGGAGGGAGAGCGCCTGTGTGGTGCTCCTGGTGATCCCACCGAGGGCTGTTCCAATCAAGGAAAAGGTGGGGGATCAAGGCTCATCATCTACAGGAATTACTCCTTGTTAAATCCTGATTTGGAGGATTTATTCTTAATCTGAGTGTATGTAATCCATGTCACTCCTGGCAGGTAAGATGTTGAACATCGAAGCTCCGCAGCGTCGCCGGGACGTTCCTCCACAGCCATGAAGCCATCTGCTTTTTACCTGAACGCCTCTCTGTACCTGGGTCCGCAGGGGGAGCCCCCGCTGCCTCGCTCCGGCTTCATCGCCCTCTCCGTCATCATGGCCCTCCTCACCGGTCCGGCCATCGTGCTTAACGCTACAGTGATCATCGTGTCCCTCATGCACAAGCAGCTGAGGCAGCCGCTCAACTACGCTCTGGTGAACATGGCTGTGGCTGACCTGGGCACAGCCATGACCGGAGGGCTGCTGTCTGTGGTCAACAACGCCCAGGGGTACTTCTCCCTGGGAAGGACCGGCTGCGTGTTGGAGGGCTTCGCCGTGTCCTTGTGCGGTGAGTGGAGGACCTCGGGGTCGTATCTGAGCGTTATTTTCGGAGGTTTCTACAGCATCGACGACATTTTAAAGGCTTAATATTCAACGGACCTTTCCTGACCCTTCCTCAGGCATCGCATCCCTCTGCACGGTTGCGCTCATCGCAGTGGAGAGGATGTTTGTTATCTGCAAACCACTGGGCCAGATGCAGTTCCAAAAACAGCACGCACTGGGAGGGATCGCCCTCGCCTGGCTCTGGTCCTTGACCTGGAACTTGCCCCCGCTGTTCGGCTGGGGCAGATATGAACTGGAGGGCGTCGGGACGTCCTGCGCACCTGACTGGCACAGCCGAGAGCCCCAAAACGTCTCGTACGTCCTGGCTTATTTTACAGTGTGCTTTGCCGCCCCTTTTGTCATCATCCTGGTATCCTACAGCAAGCTCATGTGGACATTACACAAGGTGAGACATGGGGCTTCATGCTCGGAGGATTCTAGCCTGCACCCTGAAACTGCAAAGTCATTGATACAAAATATTGTTAAAACAATCCTTCAGATCAAAACCTAAAAAAAAGCACTCAGAGAAGGCAGACCTCCGCCAATTTCCCCACATAGAATCGTTTATATATATATATATATATATATATATGAATATCAATTCTACTGTGTATATGCTACGCTCTCTCTCTCGCTCTCTATATATAAATATATATTTATATGTGTGTGTGTGTGTGTGTGTGTGTGCAGTAGTAACACAAGATTAAATAACATGTTTGCTTAATGATCAAAGCCCCTTGGCTGTAGAACAGCAAAGGTCAAAGTTGCTACAGAATCTGGAACATTACCAAAGTGTAATCAGCTCTTCCTCAATGTTTCCTGAAAATGTAAATAAAACCGTAGCGTTTAGAGTGATTTTGCCGGCTGTCACATAACGTCTCAGGCAGACTTTAACAGATACTGGGGTGGATCCTCCTCTGTTGCAGGTGACTAAGATGGCCTGCATGGAGGGTGGTGCGGTGGCCAAAAGCGAGATGACGGTCGCTTACATGGTCATCCTCATGGTGGTGACCTTCCTGATCAGCTGGCTGCCCTATGCTGGCCTGTCCATGCTGGTGGTCTTCAGCCCTGATGTGAAGATTCACCCCCTGGTGGGCACAGTTCCGGTTTACCTGGCGAAGAGCAGCACCGTGTACAACCCGATCATCTACATCTACCTGAACAAACAGGTACACATCCGATAGACAGATTTGCTTCGACGCGACAGCGCCATCTGGTGGTTATTTTGAGGACTGCGGCGTTGGTGGTCATTATGGCACGAACATAACGGATGTTGAAGAAACTGATCAACTGATGTTTTCTTAAATCTATCACTTCAATGTTTTCTTGATGACACAGGAAGAAACATTATTGTGTAGTTGCACCTTTCAAGGATTTGCAACTAATGCATCGCAAAAGAGCTGTTATTATGAGTGTTTGCATGTCTGAAAGCCTATTTTGTCTCCTGTTGTCTTTGTACAGTTTCGTAAGTATGCCGTGCCCTTCCTGCTGTGTGGGAGAGAGCTGGAAATGGAGGATGAGCTGTCGATGACGACGGTGGAGACTTCGAACAGAGTGTCGCCGGCCTGAGCGTATTTGTGTCCATAAGACATCCTGCATGAATCTGTGACTTTTATAGCAACGCAAACACCAAACAAATGCACCAGAAGAGTAATTCAGCGTAAGTTTTATTCCTTGATGATCAATAGAAAATAAAAGTATCAGTTCAACTAAAGTCAAGGCCAAAATAAATGGAAAAAAATACAAAAAAATGCATTGATACAAAAACCTATAGAAGGTCATAGTAAAGCATTTGCTACTAAGAGAAATAATCCGTACCGAATAAAAACATTAAAGAGCAAATATCCAGACTTTCAAGTAGAGAATGTTACCATGGGTCTTTCCGTACTTTTTTTTTTTACATATTTTACATTACTTCCTAATTTTAATACAGCTTTTAGAACATTAATAAATGTAGTAGTAATCATAACATTATGAAGAAAACTATAGAAAGGTTCAAATCAATGTTTGTTTCTCTGTAAACTGGTACTTCACTCTTTTATTCACGCCCCCCCCAGAGAAACAGTGCACCTTGAAAATCCTTTCTTTTTTCAATATTCTTCATTCTCAGCGTTGCTAGGTGAGGTGTCAATGACAAATATAGATTCCACTAAACCATATACACAGTCACAAAAAGTACAAAATTGCCTCACCTTGAATACACAAATTTGTTTAGAAAACGAAAGAAAAGCACTATACAGTTACTTGTGCAAAGACAAACAGCTAATGTGCTAATATTTAAATACCATTGGTATAGAATGAATCAAATCGTTATTTTTTTTACCCCCCCAGGAATCCCTAACATGAGGTAAAAGTTATTTTCTTTAGTTTAACACAACTTTTACAAAATAATGCATATCTTCAGTTTATCAGTAGAATAATTGCTACGAAGAGCACGATGTGCCTGGTATGTGCATTGGTCCTTTCATATGACGGCTATCAACAAAAGGACTAGAACACTTTTTTTTTAAACTCACAAACATTTCAAAGAGCCCTTTCAGTGTGCACACAAAGTGGAAAACCAACATTTTCAGGACAGTATTCGGTTGAATTAGGAGTACAGTACGCACTCGCCTCCCAGTCAGTCATCAACGACAAACACCTTCCTCTGTTTTCTTCTTCTGGGTCACTTTTTGCATCACTGTTCATTTTTTCCCTCTCCAGTCACATTAAAAACACAATTTTCTGGGATAAAAAACACAAATTCTGGATCTTTATTGGTTTCAACGACTGCGCTGTGGGTCGAGTTGGGACAATGATATGTTTTCATCGTTGCGTGACAAGGTTTCGCATACGCAGGGACCTGGCAGGCTGTGAGGGGACGGGTGGGGTGGGGGGGGTTATGTATTGCTTAGCCCCTCTACAGGACACTCTCTGTCCCGGACTGAGACGTTTCACTCTTGACACCTAAAGGCTAAGACGTCCCTGCCAGCGCGCAGCTTTAATGGATCCGTCAGCAGTGAAGCAGATAATTTTGGAAAATCACAGCAGAAACTTGAATTTAACCCTGTTTTTCCCGTCTCCCCCCGCCCCCATTTCCTTCAGCAGCAAAAAGGCATTTCAGTAGTGCTGACAAACTTAAGTTTGACTCTGAAATCAACTTAAAGAGCAGCATTGTTAATGCACGATGCATTTCAAATGCTTGTGCACGCCCTGCACAAAATATGCAAACACGTCTCTGAACAACTGAAGCATTACATGCGGAGGTCTGCCTTTGGAGGGTGCCCCAGTAAAGGAGCTTTGGAGGAGTAGCACGTGCACACCTCTGCTGAGAAATCCAGCCGTTTGCATATCTTGTGCAGCAGTGTTGTCATAGAAGCAGAGTCTCATAAAAATGCTGTTTTATAGGCAAAATAAAAGGTGCATACCAGCAAAAACAAACCAAAAAAACATTTTAATCACAATATTTACCTAATAAAATAAAGCAAGTCTGCTTTTATAGCATCACAAGGGTCCATATTGCTGATTTTTTTTTAAATGATACATAATTACAAAATATAGAATATATCTTTACAAAGTTTCTTCTGTAATATAATACAATTTACAGCATATCAACTATGAAATATTAGGCTATTCTAAAATTTTGAAATAACCTGTCTGCTAGTGCATTTATCACAAATGCTTTAGTCGTTCAAAAGTACATATCTCAAGTTGAATGATGCCTTAATTAGCAGTTTGTTCCTGCATAATCTGGTAGAACTCTTGGGGGTTGAACTCGGCGGAGATCTGCTCTAACGACACAGGGGATCACGTTCCGGACGAACAACTACGGGAGGAGATATGCCTTCCAATGCTTGCATTGAAAACTTGCATGATATGCCGAAACCTCAATAAAGTGACCGTGGGAATGACATCGTGCATCTGATTGTCATCACCCTTAAAGACCTACCCGACAGAGGACCTCTCGCTTTTACCGACTGCTCCGTCTTTCACTGTCCTCAATGTCCTGATCTCTGATGGGCTGCAGGTTGACCCGGTACATCACGTCCAGGGAATGGACAGTGTCTGGTGCTGCAGCCTCCTTTGCTGGCAGGTGGAGAGCGATTTAGAAGAACGGGACTCGTGTGTTTTTGTTCTGTATGCCTTTTCCCTTCGGTTTAAAAGGCACTTCTTTTGGACAGAGCCAACAGATGCATTTTTAAATATTCATGGATTCGGCGTTCTGAGCCACTGCTATAAGGTCGTGATGCAGATCATCTCATCGGCCAGGTCCTCCTCGTAGGGAGCTCTCGGTTCTGTCTCCGGCTCCTCGTCGCTGTAGCTGGCCGCCGTCTCCTGCAGATCAAAATCCCTCGGAGTCAGAATGGGGAACACGTTGACCCCGTTGACTCCGGGAGTCATCCCGCCGTTCAGCAGGTGGCTGGCCGCGCTCTCCATCTCATCTATCGTCATTTCACACGCGTCCGCTATTTCGTGTTTTGTGGCGGCGACGAAATTTGGATCCTTGGCGTATCTCCCGAGTCCTTCTGATATCAAAACCTTTGGGAGAGAGAATCAACGAATCAGCGAATTATTGTGACGGCATCATTGTGGGCTGTACGGTCAAACTCACTGCTTCAACCAAACTGGTGGCACTGCCTCTCTTCTGGTGGAACTGGCTGTGGTACTCAGGTGGCACCTGCAGGTGGACGGGTGAATACGCCCTGAGGGGGAAATCAGGGTCGTCTGTGTACCAGGAGCTCTTGCGCACCGACACTTGGCTGCCGGCGGCGTTCTCCCTGTGGAGGTGCTCCACGCGGATGAGAGGGGTGTAGTACGGGGACTGGTCATTACTGGCCGGGGTGGCGGGCGGGGTGGCCCAGGAACGTGTGGAGCGGGTAGGCGAGAGGCGGTGGGCTCTGCTGGAGTCCAGGCCTGCTACGGCCATGACCTGGCAGGAAGGAAGCGAGTAGGGAAATGTAAAGGAAGCCATTCCACCTTTTTAAACATGTGGGAAATACCTGATGCTGCATCAGGTGCAGCGGTAAAGCTGTACGTGGGTGTGGAAGCTCGTCCTGGCTGCTCTGTCTGCGCAGACACTCAAAGTTGAAGGATGGTCTCCTGTTACCTGATTGAGTTGAGAGTTGGGTGTTTTCATTACTGCGTCATGAAAAAATAGCTGAAAATGAGCCAGCTGATAATTGGCTAAACAGCTAAACCAAATATTTGAATCTGATGTCAGTGGTTTAATGGGGCCTTGGCAAGATATCTTTCATATTTTACTTAAGCCAACATGACCAAAACTTTAATTAAGACCCTTCCAACATGCTTTACTCGCCTTGAGGCGTTGCAGGGAGCAGCCGTCTCTTTGGTGACCTCCGTGAGTCGTGGTAGAGAGGCTGCTCATCATCGTCGTAGTAAGCGTCTGGGTGATGGTAACCTTTGGGTGTCTCGTATTCTGTGTCACTGGTCTGATACCTGAGAACATCCAGAAGAGAGTACTTCATTGTTTGGTTCATAATACAAGCAGAGCCCAGATGGAAGAGCAGGAAGAGTAATACCGGTCCCCTGACAGCATGCTGTCGTCTTCATAGAACTCCTCCCCACTGTAGTACTCCCCAGATAAGCGATCGTCATCAAACTCCTCCTCCCTGCGAATGGTGGGATGGTGTCCATCCGCTCCGTGTGATCTGACGAGAGATGAGGCGAGAGGTCAATGTCCGCGCACCGCCTCTGTTCGGAGGGCTGAGTTGAATAGGGCCATGCACTGCCATGCAGATTCCAGCCTCCAGGGGGCAGCAACGCAACTGAGCATCCTTGCACAGTTAACAACGAGACAACAGAGCAAGAGCAAGACTCGGAACTACACCTTCCATCCAGAAGGGAGCTCAATCAAAACTGTTCTGTGTAGTGAAGGGTCATGTTAATGAAAACATTCATTTCTTTTCAAGCATCTTAATCCAGTGACGCCACTGTAGCACATGCATAAAGCAGACCAGCCGTCAGTAATACGCTGTTATCACTCCTCAACTTCAAAAAACAAAACAAAAAAGACCGGGGTCAGCATTCACAGATCCATGGCTGAGTCAAAATGAAATCAGTGTTAATGTTAAACTTTAAAAAAGTCCTCTCTTTCCAGGTGAGACTTTTTGCTGGAGCCAAACTTAGGTGAAGAAAATAAAAAACAAACGAAACAACATACCTAACATAGGTCTCATAGTAGCGCCTTCTGTCCAAGAAAGCAGAGGGATGGTCGAGAGAAAGTATTTCAGTTAGGAAGGAGTCAGGGAGGAAAAGCCGGAAGGGGTTCGATGTATATATCATACAGTATATGAATCATATACGGCACTCATATACTGGCATATGCATGAGGAGAGAGAGTAATGATGGGTGTATAAATAAAATAAACAAACAAAAACATACCCAATACTGGAGGGGCTGATTAAACAGAGAACTGTTGGTGAGTTTAGAAATTAACTGTTGGTGTTAAAGGATGATTACGACAATATGGAAGGGGAAGATTGACAGTTTATGAAACAAGAAGTTATGATAAGAGCCTGACTCCAACCTTACACAAGAGAGAAAGCCATAAAATAAACATCAAATGCACATCAAGTGTTTGTTTTACTTGTTTTTTATGCAACTAATAAAACCTGACCTTTTGATACAAATATCTAATAAGTGTATTTTGTCACTGGTCATACAGTCAGAATATTGAATGTTTTGTTATAATATAGTTTATAAATGAAATCATATTCAATTTTTTTTGACTAATCAGAAAAATGTAATAAATAAATGATAAAATAAATTTGTGACAGTAATGAGGTTGTACATCTACACTTTGGTACCTTTGAGCCTGGGGGGTCCGGGGCTTGTTGTAGTAGGCGTTGCGAAGACCCGGGTAACCATTTGGAGGCGCATGCTCGTAGTAACGATGGTGTCCTCCGTTGGGCAGGGAGGACACGTTGGCATTGTTGAGGTTGATGTTGGTGGATTTGGGAGACTTGCCGTAGGAGTTGTGGTGGCGGCGGTGATGGTGATGGTGGTGGTGGTGGTGGTGGTGATGCTGGTTGTGGTGGGACATCGCATTGGCCCGGGACAGGCGGCCCACCGGCTGCTCCATGTGGGCATAGTGAGGCGGTGGCTGCACCTGCAGTGGTCGCTGAGTGGCGTTGGTCTGATGGCCATTGGACCGGCGATGACCGCCGTTCATTAGATGGTTGGCGAAGAGCCCGCCATTGCGCTGCGAAAGAACGGTCAGAGTGAAACCACGAGGGCCTGAAGCGTGTCGCCACAAACACCATGTTAAGTCTGCAGGCGGATTTGCTTCTCAAAATATATGAGCAAAAAGGAAGTTTACATGCTGGTTACATGAAATGTGATGTGAGGAAAATGAACTGTTTGGATTTTGTTGAAGCCAGAATAGAAAGAAAACAACAGAAAGCCAAATAAATTAATCCATCAAATGGTGCTACTGTAGAATTAAGGACAGTGCGTGTGCTGCAACACATTACACACCTAGTAGAAACTACACAATCGTGCTTTCCTGCCGTGTAAAATTAAATCCGTTACCCTATATATTTCCTCATCTTCCTCTGGAATAAAGTCTACTAGCTCGTCATCTTGCAGGTCACATGATATCGCTCGTCGGATTTCGGGGCCGATATCATGCAGAGTGCGAAGGCCAGCCTGTAACAATGACAACAAGAGGGCGAAATGCTACAGCGGCGACCTTCATCTCACAGTGGGAAATTTGACATCGCACACTCACAGCCGCCACACACACTGCTCAAACACACACACCTGACATTTACCATACTGAAAGACTGTGAGACATGAACGGCAGACAGACAAATGTTCCCCTAAATGCAACCTGCAGCGGTCTTTAATTGGCTCAGATGTCTAAAGTTGCATCCAGATATCTTTTATATATTTCAGGGAGTCCTGTCCTTTTTATAAATGCATTTAAAAAAACAAAGTATAAAACGTTACTGTAAAAAACTATAACATGTCCATGTTTATTATGCCAAAAAGATATATGGGGATAAATAGGAGCCATATATCGTACAATAAGGTAACAGAAATGCATATGGTGAACAGATGAGTGAACCGCACAAAATACAGGAAATAAAGCTGATGACATACATTTAACATCTACATTGACGAAGACGCCAGTAAATAAATTCCACACGGGAAAGACAGAAATCACAACTTCATACTGTACACTGAGATCACACATGTCCTGCTGGATCCTAAACATCACATTAGCACACTTGATGACATAATGAGAGACGTTATAGGAGACCACAAAAATACTGGAGCGCACGTTTCCACGGAACAACAGTCAGCCTCCTCTCTCTCAGAGATAAGACGGTAAACGAGCTCACCTGCAGTGCCATAGCCGTGCTGTTCTGGGAGGGGTGAGCGCCCACCAGTCCTTCCTCTTTACGTTTCTTGAATTTCCTAAAGTAGTCCTGTATCAGGAAGGTGGCATAGAACTTCCCCACGGTTACCTCATCATCTGAGTGAACAGACCACACAAATGCTTCCTGTGTCAGTCGCTACACACAGAAAGTAGCCAGGTTGAGACAGGGAGTGACTCGTTTCTCCTTATACACGAGGCAGTCGCCGACCTCAATGAAGGGAAATGACCTATGTCCAAATCATACATCTCTGTCTTCCCCTCAATCTAAACTGTTTAAGAAATCACTGTGACAGCAAACTAGTAAACCATCTCTGTCTCATTTTCATGTACTGGACTTCTGAAGAAATGGACAGAATGAGCTCAAGACCACAAATATACACAGTGCAGTCGACAGACAGGCTGCGAAATAGGATTTGGACTGTCTAGATTTTACTGTATGTTGAGGCACACATCATTTTAAAAAAAAACATTATTGTTACTGGAGGGCACAAGAGCAGACCAATCAAATATATCTTTGATTTAAATGTCAAGCGAGTGCCATTTAATTCATATTATAAATATTTGAGCACATGCAAGCAAGCACACCTACAATGTGCATCATACATGTTTGAGTATATTAACCGCTTTATCTCCATGTATGCCTTTCTTATGATGTGTGCAAATTGTTTACATTTGACCTGTGTACAGGTATGTTTTGGGTTTTTTCCTCTTCTTCTTTTAGTTTTTGGCAAAAGTGTGTAAGAATCATTCTGAAGCAGGGGTCTGAATCACTGCGAGCAAGCACGCTGGGGACAGAGATCGGAGAGAGGCAACGCCAGTTCCATGCCACCACCCTAAAACAGAACTGCTTCAGAATATTCTGAAGTGTCTCAGAGATTTAGATACAGAGTCTTTAAAAAAATGTGTGAGAAAACTAGGCTGTGGAAGCTCAAGCAGTGAGGAAAGAAAAAGGTCAGACAGATTAAACTAGAGAGACAGATGAAGAAAGAGAGAGACAGAGACATTAGACACAGATCATGCAATCGCACAGTGGTCTACAAGGCCATGCAAGCCCTTGTCCCTGCAGACAGTCGGTGGCGTCCATCAGCATAGAGGGCAGGAGCGGGAGGTATCCATCAAACACACACTCAGATAAGAAACACAGCTCTAAAAGGACAGGCTGGAGAAGAGGAGTGAGCACATACCAGAAAAATACAGTTTTACTGCAAAAAAGGTCTATATGACATTATAGCATGTGTGTGTGCTATGTGTGTGTGTGTGTGCGCATACATGTGTCCTTGTATTTGCAATTTATTGAGTAACTTAGGGTTAGATGGGATGTTTAGGGTTGGTAGGAAGGTGTGTAATGTATGTCTATGAAATTCCCAACAAAGATAGAAATATAGCTAAGTGTGTGTGTGTGTGTGTTTCTGTGTGTGTGTGTTTTGTTGAAAGCCCTTCTCGTGTGGTTTGTGTGACACACGGTTGGAGGCATAATGTATGATCCTAAAAAAAAGACAGGCAGCTTCCACTGACCACCAGCAGGGGGCACCACTTGATCCAGCAGCTTCATGCTGGTCCTCTTCCAGATTTTCTTGATGACCGCTCGCAGCTCTTCGTTGGCCTGCTCAAGATTACCTGCACCGCGGCGAACAAATGTCACTTCAGAGCAACGTCAGGGAAGCGTCCTCATGTTCTTGAACCACAGGAGTTCGTACCTTCCGTTTTGATCTTGAGGGCGGTGCGCACCAGCGCAAACAGAGTGGCGTTAAACATGACGGTGCCGTCGCTGTTCAGAGGCATGTTCATGGCTACCAGCCTCTGAGGGAAAAAAAACAGGCACGGCACGTTGGTAAATGTGATAGAACAGGTGGAACCATTGAGCAGCACATTGGTACACAGGAAGTGAATGAAACCTTGCAGGCGACTCTGTGAGGACACAGTTTCCCAAAGCCGAGCGGAGGCTGGATACGACGAAGGAGTGTGACCACGTCCAGATGTTTAATTCTGCCCCTGTATAAAAAAATGATTGATTGGGAAAAAATTGAATTTTTAAGAAGCTAATAAAGGCTGGGGAACTTGATTGATTGGGATTCTGGAGGCAATGGAAACGTACTTGGCCTCTGGGTCATACTCTGACCAGATCCTCTTGAATTCGTCAAGGTGATGTGGACCCAGAATGGACCAGTCCCGTGTTAAATAGTCAAAGTTGTCCATGATGACAGCAACAAACAAGTTGATAATCTGGAGGGCAGTGATGACAGTCTGGATTATCACAACACCTTCAATTACGGCAAAAATGGAAAATAAAACTAAAGAAAATGACAATAGAGGCTGTTATATTTGGAATTATAAGTTGTGTGGCCTGTAAACCTGAAGCAGATATCAATCGCTGCCAACTGAGTGTGTTTCAGGCAGTTTAAGGCGGACAGAAACAGTCCAGCACAAGACACAGTACAGCTGGCCATAGCGTCAGTATTTATACTTTATTTATGACAGAAAATATGCTTTAAAGGGGGGTTTGCAGATGCACTGGCCATCTAGCAGGTAAGGCAACAATGATATCTGAAGCTCCTGTGTAACTCTAAATGAGTCCTCTTTTTCTTGTATAGTAACAAATGAATCACAGAACTGTCACAGTTTTGTCTGACTCTTATCGAATGTCTCATTTCAGCCACTAACAGTGTCAGACGGAACACTTGTGCGTACCAAGAAGGCGCAGAGCATGTAGAACGTGATGAAATAAACTATTGCGAATCCACTGCCGCATGTCATCTCCTCCCCGGGGTTGTAGTCGGACTCTGGGTCGCACAGTTTTCCTGACATACAGGCCAACATGATCTCCTGCCATGCCTCCCCGGTGGCACACCTGGGGGGCACGAATGAGCGACGCATTACACGAGTGACCTTCGCATGGCGACAGAGAAGAAGCTTAGTCAGTCAGCTCGACTCCTGCCCACCTAAAGAGGAGGAGCACGGCCTGAGGGAAGGTCTGGAAGTTGTTGTTCCTGTTGATGTGTGTGCCGTCCACCATAGCCACCTTTCCGAACATCTGGAACGACCACATTGGACCAACACATTCAGCCGCAGTACTGGAACGTGACATTCGTTCACATTTAATGACGAACCTGCATGCCGATGACGGCGTAGATGAAGAACAGCATGGCGATCAGCAGAGCGACATACGGCAGCGCCTTCAGGCAATCGAGAGCAGAGAGGTTAGATGAATGTGACTCGATTAGTCTCTAACCTGTAATCTGTGGTTCACCCCACCTGGAAGGATTTAATGAACGTCCAAAGCAGGGTACGGATGCCCTCCCCCCTGCTGAGCAGCTTGACCAGGCGCATTACTCGAAACAGACGGAAGAAAGTGATGGAAATGCGAGCGCTGTCCTCCGTGTTCTGTGGAGGAAGCAGATGGAGGTCAGAGGTTGGCGGGGAGGGGTGAGTGGACCGAGGTGGCACAGAGCATCTGGCTGTGCTTTACAGGCTGATGGGGTCCAAACAGAGACCCTTGAGACCAGACATGTATGGGCTGAGAGAGCAGTGAGGGAAAACCTGGAGTTTGGGTTGTGAAGCAGCACTGGCTCCTCCTCACATTAAACCATACACGATACGCGTCTTTCAGCCTGATCTAAGCACAGCCAGGAGTTCTTACGTTGTACAGACCTACAGGGAAGGAAGCAAGAAGGCAAGCATGCTGGAGAAAACCATACTTGACAGGACACGTCTGCTCAAGCATGGCACCCTCAGTCCAGAGTCACTGCATGCGGAGTCACAGTGGGATCGACCCCAACGGGGTCAACCTAGAGGTTCACGGGTCAGAGCTGTCTGACCCGATACCAGGGATCATCCATGGGTCACTACCTAAGCCATCAGAATGGCGGCAGAGTCCATGTGGCGGTGTCAACAGAGCAAACGTGAGAGGCCAGACCACTCCCACCCAACTGCACGCGCAGCATCACGTTTGAGTGACACCCCTTCCTTAGAGATAACACCCAGACAAACCAAACTGGTCGGAAAGGTACAAACAAACCAAACAGAGGACAGGAAATGAAGGGGACGTAAGAGCCTTATCTAGTCGTACAATATAACAAAACAATAAGTAAAATAAAGACAGAAAATACAAAAGAAACAAATGCAGATGCCCTGAGGGGTTGTGGAGCGGCTTACCCCCATCTCATCCACCTGAGGAGTCTCCGTCGGCTTTAAAATCAAACACCGGCATTAATGACTTGCACAGAGCCCGCGGGTCTCAAACCCACCAGGCCAAACATGTATGTATCACATTCAAAAAGTCATCGACAATCCATAGAATCACGGAAGAGACAAAACGGATCATTTTCGCTACAACAGAGAGAGACATTCAGGCATCACGTCCATGTAGAGTAACGACACACACGACTGTCACACAATAGCTTAACAGTCTCTATGCAGAACAGTCAGACGCACATTACAGCAGCAACACAACTTTATCACAGCCACCCCCCCTTTTGCCTTTACTGATGGGACAGCTGACCTAGAAGGGGCAGGTGCCATTGATGATAATGGGAAACGAACCACCGTGATGAAATCCTGTGGTGATAAATGCCCTCTGGAATTCTCGTGACGATATACTTTGTTCCCCTTGATATTAACATGTGGCCTTTTGTCTTTTGGGTAAAATAAAATTAAAAATAAAATAATCTGACAGTCGCTCTCACACACACACACACACACACACACACACACACACACACACACACACACACACACACACACACACTCGTATGCTGTTTTCCACTTTAGGATGTTTGCATTATTTCATTATTTGGCAAGCGTTCAGACAAAACTGAGGTGCAAAATAAAACCGAAGCATCGGCCGATACAGCATCGCCGAGATACTCCGGACAGATGTGGCTTCGCCAAATCCAGCAGCACGACACGTGACCTTATATCGGTATGAGGTGCAGAACCAGCGAAAATAATAAAAATGGTGAATTAGCTTGAGGAGGTTCTTTAGGTAATCCTGGTAATCCAGAGCGTCGATGGAGCATGCACAGCATTAGCACGTTGCTGGGGGGGAAGCGCTGCATACGTACGCTACATACTCTGGAGAGAAACTAGCATTTGTGGGTTAGTAGCAATGCAGCCAGTCATGCATCAACAGAACCGCCGTGGCAGGGGCCGCTCTCACGGTCTGGTGCAGAAGTAGGGGACACCGGGGAGGTAAAGAGGGTCAGAAAAAGTCATAGTGAGAGAGGGAGGCTGAGAGGTATGAAGAGGAGGAGAAGTAGAGCCGCTGTTGGGGTGTTCATGCACCTGACTAGAGTCTACACACCTGCGCTACACATGAGCTCCTTTTCTGAGCTTTAAGAGCTCACTACAGGAAGACAGAACACAGAGACAAACACAAGATCATTAAAGAACCTCAAACTCAGCTGCTTTAATCCACCATCAGTCAAAGTGGACAGATTTATGCTTTAACACGCCGTCTTCCACTGACTCACTGACAGATCCTGAGGTACCAGTTAACTGACTGGAGCCAGTTCAGCTGGACACAGGAACTGTGCTTGGCTGAAAGCTGAGCTGAGACCAGCTGACATCAGGTGATTCTCAGCTATCTACCCTTTCTATCCTAAAATACCAGAATGTCATTAGCCCCACCACCACCCCCGGTCCTCCTGCCTCTGAACTTAAATAACTCTCCTGTTGTCACGGCTGCTTTTGTCGGCTGTGTCTTTTCATGTAGAAGGTCAGTAAAGTGTGACCCCCTCAGCTCAAGACTGTCGGAGGCTTTAGAAAAATTATATTAGTCAATATGTCTGTTCTGAACACTGCTCTTAAAAATTCATTTAAAAAAACCAACCAACAAGGAGGACGTGTGGGGTACAACTATGGAACGTGCGGTAGTTTATCTTCTTAACTAAGCTTTGATTTTTCTTCCCATTTTCAAAGCTCCAGGGCCATTCTGTCTGGAGGTGAGGATTGTTGGTGTGGAAAAGCTCTAATGCTTCAGTGCTTCAATGCTCAAATGCAAAAAAATGCAAACAAACAATCAAAACAAAAGACAACCACAACACAACTGACCGGTGGGGAATGGAGCGGGTGACCAAGCGCCATCTGTGCATGGAAGGGATGTTATAAACGTGTGGGAGAATGTGGGAGAGATGAGGAGTCAGATGTTCACATCAGCTCATGCCTCCCGTGGCGAGCAGTCAAGATGCAAACCTGGATAATCTTCAAGTGTTTATTATCTGACCCGACACAATGACACAAACATGCAGGAAATGAGCTCTCACAAGAACCGCCCTTGAAAAGTCCTTGTGAATTTACATCAACATCCCTAGCATTCATACACACACACACACACACACACACACAGCATGTCCTAAACATGTAAAACACACATGCATAACAGGGATACTGTCGCTCCAGACGAGGTCAGTACGTGTTTATCATGCAGAGACAAACGCTGAATTTCAGAAATCAGAGAAAAGATGAGACAGGAACTCCAGAGAAAACAGCACTGCAGCTCAGCCAGGAGGGCGTGTGGCCGCTCTTTTTATACACCTCAAACAAGCATAATCGGAAATTTAATAATTTATAACTGAGACTCAAATGCAACACGAATCACAAAGGCCCTGGTCAACATGGAGTCTTGGATTATTGTGTTATTATACGATGTGATGTCAGTGGCTCGGCATATATGCTAGCACTGTTGCTCCCATCATTAACTGACCATATTTCAAATGTATTTAAGTGTTGTTGCGTGTGCTGAATAAGCTAAAAAGTTGTTTTTTTTAACTGGGGGTCACAAAGAAATCTTCTGACCTGGGTCAAACGACCGTAAAAGGTTCCCAAAGATAAAGTTGTTAAACACAACACACAGAAAACATGTTTTGGTTGTCATACTTGCCTCGACAAGTTTCTACAGGAACAAAATGGATGAGAATAAGTGTTAGAGAACCGGGTCAAAAAGAGTCCTTCTCTTAAGCAGACAAAGGCCGCGATTCACAGATACACATGAGACAGTCCTCCTCTTTTCACACATATAATCAGAGTTATTGATTAGCATTTCAGTGCAAAGAAACACGGACATCAAAACAGCAATAAAACCGAGGATTGTATTGAATCAGGGTTAGAACAATAAAACTGAAGCTTTGCAGAGTAGCTGGGCTCTATCGACGGGTTCGGATTCATGTAGGAAACAATTTTATCGAGGTTTTTGTAAATATCACCATTCAAATGGATGTTTTCTATAAGATAAATGGTGTCGCCTTCTGAAGGTCAGGGTCGATAACGGGACAAAAGACGAGGAGGCTTTTCTGTAAGGCTTCAGCTCAAGACGAGAGGGAGAAAAAGCTGTACTTACGTTGACTTCGGTGATAGCGATATCCACGACGCTACCAACCACAATCAAAGCATCAAACGTGTTCCAAGCATCAGCGAAATAGTGCTGTTAGCGTGTGGTCAGACATGAAGGTGTAAGAATATGAAGGAAAGGAGAGAAAGGCGAATGTAGAGATGGAAGATCAAGTGAGGATGGACGGGGGACATCCCACAGGATATAATGATGGCAGACGGGGAGAGAAAGGGAAAGAGAGAGATAAGATGAAGCATCGAGAATCTGCAAAAAGCTGAAACGTTGACTCTCTTAGAGGAGAGCTGCTGAGAAGGCCTGAACAGAGAGAGGTCAGAGGTCAGGGAGCAGCGGCGCTCCAAACAGCCGAGTTTACTTACATCGATCTCACTGAGAACTATGTCTACTATGCTGCCAATCACAACCAGGGCGTCGAAAACATTCCAGGCATCCCCAAAATAGCCCTGAGTGAGGGGCAGCGAGCGGTGGGCAGGAGAAGTAAAATATTTTTAAACCAGAATAGAGCATTTTTTTAAAATTCTGGTTGTGTATTGGGGGCTCACAAGTAGATTGTGATAGTATATTATAACAAAATGACATGCAGTGCAGTCAAAGGTGAGTAGAAATATGTCACCACTGCACTCTACACACTCTCTTACTAGCATCCTGTCCTTCTTCTCAACAAAGAGCTGGTGGACAACAAAGACAAAGCATTCATTGAACATCTCCTGCGTTCCAGCACTCCCATAACTGATGCTTTGATTTTCACACCATCGGCACAATCTTATGTCTATTCAACAGCCGCTTTTTAAAAGACAAACAAACAAACTGTCACGAGGAGGCGTTGGGGGTTGTGTGCTAACTCACCCTGGGTTTGAAAGCGATGAGCTTGAGAACCATTTCCACAGTAAAGACAGTGGTGAAGACCATGTTTAATATGTCCATGACGTAGTTGAAGAGCGCCGACTGGCCATAGTGCTGCAGCAGGACACAACAAAAGAGGTCAAAGGAGCCCCAAACTCACTAAATAAATCCTTTTTAATTGCTTTCAATATGACATGCCCTTTAAATTCAAACCCTTGGCCCCTGTGAGATCTTACCTGCACAGCCAGACAGAGTGTGTTGAGCATGATCAACACAAACATGATGTACTCAAACCCAGTGGAGTTCACCACGTACCAGAACTTGTACTGGTATGGGTTTTTAGGGATGTACCTCCTGAGCGGACGTGCCTTCAGAGCGTACTCCACACACTGGCGCTGCAGAGGAACGCACCTTTTAACCTTGATTCAACTTTTTTAACGGCCCATTGGCGTAAGCCACGCGGCTGGCTGACCTGGTTCTTGTCCAGTTCGCAGTTTTTATATTCCTTCTCTCCTTGCTCCTGAAACGTGACGATCACGAAACCAACAAAGATGTTCATCATGAAGAAAGCGATGATGATGATGTAGATGATGAAGAAGATGGAAATCTCCACGCGGTAGTTGTAGATGGGACCCAGGTTCTCCCTGTTGGAGTCGATGGCCTTGTAGAGCAACCTGACCAAATAAAAAAGACGGCAAACACGTGAGGTCATCCTTGATGTGACGGCCTTTAGGATGCTAAAATCAGACTCCCCGCTTGGGGATTCGGACTCACGCAGGCCATCCTTCAAAGGTGGAGACGGTGAAGAGAGCCATCATGGCCATCAGCACGTTGTCGAAGTTGAAGTCGCTGTTGTGCCACACCCGCTTGTGGATGGTCGGCTGGTTCACGTCTCCGTCCTTGTACAGGATGTAGGTGCCCCTGTGAGAGGATGAGAGTCGTGTGAAAGCTGAGACAACGGCTGGAGCTTAGTGGGCGATGAGGGAAACTGACTTGCACTCCTCTGGACTGGACTTGGCTTCATCTGTGCAACGGTAGAACTTCCCCTGAGGAGGAAAAACATGATTTTTTTTTTAAATCTATGATGAAGCTGTGTTCCGTGACTGAAAACTGTGGCGCTGACCTTAAAGAGCTGCACCCCGATGCAGGCAAACATGAACTGCAGCAGCGTGGTGACGATCATGATGTTGCCGATGGTTCTGATAGCAACAAACACGCACTGCACCACATGCTGCAAGAGACAGGGAGACGTTAATACACGCGGTGACATTTACACGTCAGGGTGTTATCTCTGAACAACCCCGTAGAGTCTCCTGGGGCCGGCTGATAAAATAGGACAGAAATTTGGGACAGAGTGTCACATTTATTATGTGAAAAACCTCTGGAAATGAAGGTAACCACTAAAATATGTACTTAGCCAAACAAGGCAGGAATGAGTGGTGTATTATTATGGTCTAATCACGCTGTCTCCAGGGGAGACGGGGATTGCAGTGTTCTGTATTTAGGTTTGTCACTTGAAAGAGGGTCAGGCTTAATGATGACTTCCGTCGTTTACCTCAGTCCCAGTCTCACCTTTAGACCTTTGGCTCGGTTGATGGCCCTGAGGGGTCGAAGCACACGAAGGACCCTCAGAATCTTCACCACAGAGATGGCCGATGACCTGGAACGCAACGGAATGGATCGTCAATCACAATGGACTTTAGTTTAGTCTTACCAATTGATGATGAATAAAGCATATAGTTTACAGGTGTCCTCGTCCACTTTTCCCAACTCTGTAAGTTCTTTTTTAAAAACAATGATTGTCACGTAAAAAACAAAGTCAACATATTCGCTCACTGGATGCCAAAGGAGACGAGAGAAACTCCAACCACCAGCAGGTCCAGGAGGTTGAAGTAATTCCGACAGAACGCTCCTTTATGGAGGAAGGCTCCGTATGTGGTCATCTGATCGGAGAACAGGGAATTTACAGGAGGAACTGACAAAAACACACACACAAAAACCACATTTTGTCCTACACGCACACAAACACGCACACACAGTTACAACTCACGCTACACATTTCAGAGTGCACACACACCTTAAACACATTAAATATACAAATGCCCACACACACACCAGTCTCCACCTTGCACGCTCTCACACTTCTACACACTCGTTTTTCACTCTGATTCGGGGTGGCGAGCTCAGTGAAACGGGAGGTCAGGATCTAACGCCACCACCCCCACGGCCCTTATCTACATGAATGTAGTAGTAAGTCATTCATTTCTCAATCCATGGGGCAATAAAACATGCATTTTGTTGCCATGACGTCTGGGATTCTTTTACCAGCTGCGAGAGCTCTACCTATAGTGATTGGAAATGGGAGCCGGCCTTACTGTCACATTCATGTGGACCGCCCCCTTAAAGCACATTCAGTTATGTTCTTTAATAGTTCAGAATAAAGGGAGGCAGCTCCCAGCTAAAACCTCCGATTAGAGCAGGCAGAGAAGAAAACCAGCCAAGATAACTCTTCTTCAAGTAAGAAGTCAAGGATTAATATTCTGAGTGCATGTAAATGTGGACAGAGAAGGGCGCTCTCATTGGAGGATTGGAGGAAAACAAAGATTGTTTTTCTCTCGCTCTCTTTTTTTTTTTTGGTCACAAATGTCCCCGGACTCAGCTCCACATTTCTACGTCCTCAGTCGGGGAAAGCAGACTGAACCATGCTCGGCGGGAACATGGCTGTTTTGCCCCCTCTTTTATGGACACTCTTAAGCAGTCAGTGGGCGAGGCATGAAGTCAGCTTTGACTGGAGTTGACGTTTACGTCTCTGAACGCCTCTCTGCGGGTGACCTCAACTTCAGCCAATGCATCAATGTCTGGGCGGCGTGTTAAAATGTGCTGCACTGCGTCGAAGGGGTTGCATCATGTCTTACGCATCTGCACCACTTAAATGACTACAGCCCGAATGGTGTGACACCCATGTGAGTGTAATGTAATGCTGATGTGATGTTTCCTTCCCCTGACACGAGTTCTCGTAACGCGACACACTTTGTGCCCGCGTGCGGAAAAGTGATATCTCCAATATTTCACTTTTGCTTGCTTTCGTTTTGTATATATATATATATATTTTAAAAGAGGTGCCTTCGAGATAGAGAAAAAGTAAATAAGAGAAAGGAAACAAGCAAGCCAGGTTGTACTGAGTGGCAGGTGACACACAAGGAGAGAATGCAGCAAGGCTATCGTTGTCGTTTTAAGAAGGTTACCTTCAATATGATCTCAAATGTAAACATACTAGTGAAGACATAATCTGCATAGCCTAGGACCTGGAAGGTAACAAGATGTTTGGAGTGTTATTGGAGTGAGGTTAGTCACAGCACAGACGGGGACACAGGACATTTACCTTCAACACGATCTCAACAGTAAAGATAGCCGTGAAAGCATAGTCAAAGTAACCAAGTATCTGCAAAAAGCAACGCAGATGTTTAACAAAGATAAGACATCAGGGAGATTTAAACATCAGAGTGAACGTAAATAAATAAAGGCAGTCATTGTTGCCGTTGCTGATTTTCCTGGAAAAAATAGGTTTGTTAGTCTAAACACACAATGTCCAAACCTGGGAGTCTAACGTGAGAAGAATCCTCTTCGTAATGATGAGACTCAACGATATTTAGTCAATCGGGCCTTCAACTGAGATAGTTTCTCCCCCCCTGGTGTTTACTGTGGGTATAAAAAGGATTTGTCCCCTTCGATGTTTTCTCCTTTTGTTTGATTTTCTTATAAATGGAATCAGGGGTTTGTGTAATTTAGCTTTGTTCTCTAACAAGAATTTTCTGGTCCATCCTTAAATTGTCCTGAGGCCTGAGCTTTGAATTCCACACTCAGGAAGAGGTTTTCTTTCAAACGAATCTCTTGTTGTTCTGTGGGCTTCAGCTCGGTGTCCTGTGACGGTCTCCTTTTAGTCCGGGTCAGATTATCCTCCAGGACTTCTTTATATTTTGCTGCTTTGATGTCACCCGCAGCCATTACGAGCCCTCCAGGACCTGCTGTCTGGTTTGATGGTCAAAAACCTCTGTTCTGGTCTCATGGGATCAGAGCCTCTTCTTGCAGGTGGCTGGTGACGAACTTGGGCGCCTGTTTTGTGGCGGCTCTGCTCCATTAAAGCTGCGGAAGCCCATCACTCAGCTGCTGTGGGTGTGTTGGTGGCCTCCCTCAGGCGCCGTCTTCTTTCACTCACTCGGTTTGTGAGTGAGACATTCTCGCGGCAGGTTTCAAACATCGGACGCATTCTCCACATCTCAAAGAATAAATAACTTCACTCACTGTTCTCAGTCCAAAACTAGAACCAGTGCTATTGATTGATCTCCAGCTAAAGCATTGTTTTGCATATAGACACTGCCCCCTATAGGTGGTAAGCGGGTTATCATGTTTGTCAATGAATCTTCATCAGTTCTTGCCCCAAATATCCGCCACCTTCTTCATCCTACAGGCTTTTGGCATGATTGGATCACTTTAAGGTGCACAAGCAATCGCCTTTTAATCTCACGCTTATAAAAATCAAACTTGCATTGACATTAAATGATTCTCTTTAAGGTGTAAAAAAATGAAGCCAATGAGAATTTTTAATTTCTATAGACTTTATCAAGTCATGTGTTGGGAAACGATAAGGAGGCAAATTCAGTTGTCTGCCTGTGCTGGTGTTTTTGGGAATCTAATCCTGAGCTCATGGCTGAGCTACAGGAGAAGCACGCGATACCACAGCAGCACAAAAAAAACCGAGAGAGAAATTATTTACACTTAAGAAGTGGAGAATGTAGTTATCTTTTAGCGCGACATTAGCAGGAAAAGAAAATGTTTAAAGGTCCAGCATCACAGAGGAACAACAGTGGCTGCAGGGGAACCACAAATAGATTTGTATTAAGAAATACTTTGCTTCTAAAATTCAGGTTACTTAAGAAATTGCGGGGGGGTGTCAATAGTTTTATTCATATCGCATCGAATAAAAATGTGGCCATAAATATGCTGAAATTCTTACACACTGTAAGTGTGTATAAAAGTGTTCATCGAATGTGGACAATCTTTTATACTGGACCTTTAAAACCTCCTCAGACAGTTAGAGCAGATCTCATGAAAATGCTTTGACGGCTAAAACCACAACCTGAGATAATATTTGCTATAAATGATTTGTTACTAGTCATGGAAAGTAAAATAAATATCACAGAGTATCCGATTCCATGACAGGTTACTTAATTATTGTTAATTTTAAGAATCTATTCTGGTTTAAGTAGCGGTTCACGAGGCCGAGCCAGTGGTCACATGTGTTCTGAACGTTAGTGGACTTACAATGTTGCGGGCTGAAAAGTTCCTGATGGGGTCCTCGGCGGCGAGGGAGACGGAGCTGAGCATGATGAAGACCAGGATGAGGTTGGTGAATATGTGATGATTGATGAGCCTGTGGCAGAACACGCGAACCCTGGGGGGCAGAGGAAGTCTGTTTTAGAGGACGAGACACAGCGAACTGGGCGTAAAGCGTGAGCGCTTCATACGGGTTGGTGGTGCTGAAGATAAAGAACGCGCTGCCTTCCGGAATGGGGGTGATCTTCTCCTTCTTCACCAGATCGGAGATGACCGGCCGAGGCCCCGATGGAACCTCTGGATCCTCCTCCTCCCCGGCGGTGTCGTCATTGTCCTCGTCATCCTCCTGAGGTTCAGGCAGAAAACATCAGAGGAAAAATAAAACTATCAAGCTGCACCCAGAGGTGCTATTTAAGGGGGGTGAGGGTACCTTCTCATCTTTCTCATCTTCCTTTTTGTCTCTGTAATGGACAAAGATGAGTAAATGACAGTGTTTACACATGAATCTGAGCACCTACATCTCTAACTAAAGATTCACTCTTTCTTGTCTTCATCCTTGTTAAGTGATTCCGCATCCGCCAGGTTGTCCACGGCGATGGCCAAGAAGACGTTCAGGAGGATGTCTGAGTGCTAAAGTAAAGGAAACCTCTCCCCTCTGTGTTTACTGAGATGAGCACCAGCTTGGCCGTTGGCATCAGAGGATACAGTTTCCACAGATGAAGAGGATGATGAAGTAAAAACACACAATCATCCCTGATGAGGATGGACCTCCATACGCCATGATTCCATCATACATAACGGCATTCCAGTCTTCTCCGGTCAGGATCTGTGTGAGACAAGCACCGGTGAGCAGAGCCAAATTTAGAGATCAAGTCTCATTTTGTTTCTTGAACACAAAGAATCTCGTGAAACGACTGAACCAAAACGGGCGACGGGTCAGACAGACATGATGGAATCTGAGCCTCATCCCTCTGTGAATACCTGAAAGACCGTGAGCAGGGCCTGGGGGAAGTTGTCAAAGGTGCTTCTCTTGGTCTGGGTCTCATCAAAGTTAAACTTCCCACCAAAGACTTGCATTCCCAGCAGGGAGAAGATGATGATGAAGAGGAAGAGCAGCAGCAGCAGAGACGCAATGGACTTCATGGAGTTGAGCAGAGACGCCACCAGGTTGCTCAGGGACTGCCAGTGACTGTGAGAACAAGAGCATTAAACACTACACACACACACACGCGCGCGCAGACACACACGCCTTACCGCGTGACCTTGAAGATCCTCAGCAGGCGGACGCAGCGGAACACAGAGATACCGAGGGGAGACATGATTTCCAGCTCCACTAAAATGGTTTCTGTGATTCCTCCGCACACCACGAAGCAGTCGAAACGGTTGAAGAGGGAGACAAAATAGGCCTCAAGCCCCAGACTGTACATCTTCATCAACATTTCACATGTGAAGAGGGCGAGCAGCACCTTGTTGGCCACATCTGACCTCATCAAAAACAAGGAAAACGAGAAGGATCATTTAATAAAACATATATTGTGTACATTTGTGGCGCAGCGTCACACTTTCCTCACCCTGCACTTCAGTCAGCCACAGAGGCTGATTGTAATGCTCGGACGATATGGTGAGAGTGTTGAGGAACACCAGGATGATGACCAGCCAATAAAAAGGCACCGATTTGACGGCCAAACGACACTTCCTGCGGCAGAACCTGTTCCAGCGGCGCCAGCGCCGACTGGAGGGGGCGGAGGGAGATCAGTGTCGGGAATGACATGCAAAAAAACCCCCAATTTCCATTAAAAACAGAACAGTTCAGGCTTGTGGGCTTGAAAAAAGATGAAAATAAGATATAAATATACTGACCTGAACTTGGACTTAGAAATTTTTTGACTGGAAACAAGAGAAATGTGTTAGTTTGCAACAGGGGGGAGGAGAGAGCGACTGCAACGGTTGCCCAAATGTTGGCAGCTCGGATGATCCGGTGTACGTTCTCACCACAGAGGTCCACAGCAGGTGGTCTTCTCGTCCTCGCCGTTCTGATTCTCAGTGTTCACCGACTCGGTTTCGCTGGCGGGGACGCTCGCTGCGGCAGAAATTAGACGCGTGGATGAGAGAACAAACAGGACAAAAGGGCATTTTTACCACTGCTGTCGCTAACTTCTGTCTTTCTATCAACCACACTGCGAAGCGGCCGCGCGGTCGCCGTCGTCGAGGGCGAGCTGAGCGCTGTGGTTGTGCATCACTGTCATCATTAGTGTCATTTACTAAGTGCTGAAAGATAGCAGACGCGGGACAGCCGAGCGGACAGCTGCTCCGATGCGTTCAAAGAGCCGAGGGAAGCAGATCGCCGGCCAGGGAGGGCAGCGCTCCGGAAGCTGCCTCTGAAACGCGAGGCTCCAAGTACTGCTGGCGCGTTTGCAGACACACGATTATTAACTGTGTGTAACATCTCGGCAGCTGAGCTTGCGCGGCTGCTCGGCTTACGTTGACGCGTTGGCTTTGATTCCTGAGTGGTCGTGCGGCTCTGAAAATAGTGCTGACTTCTGGAGTGCTGATCTGGGTTTAGCCCTGTTTCCTACATTATAACTGAGCTGGTGCTTTTAGAAATGGGACATGGGCGGGAAACGGGCTCTGCCTGCCATCGCCGCGGAGCTCTGCTCCTCATCAGGCTCATTAGGTGGATGAGAAAGGCTCTTTGAGTCTTCAGCACCAAAGGAAAACAGGGAGGCCTCAAAACAATGTGACACAACAAAAAGGCCGTGATGCTCAGACGCAGCAGGATAAAGACAATAAAGCACAGAGTGATGTGGCAGTACATTAGGCACACACACACACGCGCGCGTATGAACGCACGCCCGCACAACTCATTAAATTATACATATTGGAGAAACCGTTTTTCTTCTATTTAGGATAAAAAAACAATCAATTGACTAAACTATTTAAAAACACCCCAAAGGGCTTTTTTTTCTCATCCTCTCTTTATAGTTTTAGTTTAACATAATCATGATTGTTACTCAGCAAATTCTTTCGCTAAGGTTTATCATTTTCATACATTTTATGCCGTGTTCTCGTGAGAATGTCGATGATCTTCGTTGGATTAAACTTAACGAGGCAACACACACGCTTATATACACACACACACAGGAGGGAAACCACAGGATTTACCATGAGTGTCGGACGACTGGCTGAACCACCCAAACCTTCCTTTCTTCTTCTCTGTGAGGTCAGCCAGAGTCACCCCTTCATGTGTGATGCATGCAAGCCCATGCATTCAGACACAATGGCACAGCAGAGGGACATGGCGGTGGAGGCGGGGGAGGGCAGGGGAGGAAGGGTGAGAATGGGCTGCTATCAAAATGTGTCAGAGCAGACAAGCACCAAAGGACAACAACAGTATTCAAAATGTCAATATCTGGCGATGAGAAGAGCAACAGGAGCCGCAGGGGCTGCACAGCAGACACTGAGGAGGGCAGAAGAACAACACCGTGGCGAGCTGTTGGTCACCAGAAGCGCCCGCATGTGACGTGGCAATGTGCTAACATGCTACGCTGCAACCTGATGCTCATGTGTGGTGGAGGCTCGTGTATCATCAGCAGATAGTAAAAGCTGAGGTGAGTGCTGCAGAGAAGCCGAGCTGACCTACAGGTGACCTCCAGCATTATTGCGATTTTCTTCAAACATGCACGATGAGTCAAGAGCAAAACTGGAGATTTTGTATTTAGACTAATTTGAATCTGTCACCCTCTCTCTGTTCTGCATCGTGTCTGCTGCTTATATACTGCAAAGAGGATTTGGATTAAGGACATTTTTTTCCCCCTGCACAAGTCATATTTTTTCCCGTTCCTTAAGATAAACTCGGTGTGTCAGTGTGAAGGTAGCAGTCCCGCCATCTTCCATATTTACGCTGGTCTCTGTGTCTATAGGCTCGTACCCAAGGAAACGTCACGGACTTTAAATACTCTCGGTAATTTAGCTTGATTGAGAGGAAATCCGTCATCATTGTCCTGTCCCCTGGAGTCCGTTAACGCGCCTTGAATAACTGACCATTGACTGCTCCACCTGTATCACCAACTGCTGATTGGCAGTTTTCTTGTGTCCTGGAGTGATCTTAAAGGTCTTAAATGGAAAATTAGAAACAATCAGATTAAGGACAGCCGATGCTCATGATGAAGTCTCCACACAGGGGATACATTTCTCCTCTAGAGAGGGTTTTTTCTAATCCATTTTCCAAGCCATTTTCTTTCCCTTCTAAAAAATATTGACATATATACATTTGTTGACCTCAAACTATAGAAATCCAAACTGACATCAATCTAAGTTGCTTACGGTTGCGCTTGCTCTCCTCGTCGGCCTCATCCTCGTTGTCGGGGTCGATGTCTTCGGCCTGAGTGATCCAGTCCAAGTATCCCTTCAGATCCTCCTCCAGCTGCTGCTTCTCGCGCAGCTTCTGGAAGTCTCCGCGAGCTTTGGCCTTCTCTCGCTCCTTGGAAAACTCTCTGTGATGGCAAACGAGCACAAGAGAGCATGAAGGCACGCGAACAGGCGCTGCCCACACGAACGCACACACACAAGTGTATTCACAGCAAAGATCACCACACTGCCCACAGCCGTCCTAAACGCTCTCGAGGCGGAATTCTGCATATTTGCGACGCAGATTCGAGCATGTTTGTGTGGACCCCCGCCACTGGAGGGAGATGTACACCTTGGAACTGTAGCAGAACTATATTTAGAGCCAACATTATATTCGCTAGCCTTCAGTTGAGCATCACAATCATGCACAGAAGGAAATTTTAGGCAGAGAGAGGATTTCAAGAAATGTCCAAATACGCCGAATTACACTAAACAATGTACACTAAACAAACTGTACCCTCGTGACAAAAAGATCTTATCTCGATGATAGAGTATATTTAATTCTGAGGAAATGATGCCACTCTAAAGCAGCTGACGGGACTGACAGTGCACGGACGCTGATTTGTTTTTGTAAAAACCTAATTGTCTTAATTTTTACTGGCCAGTCAAGCATTCAGAGTTAATTCTACTGTACTGTACTACACCCCCCCCCCCCCCCCCACCCCACTCTGTAGATCTGGGAAAGCGCTTAGTAGTGCAGTAGTGCAGAGGGAGTGAAGGGCGAGGAATAAGATTAATTTCTCTCTCAGGAGGATGGCTGGTTTGTGGATGGGAGGGAAAATGCTCTGCTTGCAGTTGCCGTGCAAAAGATCGTTTGACGGCATCAGAGGTCGGAGGGGAACATATAGCCGCTATAGGGTCTGAATGCAGGAGATCTTACTCTGGGTTACTCTGAAGCAGTTATTCCCAAGCTCCGCAGCAATGTTACTGACTTTCAAGCTAAAGCTTCTTCCCAAATAGCTACTAATCCCACAAAGGACTGCATACATGCTCTGCACACTGCAAACCACAAAAGCTGCTTCTTACCCACTCAGCACACCCAAAACAAGGTTTAACACGAAAAAGGAGCCCAGTATGATGAGGCTAACAAAATAAATCCACGGCGTTTCCCATCCGACTGCGTCGTTGACCTACAGGGGTCAAAAGTGGCAGGTTAACAGACAGACACATGCAGAGTAAGGAGGTGGAGGTGCTTACCCGCTCAACACACCCAAAACCAGATTCAACACGAAAAAGGAGCCGAAGATCACAAGACTGACAAAGTACACCCATGGAAGCTCAAAGCCCATAGCATCATTCATCTGGAGGAGCACACGTCACCACAGAGAGAGCACAGCAGAGGGAGGAGAAGAAGGAGAAAGAGGAAAACATACCGTTAAAGATCGAAATGTCGGGAAAAAAGAAGAGAAAAAAAATCTGGCTTCTATTTTATAGATGAACAATTGCAGAGAGACTGTAAATGTCTAGCTAGCATGAAATTGTGTTTCATCCAATCAATCAATCAATATCAGGGTGACAAGAGCTGCCTCAGGAACCCATCAGCAGCTTAATCATCACGTCAGTCGCATCACTCTATAGTGTCTGATCCGAGTACCCATTCCACTTTTGCCCAAAGATGCTGAACCAGGAAGGAGAGAGCAGAAGATGTAGCTCACCCAATACAGCACGTCGGTCCAGCCCTCCATGGTGATGCACTGAAACACTGTCAGCATGGCAAACAGAAAGTTGTCGAAGTTGGTGATACCACCATTGGGTCCTTGCCAGCCTTCTCGACACTCGCTGCCATTGATGGGGCACTGGCGCCCATGCCCTGAGATTGCACACGGAGCTGGTTCCTCCTCTGCTATTGAATCTATGGAGAGATCATCGTTCAAATAAACAATAGTTAAATAGTTAGGAGAGAACAAACCAGTGAGTCTTTTTAGGTTAGAAAGGGAATGAAAGAGGGGTTTACCTGAACCAGGAATGTAGCAGGTTGCGTGCATTTTACCGATGAAAAGCTCCAGGCCGATAATAGCATAGATGATTATGACAAATAAGACAAGCAGGGCGATGTGAAGTAGAGGGACCATGGCTTTAATGATGGAGTTCAACACCACCTGTAAACCTGCAGCGGGGAAAGGAAACATGTTGAAGGCAAATTCAAGCCAATTTGATGAATGTACACTGGATTTTATTCATTTGGATATACGAGCACGTGTGATGGGATGTAAATCTCTGCAGTACTTAAACGTGCAGTTGCACTACTCACTGGGTACTCCTGAGACCAGCCGCAGAGGTCGCAGCACACGGAAGGCTCGAAGGGCTTTAACATCGAAACCTCCCGGTTTCCCTCCGTGTCCGTGCATTGATGGAGGGCTACTTTCTCCGTTTCCCTTCTCCTCTTTGGTCAAAAACTCCAAGACAACACTGAAGAGTCTGTCGCAAGAGAAAGAGGAGGCTCACGGCTGGCTGTGTGGCGGAGGTGAAACAAGTTGATCTTTGGGTTCCAGCGTTACGCAGCGTTAGCATGATAGCATCTCCCTCCTGTCAACTCTGCCATCAGATTATGCTGCACATGTTCTTTAATGGTAAAAGACAGCAGCTTTTGACAGGTCATCACATGGTCTATCAAAGAGACACACCTTCTATGTCTTATATTTTTCTGATTAATGCTCTCACAAACTGACATTAAAAAAAAAAAAACCTGCCAAAGTGTCCCAGAAAATCTACCTAATAAATACAACATCAAATGTAACAAGAGGAACCACCTCCTTCATTATGACGGGCCGTAAGCCTCTCTTAAAGGTTTGCTTTTACTGGGAGCAGTAAAAAGAAAATACCTCCAAAACCTCTGTCGAGCAGAAACTGCTTCTGCTGATTTGTTTGTGATCTATAGATCAGAGAGTGTGGTTAAGATGCCTGTGAGGTAAAGATATACAGACTTTTCAGTCACACTGACGTGGACAGACAGTGATTTGACTTCAGATACTGGCAGCTTTATTCATGTGTTCAGCTTTGGGATTTAACAGCATCAGTCACTCTGGAGACCATCTTTGCATTTCCCATTTCTGTACACAGACTGAGATATGACCCACCTACCCACTGGACTGTGTGTGAGCGTGTGCTTGGGGGGGGGGCAGAGTAAAGAGAGAGGCTGAGATAAGGGCGAGGCGACGCGCGTGCAGGAGGCAGGAGCGAGGCGTGCGAGGCATTAGGTCTGAACTGATGATGAGGCATTAGACGGAGAAGATGAAGTACAGGAAAGAGCAGAGCAGGAGGGAAGAGCGTGAGTAGAAAGTCGGGGAGGGAGAGGAGATGAAGTATGGGGAGATGGTGACTCACTCCAGCGGTAGTAAAGCTCTGATGCATTCTGTCTTTTCTGGGTCAGATGCTGTGGGTGTTTGAGAGTCTCTATTAGCACTTGGCTGCGTGGAGCAGAGGCTTAAGCAACTTTAGCACAGACTAACCCTCTGACGTCCACCGCCACCGTGGAAACAGGCCCAAGTGCAAACCCAAGCCCCCACGCCGAAACACTTAATTAACAAATAATCGCCGGAGCTGCGACGGGCACATTTAGGCACGAAAATCCGTAAATTAGAGAAGTGGAACCGGAACTTACCCGATAACCACGATGACGAAATCGAGCATGTTCCAACCGTTTCGCACGTAGGCGTTCTGGTGCATCACCAAACCATAGGCGACAATCTTCAGAAAGGTCTCGATTGTGAAAATAATGAGGAAGGCATACTCAACTGTTTCCTGCAGGTGCACAAAAAAAGAGGGAAAACACAAATATTAGCATATAAATATTATTCGACCGCAGTTAGAACATGTCCAGGGCTGAACTGGACCCTGGCGACCTTCCGTCTGCGTCCAGGTTTACATGAACTGCAGTAAAATGTGTTTTTTGAAGTTTTTATTTTTACTGAGCAGAAAACACTCCAAGGAGCACCGTATGTTAGCCGTCATTAAAGCTGCCTGGAATCATGGATCCCTGTGATACATCATATTCCGCCTGTCTGGAGGACAAACAGACTCACAGGAACTACAAGTGTCCTTGACGACAGCGATGACGGTAATGATGATGCCTAGCCTGTATTTGCATGAATGAATGCCCGGGCTCTTATCTGATGACTTGGATTTGGACAGACTTGCAGACTGGAGATTCCGAATTGAATCGGAGCGACTGGAAGTGAGCGTGCTACACGTTCACTCCGCCACTGGTGAAGGGTCCTGCAGATGGGAGCTAGAGAGATTCATCCTGTCCCGATGGCATTGCCATGCCACTGTCCACAAACGCAGCATAAAGGCTGGGATTCATGATGTCTGTCCACCGTGATTCAACACACACATGGCCTAATGGCTTCCTAAAACACAATCCTGGCACGCACACAGGGTTTATTATGAGGTGTTCAGCCTGAGGGAGGCCTTAATCCTTTACTCTGTGTTCTCTGAAGACACCATGAAGGGCTCGTTTTCCCAACAGTTTACTGGCGATTGTGAGAAGCACTTAACCCACAATGGGAGACATGGGCGTCTTTGTTACTGGAGTAAAAGGTTGAGTAAAGCTTAAGGCTGCTGCCTGTATCAGAGAGCAAACTCAGGAGAGAGAGGAGAGAAAACGACCCAGCAAAGTCGCCAGCAGAGCATGAGCACAAAGTGACAAAAGGAGCCCATTAAGGGTCTTTTTAAAACCCTGCGTGTGTCTTTTCAGCTCTGGAGAAGTAAAAGAACTGTTTTTCATGGATTTTGTTTTTTGAGGTTTCTTCATATTTGGTTAGCGGCTGTAATCATATCAGGGGTCAGGAAATACATGTATGATGCCGTGTGTTATCCTTTATTCATTTTTTTATATTTAAGAGTTCAGCACCAAGTGAGGCCGACATGCAGTATAAACTGCTGTTAAAATGCATGCATTGTACTGGAAACATGCCGTGCACGCTAAGTCTCTGTGCAGCACAACTAAACTGAGATGAGTCATCTGCAAAGGTATCTCTCTTTCTCCGTTCTTCTATCTCTCCCTCCGCTCTTCCAGGCCATCATGGAGTAAATGTATTGCATAAATAAAGCAAAGAATTACAGTTTCATAACGCCCTTAATGCTTTCTTACGGAAGGTTATTCAATTTCCCTGAAATATCTAAACTGCACAGAGCTGAGAGTACGTGATAAACATACCCAAAAAACAAAATAAAATTCTAAATTGAGAGTGCATTTTGAGAAAACGACAAAATACTGTACAGGATAGAAAGAAAACTGTTCTCGTCCAACAAATATCAAATTTAAGAAGATGAAATCTTTAAATCTACTGTAATTTATATATGTTTTTTGTGTCAACTGTTATTACTGTGTTAATATGGCACACGTGCATGTGTGAAAAGTCATGAATGTGCATGTGGCGATGAGCCCACAGACACATGAGTCAGGATGACTTTGTGTATGTTTTCTATCCGTGTGTGACGCCAGTGTTTACGAGCGGCGCAAACCAAAACAGACCGTGAGCGCTGACAACGGCCAACGAATGACTGTAAACCTGCTAATTCATGAGTCACTTCAGAGCTGAGATGTTCTAAGATGTTGTGCTCACATTTCTGCATGGGAGCAGCCATTTCTTCTCCGTTCCCTCTTCCTCCCCCCAACTCCTTCTTTGCCCGTCTGTATGGACCTGTCACTGTCACCCAGCCCAGCCAGGACGGCAGCATCCATGTTTAGTCATCCCGCCTCCTACAGGTTTGCACAGGTCACCAGAGGCTTCGCTACAAGCAGAGACCTGCACAGGCATCCTGCCTGTTCCCTCTGTATCTGCTGATCATGCCTACATTCATCACACGCTTGACATATGTGTTAAATGATCCATAGATAAAGAATTCCAATAATGCTAATGCAAAGTTCTTTTGTCTTTTATTTTAGCTGTAGTGGAATGCGTCGCTAAATGTGCCCATACATACGCTGGTATTCCATCGTTTTAACCAAGCCCGGGAGGCAGATTTTCAAAAGCTTGTGATTGAAAATGTAGCACATTTTAAAAAATGACTATTGTTACATTATATTATCATATATAAAACGCACATCTGAGGTAACTTTCCTTTGTGTATCTGACTCCACATAATTTGTGCTCTTTTTTTGTGCTTTGTACATTTAAACAGAGGCAATTGTGTGCGTGCATTTGTGTGTGCGTGTGTGTTAAGTGTGGGGGTGGGCAGCAGCTGAGTGAGGATGGAGATGTCGCTCTGCCAAGGAAAAGACCTCGAGCGGAGGTCATTTTAAGAATAACCACACAACCAAATAACTGCCTTCACAAGGCAAAGAAAATCCCACATTGGATCTTTGTTGCATAAGAATTGTGATGCAGATTTTCCCTCAAATTACTCCATCAGGATGGGAGAAGGCCAGCGAGGAGTCAAGAAGGATCAAGAAGGATGAGCAAAGACCAAACATATGGGTTTGTTCCGTGAATTAGTGTTGAGAGTATCCCAAAATGCCAAGAACAGTGTCTGTTTGTGACATTTGCTGCAACCTGTGGGCCATCAAGGCTCCGTATGTGTGGGGGCACTTAGTATCATTCATATCATGTCATTTCAGTTTGATATAGTTCAGAAGCTTGTGACCCATGTTTAGCCTTCAGAGAGCTTTGCATTTGCAGAGAGCTCCTAAGTTTGCCTCCCTTTGTGTGTGTGTGTGTGTGTGTGTTCTCTGCCTTTCTTACTCATTCTTCAAGCCTTACCTGTCTGATTAATTCAGTGTGGCAACAGGAAGTAATCACATAATTGTCATAATCAGATCAGACACGTTTACATGCGCCTCAGAAATGTGAAAATACAAAACCCTTCATTTACATGTTTCAGTCCATTTATCAGATTTCGTTCTTAATACATAAATATGTAGTGATACAAGGACATCCCATCGTGACTTGTTCAACATGGTGGTCTAAGCGTTAGCTGTGCTAATGGCCCTGCAGAACAGGCTACTCACGCCTGTTGTTCATCTCCATGTTTGTTGTCTTTTGTATTCTGCTCATGTTGTGAGTAGGTGCGCCCCCATTTGCTTTTTTCTTTACACAAGCACAGACGTAAGAGAACAAAATACATCAGATTAATGTGTAGACCTGCACAAAAACATCAGTGTACTGAAGAGAAATCTTGGGGTGTTAATGGGTTTTCTCATAGTCCGATTACTGATTTCATAAAGCATTGTGCATGATGCCATTTACACGATCCCTCGAATAATCCGATAACTCCACAAATTGGTTAATGATCAGGTTATCATGGCCATGTAAGCAGGCTGTTACCTGTGTCTAGGGAAAATGAAGTTCTATTACCCAGGAATGACAGGGTGGAGGGCGACTAGCGCATACCCACAAAGAAACAATGTTTAAAAATGTCATGGGGGGCAGTAAACGTGCCTCACTGACTCACAGCAAAACACTTCACGATGACAAAACACTTTTACTCCAACGATGCAAAGGAAGCAGAAAAAGAGATGAGATTGTGATCAACTCAAGAACTTGCAAATATGTTCGTACCTCACAAGATGTCAGATGGGAAATGTGCTGACGCATTAATCATTAATTCGCATCATCATTAATTCTGCTCTAAACACAACAACAGCATCTAGAAACCAATAAAAATGTGCATCCACATTAAGGTTGTCCTTTTTTTTAGGTTAAACATTGTGAAAATGTTCTAGATATTTTCCATTCATTGAAATTTAAACTATTTTCTTTTAAGCACGTTCAGTTGAGACGTCTCTGGCAGTAAAGGCAATTACAATAAATTAAAAGTTACATAAGTATGAATTAAACATGAATTAAACAGGAGCCTCGGTTTCATTTACTGTAATGTACCTTAATGTATGACTCACTGAGCGCTTCTCTCACAGCACACACACACACACACACACATGCAGAAATGCACACCCATGGTAACGAGCGGGGACAGTCCTGGTGTGATCTACAAATGAGCAGTTATGTTAAGTGACTAAACACATACCTCTACCATCATCTCTCTGGTAGTCCAGTCCAGACATTACTGCTTGTGCCAGCTTTAAATGCTCACTTCCTGACACAGACGAAGCCAAACGCTCTATCTGTTTAACGTTGGGACACAGGAGCAGCATTCACCACGTGGAAATAATGCTATCTTGGACCGTCCAGCCATGCACTCATATGCGTGCAGATGTTGGTTTGAACAAAGACTGTTTGCTTTCATGGCTCTGACAGCCTGTGACAGAAAACACGGTAAACTGGTGGATGCCTCTCGGTGGCTGGGTGTCAAACTGGCTGCGATCAGTCAAAAGCTGATCTTGGCTGTGAGTCGGCGTGGCTGCGTGTTGCTGAGTATTTACATCACAGCAACGGTGGTCCTGCTCATTTTGTGATAACGGGTTTGTGCATTTCATGCCCCCCCCTAAAGAAAAGGATGCAGTATTTATGCTTTTATGCAAAATGGTTTTCATTATGTAATTTGTTAAATATATCATTACTGTAAATTTAAGATTATTGATGCTTTATTAAAATGCAGGAATGTACCTTAGTTTTTAAAAAATTAAAATCTGTTGCCATTTCAAGATAAATGTCACACACACACACACACACACACACACACACACACACACACACACACACACACACACATGAATATAAAACATGCACAGTTCTCTGCAGCTGTGTCAGTCTTTACATGCGTGTGCCCTTTTGACTTTAGTGATACCGGGTGCAGAACACAGCATGATGGCTTACGCATAATGATATATTTGAATCATATTCACTTTGAAAAGGTCATTATTTTGCTCAACTGCCTACGGTAAAAGCTGCCCAGGGTGTTAAGTCTCACAGAGATAAGTCAGAAATGACCTTAAAGTAAAGGCAAGATGGCGAACGACTATTTATTAAGGTGAGTGAAAAATGTGTGTGTACACCGTGTGTATGTACAAAGATGTTTTATGACAGTACAGTGGGTAAAAAAAGATTATTAAAAGGAGAAATAAGCGATTAAAGAAATGGCCGAGTTGCGATATTTGTAAGCATAATAAGTCATTCTATTCACTTATGCCCCCTGGTGGTAGACACGTATAAATCTGTTGATATGTATTAAATCGTAGTGAGCAAGGTTTACTTTAAAAACAAAACAAAACAGTGGATTGGGGCATTTAAGCAAGACTGGCCATAAATGGGCAGATTTGTGCTATCATGACAGTGCAGCGGCTAACTTTCACTGGCGCTCTGGTCCGTAGACACCAGCAAATCCTTCAGCAGATCATTTCAGTATTTTGCGCCTCGATGTCATTGTATTTCAAACATGGCTGCTCTGTGTTATCAGACATCAGGCAGCACAACTCAGACTTCAGCCCTCAGTCTAACCCTGCAAAGCAGTGTGAAAAGACGGTCTTCGCTCCGGCCGCACAGGCTGGCCGCTACAGCAAAGCAAGCTCAGCACTTTCCTGGCCAGAGCTCCTCCTGCGATACAGCGTGTGATCTGTAGGCTAGCGGGAAGGAGTTGGTACACTGCCCCTAACACACTAACATCTGACGTTCAGCCTCAATAAAAGCAACAAGAAGCATCCTTCACCTTCAGGTATCTGATTTAGTGTCAATAATGCAGATTTGAATCAGTGCAAGACAAGGATCAGACAATCAAAGAAGAATCCATTATGCAGGGAGGTTTAGGCTTGAGAATGGAGAAAAAATGACTCTATTGTGAATAATACTGTATACAATCGATAGCACATTCTTCTGCTATTCTGACGGTGTTCGTGAGGCAGGAAGCTGCTTTAGTAGCACTACATCATCTGTTTCTGCTTTATTCTTAACGCTTGGATGCTCACATCTACAAATCTGGGGAGCGCTCTCAGCTTCATGCAAATAGAATTAAAATGTCAGCCAAACGGGTCCAAAACATAGAAATAATGAGACTCCAACAGATATGAAACTTCAGTGTTGCAAAGAGGTGCATCATCTTTTCATTTTATACGTCCCTCATATTCTGTGTGTGATCACATTATCTGTGTATTTAAACTATAGTGAACATGTAAAAACAAATTCTGATAATATCGGCACCTTTATTTAAAATAAAAGGCAACTATAAAATACCAGTGAACACCATCATACTTTGCCTATTTAAATAATGAATATGTGTCCCCTTGGTAGGATTACATATTGACTAGTTGGTTAAACATAATTTAAATGTTCATTTAGAGTAAATGTAAAAGTGAATACTTGTACATAATCATCTGGTTAGTTCTGTATTGGCTTCCATCATTAGTTCGGTGTAGAAAATGGCGTGATTCTACTGTAGCCTAATGTCTACTGGTCATTGCTCCTGAAGGTCAATATTTAACCTGATGGGAGGTCAATCCGTCACACCCAATATGTCAAGTGCAACACCTGCAAACACTCTTAATTCAACAATAATCTTCGAACTTCATCAGGTTTGAAGCAGAAAACACAGCCTATCAGCTCCACATGGCACATTTCAGAGGTACATTTACCTCCAGTTGGCAGTATTACTGTACTGTGTGGGCTGTAGTACTGTGCGAGACACTGTTGTGTCCTAGATGCTGTGTTTCCTCTCATGTCCCAACAGTAGATAAACAAACACCTTGAGGTCACCCTTCAGGAGGTCACACTGACGCTGTTCACTGTACCAGAGCTTGCTTGTCTCCTCAGCAGTGTGAAAAAAACAAGCTCCGGTTGAAGGCTGGTAACATTCTCACAGACGATGCTCTCAAAAGCCCTCAGACACCTGCAAACGGGCTGCACAAGCTGCTTTAGAATCACTAAACAAGCGGTAATTTCTGCCCGCTTTTGGATGCTTTGTCTGGGTTATAGAAGAGGCACTCGTCCTCAGCTGTGCCACTGTGTTCTCAGCACTACATTACCCATAATTCATCAGGCAGGCATACATGCACAAGATGCACAGAGTGGTGCAATGACGGGAACGTCTAAAAATAGAAAGCTGAGTAAAACCTCTGTATATGATAAAGCAGCAGAGAATATTTGCCAAAGTGTGTCTGCGTAGGCACGGAGGAATCTGCATGATAAAGCAGCGAGAAGACAAAAGCTGCCCACAATCTCATTATTACCGCACAAAGACAGATGTGAATCTGCACGTACGGTGTATTTAACAGTGCTAACAGGAGGAACAAATGAGAAACAAAGCAGTCGACTCACCAGGTCATGGTTTATGGAGTTGGAATCATCTTCGGGGAAAGGGACGTAGACAGCTAAGGCCATACAGTTGGCAAAAATAGCAATTAATATAAATATATCAAATGGCCTGGAGAGAAAAAGGTTAAGGAAAATGGAAAAGGGAACAAAGGAAATCTAGAAAAAATAGAATTGAATCCTTATTAATATTATGATTTCACTATCTCACATGAGCCTTGTGATCAGTTATTGGTGACTTCTGACACCGCTGAGTCACATCCTTAAGGCGACGATGCATAGCCCCAGAAATATGCTACATTAAAGTGACCATTTCACTTCGAAAACCCTCGATATCCAACATTTCTGATAAAAGGATACTTCCACTCCACCAGGCTGATGCAGGCCCTGCGTATGGGGTTGTTGAGGTTGAGGCAGAACAGAGCCCGTGGAGGCCTGTTGTTGGCGTTACTGCCCTGTTTCTTACTTTTGGCATACTGCTGCCGCTTCTTCTGTGCCAGCGCTCCTACTGGGATGGTGGTGGACGCCTGGGCAGGCAGGGTCGGAGGAGCGGGCGGCGGCGCGGGGGCGCGGGCTGGAGCAGGAGCGGGAGCTGGGGTGGAGGATGGAGGGGCCTCTGGGGCCGCGGGGGCGGGGTCTGGGGTAAGCCCGTTGGCGCTCATGGTGCGGGTGTGGCTCCGTGATGGGCATCCAGCAGCATGGATCTGCCAGGGTAGACAGGAAGGCTAAAGAAGGACAGAGCAGTCTGACCAATGGGGTGGCACGTCACCAGGCGGAGCGACTCTGGTGCTGCTGGCATAATTTGCCTCTGCGTTGGAAGAAAAGGTGACAGGAAATGACATCAGCACAAGGAACGACTCAAATCATCGAGACACATGACCTCGCAGAGGAGAATATGGATGCTTCAAACTAGCAGCATGCATGAAAACCTGAAGCCACGACGCACGTGTATGTGTACGTTTAGTGCATGTGGGGACCTCAGAGCACATCTGCTGCACACGAGGGGGCTTTTCTCTTCGAATAAGCGAATTGATTCCTCTTATAACGCAACAAGATTACACATTTAAACTGCAGCAGACATCAGGATTCAAAAATTTGCCAGCTCGGGCCAAAATACTAAGTTTCTTTCTTCAAACGTGCAAATAAAATGACAGGAGGAGAGATAAGACAAAAACAGAGAGCGTGTGCAGTATAATAATTATTCAACCAAAAACTGAGACCCTTCACATTGAATCGACTCCCAAGTTGCCATCAAGAGTCTTTGTTTGGAGCCAAAACTGACATTCAAACTGAATGCTCCTAATCTCACACACGCACGCACACACGTGTAAATTTAAAGCTGCCACTCTGTGACATCACATGGCTCCATCAGTGAGTCCTTGAACTGCTGAGCAGGCCCAGAGGAAGAAACACAAAAGGTCACATTGCAGCGATGCTCCAAGAATGAATCTCCACAGCAGCAGAGAGAAGGATCAGCTCCTGCGCTGCAACAGTGGACATCTGACAGAACCAGGCTCCGGCTGCTCAGCCTTTGTGCTTCCACACTGCTTCATTGCAGTCGCGCTCAATATGGGAACAATGCGTATTAAACACGATTTCAAAAAAAAGAAAAGAATTGTCACTGGTGCATCGACCGCGTCGACCGGGCACGAGATGACAACGAACGCTGGCATTTCCAGCACGTCGTGGCAAAATAACCACCACCACCCGTTTCCACATTTCTCCTTGGACCCCACCGAGGTGGAACACCACCCCCATCTCCCCCACCTGACAGGCTGACTCCGGGCGCTCAGGATGGAAACTGAGCAACACCGAGCGGCTCAGCTGATCCCGGCTGCTCAGCACAAACAGCTGGCAAAGATAATTCAACACATCTCCACCGACCACCCTTGGAGCTAATCTGGAGCGCACCGGGGCTGTCAGCCCTCATCTCGGCGCCCCAGTAAAATGAGCAAACTGGGCTCTTCTGTACATGACACGAAGATAAATCTCTGAAAATATGACAGCGACGACTGTAAAGTGGCCATCAAACCCCGGCGATCGTGGAGGGAGAACGCACCATTGCTGCCTGCATGCGGGGAAAAGGCAGCCATGCTAAGAGGCTAACTTCAGTTTTTGAGGGACCGAACGCGGACCGGGCGCTACCTTTTCCAAAGACCTCCGAATTCAGATCCGGTCGTCACCGCTCGCTAACACGGTTCCGAGGGTTCGAGAAAAACACTGGTCCCGTCCCAAAAAATCATCAGCTCCGGTCGCGGCGGAGACGCGCAGAGCCCAGTGAATTAATCAAGCTGTTCCATGGTGAGAGCAGAGGGCTGGAGACGGGAGAGTGCGCACCAGACAACAGAGCATCATCGTCCGCTGCCTGCTTATCGTCACGGTGCCAGTAAACAGTGGAATGAGAGCACATCAGAGACGGCGCTCTCCTCCTCCTCCTCCTCTTCTTCTTCCTCCTCCTCCTCCTCCTTATGATGCTCCAAAATCTCCCGCACTGTGATCGCGTCAGATTGGTGCCAGGGTGGAGTGTGTGTTGTCGGGGTTACCTGCTCCTGGCTGGTCAGGAGGAGCTGTCGGTGATTTGAGCCTTTGAGTAATGTAATAACTGTTGTTAACCCCCTGACCCCTGCTTTTATCATTAAATCAGTCGCTGAGGCACAGCTATGAGATCCAATCATTTCTTTAAACACTCTACACTTTATTCATTAAGCACATTTTGGAATTAAAAGCTTTCCAGCGTGCTGCGCAAAGTATTTGAATAGAACCTAAAATAATTTACTTGAAATAAATATATTCTCATTAAAAAAAAAACACTATCTTCAGATTACACAACACTAGAGGGTTAAAACCAAACCCTGAAGCCTGTTTAAGACCTTAAAGACCTCAACGGGGTTTTTTAACAGGTCTGAACTGGGTTCCAAGCCATTCAAAAACAGAATAAAATCTTAAAATGAGTCCCAAGATAACAGAAAGCTGGTGAGAGGAGGCTGATCTGATCTTCTTTGTGAGCTCTTCGTAAACACATTTGTGCCATTTAAGCCATGTTAGATAAATGGTTAAAATATTAAAAAGAGAGTTAAACTCGGAGCTCAGTCTTTACATCCCTCCATGAGTGAAACGATATGGCGTCCTTCTCCAATCTACCTGTAGTTGAACTACATTTCCCATCTGCCTTCAGTGCTCATGACCGGAGAGTAAATCTACACCGCCTGTGGTCACACATCTCTCTTGTTACAGCTGTTCCATGGGAGTTCACACATTCTGGAATATTCCAGATATGAATACAAACATATTTTATCAAGTACGAGCCTGAAAGGACTGAAGTGTCTGTAAAATCCTACCTTGGTGGTAGCGTCAAGTATAAAGTGTACTTGTTATTGGAAAGACATTCCTCTATCACATTTATGCCATTATTTTTCTTTATTATACCTTGGCCACGTGACAGCGTTGACCCCAAGAAGACCATTTAAAGGCATCCTGCCCGTTAAACTTTAACGTAGCTCATCTGATCCACCACTGATTAAAAGTCATCCTACCTGCTGAGCACGAGCACCTGAGCCAAGGTCCTTCTTTGACAAAGACGAGGAGCGGAGAAAGACTCCTCTCCTTCACAGGGTGGCTGGTTAGTGGTTGGATTAATGCTGCTGTCAGCCACAGGCGGGGAGCGACAGATCGAGGAGGCCAGGGCCAGGATCAGCATATCGGTTTACCCGTCTACTATAGATAATGGTTTCTTGAACTGTCTTGAATTATTCACCTGCGTGTGTGTGTGTGTGTGTGTGTGTGTGTGTGTGTGTGTGTGGGAGGTGGGGACAGCCTGGTCCAGCTAAACCAAGCAAAGCTAAGCTAAGCTACTAATGGGTCTTTTCCCACTTTAATCCATGTTTTAACATTCTGCTTGTTCTTAACCTATTTGATATTTTATAAACCATAGAAAATATATTTGTATCGCCGTCTTTGTCCAACTGAACCCACATGTCCCTCTGTTTCACTTGCTTTAACATATGCCTGACCTTAATTATCATTAACCTTAAAATAAAAGTCTTAACGGCCCTCATAATCGTGATGACCAGCCAAAATGTAATTATTTCCAAAAAGTGTCCTCATTTTGCCAGTGAAACATGTTTCCTGGTCCTCAGTATGTGGCGTGCAAGAACTCACACGCGTCCCCATGCGCACACTCGCACATTCTCAGGCTGGAGACCCTGATAAAGAGCAAAGCAGTTAATTTAACTGAAAATAGAGTAAAGACCGAGGGTAGAAAGGTCCCTGGGGAACAATGAAGCCATTTGGCTCAGTACAGCGAGCCTGCCTCCACCTCTGATTTCATCTGCTTCTCTACTCTCTGTGTCACCGAAATCTCCCAGCATGCAACCTCTTTGAAACTGAGTCATTTAATATTCAAATGCATGATTTCCCTGCAGTTTTTCTTTTTCCAACATCCCTCTTAAGATATAATATTTACACAACGTATCAACATATCTGTAATGTATTTGGATGTTGTCCTTAACAAATTTGACAGGGTCATTATTGATTAAATAGAAAGGTTATGCCTTAACGGAATAAAACCGCCATACAACTGTGAATATTAGCATATGCAAATATGTTTCATTGGCTTGACTTGGCATTAAAAAAAAAAACCCTGGTTAGAATGCAGTGATGCAGAAGCACTGATGCAACAATCACAGCTTTTGCATGTTTATGAGAGCTGTGTGCATGTTTGCGTGTGTGCATATATGATCATGTGTGCATACAGGCATGTGTGTGTGTGTGTGTGTGTGTGTGTGTGTGTGTGTGTGTGTGTGTGTGTGTGTTGGCGGAGCTGCTTGAAGGAGAGCAGTAGTGATGGAGGCTGAGAGCCCTGCAGCGCAGCTGTTCTCCCAGTGCATCGTCAACTTCACTGCTGAGCCCTCAACACATGCTCAGCCTGAACTGCACAATCTTTTCCTCTCCCTGAATCTTTTCCTCTCTTCTGCTATTCACTCTCTCCGCTCGCAGAGAGTTCTTCATCCGAATCTTCCCGACACTTGTCTTTACAGGATTTTGCGTCAGGTTTTTGTCGCCTGTTTCATCTTAGTGGAGATTCTCCCCACCGGTGAGGGCTCAGCTGAGCATATGTAGGACTGGATGCTCTTTTTTCCCAAAGCAGAAATCAAAAATGAAATGGTGGAGCCTGAAGGTGATAGACAGGTCTAATACAGATGGAGAAACATCATGTCATGATGACTGTGGAGCCATAAATACGCTGTGACATTAAAGCAGATTTATTGCATGTGCGTGAGATTCATCGGATGTCTTTATTGTCTACATTTTTGTTTATGTGAACTCCACGTTGTGTTGCACATATTGCCAGTGTTATATTAAGGCACTGTTGCAAAAAAAGTGTTGCTTTGCCTCTTATTTTCTACCAGAGAGATTAAAAATAGAAACGTCCATGCTCTCTGAATGTACTTTCCCTCCAGGAAGTGTGCAGTTGTGGGTGTCTGCCATTGGCTGCACACCATCACATGGGCATCTGCTTCCCAGGCTGCCATTGGCTGGCACCTGTGGGGGCTCTGTGAGGAAAAGCTTTTCTGACAGGACCCAGGAGCCCAAAGGAGCCGCTGGAAACCGGGAGAAGGACAATGTCGGTGGAACCAGGAGAGCGGTAGTGGTGGGCGGGTTCCAGAGATGGCATCGCCACGGCTGTGAGTGAGGAGCTGCTGGGACGCGACCTCCCAGCTACAGCAAAGGGCAGGGATGTGGCGAGATGATCACATGGTTATAGCGACAGGAGAGGACAATGATTCACAGCAATGACACTCAGAGAGCACGTGTCATAAGCACAAGTTCACCTATTTCACAATGAAATAAAGGCTTTATATCAATTTCTGTTGAGCTATTGTTTAAAAAAATATGTGTATATATATCATCACTCAGTTGATTAACAAATGGCTCAAAAATGATCTGCTAAGCAATCTTGTAAGGATTTAAGTGTTTGCTATCATTTCATTTGAAAAATTTGCCAATAAATGGGATGTGTATGACCTGTAAATCATCATTCAGACGACCTTCACGTCAGATTATTTGCAAACTAGCGCCATCTGGTGGCTGCATTGGGAATTGTGACCAGAACATTCTGACAATCTTTCAGTTTGATTCCACATTTATCGTGTTCATTCATTCATTTTTTTGTTTATTGTGGGTGTCTGCCATTTATGATTCAATCTTCAAAGAAGAATCGTATCTAATTTATGAAGAGCCCATGAAAAATAAGATGTGGCATAACTGAAATTTTGTTACATCGAATGTAATGTATTTTATTAATTTTTGCATGTTTCATTGTGATGGAAAAAGGTCAATTGTACTAATCAGATTGTCCTGTAGAGGGCAGACAAACTCCAGCCAAACACGATAAACCAGTAACTCCGATGCGATTGCAGTCAGGATCGGAAATATCCGCTCCGTCCTTCGCCAAAATGCGTCTTCATTCAGCACGGTGCGGCTCCCGCAGGCACTAGTGAATGAATTCATGTTGGGTCTCGCCATAAATTCACTTTGTAGTGTAAATAACGAGCCTCAAAAGAAGATATTGTTAAAATATTTCATCCTGGAGTAGAATTATGCACATTTTAGTAATGTAATTCGACTATTTCAACTGAAATATCTAATTGACAGATTATATATTGTGAATTAGTTTTAAAGCAAAAACTACGGGTTCCTTCTGCGCGGATGAAACTGATCCGTCGAAAACTAGGTATTTTCATTATTTTGAAAGTCTCCCGGATGTTTTATTTTCTCTTCATCCGTAACTTCCTGTCCCACTCACACTAGGCTGCTTCGGCAGAGTCGATCATGTGGAAAAGATTCGATTTTCATGACACACAATTACAGGGTTAATATATAGTTGTAAAAAAAGTATTAGGACAATATTTCGATGATGGAAAAACCATTGTTTTACAATATTGTTATAATTAGTATTTTATTTTATAATGTGCCCATATATCTATCTTACTTTTAATTTATTTTCTTCTAGATCTAATTTTTACTTTTACACCAGCGTGTGGTCTCCTGTGAAACTACTTTTAGAGAAAAATGTTAAATCAACATTTTTTTTTTATAAATTGTATTTTTCCTAATTCATCACGTTTCCTTTATTTATTCATGTATACACACCCATAATTTCCATTTAATGACACAAACAAACACATGTTTGTATGTAATTCTTGTGAGGACTCTCCCTCCCTAACCCTCCTTCTAACACTATCCCTAAAGACAATTTTTATCTTAACCTTAAAACCAAGTCTGAGTCCTCGCTTCCCAAAGGTCCTCCTTTTATTAGTGAAATGCATATTCTTGTCTTAACTGTTGATGTAGCACAGATACAGGCACACACACACACACACACACACACACACACACACACACACACACACACACACACACACAGACACAGACACACACACACACAACACACACACACACCCACACACACACACACACACACACACAGACATACACACACACACACACACACACACTGAGGCTCATCAGTAACTATAATCTTCAACCACCACACGGCTCACAGACTAACCAATGAAATGTCCCGAACTAGATTTTTGCAGTAACACCCAATTCACGTCATTAGATTCCCCCTCCTCTCCTCTTTGTGTGTGTGTGTATGTGTGTATGTGTGTGTGCGTGCGTGCGTGCCCTTTGCATCTATGCGGCCACGCGCCTGACAGGATAAATCCAGCCAGTCGTCCATGTTCACTCTCTTTCTCTCTGCTGCCATCCCTCACACACATACACACAGACACACACACACGAACACAGGTGTGCTTCTTCATCACACACGGTTGAAATCTTGATTTTGGCACTTTTCTGCTACTGAGGAACTTGACATTTCGCCTTCATGGAGGATTATCACAAACCGGACCAACAAACATTGCAGGCACTGAGGAACATCGCCAACCGCCTCCGGATCAACTCCATCAAGGCGACAACTGCAGCAGGCAGCGGGTGAGTGGCGCACTCACACGGTCTCATATGAATCAAAACTGGACAAAATGGACATTTCATATATGTTAACTGTCTGCAAATGATCATCGACATGCTTGACTGTCAAGCTGAAGGGTGCACGTATGAACATGTTTAATACATGTGGACTCGTTGATGAATGCAAGTGAAAGGCCAAAGGACAAAATGTCCTGTCTTTGTTCTTCTCCTCTCATCCACAAACACAGAAACAACGCTCTCCATTGAACATCTGCTAATTAGGTCGACAAATAAAATATCACTACAGCAAATACCACAGTCCATTTACTGTATTTTGGCTTGGCTATTTTATTTAAAACATTGAACATGCTGCATTTTTTCCCCTTCAATCTCCTTTATGGGTTTTTTTTGTGCTGCACGCAAGCGTCGCATCAAGTGACCTTAAAAGTCAGCATATATTTTTCAGTATGCAATATTTCAAAATAAAACATTTTGCAGGATAAAAAGTTGAACGCGTTATTTTTCATCATTTGGAAATACAATTTTAGATGTGAGGATATGTGGATTTCTCTCACAGATTGTTATGCATTCAACATTTTCTAAATGGTAAAAAATAACCATTTTGTGGAGGGATTGCTGGTTGGATTTAGACAGCTGTGAAAGTCTTTAAATGCTCTAAACGTGATCAAGCCGAAGCTGCTTGACTTGACTCTGTTTTGGATTTTTCTGAACACGCACCACTTTGTTTCGATTCCCAGACACCCAACATCATGCTGCAGTGTGGCAGAGATCATGTCGGTGCTGTTTTTCCACACCATGAAGTATCGTTACGACGATCCACGGAACTTCAACAATGACCGCTTCATCATGTCAAAGGTTAGAACACCTCTGTCCTCTGTCCTCTGTCCTCTGTCCTCTGTCCTCTGTCCTTTGGCTCTGGCATTTGGATGTTTTCCTGGGAGAATTAAAGATAACCATGTTTGTTCTCTCCTTTAGGGTCATGCAGCTCCAGCTCTCTATTCCATGTGGGTGGAAGCGGGCTTTCTGAAGGAGACGGAGCTGCTCAGTCTGTGTCATGTTGACTCCACCATGGAGAGCCACTCAACCTACGTAGGTCCCAAACCGTGGAAAGAACGAGCATAGCGCAATTGTCGTTCTGGTTCATTTGTGCCTGTGTTGTTTTCATTGTAGAAGCATCAGCTCATGGACTTGGCCACTGGCTCTATAGGGCAGGGTCTCGGCGTGGCCTGTGGAATGGCTTACACTGGAAAATACTTTGACAGATCGAGGTAATCCTCCACCAATATCGTAACTCCACTGTTTTTTTTAAATTGCTTTGACCAGTTACTACCCATTTTTGCATCTTTAAATTTTCTGTGATGTGTGTGTGTGTGTTTTTTAATGTATTTCTGGATTTGTTTGGCACAAACCTGAGCTAGGTAGCAAGAGACAAACAGCGCTTCATTCGAATGGGATCTGTGGATGTGCGCTGCGGCTACATGCTGTTCCCCTACAATTCTTCTGCTCTAATAATCACAGGGCTAGAAGTCATATCTCAGTTTTTTTATCTCCCTACATCAGATTCAGCCATCAGATATCTATCTGCAGCTCTGTTTCGCTCTATTGCAACTCAAGTTAAGCCTCCTCATTAGTGTTGACACAAACATCTGATCCGTGCCTCACAATATATGAAAACAGATTGTTCTTAAGGATTTTATTTTTATAGGAAGATATGGAATTCAGGGCCGACACCCTTGAACAGCCTCTGGGATCTTCCATTGTGCCACAGCTGGCTCCCGGCCCAGCTGTCAGATTGTGTAAAGAGAGTCTGAATGGAAAATTGTCAGAGAACTGTTAGGTGTGATTTGCCTTCCCAGCATCCCACCCTCATTTCGCTCTGTTGTCCTCCTCAGTTACCGGGTCTACTGCCTGATGGGGGATGGTGAAATGTCTGAGGGTGCGGTCTGGGAGGCCATGTCGTTTGCCTCCTATTACCAGCTTGACAACCTGGTGGCCATCATGGACATCAACCGCCTGGGGCAGTGTGACTCTGCCCCCCTGCAGCATCATGTGGAGAAATATCAGAAACGCTGTGAAGCTTTTGGGTAAATACAATATATGTGGCATTAAACCAAAGAAAAGTTTGTCTGCCCAACAAACGTATCAGCCAAACTCATGTCCTTGTGTGTGTAGCTGGCATGCCATTGTCGTGGATGGACACAGCGTAGAGGAGCTGTGCAAAGCTCTGAGTCAGCCGCGCCATCAACCCACGGCCATCATTGCTAAAACCATCAAGGGGAAAGGCATTCCGGGTAATCGTGTGCACCTCATCTGCAAATGCATCTCACTCACATTAGCAGAAGTGTTCAGACCCGAGTGACAACCTGGGCCCATGTGGTTTCAGCTGCAGAGGATAAGATCGGGTGGCATGCCAAACCTCTCCCCAAAGACATGGCCGACATGGTGATTAAGGACCTGCAGAGCCGTGTCACAAACAGCAGCAAGCATCTGTACCCTTCCACTCCCATCGAGGACTCACCGCCGGTGAGCCTGAGGAACATCAGGATGCCGAGTGCACCCAGCTACAAGGCTGGAGAAAAGGTCTGCCTCCTGTGAACAAACAAGCACACAACCCATGTCGTTCAGGCTTCCTAAAATCATTAAACAAATGATCTCTTCTCAGATATCAACAAGGAAAGCATATGGGATGGCACTGGCCAAGCTGGGCCGCTACAATGAACGCGTTGTGGCGCTTGATGGGGATACCAACAATCTGACCTTCTCTGAGATCTTCAAGAATGAGCATCCAAACCGCTATGTGGAGTGCTACATCGCTCAGCAAAACATGGTATGTTCCCTCGCAAGTTACAAGCTTGTGTAGATTCTCTTCTCGTTCTTTAATCTTCTGATTTGTGATTAATCTATTCATCTTCTTTATCTGTAATTATAAACCAGAAAGAATAGTGTCTGCGTGCATGCTATTTAATCGTATCTAATTTAACCGATGTAGAATAAGGATTTTACCCAGGTCATCATAGTTACCTGATCTTAGGTCAGTAAAATGAAGCGACACATGAATTCTTTGCAATGCTGCAGCTCCAGCAGCAGCCAACCTTAATGTAGGTCAGGCGTGTGGGTGATGGTAAGCAGTCACGACAGGCGTATTCAGAAGTAAAATATTAATCAGAGGGTGGGGCCATCTGGCTGAATGCACATGAAAGGTTTATGGTTGAATGCAAATAGTTCTTAAAGGCTGCACAGACAATGCTGATTCCAGGCATGAATTCTTTCCCCCTCAGCTCGAACACTGACAGCACACAAACTGATATGAGACTCTTTAAATTCTCGCTTCAGGTCAGTGTTGCCATGGGATGCGCTGCCCGTGAGAGGAACCTTGTTTTTGCCAGCACTCTCGCATCCTTTTTCACCCGTGCCTACGACCAGCTTCGCATCGCGGCCATCTCGGACAGCAGCATCAATTTGTGTGGCTCCCACTGCGGCCTGTCCACTGGTTAGTGAGATGCCACCGGTGAACCGTGCACAGCGCTCTGCCGCCCTCTCTTTTCCTCGACCCTCCACACGTCTTCACCGAATTCACCTTTTTGTCCCTCTCACCAATTTTTCACACTATCCCCAGGAGATAAACGTGTCATCTGCCCGTATTTGTGATCCTCTTGTTCCCTCTAATCCTGTGCTTTCCCTCACTTAACCCCTTTGGCCCAGTCACCCTCTTCTCTCCCTTCTTGTCTCCTCTGGAAGCAGAGAACCAGTACAGGTAGAACACTGCATGTGCACACAGATCTGCATGTGTCAGCACACCCGGTGTTTCACAGGTTGCTCCATTTCTGAATGTTGGATATGAAAAGCTGTACTTGTCCTGCAGGAGAAGAAGGTCCATCTCTGATGGGCCTGGAGGACATGGCCATGTTCAGGGCCATTCCCACGGCAACCATATTGTACCCCAGCGACGGCGTGTCCACAGAGAAGGCTGTAGAGTTGGCTGCGTGCACTAAGGTTTGTGAGACAGACGTGCATCATAACCCCTATTTGGGTTCCACTGGCTGTATTCTTCATCTCTGCACAGGGCGTTTGCTACATCCGCACCAGCTGCCAGGACAGCGCCATCATCTACAACAGCAACGAGGACTTCCACGTGGGCCAGGCTAAGGTGAGGAGCACAGCAGGGGGGACAGGCTTGGTTATAAAATAAGTACATTACCAAGTAAATAAAAACACAAATCTGCCGTTCCCAGGTGGTGTACCAGAGCAAAGACGACCAGGTGACCGTTGTGGCAGCTGGACTGACTTTGCATGAGGCTCTGGCAGCTGCTGAGCATTTAAAGAAAGGTAAATGCCTTCAGCAATATACGTTTGGCTATGTTGGCAAAATAAATACGAAAATTCACTGAGGTCTCCAAAAGTCTGCTTTTTTCCACATTTCATCATCAAAATCATCTACTGTATTTATTTAATTGGTAATAATTAATATTTAGATACAGGGAATCTCAATAGGTTTCAATTCTGATTGCAGAAATCATCATTAATATTCAGATATGATTTGTTTAAATTTGCATATTATTGAAGATAATCACCAAATACCAGTAAATTAGTAGATGTTTTTAACTTTCATACTGGTGTTACTTCCACATTTGCACTGTGCTGACACCTTCATCATAAAGGGAGCAAAGTGTTCCCTTAATTGTTCTCAATTGTTCTTAATTGGTCTTTTGTCAAACTTTGCTGACCTGACTTCCTCTCCAGAGCGGATCTCAGTCAGGGTCATCGATCCTTTCACAATCAAGCCACTGGACATCAAAACCATCATGGACCACACTCGTGCCACGAGGGGCCGTATCCTCACCGTGGAAGACCACTACTATGAAGGTGGGTATCAGTTTTGTCCGTGTTAAATGGCCTGCCAACATCCTGAGCGCAGCACAGCCAGGGCTCTGTCCCTGGCGTCTGACCTCGGGCGTGCTGAGGTGGCATGTTTCAATTGGTTCAACAGCAGAGGCGCCGTGCAGTGGCTCTTGCCTACTGGCTGATGAGACACTGAATGTCGCGCGCCCTCTTTGGAGACAAGGTACGGCATCGTGGTGCATTTTTCAAGTGCAAGAGTCAGTGAGGAAGAGTGCTGTCAGCTCTCCTTAGCCAAGCCATGCCCGCAGGCTTCGCTTTGACCCAGATACCACAGACAGGCTTGTGCCTGATAAGAGAAACACATGGGTGAGAGCACGAACTCCACTAACAAAGGACATTTGGGTACGAACAGGCCACAGGAGATTTAATGTGTATTTTAGGTGGCCTCGTTTGAATTTAACTATTAAAAAATAAATCAATAAAAAAAAAAAAATGCCAAACAAGAAAATGAAGGACCCTGAGATCAATCAATCAATCAATCAATCAATCAATCAATCAATCAATCAATCAACCAATCAATCAATCAATCAATCAATCAATCAATCAATCTGTCTGTCTGTCACGCACGCACGCACGCACGCACACACACATGAATACATATCGTAGCCCTGGCTAGTGTTCTCTAAAATGCAGGACGTACCCAGAGATGGACAATAATTATAAAAGAGATATTTTGTTATCAAGGCATTACTAGACTAATGACTAATAATAAATAATTTTATTAAAAGTTGCTGTTCATAAATGTTGGACCTTATATTACAGGTAAATAAAATCTATATCGCGTGAGGAGTCTGTGGGTCTAGAAAATATGAAAAATCCCAGGAATTCCACTATATGGCTATTGTTTAAAGAGTGTAGAAAGAAAAAAGATGCTTTCTACTTCTGTTATTCAACATTATTCTCTGTAGTAGTTGGATTAGAGACCATGTAAATGTTTAAATTAGGAGATCTCCTTCAAGGATTCAGCAGTGATGCTGTCCATGTTTCTGTATTGTCCTCAGGCGGCCTCGGCGAGGCCGTGTCCTCGGCCATGGTCAACGAGTCCGGCTTCACCGTGCACCGTCTGGCAGTGTCTCACATTCCTCGCAGCGGCAAACCTCACGAGCTGCTCAAGGTCTATGGCATCGACAGGGACGCCATCATCCAGGGAGTCCGCAAGATGCTCAGCAGCTCTACTAATGCCAAGTAACCTCATCTGAGCCCCACCCACTTCTCCTCCCTCATGAGAAGACGCCCAGTCCTGTATGGTTTTGTCTCATCTGACACCCAGCCCTTTGAAATCCTTGACTGTGATTCACCCCAAGTATGTACTGAAGTGATGTGATTTTGTGCCGTACACCCTGACGTAGACACCCACCTCCACCTTCCTTTCGACGCGTTCATCACATCACATGCAAGAACAAGCACACCAATTCAATCACATGTATGTTAATATCTTTATAACTGAAGCAACTTTGTTATCGCTGGTTGTTCAACTGCAGGAAATGTTGCGTAATAATGCCGCCATGGTTTCTTGTGATGATTTTTTAAAATCCTATTTAATCAACTTGGTTTAACTGGCAATGGTTTTATATTGTTCTAATGTAGGTCTGGGTGGGGCAGAACTTTGAAGTTTTCATTATGACAGAATGTCAGAAATAAATGTGTTGTTTGTAGAAGGTAGAAATAATAGTTAATTGTAGGTAGGTTATAAAGAGGGACCATTCAGTTTCATGTCATGTAATCTGTTGTTGTGTTCAAGTCATTTCTTTTCAGCACTGTTTTTGACTTACTGTTTTTTTAAGGTAATCATAGTCATGACACATTCACAGCATGGTGTTCAAACGATGTTCATTTGTACTTACTGTACAACAGGAACATACCCACAACGTAAATAAAAAACAAAAAAACATATGCTCAGTAGTATATATTTTACATTAATCACAGAGCTGACAGCCATTCAAGCACTGGACATGTAAAATATTGCTGAGTACAATGAGTAACTTACATCGTACTTGTAAACCCCTTAAACACTTTCTTTGTTACTTGAACTTTTCTATGTACCTTGCTTTAATGTAATAAAGTTCTTCACATTTGGTTTGGAGTGTTTGTAGTTAATCATAGTTAATGCCAGCTTTTAAAATTGCTGTACGGAGAGGAATGACAGTAGAACTTAAGACAGAATAAATACATTGATATAAAATTACAGCTAAATCTAATGTTCATGATTACTTATGTGTGCAATATAGTATTGTATATTATACTTACATTATTACCTTTCTAGGTAATCCATCATCATTGGGAGTAATAGTTATTCATGCATAATAAAAATAGATTGTTTTTAAGTAATCGACGCAATTACAGAAAATGCAAATACAATCAATGCATTCGTCAAATTTTTATTCTTTTGTGGTACATCCAGGCATACTCCCCGAGGAGTACTTGTAATGTCAACATAGTGCCTCTAGATGGCACCGCAACATTATCACCAAACCGGAGTCAAACCCACGAAATGCACTCTGGTACTTGAAGTCATGATGCAATCGGAATCGTGTTGTAGTTGTTCTACTGAGGCAGTGCGTAAAACTACATTTCCCTGACTGGATGCACACGTTTGAATGTCGTTTATTGGTAGCTTTTTCCAGTCGATGATCTCAACTTAAGTTTTCTGTCAGCTTCACAGAGAGGCTGAGGAAACTCCTGGAGAATGACAAAAGTGTCCTTTCGGCTGGCCGTTTTTGAAGAGCGCAGCGGAAAGGGGAAATAAGCGCCTTTTGAGTGCTCACGATGCGATTCAAACAAAGACGGTGACAATCTGCGGTGTCGGTGGTGTGTTCTACGCTGATCCTGTTAGCCAGGGCTTGGTCCCGTTACACTGGAGTGTCGGCGGCACACCAAGATGTCTATGGAGGAGCAGGAATGTGCCGACGCGGTGCTGGTGACAGAGGCCGGGCCGCAGTGGCTTCGAGCCGAGGTAGACCGTCTCACCCGAGAGCTTCGTGAAACGACCCATGAAAAGATCCAGGCAGCTGAATATGGACTGGCGGTGCTGGAGGAGAAGCAGCAGCTGAAGCAGCGATTTGATGAGTTGGAAACGGACTACGAGGCGGTTCGACACGAACTGGATCAGCTAAAAGAGGTAAGCCGAGGTTCGAGACACTAACGATGGGATTTGTAAATTAAACGGTGTATTTTTTTTCTCTCCAAATATATATATATATATATATATATTTGGAGATTCTTAGCAGCCTGTGGAATCATAATCGGGGGAATGTATCATTTATCAGTAAAGTCCAGTAAAGTTCTGCTGTAATTTCCATACTAAAGCCATAAAAGTCTGACATATTCTTAATTACTCATATTATGTTGCGTGAAACTTCCTGTGACATAAAATATTGGTCCAAAACCCCCTTTTGTCCTACTTGGCTCCTGTAGAAAAGTTGTTTTCACTTCCCGTCATAAAAAGACATTAGAATTAAAATATTGATGACTCTAAGTTGTTGTCATCAGCCCTTATGTTTCAATAGCTCCTTCACATGTGGAATCATTGCCTTTTTTCTGATGGGATCACAAAAATGAACAAAACAGCTTTAAAATGAATCCTTCTTTTTGATGTAATGTGATCTTGTGTGGGGAAAAAAAATCCCACTAATCTGTCATGTCGTCAAAGCTTTTTTCAGTGTAATCAAAGCTTCAATCCTACTGATGAATTGCTCATTCTAATATGGATGTGGCATTAATCACATGCAGATTTACAATGTGGAACTGACTCATGTCCTACGTGATTTTTCTAAATTGACGTGTTTTCTTTCAGGCTCGTCTTTGTTCCTGTTACGTTATTTTCTGAGGGTATTTTACAGAGGAGTCACTCTTCTCCATCAGTTTTATCTCGTGACTCTGCTGCTTCTCTTTTTTTTTTTAAATCGGCGTATATCCATGAATTATCCATCAGCACCTGCTTTCATATCGGGCGGTTGGCTGCTGCACGACAGCATCACTGCAAGCCTTTTGTGTCATCTCAGTTTGGCAATCTGAAATTATTCTGATTGCATTATTAACTATTAATGCGCCGCTGCCAGTAGAACAAACTAAAGCTAAGGTCTGTCTGGTGTGCGTCTTTAGTGCAGTGAAATGTCCACACTGGCGGTGACCTCCATTAGACCCACTTTTCGACGCTGACTGGAGCAGATTGCAAAAAGGCTTGTGCCACTGGTTCTATGACGTTCTATCAAATTTGTTTTAGTGCTTAACAACAAAAAGTGTTTAATTTGTGATGAACTCTGTCAGGTCTGGTTTATTGCGTTTATCAAAGGATAGCATGAGCATAAAAGCTGCTTTACATGTTTAATTCTCCACATTATCTCAATTAACCCCTTAATAAAAGTTGGTTTGGCCTGTTGTTTTGTTTTTTTTAATCTCTTCTCTTTTCTCCTCAGGCATTTGGCCAGGCTTACTCGACCCACAGGAAGGTGGCAGCTGATGGCGAGAGCAGGGAAGAGTCACTGATCCTTGAATCGGCCAGTAAGGAGGCGCTTTACCAGCAGAAGCTCCTGGAACAGCAGAATGAACTCAGACAGGCCAAAGCCTCCTTCACCAGCGTGCAGGCTGAAAATGAACGTCTGGCTTCAATCATCCTGGACATGAGAGAGGTGTTTAGCTATAAAATCTGAATGTGAGCTGTGCTTTAATTCTGCCCACAGTTGTAAACGGTCGACGGAGACTCCTGATGCACACTGAAAATACAAATGCGATGCTTCTGAGAGCTGAGACAGGCTTGAAGACTAGAACGCCAATAGATGTCCAGGGTAGACTGAAGGGGGGGTTGTTCTACTAGCAGGACTGCAGTGAAGCCAGCAGGAACGATGATGTAATGGTCCTCTCTGAGCGACACAAAGGCACTTTTCTGCGTGGCATATTGGCAGGTGCCCGTCTTGGTCCCTGTTCTTCTCACCCGGCATGTCTGCATCAAACACAGTGTGGTCACAATTAAAGTCACAGTAATCAGTTACGGTGGTGTTGTTCAGGCCTTTTGTTTTCTGCCCCTTTTCGCAGTTCGTGATCATGAGCTGGTCACAATTAGCAATCAGAGAAGTGTTTGTGATGCGTAACAGCCAATCTCCCCACATGTTTAGAATTCAGAGCTGGCAGAGCTGCAGCGAGGTCAGCTGCGGGATGACATCAGAGAGTACAAGGTGCGGGAAGCTCGTCTGCTGCAGGATTACAGCGAGCTGGAGGAGGAAAACATCTCCCTTCAGAAGCAAGTGTCTGTGCTGAGGCAGAACCAGGTGAGACCAGCAAGGTGGTACGTGTGGGTGGTGAATTACATACTTATTGTTATTTAAAGATTAAAGGAAGAGTTGATTATTCAATTTGAATTTTTAAATAAAAAAGACTTTGGCTTTCATTTAAAAGTGAAATTACTGACATCCTAGGGCGTTGGTACTTTTGCTTTGTTGGCAACTTGGCTGAGAAGTGGAGGGTTCTCGACTTGACCCCCAGTGCAGACAAAACATGGAAGGTGTTCTGGTAGTAGGGTAAGGTGCCAGAACACCTTCAGAGCACTGCCGAGGTACCCTTGAGCAAGGTACCGAGTCAACAAATGCTCATATAGGGCCCTGTGATGAACTGGCAACTCACCCGTGGGTGGACTCTGCCTTCACTTATTGTGTAACCTCCCTGTGACCCCGAAAGGGATAAAGTGGTTAAGAAGAAGAGACGATTACTGACATCCTTTCTTTGGTATCTTTTCCTATCTGCTAAGGTGGAATTTGAAGGTCTCAAACACGAGATCCGCAGGCTGGAAGAGGACTCCCAGTGTCTCCACAGTCAGCTGGAGGAAGCCGTGCGCCTGAGGGAAATCAGTGAGCGACAGTTGACAGAGGCCTTGGAAACGATTAAAACGGAGCGTGAGCAGAAGGCCACCCTGCGAAAAGAGCTCTCCCACTACATGACAATCGGCGGATCGGTGTACAACGGCTCATTCAGCATCTCCATCGACAACCTGAAACTCCACGAGGATCCCTCCGCCGCCACCGAGCCCGACAACGACGATCTAATCCGAGGCTTTGAAAATGGCTTGCTGAAGGCGAGCGAAGACGACGATGACAACAAGAGATTGGAAGCTTTCAAGCCGGCTCCGAGCCTGGTGGACGACCTGCTGAGTGAGCTCAACATCTGCGAGATTCAGAAACTGAAACAGCAGCTTATGCAGGTACGAACACGAGATTGCCCACGCACATTTGTGAATTTATCAGTTGATGCTATAACAGCTTAAAAAGAAAAAAAATATTTTTGGAGAAGCAGTTGTGTTCACTGAAAATATGTTTGTCTTGTCAAGGTGGAGAGGGAGAAAGTAGTCCTTATCAACTCTCTCCAGGAGAGCCAGAAGCAGCTAGAACAGGCCTACGGGACAGTGTCTGAACAAAAGGAAACGGTCAACAGACTTACTGAGAATCTGAGTGCAATGAGGAAACTTCAGGCCAGTAAGGAGCGCCAGTCTGCCCTCGACAGCGAAAAAGACAGAGACAGCCACGACGACGGAGACTACTATGAGCTCGATATAAACGGGCCTGAGATTCTGCAGTGCAAGTACACGGTGGCCATGTCAGAAGCCGGAGAGCTGAGGCAGGAGCTGAAGACTCTGAAGGCCAAGTACGAGAAGTGTCGAAATCAGTATGAAGAGGAGCAGGCCCGACTGGAGGGTGACGTCCAGGAGTTGAGGTCAAAGTTGCAAACCGTGGAAAAGATCAGCCAGTTGGATAAAGCACAAATGGCTCGTCTGGAAAAAGAGCTCCGTCTGGTCAGCGAGGCTGCAGGAGAGTCGCTGGGCAGCCTTAACGTAGCCCAGGACGAGCTCATATCCTTCAGTGAAGAGTTAGCCAATCTGTACAACCACGTGTGTATGTGCAACAATGAGACCCCTAACCGCGTCATGTTGGACTACTACAAGCAGGGCAAAGCTATTATAAAGAAGGGGCAAGAAGGGAAAGAGCACCAGTCTTCCTTACTTCTCAGTAATGGGATGCTTGAGACCGAGGTTAAAAATTCCCAATCGGCCAACACCTCGACTACGCTGGCTCCTGCCCCGGAGCAACGGCCAGAGCCAATGAACATCTACAACCTTGTAGCTATCATCAGGGACCAAATTCGACACCTACAGCAGGCGGTGGACCGCACCACAGACCTTTCACGTCAGAGACTCGCCAATATGGAGCTGAGCTCTGTTGCAGACAAGGACAAAGAGGCTTGTATGGAAGAGATCCTCAAACTCAAGTCCCTGCTTAGCACCAAAAGGGAGCAGATCGCTACACTCAGAGCTGTGCTCAAAGCAAACAAGCAGGTCAGAAAACCGCTCTGTGCGTCTACATCAACACTGCGTGTATTTGATAATGTTCCACATGTGTGCTTTGGTTCAGAGAAGTGATGTTCATTGTACTCCAGAACAGGCTTGTCCAGAAATTTCAGTATGATTTTTATCAGCACAAGAATTAATAATTATATCTGGTTTCCTTTAGACGGCTGAGGTTGCTCTGGCCAACCTGAAGAGTAAATATGACAGTGAAAAGGCCATGGTGACGGAGACGATGATGAAACTCCGTAATGAATTCAAGGCATTAAAAGAGGATGCTGCTACGTTCTCTTCTCTTCGAGCTATGTTTGTGACAAGGTAAAATTATTTATAATCACTGGTTTGTTCCCACCATGACATCTGTTGGACTGGAACATGAACTTCCGAAAGTATAAATAATCGAAATATTGGTGTTTGTACTGAATGCATTTTGCCTCTGGAAAGCCGCAAAGCATGCTGGGAAACTTCTGATGTAATAGTTGTGCGAGCCAGGCAAAGACATCCTCCCATCTGGAAAACGCAGTCTGGGAGAAGGAGAAAACGTGGAACAGCAGGAGCGTTTGCAGGCGAAACTGCGCCCCCTGCTGGAATGAATGTTGTCCTGTAACGTTTGACCTTTGCCTTCCCTCCGTCTCAGGTGTGACGAGTACGTGACACAGTTGGACGACATGCAGAGGCAGCTGGCTGCGGCAGAGGATGAAAAGAAAACCCTGAACTCTCTGTTGCGTATGGCCATCCAGCGGAAACTGGCCCTGACGCAGCGCCTGGAGGATTTGGAGTTTGACCACAAGCAGGCACGTCGCAGCAGCGCTGCAGCAGCGGGTGGAAAGGGCAAAACAAAGGGCAAAGGAGGCTTTTCTACCCATCATGTGAGTGAACCTGTCCATAGATCCCCAATTTCTGCAAAGCTTGGAATTTATTCCTTTTTTAAATTTCACTTTTTGTAGCCATTATAGCTCAAATGAAATGCAAAAGTTCAGCCTTTTTAAACTGTCATGGTGTGTTTTTCTTTTGGATTTTTTTCTTTTAATATGGTGAGACAATTTTTTTTAAATCTTGTCTTTTAATCTTGTCTGTTTTTAATCTATTCTTGTCTTTTCAGTAAACTCATCTCGAGTGGTGTTCTGTAGGAGCTCCATCAGTGTGACTGTTATCCTCACCAATTCTCCACTCGTCATGGTTGATACAACATTCTTGCAGACTCAAGAATTGCATCTAACAGTTTGTGCCAAGGACTTTTTTTTAAAGTGCTGGAATTATTCCTTTTAATTGTATTCTACTCATGTCTGCAGCTTGAAAGAAGACTCCAGCAGCAGTCCAGTGCATTTCTTTAATGGCTCATCTTATGGGTCTATATTCTCATTGACCCAGGTTTAAGCACTAAAATGAGTATTTGCTGATGCCTGTTTTACCCTGACTGAGCACTTTTATCGTGTTTGCTCTTAGGTAAATTCTTTTATTTTTTATCTAAAACAGTACTAATTTTAGTATTATATCTTGTTTGTGCATGTTTATCTGACAGATTTATTGACATTCTACATGTTTTCATTTATTTATTTTTATTATAAAATCAGAGATTATGTGATCATTTAAAAAAAACAATGGTATGCTCAACCTAGGTCAACATAAAAAAGCTTCTATGCCTTGGTTTTATTTTTATTAATTTGGCCTTAGATCTAGAGGTGCCTTTCAGACAGCCAATAGAAGCAACAGATCTTCATCACAATTTCTGTTTGTTTTATTATCTTGACCCTGCAATTATGAAGCATCAATTTGAAGGTCTGAACTCGGATTCCTTTGTGAGCGCTTCTCATTTGTAGACATTGCAGTTGGAGATTTAAGGTATGCTTGTGATTACAGAAATGTATTAATACAAAACTTATTTAAAGATTTCTAAGTTAAGGTCAGATGTTAATAGTATTCATAAACTTTATTCTTGAAGAGTTTTCTTTTTAAATGTGCATTAATGTAATACCACTTTTTTTTATAAACTTAAAGTCCATTGTCTGCAAATAAGCCTGCCATGCTATTTTATGTTTTGGATGTTCATGTGCAATTTGCATGACAAAGGGAAAGCAAACTGAAAACTGATTATCTCAAAGTAGGCAATATTGTTCTTACACAAAAAGTATTCTTGTCTCCATCCAGGCTATTGCATGTCTATTGTTGTCCTCATAATTTCACGAGGGAGTGTTTCTTGGAAGTGTCCAATTGGAATTAAAATATTGACAGACTTCTGGTAAAACACTAACAAAATCCATGACCGTTTCACTGTTTGCTAACAACTGTGGTGTATTTGGGGGAAATAAATATGATTTTATCAGTACTGGGTTGGCTAATTTATTTTAGTGAAACAACAGCCAATGTTCTACATCTACAATGCATTATTAGTTTTTAATCTATGGATTTCACACATATGACAGTTAAATGGCCAACAGCTACATATTTTTGTATAAATTCCGTTGCGTATTGTTTAAGATTAAAATAATATGTTGTAGGAAGAACTTGTGAACAATAATATGCCATTTAAAAAATCTCAAAAGTAATTAAATGTGAGGTTTCACATTTATTTTTAAACGCTAATTTACTTTAAAATCTCTGTCACTTGGATAAACCCGTAAGACATTAGGGTAAAATGGGTTTAACAAGTCGCTACAATGGCTTAATTCTCGGTTTAAGGAAAGGTTTTTCCATTTTTTCTCGACGTCGACGTAAACCCCGCCCCAATGTGAAGTGACGTAAAAGGGCGTGGCCAACAGAGGACAGAAGGGACTTCACAATGGGAGGTTCGTTACTTTTTTGTACTTAAAAAAAGAGTTTAATCGCCCTTTCCCCTTACTTTTGTTTAGTTTTTAAACACAGATTTGTAAGTCACGGATCACTTAGATTTCCTCGGCTCTGTTAATGACTTTAAAAGTTATCGCAGTGTCAATAAAAGCGATAAGTCCTTCCTCTGCAAAGTTTTTGACAGTAGAAGGAACTATTTGATCAGCAGCTTAAATAAAGTTGACTTTTCTTGCGAGCACATCGCTGCACTTGATAATCTTGACAGACCTCAGCTCAGGCACGTCTGTTAAAATTCCTCTGCTGTTGACATGCAACAAAATCTAAAAGGGTCCTCATGTTCAATTAAATAATCTAAAATCAGACTGGTTGGTGTACCAGCCTTGCCGAAGCAAGCTATTTTTATAATGTGTCTCTGTTTAGACGATTTTCGTGAACAGCTGATAGAAGATAGCGCCTTCCTCAAAGCTGACTGGAGGCTGGACACGGAGCTGGTAGACAAGCTCATCCTGCAGCTGAACAGAATCTACCCACAGATCCTTACAGACAAGGAGGCCACCAAAGTAAGTCTTCAAGACAGAACACCCCAAACCAAAATTATAGTTCCCCCAAAACTTTCCCCAAACATCTGCTTTTTAACATTAAACATATTTGCATATCTGCTGTTAACGTTCAGTTTCGAAACTTGGATGTACCCACAAGTGTTCGGATGGGAGAGCTTCTTACACATCTGCAAGGCAAAGGAGAAGAGGCCTGCAAGGAGTTTTACAGAGCTCTGCATTTGCATGTTGAGGAAGTTTACTACAGCCTGCCCACAAGGCTCCGTCTCAGAGGTTTGTCCACCTGAACTGTTTCAATAATGCCTATTTTGATATAGTAGCATTCATCACATGCTCAATAATCCATGATGAAATCCAAATCCCAGGTGTTTCTGTCCTCTCTCCAAATGGCTTAGATCCACTTAAGTATCAGCAAGACTGCCCTCAGAGATATGTCCTGAATGATAGAGGTGAGAAAAACCTCCTTGAGTGCAGTATAACATGCCTTTTTGGAGTTCAAAACATCAATCTGACAGCATCTGTAATAAGCTCATTACCTTTTAAAATGATATTACCTCTTCCCAGGTCCTGTCTTCTTCATGGGCTGCTTCAGCATTGCAGTGGGAATGGCCTTACTCTATTACTACAGCGGTACTGTAGCTTTTCAGTTGTGGCATGTAACCTGTTGTGTAATACTACACCCATGCATAGATGTCTGTGCTTTTTAAACAAGGTGTTTATAAGGTGTGTTCTTTCTGCAGAGGACAAGTTGACAGGAGGGAGCCGGGCACTTGGAATAGCTGCTCTTGGTTTGAAAAGAAAAGCAGAGGAGGTCCTCATATGGTACACAGAAGAGAGCCTCATGAAGTAAGGGGGAACGCATTCCCATCAGCAGCTTAAGCTCCTTTGTTTGTGAATGCCACTTGTGTCAAAACACAGCACAATGTATAATTTCAAGGGTTGAATTCTAACTTTTAAACTGTATATAGGTATTTAATGTTTATCTATAATAACAGAGATTCACAGCTTGATTAGCACCTTGCCTGTTCTTCAAATGCTCCTTTTTGTATTTAAATAAACTCAAAGCAGTTAAACGCACTAATGGGTTTTAAGAGGTGAAACACATTCAAACTACCTTTGCTATGTTTGTGTAAAATATTTTTAAGCCACGTAAAATCACTGATTGCAAATAAGGCATATTAAAATGCAACACTTTGACATTTGTATGTATATTCTTTGTTATCATCATCCAAAAGCCACTGATTCTTATCTGCATTTAGAAATTGCAATTATGTCTGCGTGCATAAAGTGAGGCATAAGATTGCATGATGCCATAATCAAGAAGGAAGTAAAACACATCTGAAGCGATAATAGTGATACATTTTTGTACATGATAATATATAAACCTATATATAAACTTTTCATAACATAAAAATTTGTCTTTTTTTCCAAAAAACAATTAAAAGCCCGACTCCAACAGAGGATATGTTCCTATGAGACACAAGTCTCTATTTGACATTAATGCCCTCTTGTGGTCAAAATCAACCATGACAAGGAAATGATCCTTGTGGCGTTTATAATTGGTATTTTATTTTTACGACTACATTTATAGACAATCCGTTGAACACATTCAAATAGAAGAAATAACCGAAAAAACATATCTTTCAATCGCGTAAACAGATATAACGTTTCCTTCGGTTTAAACATTAACGTCGCGCTTTAGAGGCGCGGTGCATGATGGGTACAGTAATAACAGACTGACAAACGTTTAAATAAAGCCCAATATTGATTAAAATGGCAGGAAAGTGTGATCATAATATGATTTAATTGGTTTCCGAAGGACCATAGAACCTTAAAATTTAGAGCAAAAATGTTGCAAAAAAGTAGCACCGTTAGTGAGAATCATTGTAGCATGTTAACCTATAAATAATGACTGTACCTATGACTGTACCGCCTACCATAGGCGTGTTGTATGAAAGGAGAGAAGGTTAGCACTCCCCTTGACAAGGATTGAAGAGGCCCCTGTGGCGCAGCCAGTCATATGCGCCATTCAATCTTTCAACAGCCAGTCGCGTCGCCGATCCAATCTTTCAACAGCCAATCATATGCGCGATTCAATCTTTCGACGTCCCGCCTTAAATTAAACTGCGAACTGCGGTCTCAATCTTTGGAAAAGTCAATCGATCCTCGAGTTGATTTATTATTTAAAAATCTGCCCGCTGTTTATTACGGACATCTCCGTGGATTTTGACAAGGTACGTGCGCAAATTGCGGTCTGTTATTCGTTACGTTTTTTTTTCATTTCACATAAAATATCACCGTAAATGCTTAATGCAATATGTCCAAGTCATGTCAGGCATTTGTACCGCTAATGTAACTTGATCATCGGGAGTTTTGCAATAAAGTTTGTGCAGTTGCTGCCATAGCTTTAGCTGGTTGTATTTTTTTTTCTGCCGATGAAATTGCTTGTTTTCTTTGGCAGTTGTACGCTGGAGTGCGTCGTTTCTGATTACTTGTTATAACATTATCTTATGTTATGACAGACCAAAGAAATGGCATGACCTTTACACTCAGGTGAAACGACCAACCTAAAACGACTTACATTAATCATTTCAGATAGCAGACTACATTTTTCCCTCAGGTATAGACAGAAAGGATATAATCTATCTAGATTTATAACTATTAGCAGGATAAAAATCCCTCTGAAGAACTTAACACGGTGAACTGTTACATTCAACATGGTGTTTACACATTTATTAGTCAGCTATTATGTTATGTGAAACAAGAGTAAGATTTTTTTGTTGTTACAGATAGAAAAGTGCCCTCTGCAGCTGAGTTATGTTATGTTATAACATGACAGAAAATGTCTACCAAAAAAAACCTCCAGCCGTGCCTCCTCCACCTCCAGCTGTGCCTCCTCTTCAGTCATCTACAGTTTTGCTTCAGCCCCAGCTTCCTTCTTCCATGTCCTCTTCACAACAGGATGTAAGTGATAAATAAATAAATTCTCAGTCGATCTATAGATCACCTTCCACCTTCCCCAACTATTCTATCCTGCCTGCTCCCCGGTGAATCCGGTCTGCTGTCTATTCCTGATAATAAAGCTGTGTTCCGTCGAACTCCGGTGTCACATTTGGGTTCTCGTCGGGTCCCTGACATCTGTCTGTCTGCAAGAATTTAAGTAGTGACAAGGAAATTGTGATGCCACAGAACCTAAATATCAGTTTTTATTTTCCAGGCTGGAGACAACCGCAGCATTCCTGGAATGGACCGTGTAGATGAACTGGCTGAATACTTGGTGGAGCTACGGGATTGACCCTGAACAATCAACAAGTTAGCACCATTCTGGGTTTGTGGCAGAGTCTGGACAAATTTGACAAAGACAGGATTGTGTATGCTGCATGACATCAGGACCGGTGGCTAACTGGACGCTTCAGGTCTCCTAAAAAGAAGGCTGTGTTCACTCCTGGGGTAGAAAGCACAAAACGGTGTGTTCTTGGCTCAAGTGGTTCACCAGCTCAGTGGCCAAACTGCTGTCGCCTGATTGAGACCATCTTCGTGAGGCTGTGCAACATTCACACGAGCCCCAAAGAAAGAGGACATCTAAACTGTCTCTTAAAAGACTAAAAGTTGTTTCAGGAAGCAGAACGTCTCTCCAGGTTGTGTTGAGGCATCTGGTTTCTTAGGGAAATGACTATGTGGTAAAGGTTGATTAAAAGCATGGAATAAGCATTACATCACAAGAGGGACAGCAGAACCACTGCCAACACCCAAAATTGTGTTTAGTCTGGGCCTGGGAGGTGCAGCTGGGTACCGTTCCGCCCATGCTGGCAGCAGGACCATTTTAGTGAGGAGACACGGGAAATCCTGCAGAATGGTGCTGGTCAGTAGATGACACGCATGTGCAGCTTTCTTTCTTTTCACGCAACGTCCTGCCAGCTTCGAATACATTAGAATCTTTTAAAATCCCTTCTCGTGTCCTCCAGTCTCTAAAGAGGGGTTTGACATAATTAGAGAACCAGGATAGACAGGCGTACATTTAACTTTAACGATAAAAACACTATAAGAGTCGAAGTTAGTTCAGTTTAATCGATTTCCAGTTCATTGTTCAACATTTGGCGTAACATTGGGGCACCCTTTTCTATTACAAAATTAATTTCACTAAGACAATAATAAAGATGAACTTTATGAATGAAAAAAAATATATATTAACGTCAAGGAAACTTTTTCCAACGTCCAAAACGCCTCAATAAATGCAAGAAAAACGCTTAAATCGGATGTAGGTGTTATTAAATTCTACAGGAGGGTGTTGATCCAGGGTGTTGAGTAATCTTGTTGGTGTTTATTACACAGATAAACTCAATTTGTTACTAAATGTATCAGACATTAAACATTCTGCTGCCGTTTGCAGGACAACAGCCCAGGAGTCGTAATTGACAGAATTCCCCTGCAGAGAAATTCGCGCTGACTAATAGTCACCGTGTGGATTCCGCGCCTTTTAACAGCAAAACGTGGACAAAAGCGAAAATGGACCATTAGGACCGATTTAAACAAACCATTAAAGATATCGGGTTCCTGTGCGGCTGCAACATATTGATTAAACTGATGTCCACTTGTCCGCTTGGCTAACATCTAGCAACACCACCGGAGGATGAGAGGAATGGATGAGTCACGGGCGCTCCTCATCTTTCCTCCTAAACGTCGAGTTTTATGTTTTAACCCTATTCTGTTACGGGTCTCTGTGGGGATTTGCCCTTGAGTTGGGGGTATTAAATGCGGTGGGTTCACGGTCCTGGTCTATATAAGGTTGCGTTCACGTACCTCCGTCTCGCCGTTGCGGCCAGCACCGCGGGTCATTTCCATGTTTTCCGAGGGCATTCTCTCATCAAACTCCTCCAACAACCGCGGCCGGGTGGAATGTATAAACTCAAACTAAAAAGGTTCGATGGACCGAGCCGGCAGAGGCGGACAGCGACGTTTATAACAGGCTTCCGTGACGACGAGAAGGGGGGGAGAGGGCGACTACCGCCCCTCCGGCTTGGGGGCAGTTCTCTCAAAGCTCAGGGCAGATAACAGAAGTGAAAGCGTGAAATAGAAGCTTCCCTGTTGTTATTTCCACTATTGAAGCAGGGACAATTATGTAATACACCCAGCGTGACGCATATGCTCAACTTTTGAAGCGTAATCAGACGCGCAGCTACTTAATGACAGGTTGTTTAAATGGAACGACTTTACCGCCACCTTGTGTCTAAACGACAATATTGCACATTGCGGGCTCTTAAAGGGACAGGGGAAAAGGTAGTGTGTCGGCCAAATCTAACACAGTTTAGGTAGTCCATTAAAGTGGGTGTTATACATATAATACTGATAATTACAGCGCATTCTTAGGCGAAGTGCCCGCTGTTATCTGCTGTCCCACACCATCTTTTGCCTCGCGTGTGCTCAGTTCTTGGTGCATTTCTATACAAGCGCCCTTTGTTCTGCAGCTAATCACGCTGGCCGCACAAATACCTGAACGTGTTGTCCTTCAAAAACCCTTCATCACTATCATGTCAAGTGAATCAACAAGATTCGACAGGGGGGAATGTTCAGCACACTTTAATTTATCTAAAAAGTTGTGACGTCAAAATATTTCATTAGTGACACACACGTGTTATTGCTAAAAACCACATCCTATAGGATTATAAGTATTTTATCCACAGATGACAGATCTAAAATACAAAGCCACATCACGAAAGAGAGATCCATCCAAAAGAAACACATCTGGACTCGTGACACCAGAAAATGAGAACCAGCGTATAGACCCTGACTGAAATGGTCCTGTTTTTGACCAGTCATCTCAGGCTGGGCTGCAACCATCCAGTCTTTTTATTCTTCCCACAGTTGCCTTGACGATCCTCCACTAAATTTGGCCTCATAAAAATGTGAAGCGGCCCATTATCTGGGAATCCTGAATCCTGACTTCCCTGTTACTCATTTTATTGTTCCATTCTACTCACTATTAAAGTCATGTTATAAGACCCAAACCTCAAAACGTGAAGAGTGTAATTCTGGCTAATTTAAGGTATATATAAAAAAGATTCAAACACCAAAATATAAACTGTAGCTCTCATGCATGACTTGAATGGCAGATAGAATGGAACAGGGGGTCCAACAATACATAAAGACCAATGCTGACTCATGTTGGTCACATCAGCACCAAGCTGAAGATATTCAGAAATGCCATCGTAGCTTGAATAAGGAGCTTCCAACAAAAGTGTAACAATTGTGACCAAATGGTCTCCTGTGCCCAACAGCTTCCACTATAATTTCCATGCAACAGGCCCGCGAGTTCGAAGAGATTCCAAATACATTGTGATTTAAAACAGAGCTGCAAAACTCAAAGAATGTCCCGAAGAACGCATTCGAACAGACCCCCTCACATCCATCAATGAATCAAATATTAAAATGTAGCCGAGGAGGTTCAGGAGTCTGTGACATCGACGCCTTCAGCACGGCCTCTTCCTATTGGAGGTTCGGCGCGTCACGGCGCGGGCGGACGGGGATGAGCTCCCCATGAGGCTGAAGGATCCGCCTCGCAGCGTGCCGAGTCATCGGGCGCGTGTTGTTGCTAGGGGCGTGCACCACCAAATATCGCACTTCTTTCTTCAAACCTGGAAGACGGTGTGTTTGGAGACAGCTGCCCCGGCCGCCAGCCGAGATGCGCCCAGAGCCGCCTGCCTCCTGCCGCAGTGGGCATAAACTGATGGACGCCTCATCCCGGGTTCACCACAGATGCAAGCAAGTGTAGGCGGCTTAAAGGAACGCCGCCGAACAGACACTTCTCGGAGCTTATTTCGATTTTTATTCCCACGGAATATCTGCAGTTTGTTGGCATCGATCGGAGTGTTTACAGAAAAAGCTGCGTGCGCTTTCGGTCAGCCCGTGATGCGTTTCAGGGGGGATTAATGCGCAGCGCAGCCGACACATCCTGGCCTGTCCACAGAGGCCAGTGATCTAACTGCAGAACGCGCCAGGCGTTTACGTTTTTCAAGCTTATGCAACGTGTAGGACATTGTTTCCGTGAGCTCGTAGGCTGGCCTGGCAATGACATCAGATTTAACTTGAACGGCAGTATTGCAGCACGGAGGATTGGGGCGTGATGAAGTGCCCGAGAGCCAAGCGCGCATCCTCCGAGCTGGACATTTTGTGGTGATGTTCGCTGTTCCGAACAGTCCCAGGCAAGTGAGGCCATTCATCTGCAGCTGGAGAACTGCGTCACTGGCCGTGCGTGTTGCAGGTAGGCAGCAAAGTCTCCCACCAGCAGCGGGAGAGCATCACCACCACCGACACCACCATCGTCATCGTCGCTACGCAATGTCGCCGGTGGATGCTTAAGGTACCGGGATGGATTCAGTGGACGATTCGAGGAAAGATCCACAGCTGGGATCCGCGTTTTCATCGGCGCCCAATTTAGACGCGGACATTAACGCCAACGAGCGCAGGTTTGTGTACGAGAACGGCACAGACCACAATGTCAACATCCAGAACGCAGCCCTGCGGGGGGCGAGTGACCCCAGCGCCTACCCGAACTATCACGGGCTCGTGCGCCAGAGGTTCATCCGGCGACGTTTTGTGGACTCCGAGGAGCAGTCGGTGGAGATGCCGGAGTGTGTCACTAGCAGCCCGGTGCTCAACATCGATTTACGGACCATCGTCGACCGCAGCCGCACGCGGGTCCGACTCGGCCTGGGGGAGACCTCCAGCATGGAGAGCCAGGTGGGGCTGAAGGACAGCGCCACCGAGAGCCTGAGCGCCGACGAGGAGAAAGGGGATAGAAGAGAGCAGAAGGCAGAGGTCGTGTCCTCGGACGTCACAGGTAAAGCAGGAAGCGACGAAAACGAAGAGGAGCCAGGGATGAAGGCCGTGTCCACATCACCCGGGGGACGCTTCCTTAAGTTCGATATTGAACTGGGAAGGGGATCCTTCAAGACCGTCTATAAAGGCCTGGACACGGACACCTGGGTGGAAGTTGCTTGGTGCGAACTCCAGGTGGGTTCGAAATCACCCCAGCACGTCACATGACGTCACACACAATTGGTTGGCCAAAATATGGTCCTCAAAACTATATAGTTTCAGGTGGAGACAGTGATCCTACTTCTCTGGTCATCAAAAGTCACCAACCATAACAGAATCAGGCTTGTTCATTAGCCTCATTCCCCCTTGGGTTTCTCACACAGGACAGATTAAAACAGTTTATATATAAATTATGATGATATCAGAGTCCGCTCCAGTACGGGTGTGTGTGTCTGTGTGTGTGTGTGAGTGACATTTTAACATAGTGGCGACAAATGCATTATCATTGATTATTATTTGCAAATTTCTTTTATCCATATCATGTCGCCCGGCGGAGGCTGTGTGGGACAGTTTATGATGTCACACTCATGAAGATGATAATAAAAGGCAGAAAAGGGTGGGGTAAAGTTTGGCCCTCTCTCTACTCCTGCGATGACAGAGCTTCACTCAGATGACGCCCAGTGTGGGGGTGTTATAGTAGGCTAAGTCTGTTGGCACTTTTAGAATCCAGAATCAACTGTGAAGCATTTTCTGAGCGACCCATGAGCATTGACCAAGCTCCACGATGATGCGTTCCCGTTTATTTCATTTTAATTAAGCCACGGTTTGCAGAATTTAGTATTCAAACAAAAACTAAAAGGGTTGTTTTTTTGGCCACGCCATGAAATACAAAAGTGTTCTTTAAGGATGGCGCACATGATGTTATCGTGTCCTTGCACCCATCACCTGACGGCTGCAGGCAATGGCACAAACCCAGGATTTGGTTAGGATAAGCAGAAAGACAGCTTTAAAAAAGGTGGAGCTGTGTAATCCATAACCATGGCAACATGTTATTTTAACAAACTTTAGTTTGTTTAATGGGTTTAAGTTGACGTCACTGACGAAAACTGGCTCTGAGGCCTGGGTTTGTGTGATAACTGCTTCAGCACTCAGGCTTTTCACGCCTTTCACCTTTCTGCTCCTGCACAATCCAGACTGAAGCTGATAGTAGTAAAATCACGATTAAGGCTTTAAATGAATATGCAACATAGCTTTTTGTTTATTTATGTATTTTTTGATTTGCTTACTGAACTTTTGTCATTAATACATGTGTATAATATATTTTGACATCGAATCTGTCTCATTAAATATGTGTCATAGCAAGCTTGTGCAGCAAAGCTAGCATGTTTGTGTGGCGGCTTAAACCATCCTGTCCCCAGAGCGGATTCAGAGAAATGCCAAAAGATGGAGAGCAGCACAGGGAGACCTGAATATTGCCATTTTGGAACGGCTAAAAACTGGTGTGGTATTAAAACCACTAAGTGTGGAGCCTGAAAAGTGCTGATGCAGCTCTGGGAGACTGGAGGGAGGCTGGATGAAGCTCAGGACACTGTGTGGGATCTGTAGCAGATGAGGGGCTCAGTTTCAATTAAATGCATAAATGTGTCTCAGGAAGTCTATTAGATTCCGTTTCTTCCCTCCACTTATTAATTTTATTTTTTTTTTTACATACGATGAAGTCTCAGCGAAGTGTGAGCCTGTAGTGGAGGAGCCACACCCTGCTCACATCCTGCCTCAGCAATAATTAACAATCTGTACATGCAGCGTCTCAGAAGACACGAGATAGGAGACAGAGAGGAGACAGAGTGCTTAAAAATCTGTATCACCCAGGCAGCGAGAGCTTGTGGACCCTGGGCAGCGGTAATGTTAGACTGCGCCGGTGCAGATCACCACGTACGAAATGTGATTCCCGGCATCTGTCAATAATGAGTCCAGAGAGATGAGCAGAAGGTTAATGTGTTCGTTCGGAACGCACACTCGTCGTTACAGTTCAATCTTCACGTCCAGACAGTCAGAGAGGAGTTTGGAGGTCACGTAACATCTGCTGAATCATGAGGGATCAGCGGAGCGAAACGATACTAAAGAGATGGACAAAATGATCAAAACTCTGAATATCAAACACAATAAGACAGTTTTTTAATGTGACCTCATTTGAGCCGGCATAAAGAAGCCTTACTGGGCTTACTGGGTTTCATCCTGACTGGGCCTTTGTTGCTTCCTTTTTTACAAACTGATGTGAATTCAGTGGTTATTTATCTGCCTCTGAGCCACCAGATCACGCCAAATCAGGCCTCAGAGAGCGGTAGGGATTCACTCAGCTGTTTGGTGTTTTACACCTGTGTTTTATACACAGATCTGATGTAAGGAGTGCGTGCACGGACCCTCATGTTCTACCAGTCAAAATACCAAAGCTGTGTTCACTCCAAACAAGAGTCACAGGCACAGTTACGCCACTGAAACCGTCGAAATTCACCCAAAATGTGTTTTATCGCCTCAATTTGCACTGAGGATAATCTTAATTCAGCCCCGCCCTCCGTTCCCAACACGCTTCACACCTTGTCCTCGCCTTTGTTGCAGGAGCGGAAACTGTCCAAGGCAGAGAGGCAGCGGTTCAAAGAAGAAGCCGAGATGCTGAAAGCGCTGCAGCACCCCAATATCGTGCGATTTTACGACTTTTGGGAGTCGCCGCTGAAGGGGAAGAAGTGCATCGTTCTGGTTACGGAGCTCATGACCTCAGGGACGCTGAAAACGTGGGTCCATTTTTTAACACAGGCTCGTTGTCGACATTTAATCTATCGCCATTAGACGCATTAGTAGCCTTTTATATCAACCACAATTGGCTGGTGCCTCTACAGTAAATCTAATGTTAGACTGTGATAGAGACTTATTGCAAAACACAAAACCCAAGCTAATCTTTTCATGCGGTCAGTAGATTGAGTTGACATTACAAAAATCATTGGACATTGTGCGATTATTGGCACCAAACATTGACATTTACTCAGTCATGGTGTACTCATGCTCTCGCAGGTATCTGAAGCGTTTCAAGGTGATGAAGCCCAAAGTTCTGAGAAGCTGGTGCAGGCAGATTCTCAAAGGCCTCCACTTTCTCCACACACGGACTCCCCCGATCATCCACAGAGACCTCAAGTGTGACAACATCTTCATCACTGGTCCCACCGGTTCGGTCAAAATCGGAGACCTGGGCCTGGCGACGCTGAAGAGAACCTCATTTGCCAAAAGCGTCATTGGTTAGATGTCAGCTAGTGAGCTGTACTTTTAACAGAACGGAGCACATTTTGAATTTCATCGCCGCACTTGGCTTCATTCTTCCAGGTACGCCAGAGTTTATGGCCCCGGAGATGTATGAGGAGCATTACGATGAGTCTGTGGACGTCTACGCGTTTGGGATGTGCATGCTTGAGATGGCCACCTCCGAGTACCCTTATTCTGAGTGTCAAAACGCTGCCCAGATCTATCGAAAAGTCACCAGTGTGAGTTGAGACACAACACAGTTAAAGTTTGCTCGTAATGTCTGTTGCCGTGTGATGAGACGATGCTTGCACACTACTGTTGACTTCTAAACTATGGCTTATGTTAGCATTAGCATATACTAAAAAATGAGCAGCTTAAGGCTGAAACTTAAATTGGTCATTGCACCTTATTTCTTCAGTGATTATATATGTGGTCTCAATCAGTTTACTCTTTGAGCAGTCATAGGTGTCACTAAATTTTCGTCGCTATGTAATTCTTTTGTCTAACGATGCTGTTTTCATTTGTAATGCTCACCGACCGGTTGGTTTATCTTACAGGGAGTGAAACCCGCAAGCTACAGTAAAGTCAGTGATCCAGAGATTAAAGAAATAATTGGGGAATGCATCTGTCACAGGTGGGAAGAACGGTAAGTGGATTTTCTGTGCAGGAAACACCTCTGTTAAATAGGTAGAGGTTATCCTCACTGCGCTGTTATGTGTCTGCTCCTGCCGTGTGACGTTAATACCGGTATTTGTCTCTGGACCTGTTGATGTTTCTGTCTGCTGTGCATCATTAGGTCTGTTGTAACCTTTGCAAGACATCTCTGTGCGTTTCCTTCAGGTACTCCATCAAGGACCTCTTGAATCACGCATTCTTCGCCGAGGATACAGGCGTGAGGGTGGAGCTCAATGAAGAAGATGATGGGAAGAAGTCCTCCATTGCTCTTAAGTTGTGGGTTGAAGAGCCTAAAAAGCTGAAGGGGAAGTATAAGGACTCCGGCGCCATTGAGTTTAGCTTTGACCTTCTGACCGAAGTCCCAGAGGTGGTTGCCCAGGAAATGGTAAATATGAAGAGTTTGAGGGGGATCTTTTTAAACAATGCAAGGAGGGGGAAAAGTAAATGAGACAGAGATGTCTGCAGATAATGTTCTCCACCTGTTAGATATCCGACAAACAGTATGGACACTTCAGATGCCGAGTTACATAGCAGAACTGAATTTGCCAGTGTAATGTGACTGCGTGCGTGTTACCAGTCATGTCTGCGTGTTGATGCATGTCGATTGCTTTATTGATTGAAACCAGAGCAACCTGCCTCCTTATCAGCTCAAGTTTCAAAACATCTCTCCCGGGTCCTGTAGGTAGAGTCGGGTTTTTTCCTGGACTGTGACATCAAGATACTTGGGAAGTCCATTCGGGATCGCGTGGCTCTCATCAAGTGGAGGCGGGAGCGAAAAGTCCTGTCAGGAAACAGCGAGGCACCCGAGAAGAAGACGCACCACGACCTGCTGCGGGTACCCGGCGGAGCTGCACTGCAGCCGGCAAAAGTGACCTCAGAATGCGAAGATCAGGAGATGGGGCAGCAGAGCCTTCTCTGCAGGGTGCCCACCACCACCTCTACCACATGTAAGACCCCAGAACTCCTGTTTGTTATTCAGCCCCTCACAGGAACTGACCCAGATAAAAACAAGCGGTATCTGTTAATGCATGAGACATTTACATAAAGGACGACTGCAACATCTGAGTCATCACCCACCTTAAGAATTCTAATCCACGTGTCCCCCAGTGTCCGTCCTTCCTTTCAGACAACTATCCCGGTGAATCATCATCTTTTATTACTCCTTTTTTCTTTTACAGCTGACAGCAGCATTAGCGCTGCCGTGCAATTAGATGAGTTCAGCAATCAGCAAAATGGCAACTACCAGACACACCCAGAGCCCCTTCCTGCTGTTCGGGTGATCTACAGCCCTCCCGCCCTGGTTGAGCCCCAAATGCCCCAGGGGCTCAACCAGCCACTCACAGCACCAGCCCCAGAAGGAAACTACACGCAAGCATCCACGCAGTCACAGGAGGGCGTCCACCAGCAAACTGCCGCTCGTCTCCAACCTGGCACCTACCAACAAGCAGACGCACAGAAGCAACCCTATCAGTCTCAAACGGTGGGTCAAGCTTTTCTTTGGTTACACAGCCAGCTTTTCACTTTGCTTTTTGGTTACTTTTTTCTAAAACAAATAATGACGACTATCCTTGTTTTTGATCAGCATCACTACAGTCACCCCCTTGTAGGCAACACGCCGCTGTCTAGGAGCCCAGCATGTGTCAGGCATGGAAGTGCCTCCCTGGTTGAAATGTTAAAATATGGGAAGCTCTCCCAAACTGAGACAAGGAGTCCACGCTCCAGTCCATGTCTGTTACAAGATGTGGCTTCACAAAACAGCACTAACCATGCAAACTACCCGTCCTACCACTCTCATCTGACTAAGCCATTTCCATCTTGCACCTTGCCCCCAAATCAACGTCTTAGTCATGACTCAAGAACACGTTTGATGTCACCTCCTCATCCTCTGACTTTACAGCGTCCCACAGAGCTGTGCTTAAGTGCCCCGAGCAGCCCGCCGTCACGGCAACACTGCGAGACTTGCAGGTCTGTTCTCCTGAACAACGCGCCGAGGACGGGCAGACCGCGGGGAAACACGTGCATTCCCGCTTTCTCCTCATCCTCTCAGCTTGCTTCAGTCTCTAGGCCACATTCCTCCACATCTCCTAATCTGGTTAGGTCTCCTCCGTCCCACCATTCCTGCTCACCTTCTCCAACATCAAACACTCAAACAAATTTTGTGAATTCTCCGTCCTCGCAAGCTCCGCCCCTGTGGAGTTTATATGACAGTGGAGACCTCAACCTTCTCAACCAGCGTCTCCATCACATCCTCAATTACAGGACCAGTTCCCCCAACCTCTGTGCTTATAACCCAGGGAGCAGCCAAGGGGATATTGGAAGTTGTGCCTCCACAATTCATGACAATAGACACAGAAGTCAGAGCATGAATGTCCCCTTGTTCTTCAGCCCAAGTCAGGACAGGAGATCGCTGTCACCGTGTGACACTGAAGGAAGACCAAGTCCTCTGGTAGGTTAGAGAAGGAGGCTTCTGTCTTTGGGCTGAATCTTGCCACCTCCCGCATCTCTTATAATTCCTGTTGTCCAGCTGTTTCTTCTTTCACTTTTCCGCAATGGTAGCACAAGCAGCCCAACACTTCCCTCATCTTCTCCATAATCCACATTAATCACCTTTTTAAAAATTCTCTGGGTTGTAGCATGGCAGAATACTAAATCATGCTGAAATGGTAAATCTAAGTGTGGCTACTAATCAAAATTTTGCGATTCACGTTGACTCTATTAGCAACCTGCTTGACAAGCCTTTTAATAATGCATTATCAAAACATCTTGGTGATCCTCAAGGTGATCTTTATGCCTTTTGTGTGTCCGGTAGACGCTCTCTGCTCCGGCTACACCAGCAGCTAATGTGCACCAGATGAAGCAGACTGCACAGAGTTTCCCGGCTGGAGCCCCCACCCTGCAGCCCCCCTTTACAGGCCAACAAATCAATGAGCAGGTACTGCAAGTATGCATTAGCAACCACTTGAAATATTGTAAATGTGTATTGTTGTATTCTCATGGCCCAACACACTAAACTGAAAAACAAAAAAAGTTAATTTGTTGAACATTCAGTGCCAAATAAGCATGCTATACTTAACACACATACATACCTTGGGGGGGGGGGGGACAATAAGTTTATCAACAATTTAACACAATTTAGTTAATGTATTCTAGTTCGTCACCATCTATTGTATACGTGTGTGTATGTTAAGTGCTTCTTTATGTGGTTTGTTTTCCTTCCAATTTGTTTCTTCCCTTTAGTGCCATTTCCAACCAGCTGTTGTCTGGCCTCAGGTAGAGCCATCGTCTTTTAGAGTTTACTAGCACACAACTCACACTAAACAACCAAAGGCCATTGTAGATAATGTTCTTCACAGCTCCCATATTGGCAGCCCCCGCCACCTCTGCCTAGGTTTTGTTTCAATCACAAAACACACATTTGATTTTGTGCCTTAGCCATCACCTGCTGATGCACTCGCATCCCACCTGAGTCCTCCAGAGATATCCGCCGGTTTTTGCGCTACGTCCCCGCTCCTGTCCCTGCAGATCAGCGCACAGGTGTGTTTGGGCGGTGAATTGGATCCAGGGCCCAGTCTTGAGTAGACGGCCTGTTTGTAGATTGTAGCTGTCAGTTGGTCGTCTCTGTTCATTTTCTTTGTCATTTTCCCTTTTCTCTCAGTTTCATACCACATCACCTCCTTTCGCCACAGCGGGGGACAGCAAACCTCCCCCTTTCCGTCGAACCCCTTTGCCACATAACTACAACAGCAGCTGTCCTTCCGCATTTAACTCCAACTACTCACCTTCACCACACCACCCGTCCCTACCTGTAACTCCTCATCCCACATTCCCCCCTACGCCCGCACTCAGCACTCCTCTGCACGTGCCCTGTGTGCACCTCCCAATCACACCTCTCGCTGTGGCCAGGTCCCTTACGGGCCCGCCGCAGCAAGGCGCTCCACACATTTCCCAGCCGAACCTTTGCACTTTCCATATCACCCATCCACGAACTCTCTCCCAGGTGCAATCCACCTCATACCCTGCCCCCCACCCTGAGCAGGAACTGGCTGAGCCTGTCCAGGTGAATATGTGACTCAGTTGTGCCTGTAATGATGGGGTCATGGGAAATCTGTAGTGCTGTTGTGTGTCAACTGTCAAAGTCAGACATGTGACCTCCATGCAGGTCACATGTCTGGGGCGATACAGACCATAAATAAAGATGGACAAACGTGAACTAAAAACACATTAATCACCCACTGGTGGGGAAACATTTTGATGATCGCACTATTTGAATTTATGCAGGGCTTTTCAAAAACCCAGTTCACGGCAGGTTGCAGCAAACTTCACTGCGGTTTGTCATTTTGGTGTTTAGGTGTCGAGTTTCTTATCAGGTTGGTTTGGATTTCATATTAAAGGACAACTTCAGTATATGCTGGGGAGAAATGAACCCATTTGACTGCCAGCTCTGCTTGCAGTTGGTTTCACAACAGGAGCTAGTGCCAACACATTGTCCATATTTATTTCTGACAGTGGTTTGGCGACGTGCAGTGCAGTCAGACAGTTTTCGCTTTTTCCACATTTTGCTAAGGAAAAAAATAACCTGGGATCAATCCACACTTAATAATTGATACTGACAATGTGAAGACAGAATTTTAGATAATATTTTTTTACTCATTTAAAAAACTGTGTGTGTGTTCAGACCCTTTCCTTATAACTTAATTAAAGCAAGCACCACCTTCACTCTTTGTGGGTAGAATACCACAAGCTTTGTGGACCTGGGTTTGAGGATTCTTCCATTCTCCTCTGCAGATCCTCTCATCGACTGGGGCGTCATTTTCAAATCTCTAGAGATGTTCGATGGGGTTTAAGTCAAGGCTACTTAAGGACTTGACTTGTGTTTAAGGTCACTGTCCTTTTGAAATGTGAACCATTGGCTCAGGCTGAGGTCCTGAGCAGCCTGGATCAGGTTTTCATTTGCTCTATTGAGCTTTTCCCCAACCCTGACCGGTCTCCCAGTAGCTTTAAAACACCCCATCAGCACGATGCTGCCCCCCCCCCCACACACACACACACACTTTAGAATCCTGATGGTATTGTGGTGGTGATAAACAGAATGAAGGTGAAAAAGTTTAATTTGGGTTTCATCAGAAAAAAAGTTCAAGAACTTCCAGACTGCGCTGTATAAAGTGAGTGAAGACATTTTCAAAGCTGATCAGATTCCTAATTGAGATTTTTTTTTTCCAGGTGACTCCACCACAGGGGAATTATGGAGAGATTCCCATTTTGGCACCAGTCCAGCCTGTTTTGCCTACTCTCCCAACTGGCCCCTGGGGAAGTAAACTAGATGCGGACGCAAATGCATCGGGTGTCGGCTTCCTCGCACCCCCCACAGATGTAGCTCCAGTCCGCTCACCAGTCTCTGTTTCAGTCCCAGCACAAATCCAAACGCCAGTTCCAGTATCAGCACAAGCAGCAGCTGTTCCCGACCCTTCGTCTTCATCCCTTATTAATGCCCGAACCGGTATCCCAGTAGTTCCAATTCCTGGACAAGCTCTTGCTAAAGTAGCTTTTGAACCTCCAAAACTCTCATCCACAACTTCAGACACACCTTCTACAATCAGTGACACCAAAGCGGTTGGTCAGTCTGCTGCCGCTTCAGTCCCAGCTCCAGTTCAGTCCCAGGTCCAACCGGTTGCGGCCCAGTGTCCATCAGGCCCAGCTGGCATTCAGGCAACACCTCCTGAATGTGCCAGCTGGACCACAAGTCATCAACAGCTTGAATCCGCGCCTGCCTCCATCAGCCTTCACCATGAACCCTGTATAGAGGTAGGAATGAAAACAGACCAAACCAGTTTAAATAGGCTATGGTTGTGGTTAGTCAGGGCACAAAATAAACACATCTGTACAAAAATGTCCTTCACATTTAATTTGCCTTTACACAAAGTCATCGCAAATCTTCACTTACCACCTAATATTGGTGTATCGGGCCTTGACTTTTAGTGAATGATGCATAAAGCCAAGCTAAATGTTTTATCTGTCTTCAGGATGTGTTTCAGGACAAACCAGTGTGCATTCCCAGTTATACCTACGACAGGTGGGTGTCACGTTTTCACCGGCTTAAGCTTATATACGAGTTTGTTACAACACAAAGGTGATTAAATGATTTTGTTTTTTCCGCAGTCTCAACTCTGATGTGGCCTCAGGAAAGGAAACGAGCGACGGCTACGAAAGCCTGCCAAGTGGTGGAAAGGGGGACGGAAAACCACGGAAACATCATCGCAAGTCTGCACGCACACGTTCCCGGCAAGAAAAGACCAGCAAGCCCAAACTGAGCATGCTCAATGTGAGTTGTGATGAAACCCTCAAAAAAGGACAACCTTGTGCGGTGTTTGTGATTGGTGAAATGTCACATTGTCGCTGCAGGTTTGCAACACTGGCGATAAAATGGTTGAATGCCGACTGGAAACTCACAACCACAAAATGGTGACATTTAAATTTGATCTGGATGGAGACGCTCCAGAGGAAATTGCTACTTACATGGTTAGTCAAGCCTGAAAGGAAAGGCTGTCGCCATGGAACGGCTCTATTCAACATTTAAAAATTGTATTTGCACAGGTAGACAATGGATTTATCCTGCTGTTAGAGAAGGAGATCTTCATCGACCAGCTAAAGGACATTGTGGATAAAGCAGAGGATGTGCTGAATGAAGACATAGAGGGTGAAAGGAATTCCACGCTAACTTGTAGCTCGCAACAAGGCCAAATTTCTGACGGGTTGGTCGGAGAGGTAAGAGTGTGTGGTGTGTAATCAGGAATTAAATCCATGTAGCCGTGTGACGGTCTGCAAATTAGATTGAAGAGTACATTACTGAATCTGTCCTCTTCCAGAGTCATCAATGTGGACTCCCTCAGCCTGTCTACCAGCAAAACGGTAAAACTGTCTTTCAGAGGTATGTCCAGCCATCTAGCAAATGTCCATGGTCAGAAAGTTTTGTCTTTTAGTTCTTCATACAGGAAAGAGATGGTTCATAATATGTCCAGTAGAGGAGACGCCAACATCAAGCCAGGAGATCCCATCTGATAGCACGGCGACACAGTCACCGAGCAGCTCAGCTGCCACCCAGCCTGCTGACAGCGGCACGTCCAGGCCAGCTGCATCCAGAGGTGGTGTTTCAAACCAATCATTCAAATAAAACTCAGCTTATGGATCCATTCGATTAAATTTTGTGCATTTCCTGCAGCGGAAGAGGGTTCGTCCTCCACAATGTCCGGCGGAAGTGGAGGCTTCACTTACGATGTGTATGGATTCTGCAGCCCCCCCATAATGTCGAACGTGGACCCTCTCCTCTTAGCTGTTCTGTCCCCCCCTGTGTCCGCTCCCCCAACCCTTCAGTCAGTGTCTTCAGCTGAGTCTCCTGGCAACCTGCTGCAGCCCAGTGTCCATCAGGCCCAGCCAGTCAAAGCTCAGACTCTGCCCCCGTCTTCTCCCCATACGTCCTTGCCCCTTGATGAGTCAGAAGGGTCCCCGTTGGGCTCCATCTCTCACATTCACACAACACAGCAGATGTCCAGCGTGACGTGTCCAGTTTCTTTGGCTGATGAGGTGCCCTGTTGCCCTCTAGTCATGCCCTTGTCTCTGGATGTCAGTGGTTCTCAGGGTGGGTCTCCTCTCACTCCTCTTCCTGTACAGGATACAGGCATGCCTAAAGACCCTCTGGTGGTCTCTTATGCACCGGCAACCAGGAGTGAGCGCCCACAGCAGCCTGTGGTGCTGCACCAGCCTTTTTCCAGTGTGGGAGGAGCCAAGGTGCCCTCGCTGCCCCAGAGCCCAGCACCATCCCAGCATGTTGCAGGGCCAGGCGAGTCTGATGGTGAAGGTCGGCTGGGTCGAGGCAGCTTTGTAGACAGCACCATAAAAACGCTGGATGAGAAGCTGAGGAATTTACTGTACCAGGAATACGCCCCCATGTATCCATCAGGCAGTGCTGCAGAGACGCCCGGTTCAGGCACAGAGTACATCCAGTCTCCTCCTGGCCCAGAGAGCGCCACGGGGGGGTCTGGAAACAGCACACCCGGACCAATGGGGGAGGGACGCTTCAGGACAGGAGAACAGCTGGTATGATCATTAATATTTTATGATATAGCAAAGGTTTATCAGCTAATTTAATTTATTTAATCAAAATGAAACAATGAGCTATTCTAGAAAGTGAATGACTGAAACACTGGTTTATAACCATGACAAAAGACACCACACATCACTATTACAGGTGAGACCACAGTATGTGTGCCTGTTGTTGTCCTGCTCAAGGGCACTAATCCTTCACTAAATACAATAACAGAGTAGCAAAGTCAATCCAAGGAGTTAGCAGAACTTAAAGCAGCAGAAATATTCTGTGAATCATGGCTCTACCTCTGTTTTTCACTCGTTAGCCTCAGATTCCAGAGAGAATGGATAGTTTGAGCACCCTGAGCGACTCTGCTGTGTGTGGTACGTACAGCAGGCACCAATTAATCTCTCCACAATGGTGTTGACGTGTCTGACATCTCTCACAAAAATTAGAAACGCTAAATGCGATGGTGTTTGTATTTTTGCAGCTTCCCTGTCGAGAAGACATGTGCCTCATTCTGCCTCCTGCTCTGGAACAAGAGGTCGATTTAAGGTACCAAAAAAAAAGCTGAAAGGTTCAAGGACAGAATATGTTGTTACGGGAACAGTTACTGAGATCTGGTCTTCGCTGACTTCGACAGATAATCGCCGTTCCTCCTGAAGTAGCCAACAGACGAGATGTGAAGCAGAGGAGCTGGAGCAGCGCCGCTTCCACGCCACATCCTGGAGGTCACAGTACCGAGCACGTCCAGATAGAAGCCATGGCCACTTCCTCCACGATTGGCCGTTTCTCAGTCGTGAGCGCCGAAGATGACATTACACAGAGGACGCGCTGCAGCCGTTACTCCGCTCCCCCTGACTTCTACCTGGATACTCCTCCCTCCATGGCCAAGCGGGGGTCCGTGTCGCACACCCTGACGTCCCCCTCTGTCCCCACGGATATCACGGTGCACGGCCGTTCCCTCTCCTCGGACTCTGGTGCCGAGAGCAGCCCAGTGAAGCTGGCTCCAGCCACGCCATCCAAACGCACCCGCACGGAACGCAGAGGAAGTGACCTCATGAAAAGGGCGGTGGCCTTCCTCCGGCGCTCGGGACGCAGCAGCAGTTTACAGAGCTCCGACTCCCCGGGTAGACACGGAGGCATGTACGGGTCGGCGTACGCCAGCAGTGATAATGATTCTGAAATTGAGGATTCTGACATGAAGAGGGAGCTACAGAGACTCAGGGAGAAGTAAGCAGAGCTTGTAAAATTAAGATGGACACTGGATGGTGGCGTGGCATATAATACCACCTCGGACTGGTTTCATCCTCTGCAGCCACAGCCTGTAGTGTTGTCGAGAAAACAATAATTCAGTTTTTTCATGTGGAGAATAACGGCTTGATTGTCCGTTACCTCATCTTGCCACCAGAGGGCGACTATGAGTTCACCCTAGGGAGCACTCCCGTTATGTAGCTTCATAAATGATCTCTTATTTATTTATATCAATCGCTGCTGTCATTTACCTGATACACCATTGTTTTATATTTTTGTATTCTTTCAGGCACCTGCGGGAGATTTCAGAGCTGCAGGCTCATCAGAGAGGGGAAGTGGAGCTGCTCTATCGCCGCCTCGGCAAAGCGCCTCCCCAAGGCCTGGGTCTCTCACCTGTCTCACCGCACACCTGCCCCAGGAAAAGGTCAAACAAGCACAAACTGAAGCCCAGCAAGCTTCTCAGCCCCCTGGTTCAACAATTTAAGAATGTCAAAACCAGAAGCAGTGACTCCAGCAGATCCAGTGTGTGCTTTTGTGAAAATCGCCGCAAATTTCTGGCGCCAGCAACCAGTGAGGCCTTTTAATACTTGTGTTTGTGTTCAGGTGCTGCACCCGCAGGTGAGCCCACGGTGAGTTTAAACGGCTCTCCAGCCAAAGGGTCTTTCCACACTCACAGTCGGGCACGGTCATGCACCACCCACCTTCCCAGCACCACTTCAGGTCCAGTGCAAACACAGCAGCCCTGCTCCCTCAAAGGTTCTTTATCATCAGATAATATTTACGCTGGACTACAGGGGGACGTCACCGGCACACAACCTGGACAAGGTATCCACCAGATACCTACCGAGCAGCCATTCTACTAGTAGATGGCAAACATCACCAGAGAATGAAATGAGAGCTGTTCTGTTTTCTTTAATGGGGAGGGAAATGATAGATTTCTGTTTTCTTACACTGGTGTTTTTTTTTGTTTTTTTTTCCCCTCTTTGATTATACTTCTCTACAGGCTGGTCTAATTACCCTCAAACATCTGAGAGAGTGACCTATAAATCCAGTAGCAAGCCAAGAGCTAGATTTCTCAGTGGGCCTGTGTCTTTGTCTATCTGTTTGTATCTCCTCCATATCCTCTGCTCTACTTTAAGCTCACTGGCTTCATTTGTTCTGTCTTTGCCAAATGATTTGGCAACATTGCTTGGCCTCATCTTTGCTTTGTTTTGTGTTTTAATTGCACTGATATACAGTAGCACCCCCCCCCCCCCCCCCCCCCCCGTCGAAGCTTGAAACAATTAAAAAGGATCAAGAGATGATATTTAAGGATAATATCATAATCTGGCCTATTTTTTTTTTTAAGGCTGCTGCCTTGTTTTAATTCCCAGTTCAGAGTTTTTAGCCACCTTGCATCATCAGGCGGCGATAAGCTGCATGGCAATTACAGCTAAACCTGCTTTAAACTCCCCGATCCACTTAACACGTGTCTGCCACTGGCTTAAGCACTGCACTAAGGTATTGCACGACTTTGCTGATTAAGTGCATCTGGCTGCTTTCCTAGTTATATTTTTGTTTCATGGCTGTGCAATTTCACACTGCATCTTGTTTTTTGGACTTTCACAAAGCTTATGAGAAATATTAAGTCTTTAATCTCATGTCTTCAATCTCATTATTTCTTTTATTTTTTTTGCAGGGTCAACTCTGAAGCGACTCTGTCTTGGCAAAGAGCGCGGCAGCAGTATGTGGAATTACAATACCATCAAAAATATTAACTATGGTGGAACACTGACTGCATGTGTGTCTGCTCAGGGTCTGGAGCTGGGCCAGGGGCTTTTGGTCAACCAACGCAGCCACCTGGCAGTGCCACACCGTCTTCTCATCAGCCAGTGATGGGACTGGCTCAAGCTCAGGCCAATAACAGCAACAACAAAACAGGTGTGTACAGCGGCGCATCCAGCAGCGTCAGTGAATACAGCCTACCGGAAGATCTGCACCGGCTGATGGAGGATTGGGCCCAGGAGATTTTGATTGTCACCCAGAGGCCGCGCAGCAACTCGCTGAGCATCAGCAGGCAGGAACTTTGGGACCAGGTTGTGCCACAAACACACAGACGACTGACGGGCGATTCAGAGGTGCGTGTCATGACATTCACCTTTCAAATGCATGAAAAATAAACAACAGTCATAGATGATAGGGGTGGATGGCTACATGCATGCAGTTGATCTAAAGCAGCTAGTTTGTGTTACACTCAAATAAAATAATTTTAAGTGTTAATCGGTCTTTAATTAAAAACCTGCATGTAGCTGAAGCACTGGACGTTACACTGCTACCGAAATCCAGTCATTACCTCCAGATTCTACCTGTAGATCACACAGTCGGTGTATTTACCGGAATAATTGTTTGTACTGTATAAATCCAGTTACTAATTAGTGTTTGCCTGTTATGTAACCTTAAGGCATCATCACTGGCAGCACTAGGTCCACAGGCCTGCGCTCTTCCCCTGTTGCAACATGACCACTTTGGCTCAACAGTGGCAGCCATCCCCTCCTCAGGGCCCCAGCCGTGTTTCCAGCCGCCGTCTGCTGTTACTGCTGCTGCATTCAGGGCCCTGTCATCACCTCTCTCTGTCACCCAGGGTCACAGGTTCCTTCCCTCCCTTCCAGCGCAACATTTGGCCTTTCCTACCCAGGACGCTGCATCATATCAGCCGGGCAACCGCAAAACAAGGACGCTTTAATTTGAGAAGCACTTTGTCTTCCAAATGCAGTACCAAAAAAAAAAAGAAGTTCATATGTTCATATTGTATCTTGTATATACATTGAAGGAGCATGAACTTAACCATATGTACATACTCATCTATAGACAGGTGTTTAATTTCCTCTCGCATACCTCATGTCCATACTTAAATGCAGAACAATGGTAATGGTATGCGAAAAGATGTACAATTAGTCCAATCTGGCACAACAGTGCAGCTTTATATCAGTATATGAATCATCAATCCCATCAGATGTATATAATGTACTCTTGATTTATGCTGTGTTTCTATAGACTGAGTTAATATTTGTGTTGGTCATATCAAATCTCTAGAAATGCTGCCGTGTGTATAAACCAGTTCTCATTAGTATGTACATACAGTAGTTCCGTGTCCCGTGTACAGTCCATAGGATGCTGCCACAGACGCACGTTTGCCTGTAGCACCTTATTAGCCACCATCATGTCACTGTGAATATCTGACATCCTGGCCACTTGGAGTGTTTGCTCTCTTAGTCCAAGGATAGTTTGCATTCAACAACTAAGAAATGCTTCCAGCACAAGCGCTTGATATATCCTTAAGAGATTTAAATCAACTTGAACTTTATCTTCAGGTGGATGAAAAAAACAAACCAACCTGTGAGAGTGCCTTCAACTGCAGTTACAATTTTATGAATCACTAGAAGAGCATTTAGAGTCAAAGCGGACGCTAGGTATACATGCTTTCACCTTTTCTGTGATATGAATCACAAACATGGGTTGAAACATTGACTAATTTCCTGATTTCTTGCTCAAAGCCTGCACCACTTCCTGCATGAATGCATTGATATTCTGAATGTGCACAGGTCAAATGTGGGAATGAACACAAGAGCCTGGCACTGGAGCGGAATGACAAGGAGGGCTGGAGGACTCACCGCACGAGTCCAAACTCACAATCATACCTCTTTTAATGCAATCTGTAGCTTTACATATTGTTGCCTTTGTGGTTTTCAAGAGATTAATGTGTAGCGCGTTGTTTGATAATGTTAAAATACCAGAGATACGTAAAGAATGTGAACTCTTGAATGACTTTTTTTTTAAAATGACGCATGGGTTTTCTAAATTATTGTTTAGTTACCAAAAGGTTGATCAAAAAGTTATAGCTTTACATATTATGAATAGAATAATTGAAATTGTTAATGGGACATTAGTCCCCCACCTCACTTCTCATCTCTATTCTGCAAAAGCAAGATTGTGTTGAAGAAGAAGGTCAGTTATAACAAACCACACCAACAGCTCAAATTATTAAACATTAAGGTTTTTTTTGTTGTCCTCCCCATCGATTCAAAGACGTAATTGCACTTTAGCCTGGGTGTGTGATTCCAGGGTGTTTTAGAAAGATTGTCCCAAGTAAGTAGCACAGCCAAAGTGACTCCAGAATATTTCCAAAAGCTTACACCCTCTTTTCGGACCCATGTGAGAAATCTCAACTACAACCTGTTGCTGTGTGTGCTGTGACCTTAAAACCCTTCCATGTTTGCACACCGCTGCGATTTTAAATATTTGTCCTTTAAGGCTTTTCCCTCAGTGAGGTACATTGTTTTTTCTTCTATGCAGCTGTTTACTTTGTGCTTTACTCGGTAACTTCTGTCTCCATGTCTTGCCGATGAACGCCGTGATGTAAACCATGAGAATGCTTCTGCCTGCTTTGCTCCCTGTTTTCCTCATGATTGCTGTACTTTAATAAACGCTGAAGGCAGAAACATAAAACAGTCTCCTTTTTCCCCTCTAGGGTGAAGTCTTAAACTATCACGTGTGTGTGTCTGTGTGTACGTATTTTGTTTCTTTGTTAATGTTGCTTTAAAAAGAGAAAAAGAGGATTTCTTTCTTTCAAAGAGAGTAACAAAGTCCTGTAGTGTGGCTTATCTGGATCCGTAGTGTAAACAGCACAGCTCACGTAAGCAGCCAAACTTTATCCAAACCTCTGATAGAGTGACTGCTTTATTTTTTTCCTCATGTCTGCAATTCCCAACAAAACGGGTGTGCACACGCGTGGGTGTGGTGGCCTTTTGCCACAAGAGGAGTTTGCCCCCAACTATCCCCCCGACCCCCCCGGTCTGTTTGCACGATGTTGTCCTCCCGACTTTAAAAGAGGGCATCACTCACCTGAGTTGCACTTTTATTCTGGGAGGCTGTCATGGCGAGAGCAGCAGTGCGACTCAGCCTCTTTGGGCTGCTGCTGGTGGTGGTCGCAGCGCTACCGATCAAGGTGAGAAGAAGGGCGCCGCACTGCATGAAATGTTTCTCTCATTGTATCCAAGGTATACCTGGACCTGGATGACTGAGAATCTACACAGACATCTTGCATCACATTTTGGGAAAGATACCCTTCGTTTGGTGCGAGAGCTTGAGAAAACAGCCAAGAAGTTAGCGGACTTTAAGAACCACCTCTGCTTCAACCTCAGATGTCGACAGCAGAAGATGACTCCCACCTGTCTACGCATCAGATCAACGGTAAAAGGACACAGAGCCCAGGTAATTCCTCACATGACGGAAAAACGTTTACTCAATGAAAGGATCAGACAAATCCATTTTACCATAAATACCCTGGAAGCCAAGCTAGACAAAAGAAAGGAGGAACTACACCTACTGCTCCCCTCTGAAGTGATGGAAGAAATAGCCAAAGTTGTTTCCAGGATTCAGTACACCCAACACACCAGGACCAAGGAACGTCAGATGCGAAAATTCACCACCCTACTGGCAAAACACAACCCCAGCGGAACCAACCCCTTCTCCGTGACAGAAAAACAGGACACATCCCTGTCTGACGCACAACGGGAGAAATGGGTAAAAAACCTATCAGACAGGGAGCTTACACAAACCGAAGAGGAAGTGCTTTCCAAAGGTCTGAATTTTTCAGTCACCCCTGAAGAGGTACCGACTGTCGAACTCATCACAGCCACTGAGACAGCCATCAGAAACAACAAACTCCCGGAAGCAGAAGCAGAACAGTTTAGACTTAAGGTAACAGCTGCTTTAGCTAGTGCAAAACCTCCAACCTCCAATATCACTAATAAGGAAAAAAGAGCCATTGCATCCTTAGCCAAGGACAAGAACATCACCATCTTACCAGCTGACAAAGGTAGGTGCACGGTCTTACTCAATACCACTGACTACGACACCAAAATAATCAGTCTCCTGACAGACACCGCTACATATGAGAAACTCAAGCGAGACCCCACCAGCTCATACAAGAAGAAGGTGGTAGACTTACTACAGAAACTGGAAAAGGATAAAGCCATCGACAAACCACAATACTTCTGTCTATATCCAGGAGAAACCATCCCTTGCATATATGGATTGCCCAAGATCCACAAACCAGGGACCCCTCTCAGACCCATAGTAAGTAGCATCAATTCTGTAACATACAACATTTCCAAATACTTGGCCTCCATCTTGTCTCCCATGGTTGGCAACATCCCACACCACATCAAAAACTCCCAAGACTTTGCTCAAAAGGTCAGTGGACTCACACTACTTCCAGAAGAGACTATAGTATCTTATGATGTCACGTCACTCTTCACGTGCATCCCCACCGCCAGGGCCATAGACACCATCCACAAGCACCTTCTATTGGACAAGAATCTTCCAGAAAGAACAACCTTAACACCGGCCCAAATCTGCACCATGCTGGACCTGTGTTTGAACACACCACACCACCTATTTCCAGTACAGAGAAGGCTTCTACAGGCAGAAACATGGCTGTGCCATGGGCTCACCAGTATCCTCCATAGTTGCCAATCTATACATGGAGAAGGTGGAATCCCAGGCCCTGACATCCTTCACAGGAACTGTGCCAAAGTCACTGGTTCAGGTATGTGGACGACACCTGGGTCAAAATTCAAACACAAGAATTGGAAGCGTTCTCCGATCACCTCAACAAAAAAGACCAGCATGTAAAATTCACCCGGGAAGATACAAAAGGAAGCAGTCTGGCCTTTCTGGACTGCTCAGTCAAGATCACTGAGGACAGAAATCTCACCATCGAAGTCTACAGAAAACCTACACATACCGACCAGTACCTTCAGTTTGACTCTCACCACCCACTGGAACACAAGTTGGGAGTGATCAGAACTCTCCAACACCGGGCCAGAGAAATACCCACCACGTCCCAAGGCAGAAAGAAGGAACAGGACCACATTAAGACAGCTCTCAAAACATGCGGCTACCTAGACTGGGCCTTCACCAAAACCTCAAGAAAGCGAGACCCCAGCAAATGAGAGGAGGAGAGAAACAAACGCCGCAGTGTTTCGATCCCCTACCTGTCCGGAGTCTCGGAGAAGTTTAGGAGGATCCTCCAGAAACACGACATACCGGTTCATTTCAAACCCAGCAACACTCTCAGACAGAGACTGGTACACCCAAAGGACAAGACACCAAGACCCAAACAAAGTAATGTTGTTTATGCTGTACAGTGCCAGGAGGAATGCAAGGAACTGTACATTGGGGAAACCAAACAACCTCTCCACAGAAGAATGGCACAACACAGACGCGCCACCTCTTCAGGTCAGGACTCAGCAGTCCACTTACACCTAAAGGAGAGCAGGCACTCCTTCGAGGACAGCCAAGTAAGGATACTGGCCAGAGAAGACCGCTGGTTTGAGAGGGGTGTCAAGGAAGCTATCCATGTCAAATTGGAAAAACCATCCTTAAACAGATACACATACAATGCAGTCCTCCACTCCTTCCAACAGCAAAACAAACATTCACACCATTCCAGGAGACCCAGTGACTCACCACCATGTGATCCAGCAGACAAAGGGGAGACAACTCAACAGAAACTAGGTGAACGACCCGACCAACGACCCTGCTAACGACTCTCAGGTGACCACCCAGATCATTAGCATGCAGATGGTCCACAGGGGCTATATATTTTCAAGCTCTCTCCCCAGCGATTTCAGAACTGAAGAAGCCTTCTGGATAGAAGGTGAAACGTCTTCAAGAGAAGAAATCCAGTCCAGTTGACATAGAAAACTACCTTGGATACAATGACCTGGATGACTGAGAACCTACACAGACGTTTCTCTCATTGCTTCATCTGAGAATTTTGCTTGATTTTTCTTCACTGAGAATGAACGCATTAATCAAAGTGTGGGCGCACTTTACTGTTTCCATTGATTTAGGTTTGCATTTCTTTTCTACACTTTCTAGCCCAACATTTGCTATAGGTCTGATTTCTTTAGCGGTCATAAATACGTGGAGTCTTATCTGAGCACTCATTCAAAATACATTCACATGAGGCCAAGATGAGACTCCAGCTTTTCCTTTTTTTTATGTGTTTGGAGGATCTGAGCTCTAAGACGCTGCTAATGATTAAACTAATCGGTCATGATCTGTAAACAAGATTGTGCAATTACTTTGTTATCATGTGGTTTGTTGGAAAAGTTGGGAAAAAAACAGAATGGGGTGTATCTGCAGTTACACCAATGAGAACCCTGTGATGCCGCCCACCATCATCTGATCTTTGCTCACCTCGGTGTCAGCCAAGCAACCGGGAGCTTTTTTCTTGTTTTCAAGCATCCCTCCTATTTTTAGGATAACTGGGACATTTACAGCTACCACATCAACTCCACCGTGACCAGTCGCTATGCCGTCACCGTCATCAGGAGCCGCGTGGCAAATCGCATGGAGGAGTCAAAGGAAATAGAGTTCCATGTCCGCATTCCCAAAAACGCCTTCATCACTAAATTCAAAATGTACGTAAAGGCAAAGCTGCCCAGTTACTACAATGCTGGGGAATTTCTGAAATAAATCATCTAGATGATCTTGGAATTATCAATATTAATATAGATTTTTTAATTTTAGGGTTATAGATGGTCAGGAGTACGATGGCATCGTGAAGGAGAAGGAAACAGCGCAGCGGCAATACTCTGGAGCTGTATCCCAGGGTCAAAGTGCAGGGATCATCAGGTACATCAGTTCCGTCATGGCTTTTCTTTTAAGATGAAGATTTTAAGATGTTTATAGTGCAGAAACTTAAGAATATCCACATTGCCCCTCTTTGTAGTTCAGTGGGGAGGACTCTTGAACAGTTCAAGACCTCTGTGACTGTGGCTGCTCACAAAAAAGTCACCTTCGAACTCACGTACGAGGAACTGCTGAAAAGGAGGCTCGGCCTGTACGAGTTGCAAATCCACGCCAGGCCCATGCAGCCCGTCAAAGACTTCAAGGTGCGTCCGTCGCATAAACCAACCAGGGGAAGACGGGTCGGAGCGTCTCACTTTCTTGTAATTCCAAACTCCAGGTGGATGTGCACGTTAAGGAGGACGCTGGCATCACTTCCTGGCTGGTTAAAGGAGGTCTAAACACCAAAGACCTGGCGACAGCCGTCACGTCAACAAAAACAGAGAAACAGGTAGAAAAGGCAGCCCTGCAAAATCAGAGTTCCACCAATAAGACCGCCATTCTTTCCTGCGTGTTTTTCAGGTGTGGCTGTATTTCTACCCAACAGTGGACCAGCAGAAATCATGTGACAGCTGTGATGACAACGGGATGAACGGAGACCTGGTCATTGTGTACGATGTCAAAAGGGACACGTCTCTCGGAGACATCAAGGTGCACTGACAGTTCCTGTCCAGCCCAAATATCAAATACATATATTTGTCCAAGTGCACGCTCAACTTTTTCTTGCCCCTCCCCCCAGAGATCGGACAAGTTCTTCGTTCATCACTTTGCTCCATCCAATCTCCCGCGCATACCGAAGAATGTTGTGTTCATCATCGATCAAAGTGGCTCCATGCACGGCAGGAAAATTGAACAGGTGGGACGCTCCTTTGCTGCCGCTTTTCCCGCAGCCTTTCAGTCATTCGCATCAATTTAAGGCTTCTTTCTTGAATTAAATAACCGACGCATCCTCCTCCCGTCCAGACCCGAACCGCATTAGTCCGCATCCTGAACGACCTGGCAGAAGACGACTTCTTTGGCATCATCACTTTCGATAGCCGAATATTTCAGTGGAAACGTGAGCTTGTCCAGGCCAACCAAGCCAACCTGGAAAATGCCAGAACATTTGCACGTAATATTAAAGACAACGGAGGTGAGGGCTCTGGTATATTCCCACTTTTAGGAGTGTTTGAAAGCTGCAAAACATCAACAGTGGCTTCTCCCCCCACCTCTCCCCTCCTTTGCTCATTCCAGCCACTGACATCAATGCAGCCGTTCTGAAGGGAGCAGATATGTTGAATGCACATCCCAGACAGGGCTCAGCCTCCATCCTCATTCTTCTCACCGATGGAGATCCAACAACAGGTTCCAAAACACCAACACGGTTACACAAACAAGACCTTCACTTTACTTTATCATCATCGTGTTCCTTCAGGTTTAAAGGCTTTACAGCACACCATTAAAATCCCTTTCACTCAAACCAGTTGGTATCCCGGCTGCCCTGAATTTAATACCACTAAAGACACAAAGTAACTTTGCCGTTTCCTTAAAAGACAAAGAAGAAGCACAATTTTGTCTTTGCAGGTGAAACGAACCTTGAACGGATCCAGTCAAACGTAAGGAAAGCCATCGCGGACAAATTCCCACTTTACTGTCTGGGCTTTGGCTTCGACGTCGATTTCGAGTTCCTTGAAAAAATGTCGCTGCAAAACAACGGTGTGGCGCGGAGGATTTATGAAGACTCTGACGCTGATTTACAGCTGAAGGTGTCCTAAATCGCTTCCTCCCAATGCGGACTTGATGGACTGGTTAAAGTTGATCTTTGTGGGGACGTGAGATAAACACACTGCATCCATTTCATTTGGCAACAGGATTTCTACAACGAGGTGGCCACTCCTCTGCTGACAGATGTGACAATGGTTTATATTGGCGGCAGCAATCTGACAAAGACAAACTTCAGCCAGTACTACCAAGGATCTGAGATTGTGGTGGCCGGAGAGATCTCTGACAACGGCGTGGAGACCTTCACACCGCAAGTTTTGGCTATTTCAGTGAGGACGTGTCAATGGTGCTTATCAGCTGGGATCTTGTTAACGTGTTGTAGGCTCACAGAACTGTGTGCTACAGCAGAACAACAGAAGAGTGGTGTTTGCTGACACAAATGTCACCGTGGAGACGGGCGACACGGCGTCTGACAGCCAAATGCAGCGAATCTGGGCCCATCTCACCGTGAAACAGCTCCTGGAGAGAGAGTGAGTGATCACAGCTGGCAAACAAGTTCAAAGCTTAGCAACTTCCTCCTCAGTTGAATTGTGTGAGCGCCAAAGTGCAGTGAGATTAACGGTAGCGTGTGTTTTCATGCAAACACGTGTGACATAGGCTGCAACTGTCTGGCTCTGAGAAGGAAGACGCAAAGAATGAGGCCCTGAAACTGTCACTACGGTACGGCTTTGTGACCCCGCTCACATCCATGGTGGTCACCAAGCCACAGGGAGAGGACGCAGATGTGCTGGACAAACCAAAAGAAGGTAAAATATTATATTTACATGCAAACAAACAGGGAGTTATTCCTGACCAGCTTTAATTTTCTACGTCAGGTTAAGATGGCGTCCTTCAGGCATGGATGTTATTGTGGCAACATATAAACTAGTTATTTGTAACCAAGAAACTACAAGTGTAATTAGAATACTTTCAATATTTCTGTGTATATGTCTGTGTGTGTGTGTGTGTGTGTGTGTGCGCGCGTGTGTGTGCGTGTGTGTGTGCGTGTGTGTCTGCCTGTGTATGGTCTTAAGGGTCTTTTTAATTTCAGGACCTGGTTTTGACCGTGGAATACCTGGTCATGCAGGTAGGACTGTTTTGGCAATGAAACCTAATAATTAAGGCTTTCAGATGATTAAAATGCCCCATCTGATTAATCATTGTGGAACTATTTCATATTCCTTGTTGATGGTGTGGTAGCTCCTGGCCTCTAGCTGTTGCCTGCCATGGTTAGCGCCTCTGTGGCGTCCTTCAGTACAATCATTGTGATGGTCTGACTGAGAGGGTTCTTACACAAAATTTTGACATTCGGAAATATATAACCTCAGGACAATGAAATGAAAATGAAATGAAAACCTAGTTTTCACCATCTCAGGAATTATTCTCTGCTCATTCTTATACTAATACAAATGAAAACTACTAAAAACTATTCCTGTTTTTAATAACAGGAGTTCCTGGATTTCCTGGATTAGCATATCGTCCAGGTATGATATCTATCTATCTATCTATCTATCTATCTATCTATCTATCTATCTATCTATCTATCTATCTATCTATCTATCTATCTATCTATCTATCTATCTATCTATCTATCTATCTATCTATCTATGTCTGCCTCAATTTTATTTATTTGTGCCTATATATTCTACATATAACACACACACACAAAATTTTGACATTCAGAAATATATAACCTGGAATATATACATCTGGAAGTCTAGGAATGTAGGGCTCCGTCACCCAGGTGCTTGGATAAATACCCCTTTTGTAGCATTTGTACCCTACTTTGTTGTTAGGATTTTAAAATCTGCACACGGCCTAAGCGATAGAACACACGCACGCACTCACGCACGCATGGACGCACGCACGCGCGCGCACACACACACACACACACACAGACACAAAGTTCTAAAAAAATCCGTGATTTATTTATTTTAATGAAAAGAATTATTCCCTGCTCATTCTTATACAAGTACTAATGAAAACTACTAAAAACTATTCCTGTTTTTAATAACAGCAATTCCTGTTGGTGCTGGATTTGGGGGTGGAGTACATCATCCAGGTACGATTATTCTATGGACACATAAACTAATCAATTTCTCAGTCTGTCGGCCTGTCTGTATGTCTGTCAGTTATGAAACAAGTTGAACATATATGCAAACACACACGGACACATTTAGGGGACATAGAACCTATGCACGTCCGCACTCACACAAAAGGCTTGGAAGAGCTGCTTACAACAGTATATAAGCAATCCGACTGAGATGGTTTCAACTGGGGGCTTTTTTCTGATGTTGACTGGTCTGATTAAGATGTTTTTTATTTCAGTAGTCCCTGGTTTTCAGACACTATTGGATCCCTCAGGCAAGATTTTGCAGTTTTATTTGAAAGAGGTTTTGTAAGGTTCGAATCCACGGGGACATAGCCAGCAGCAGGGGGCGCTGTTGCTGACACAAAAGCAGCAGAGGTGTGATGCGTTTGTTGTTGACCAGCGCTACTTAAATCTGGCAACCTTTGAAAACATTCAGATCTGATTGCTCAGCCATGAGAAACAAGCACCAGGAGAAGCTTGCTGGTCTAACTGTCTCATCCTGTTTAGTGAGTCCTCACTCTGGTTTTGGAGGCTGTAAAATTCCTCTAAGTAGGTAGTATTAAAAAAAAAAGATTATATACACATATAGTCGTATAGTTTATGATCTCCCCACTGAATGTAATTACATTCCTCTGAAAGTCTTATCCAAATAGAAGTAAAAACTAGGGTGTCTTCAAATAGCTGAGCAGACGAGGCACCTTTATTCCTACTGACTGATCTTGTCTTTTTCTTTTCAGTGAGCAGATTTTATCTACCCCTCCCTCTGCCAGGTATGATGCTAAACTCAATGATTCATCTGTCTGTGCAACACAAATGTGGGATCATTTTTACCTGTTCATTTCCACACACACACACACACACACACACACACACACACACACACACACACACACACACACACACAACACACACACACACAGAGACACACACAAGACTCTTACAGTGTTTCAATTTCAGGACATCCTCATTTTGGTTTTGGAGGAGTTGGTGCTTCAGGTAGGACTATTTTGGCAATAAAAACTAATAATTAAGGATGTCAGATGATTCAAATGTATCATCAGAGTAATAATGCTGGGATTATTTCCTATTCCTCGTTTTTTGTCAGGCCAAATAGTGACAATCTTGAGATAGCAGATGTACACAACACAGGCTCAGAATGAAGGTGACAAAGCTCATAGTGACAGCCGAGGTAGTCCACATCCTTAAGTCTGGGAACGTAGGGCTCCATCACCCACGGGTGCTTGGATAAATACCCCTTGGATAAATACCCCTCCATCACCCACAGGTGCTTGGATAAATACCCCTTGGATAAATACCCCTCCATCACCCACAGGTGCTTGGATAAACACCCCTTTTGACATTTTTGTAGCTCTGTACTCTACTTTGTTATTGGAATTTAAAAATGTTGTTATTTAGAAATATATATTAACCTCAGGATAAAGATCTGCACACAGACTCTTACAGTGTTTTCAATTTCAGCACCTGGAAGCCCTGTTGCTGCAGGTAGGACTATTTTTGCAACAAAACCTAATAATTAGGATAATTCAAATTTCTCATCAGATTAATCATGTTGGGATTATTTCCTATTCCTCGTGTTCGGTCAGGCCAAACAGTGACACTCTTGACATATCAGATGTTTTTCCCCATCCTTGCCTGTTGTGGCAGTGCCTGGCCTCTAGCTGTTGTGCTGCCATGATGAGCACAACTATACACTATACACACCGTTTATGTACAGCCATTACAATAACAACAAATTGCTGTAACAATAAACATGATATTCATTACGTGTTTTTTTAAATCTCTGTCCGTCGGTTCAGAAACTAATTGCCACCCTGGACTTGCGTGCCTCGGAGCAGGGGCACATGGACATGGAGTCTGTTTAGGCTTGGTTGGTTTTATTGTTAAAAAGGCACTGAATGCTGTGTCAGTGGGAGAATGAACCTTGTTATAGCGCCTTCGGCCAGGGTGGGAGCAACAGTGTGTCCTTTGACCATCCAAAACATTTTTGTATCTGTCTTCCAGGAAAGTTCTGGAAGTCTAGGAATAAAGGGCTCCGTCACCAAGGTGCTTGGATAAATACCCCTTTTGTAGCATTTGTACCCTCCTTTATTATTAGGATTTTAAAATCTGCACACGGCCTGAGCGATAGAACGCGTGCGTGCACACACACACACACAAAAGAGTTCTAAAAAAAATCCGTGATTTATTTATTTTAATGAAATGAATTATTCCTTGCTCATTCTTGTACTAAAACAAATGAAAACTACTAAAAACTATTCCTGTTTTTAATAACAGCAATTCCTACTGGACGTGGGGGTGGAGCGCATCATCCAGGTATGATATCTATCTATCTATCTATCTATCTATCTATCTATCTATCTATCTATCTATCTATCTATCTATCTATCTATCTATCTATCTGTCTATCTATCTATCTATCTATCTATCTATGTCTGCCTCAATTTTATTTAATTGTGCCTATATATTCCACATATAACATACACACACACACACACACACACACAAAATTTTGACATATAACCTGGAATATATACATCTGGAAGTCTAGGAATGTTTCCAGCGACCAGACATTATCCACCCCCCCCTCCTCCAGGTATGATGCTAAACTCAATGATTCATCTGTCTGTGCAACACAAATGTGGGATCATTTTTACCTGTTCATTTCCACGCTTGATTAACTCGTGGAATTGGCTTTGTGGTTTAATTTCCTGGGTGAATATTAGTAGACCAAAAGTGACCATTCAGAAACAGTTATTTCCTTCTGAAATCAACATATAGAATATACAGAAATGTATTTAATTGCATACATTGGTCTAATAATGTCAAGACAAAAAAAAAGGAACTGCTTCTGGCTGCAGGTGTGAGTCGGATGAAGACAAAAATTACAATGAACACAAATCTGACCTTCTATGTTGTAGATAGACATGGGCAGATCGGCAGATATAATATACACCATGGTCTGGCTTCTACAGGTATCCCAGGCTCTTCTTTTCTCTACATATTCTATGAGTAGCATTAAATCACGTTGGGCGCTTCTTTTTTTGTTTGTTTGTTTGTTCTTGCGTTGCATGTTTTGACATTCGAAGTAAACATCTAATTTATACAAAGTTAATTAAAAACATGATTTTAAACTGTAGTGTCACACATTTTCAATGTACATATTTTCATCTAAACTGCATTGTTGATTACTCAAAACGATTGAATAGATATGGATTTGTATTCCTACCATCTACCTGCTGTCCTGCCCACATTCCACTCAGCATTGCCCACAATAACTCCAGGTAGGGGAATTTTGGGGTTCTTTTTATAGCTGATATAAATTCTTTTTTTTTTTAAATGTATGTGTTATTTATAGACTACAGTTACAAAAAGTAAAAAACAGAAACAAAAAAAACATGACAAACAAGTAAAAATACAGTATTTTTTTTGCATAGTGTTAGTCATCTTTGTGCGAGGGAGTCGAGAGCTACAACAGATGCGCGTCTAAAATGATGGAAATATTTAATGCATTAGTAAAAATAACATCCCAGATAGTCGAGCATCCGTGATGCTACATCACAGACGTGCGCGTCTGCGCTGTTGTGTGTCGCTGCAGCTCCTGCCATGCACAGGTTCATATGGAATCCCACAGACGGCTCTGTTCCTCTCTGCTTCGATATTCCCGTCAGTCGCCTGAAGCTGCTGCACTATCCCAACATCGGTGGGTACTGCCTCGGTTTTTCAATCGGATCTTTGACCCTTCCGTTTTCTTTCTTTCCGTCATCGTGGAAGTGATGGCCTGGGATTCTGAAGGAATAAATAGATGTATTTGTTTGTTCTCCCTCACCAGAGCTGTCTATAAACGGGGAGCTGAACTCAGAAGCTCACAAAGGTTTCAGCACAATTGTCATCCACCTCAAGGGGGACCTCCACATCGAGGTGGACAGCAGACAAATCATGGTGCGGGAGGGGGAAACGGAAACTCGGCACACCGGAGAGGAACGCTTCACTGTTGGAAGGTGTTGCTCATTATTATTGGAAGCACATTTACTCTGAAGGGAAGCCTCGATGTCATCACTGACTAACAGGCGCATAGATTCTACCTACTCTTACTCTGGTGTTGGTGGAAGTTCTCAATCCTCCAGGTCACCAAAGCAAAGAGGATCAAACTGGCAACTTGACTTCTGTTATCCCGTTTGACAACTTTATAAGCTGCCTCTAACTTTATCTCCACACGGTGATGTGAATCTCCTTCTAGTGCCACGGTGATCAGGAGGGACAAGGAAGTGGACATTATGATCGGAGACGTCCGCATTGTCATCCTGATCCACCTGCTTGAGGGTAAAGAATTCCTCTGGCCAGTTTTGAGACGGAGGCCTTCAGACAGCAGTGTGACGGGAATTTTAGGTAAGTGGATAGAAAAGCTTTTTACTTCTTTATTCTTTAATGAGATCGTGTTGGTGCCTCCTGTAACGCTGCTTGTGTTCTCAGCTCTGCAGCCTGTGGATTACGAGGAGCTGCAGCAGCTTCCAAAAAAGCTCAAGATCGACAACCAGGAGATCGAAGCTACCAGGTGTGTTTGTCAAATGCGACTGCTTAAATGCTAAACTGATTATTTACTGATTCCTATTGCTTTCTGTAGGATGACAGTTCTGGATTACAGCCTAACCTCTCCCCAAGTGATCGACTGCTGGTTCACGTCTGTTGAGGACGCCCTGCGGAAGCCGCTGCACCAGCTCACTGTCGCAGAGCTTTAACTTAAAAACATGAAACATCATGGAAATTACTCTGTGTGATCACAAACCAATAAACAGTATTGATATGTCAGATCTTGGTTCTTGTTATAAATTAAATCATCAAGAAAGGATTATAACTGCCTCAGTCAGCCAGTTTATCTGCCAAACAGGCAGATAAATCTTCCAACTTACCTTCCAAGTACTTGGATTATTGCTAGTGTTTGTTGCTAGCCTGCTAATGTGCAGCAAATGTAAATATCTGTTGTTTGTGTTGGGTGTTTGTAAGAGGGCTTCAGGTTGCCATCGGCCCAGCTCAGGGCTTCTAATAAAGATATCTCTTACACAAAGGAACAACCTTTAAGAATGCGATGAGAAAAGTAAGCGAAACCACAGAACATCTCAGATGCCAGCACTAAAATGCCAGGATGATGGGCATGCCTGTGTTACTGGTCAAACCAGTAGAACCACCTCAGAGTTCTGATTGTCCTTGTGCTAAACAAGCAATGAGCCAAGGAAATAAACATGTTTGTCAAGATAAAGTCCAGGTTGTTTCCCACTTGTTTAATTCTGACATGTAAATAAAGTTATTACAAAGTCACTCAGAAATAGAGTTCCAGGTGGAGAAGTTGATCTTAATCTTGTGTGTGCATGTAGTTGTGTGTGTGTGTGTGTATGTGTGTGTGTGTGTGTGTGTGTGTGTGTGTGTGTGAGAGAGAGAGAGAGAGAGAGAGAGAGAGAGAGAGAGAGAGAGAGAGAGATTATTGCTCACCTTCCGTACTATGACTCAGACACTTTGCAATAACTTTAACAAGGTGTGTTACTGAGGAATCTCCAGAAAGACAACACAAACAACACACTGTGGATTCGTTACAATGGAATACGATACAAGGTAAGTGCCATTTTTAGTTTACTAATACTCAGGACTGACATAAACACTCATTATTATGTCAAAAGCCACTATAAGAGTGTGTGAGCCGTCACTAACATCCAGGAAGCTCCAAGTCTCAGCTTGTAAGACAGAAAAAAGTGGATTCATTAAGAAAGAGAAGCTCAATTTGTCAGATGCAACAATTTCCGCTTGTTTTCTTTCTTCTCTTTATGCTTATTTTTATGTCAAACTTTTAGGTAGATATATATTCTTTTGAAAAAGAATTCTGCCAGACTTGTTGAATTGGAGCTTTTTGGACACTATGGAGAGCTTTCATCGTCTCCCCCCCCCCAGGTCATATGTAAAAGTGAAGCAGGAGCTTCGTCCACGTCCGCTCTGACGTGTTGTGTCCATCACTGGAGGCCAGAGTCCCACCAGACCGCAGCCACTGGGAAGAAAATGCACCTGATGGGATGGTTCGTTTGGTGGATTTTCCTCATTCTGTGCATGTCGGCCTGCAGCTCGGAGGTTTTTAAAGATGGCAGCCAGGATGTCACTTGTTCACAGGTAAAGCCAGACGTGCTCTTTGGATAAGCCGAGGCTGTCACGTCCCCCAGCTGCCGCTCAGTGGCCTCTGTTTCCTTCACAGATTAGAAATGTAATTTCCTTTAGTAAATAGAGTTCCAGCCATCCATCTGCAGGGCTGTAAAAAGGCAGTGATAAGAACCCTACTATACATTCTAGGCCTTTAAAATAAATATTTACCATTTTTCATCTCTCCAATTAATTTGTAGGGACTTTCTGACTGCACCATGAAGGACGAGATGTCTCTAAGTCTTGCAAACAGTGAAACAGTAGACGTCGTCAATGTGACCCCACATTTCAAGCTGTGCTGTAAGGACAGAGCGCCGTGCACGCTGTGCATGGCAATAGACCTGGAGATGAAGATCAATCAGGAAACCTCCAAAGAGCAGCTGGAATACAGCGAAGAAGCAAGTAACACAAAAGGTAACGTCTGAAATGATCACATTTGAGATGAGATTAACGAAGAAGCAGCGGATAAATCTGATTCCACATCGTTCCAGGTTTGATGTTGTTTGTATATTATATTTACACAGTGTTTGATGGCTTTTTTGGGTTTTGAGCTTTGAGGCTTGAGCTTTTAGCAACCACCGGCTTGCTTGTGATCAGAGAACATGTTTGTAGACTGTTGCGATTGTAAAGATCACCAGATTCAGGGTCATAGTAATGATGTTTTAATTAATGATTAAATAGAGCATTTGGCCTAATTCAGGAGCAAATGCCTGACATCATATTTACTGTGATTTTTATTAGAGTTCATTGGAAATGAGACGGCCGCGCGACCAGGAAGAAGCAGTGTTCTGTTTTTATCAGGATTAGTCATTGTGATGGGACTAAATCTCCCATTTTAAAAAAAAAAGAATGTTATGATGTCAACAGTCCAACAACAGCTATGGTAATAGTGGTTCTATAACAAGATTACTGAAGGAAGAATGTTTAGAGAAAGAACAATAGTGGCTACTGTCATAACCTCTGTAATAATGATAAGAATAAATAGAATGAAAAGAATCGTAGGACACAGCAGTTGGAACCAGTTAACGTCCCTGAGGTAGCAGATTATGTGGAAAATGAGACGAGGAGCCGTTCCAACGTTGAAACTAAAAAAGGTAAATTATACTGGACAGCATTCAAATTTCAACTGGGAAGCGTGTTATGAGATGCAGGGATTAGATAAAGCACGTGATAACAAAGATTGTGCAAGAGATTCAGCATTCAGACGTCACTGAGCTGCGTCAGCACTTGGAACGCCCTCAATCGAGGCTCGACCGACTTCTGGAAACTGGCAGCTTTATGGAAAAGAAACCTGTCAGTCATAAAAGCATAAACTCCCTTAAGACGTGAATGGACTGGGTCAAAGATAGCAGAGGCTCAGGGGTAGATCTGAAAGTAGCTCTTGTGCGCTTCACACACCTCTTCACCTCTTTACTGTGTGTGTTGCAGCAGCGTCTGTGAAGGTGTGTTACACAACCATGAACACCATACCTATGTGTAAGAAGGTGGAGTTCACCATTAATCCTGCAGCTCTGACTCAGCAGACAGAGGCGAAGGTATTGCTCACGCCCCACGATAAATGCACTCAACAGAACTTCTAACAACACTGTATGCGTGTGTGTGTGTGTGTGTGTGTGTGTGTTTGTGTAGATTTCCATTGTGGTTACACAGCCAGTGGGGGTCACCTTCAGCAGTCACGTGATGGTCTATTCCTACAAAAGCCCACATGTTCTTCGCAACGTTGTTGTTCCCTCTCTCGCTGAAGGTAAACGCTGATCTGTCCGAGCTCCCGAACGCTGCGCACATGCCGTTAACACTCGCCGCTGTCTTCCTCAGTTTGCTCCCAGGAGATGGGGGGTCACCTGGAAGAGTGTGAGGGTAAATAACCTCCGCCTGTCTCGGTGCTGTTTTTCTTTCCCTCTTTGCATCTGTTTGGGGAAATGATGTGTGTTTTTCTGTCTGTGGTTTTCAGTACCAAAACTCAGCACTGTCATTAACATAGAGGCAAATCAGGTGGACCTGCAGTCTTCTGACGGGAACAGGAGCCTCCCGTCGATGTGTGTTCAGTACGAGTCTAATGGGAGATGTAAGGTTGGTGGATGTCAAGCTTAAACCCCAAAGTAGAACCAGCAGAACCAGATACGATATGTATCTATTTACACTTGCTGCACACACTCATCTTGTTTGTTTGTATGTTTATTTGCAGCTATTGAAGAGGAAGAGCATCTCGCTGCACTCGGTGACCCCCTGCACCTGTTTCGAGGTAATATTTTGGCAACTATCATTGCTCTGTGTGTGCAGGAGCAGCATTTCAGGTGTGTTCGCATGCACATGTGTGTTTTCAGGCATGGAATGACAATGCTAAGGGTCACAGGCGCTCTCGAATTTGCCCCTTTAATAAGACAGGTAAGGGGGTGTGAAAGGATGGAAGGGTTTAATCCGAGCAGCTTATTGGAGGTGACATTTCCTGTTTCCTCCTTCCAGATTTCTTCATGAGGAACGTGTGGCAAAACGTCTCCGTTTCTTTAGGCCAGGGCCAAATACACAACGGCCGCCCCATGCTGCGGTGGAACCTGTCTGCCCCCTGCAGGCTGGAGGGTGAAGTGTGGCCCTGCTGCCCGCTCAAGGGCTGCAAAGAGCTGCAGGGCTTCCAGCAGCACCTGACGAACGGCACATGGAGACAAAACATAATGGGTCACTGGGTAAGGAACATTTGTACTGAGTCCTCGGTTCTTTCTTCCTCACCTCTTCTGATTAAATTGTTCTATACTATTTTGGCTTAAATAGGAAATAAAGCTTTAACCGATACCATCTAAGCTGAGGCATTATTTATGATTGCATATCTTTTAGGAGAGAACAGGTGTGTTTGAAGACCTCAACCTTCAGCTGCCACCATGTCTAATGGTAAAGTATCTGTTTATATCCCCCTGTGCTTTATGAGTTTGAGTCAATGACTTCATGTCTTACCCCCTTGTGCAGGTTAAAGTGAGGGGGAGGGATTCTGCGCTCGGTCCGTACTGTAACGGTGAGTCGGATTTAGGTTGTAATTGTAAGTGGTGCACAATGGAATCCGCTGCTTTATCATTGGTGGTTTGTTGGCACCAGTTGCAGCTGGGAGGTGGCGCTGGAGTCTGTTGATTGTCGGCGTGATGCTGCTGCTCGCCCTGACTGTGCTCATGTCCTATCTCCTTGACTTCATCAAGGGTGCGTTTGCTCTATTTTTGCTGTCCTGTTGCAACAATCGTGGGGTGAAGCTGTTTGTCATCAGCTTTGTTGTCTGCTCGGATTGCCTGATGAATCAAGGCTGTTTGCTGTATTTTGCAGAATGGGTGTGGAGTTGGCGTCGTGGTACATTTGTGAAAAGTGAGTTTTATTTGAAAACATGCTGCCATGCTGGAATGGGCCTGCTGTTATTCCACTCACTCTCCTGTTTTTCCTCTTAAAGTTGGCGGAAATGCCTCCGTACTGTTGCTGAGCCCCCCAGATGTGGATGACGGTGTTTCAAAATCCATGGGTAAACTGAGCGACCTGCTCCGTCGCCATGGTTTCAGCGTGGTGACGGACATTTGGAGCAGGAACGAGCAGTGTGAGATGGGGCCGATACCTTGGTTCTACTCTCAGATGATGGAGGCGAACTATGACCGGGTTGTGCTCGTGCTGACACCTGGGGCCCTGGAGAGAGCACACAAGTGGGTCCAACAGGGCAGAACAAAGGAGGAAGAGGGGGACCACCCCCACTCTGCCGTGTTCATGGCCGGCCTGTTCCGCATCTACACCAACACACAGCTGCAGAGGACCCCGGAACGCTTTATTCTGGTGATGTTTGACTCTGATCCATGCAGGAAGAGCCGGCTACCCAAGCCTCTTCTACCCAAGCCTCTTCTGGGCCTGCCGCTGTTTTGCCTTCCTTCTCAGAATAAAGCGCTGCTGAAAGAGCTGACTGTGGGAGGGGCAGGGGGGCCACCTACAGGCACAAAGAAGTGTAGACATCCCCGCCCCAAGTCCGAGATATAGCCTCATCTGTAACGCTACATCGAGTATTATTTTTCCCTTCTGCAGATCGGCAACATATTTACGTTCCAATAATGACGGCTGCTGGTATTTGTGCGTACAGCATATTTTGGTTACAGAGGAGTCAGAATTTTATCGGTATTAATATTGACAGTAGGAAAATTTGTTGACATTGTTGTGAAGGAAGGCATTTTCAGAATTTAGTGTTTTTTTAGTGATACGGCACAGATGTCACTAAAGTTTATCATTGTTTATTTGGGAGCTTTGCCTGTGTTAACGGGATTTGTGGCAAATGTAAAGTTGGGATTTAAAGAAGAGTGCTGGCGAAGTTTCAGCTAAACATCCTCAAAACTAATGAAGTGTGCGTCCTGCGCTGCTAGTGCTGAAAACAGAAATGATCTTCAACCATAAGATTCAGGACATTTAACTGAGCATCCTGGTTGAATGCTGCCTATTTACTGAAGGACATGCTTCTCTATGACAAACATTTAGACCTTTTTCTTTGACACATTTTGAAGTCATTTTTGCAACCATACAGCAAAGTGTGAAAATAAATATTTTAAATCCCTTTTTTTTCCCCCTGATGTGCATATTTATATCTCATAAGAAAACCCTCAAGGTGTATTTACCTCCACAAGCATTTGCTGATTGAAATCTGAATATTACATATATTGAATATCGATTGTTTTTCATGAAGCGGAGATGGTTTAATGCACTTTAATGCCGACTTGACACTCCTGACCCCTCCTCTGGAGCGTCACACCAGGGCACATTCTTAGAAAATGCAGAGAAACCAGACAGAAAGAAAGTCACTTTTATTTGGATGGATATAAACAAGCTGGCCAACACTCAATAGTAATATTCTGATACAGCACAATAGCAAACTGGGCACTCAGGACAGCCTACTAGTTAAAAAAAAGAGCAGTACAGAAAATCCATGCTTCAATCAGAACTTTGATTCACACCGTTTCTCATCTTCTGTAGAGGGACGTCCTCTCAGAAAACCCTTTTTTAAATAGATTACTCTCAAATGCATTCATACACAGACATACAGTCCCCACCCCCATATAGCTCTTTTCTGAACACAAGCAACACCCTCCCCACCAAAGGAAAAAAAAATCTAAATCAAAATCAAACAAAAAAAAAACCCCAGGAAAAAAACAAACATGCTGCACTCTCACAAAACTGCACAGGCTGTCTGCTAATGGGACACAGTAAGTGAGACACACGTCACTCTCCAACACGACATCACACCGTCACAATGCACGATGCAGATGCAGGAAATGAGCGAGGAACGATGCTTCGTGGAGGGACAGCTCACGTTCACACATGAGGTCATTCGGCATGCTGGATACTCACATTAAACTTGTTCCTAAAGATTTCTGTTTTGTTTGTTCTTTTTTTTTTTTTTACTTCTGTACAGCTCTAAACATTTACTTGTACAAATAGTTCAGTCTCAAACTGGCATCTTCAATAAGCTGAAACCATAGAAAACTGAAAAATAAAGCTTAAATTTAAAAAAAACCCAACAATGTAAACAATATTTGTCCTGTTGAAATGTTTCTGGAGTTGGTCACAGTGATTTGTTCATGACTTTTTCAGCAACACCCAAAGAAACCAGAAATAAAACAACCTGCACCAACAGGAAAATGAAAATGAATGCTCGGTTTCTTACGTCTCTTCAAAGGCCTTTAAGAGTTACGGGTGAATCTGCTTTTAAGAGCCTTTTCAGGTGACTCCGCCCCAGCATTAGTGCAATGTCAGCCATGCGCTAATGTCCTGTCTAAGCCCAGGTAAGCAGCCCCCCCACCACCTTCCTCCATGTCTCCCAAACTTTTTTGACTCAACGGCTGAAAATTCGCTCTGCATAGAGAACCGGAGAATATCCTTACACCGCCGTTTTCAGTTGGCACGTTACGTAAAAATCAGCATGCGCGGGCACTATGGACGGATGTCTCAGGTTGTCATGTGAAGTTGGTTTGACGGTAGGAGAAAGCCCCTACTTCAAGTATTCAGTGGATAAGGACCTGAAAATGGAGGACTCGCGCTCTGCCACCCCTGATGGTGAAGTGAGAGGCTCTCTGCTCCTCTCTCTGTTTAGTCTTCCCTCTTTGTGCAAACCCCCCCCCCCAACAAACCCATAATAAATAAATGCCAGGAAACTTTCTCTTAGCATCTGCAAACATCAGCGGTCGCTAAAATCTCTCGATTTTACGTCAGTGACAGGGTTCCATGTGCGGAGCAGGAAAGATGAGGATGGTGATCAAACTTGGCCATAGAGAGACGCCGCAGCACCATGAGGGGAGAAGGAAATAACGTGGGTAATAACAGTCTCGTTTGATTTTCCACGGCTGTAACGACGCGTGATGAGGTTTTTGACCGACCGGTTTCACCCGCATCACCACTTCTGGTCACAGAGACGAGGACAGACGGAGAGAAACACGCTTCCCGAAGAATTCGCTCGGACGGACGTCCTCAATCGCCAGAGAAATATAATGGAATCTTTTCTAGATCTGCAGTAGCTCTTTAGTTGTTTTTTTTTTCTTTTCTAGGAATGTTACTTGTTGCTGAAAAGTTTTTCAGTTTTTCTCACGATGTACAGGAAACCTCACACCACTCCACGATTTAAATAAGACATCTCTCTGGCCTCCAGCCAGTTAGAAAAATAAGAACAGACATATGCTCTCATCAGTTTGGAACTCTTTTTTTCACCACATATAGTCACTCTATAGATTTCTCTCTATATGTTTTACATATGCATATCTAAGTGTACAGGTTTTACGAGGCACAGGCCACCTTGTTGAAAAGGAGAAAACGAGTCACTATTTTTGGTCACACAGATAACTGCCAGAAAGGGAAGAATTACAAGGTGGGGTTGGGGGGGGCAGACCGGGTGTACAGCGGGGCCTACAGGGGAACACCTAGGGGACACTGTCTCCACGTTCTAATCTGTAATGGTGTTATTGTGACTGCGGTGATATAAGAAGAAAATCGTTACTTTTTCATCACAGGTCCCAAAGCGCCCAGCTCCTCTGCAGTAAAAGGACTCTGCTCTTGACCAGGCCTGATGCCGCTGAGTTTGAGCACCGGCAGAAGCACCATTTTGTTAAAAAGTCCTGCAAAATCGAGGAGGTGCATAGGTGCGTGATCTCGGAACCCCGGAATAATCTGAGTGCTTCTGACCGCTCTGTCGACTGCTGTGATTGGATGGATCAGTGACCTTGGTGGGGGAAATAAAACACGGATGCGCTCTACATCTGCATAGTTTTCTTTTGTTTTACCGTTTAAAATGAGGTAACATGATGGTATTAATGGCAGCCGCAGCCTTAAGGCTAAAACACCGAGATAAATAAAAATAAGGCTTGCGATCAATAAAAATGCTGAACAAATAAAACTAAAACTGGAAACCTGATGTGCGGATTCTGTCTGTGAAGCTGCTCACTGGTGCATATGATCGTGACGGTCAGGCAGAGGGGTCAGATGTTACCGGGATGGGTCAATGGAGCAGTGAAGCACAAGGTACCCTTGAGAACATCAGGTCGGCGGGGGCAGCTAACCAGAGTCAAAGGGGTCAGTCGGGCAGGTGAAACATACAGCGTCCATGATCTTGAACCAGAGGATGGAGGATGAGCAACAGAATGCTGGCAACAGGGGCTGGGTGTTGGCCTGAAAAGGTTAAAGGTACAGCAGGTGAGAGGTCAGATAAGGTGACCTCTGGAGCAGGGCTGCCTGGTTGATCACACGTCCAGTCCAGGAAACCGGACATCACACGGCAGCAGCGGCAGCATCAGTGTCTTTTCTTCTAAATGACATCAGCTCCTGTTCTTAGAGGTCACCTTCAGCAAAGAGACGCCACATAAATGACAGAATGGACCCGTCTGCGCGCCACTTTTATGCATGTTATTACCTGCTGGGCGGCGAGTGTCCCTGCATGACCTGCACCCTCTGGTGCCCCTTCCTTTACCCCCTGGAAAAGAAACTGCTGAGATTTGACAGAGTGAAGGTGGGAAATGTTTGGTGGTGAAGGGTTTCAACATCATGGCATGGCTGTGCTCCTCCCCGTAGTGACCGATTCATCTGCACGAGAGAGAAAAGAGAGGCGGCCAGCTGCTGCGGGTGATCCGCACAACAGAACTCAGGGGCAGAGGAGGCAGTGGATCTCACCCCTCAAAACAACGTCGGAACTTTGGTTGTCACAGGTGGGATTATGCCCAAATGCCCTCGTCATCATCCTGTCGGCGAAGGACCGAAAAAGAAGAAAGAAAACTGTTGTCAGCTTTCAGCCACCATCGATGGTACCGGAATGAAAGATAGATTATAAAAACATGGCTGACCCGGTCTGGGGCGGGGCGGTGACCAGTGTGTGGCGGTCCTCGGACCGGCCCGCCACGATGGTGCGGTGACGGGTGCCGCGGATGCTGAACGTGGTGGGGGTGCTGCGGGTGCTGGGGGTGTTGAGGGTGTGGGTGTTGGGGGTGTGGTCCTTGTTGAGGAGGGATGTGAGGGTGCTGAGGATGAGGGTGTTGCGGGGGGTGTCCGTGGGGGTGCTGCGGAGGGTGTTGTTGGTGAGGGTGTTGGGGCTGTTGGGGGCGGGGATGCTGTTGGTGTTGAGGAGGGACCTGGGGGTGTTGGGGATGCTGCTGGGGGTGCTGGGGGTGTTGGGGGTGCTGCGGGTGCGGAGCGTGGGGATACTGGGGCTGCGGCTGCTGGGGGTGGGGATGCTGCGCAGGTGTGTGTAGGTGCTGCGGGTGCATGCCGTGTGTGTATGGGGTCTGCTGAACATGGGAGGAGTGGGGATACTGGGGCTGGGCTTGAGGCTGAGGCTGAGGCTGAGCGTGTGGGGGCTGAGGTTGAGGGTGGTGAGGACCATGGGGGGGGTATTGATCATCGTCATAGTTGTCAGCGATGAGCTTCATCCTGCTTTGTGTCTGTAGAGAGAAGATAGAAGAAAAACTCTGGTCAATACATCACTGGAGCTCCACCATCAGTGTTCATAAAAGCTACGCATCAGTTGCTAATGCTAATGCGTGGAGTGAGTGCTGCAATTGAATCCCAAAGTAGAGCTGATGAAACGTTTACCACTCTAGTGGCCTTGTGCTACTCTATTTGTGTTAAGTATATCATTCATTTAGCTGCGCAACTACTAACATGTTGCTTGAGCTGATGCATCAGTTTGTCCCGCTCCCTCTTAAGAGCCATCACTTCCTCCTGAGTCTTCTTCTTGTTGGATGCAGAGAGTTCCAGTAGTGCGATATTAGCATCTTTCTCACTGATGGCTGCAAGCAGCGCCTGTTGCCTGGAGATGACAAACAACATTAGAACCACCAGAGTCTCAACAACAGTAAAGTCAAAGCAGACATAGTACGATTCTTTTAGATTTGGTTGAAATAAAATATGTTTCTGGGAGTTATTTCTCCTGATTCGTTCTGTGTGTGACAATGTGTCCATAAAAGTAACCTTTGGGTTGTGTTTAAGGACATGAACAGTCAGCTGACACCTAATGTGACAGTCGCACTAACTTCATCTCCAGGATCTCCTCCAGCTGTTTCCTCCTCTCCTGCCTCATGTTGGTGAGGTGGGAGTCCCGCTCCTGGAGAGACTGCTGGGTGGAGGACAGACGCTGCTTGGTGGAATCCAGCTCCTGCCTGGTCCGCTCCAGGGTGTTCATCAGCTCCTCCAGCTGATGTTAAAGTGGAAGACCATGTTGAAATAGAAATAATGCCTCTGTTAGAAAAGAGCTAAAATATATCACATCATCATTTATCAATGGACAACTAAATCCAGACCTTTAAGTGGTGGCCACTGTCCATTGAACCGTCCTTACGAAGGTCTTGTCCTAAGCCTTTTTTGTCAACTTGCCCCAGTTTCACATTGGGACCCTTTTTTGTCTGGTCTTTGCCTCCTTGTCTGCAAAATAAAGACACACTATAGAAACCTTTGCCGTGATGTCCATGTAGGGGGACGTTCATCCAGGTCACAGAAATCCAATAAGGTCTAAGGAAGACGCTTTCCTGCTCAAACGAGAGGCTTCTTCATTTCTGGGACTGATGAAGAACTCAAGAAGCCTCTCAGATGAAAGGCGAAGCGTCTTCCTTTTCCATGGCATTTTTTAAATTTACTGTAAATTAAATGGTACAGCTATTGCACCATTTAAAAGTAAATCAAAAATGAACTGGCGAGACAAAACATAGTCTGCAAAAAGGAGGCACGATTAAGCGGGTTAACCTACTGGACCAACAACAAAAAAGACAGCAGGTATAGTGTTTGTTACCATCATGTCAGTTATTTTAGTTCCATTCATGAAATGACTGGGAATAAAAGCAGGAGAGCCACATTTGAATTCACATCTGAACTGAACGCTGGTGTTTGTAAGGGTTTATTCTACTTGGAGATGGGGGTCACAGCAGTGGAGGGTGGGGGGGGGGGTTTGCTTACCTTGGAGCTAGACTGAAGATGTGAATGATAAAGATAGAAGAGCGGGGATAACAACAAGTAGAGGAGACATTGGAGGCAGAAGACCAGAGAACACAGAAAGAAAATGAATTAAAAAGGCACAAGAACCACGAAAACAAAAGAGAAACAAACAAAAAGGAAATATAGATAAGTCACAGTGTTCTCTGTCAAACAACAGGGGAGATCACAGATGTGCTGCAGAAGGGCTGCGACGCTGCCACAGCTAATGCAGAACCATGTGCATCCGCTACCAAGCCTGGCTAAACATGCAGGCAGGACAAGAACATCACCGGGGTAGAGTAAGAGGAGGGGGAGGACGGGTCAGAGCGTCGAGCAAAAGGAGGCTTTGCCAAAGAGGAGTGAGCTTTAGGAATGCAGGGTTGTTTCAGACAGAAGAAATCCGATGGTCGATGGGTTCAGTATACTGTAGACCCTACCTACTACAGCACCTCACTTCCTGAGCACGTGGAGGCCTGGAGCTCAGCGACTGTAATGGTGGACCATTAGGATGAGCATTTCCTTTAGTGTCTGCTAGATCAAGCTGGGATGGGGGGGGGCAGGTTAGGTAATAGAGCGGGAAGGCGGTCACTATTAAAGATCACGCGGACAGGGTGGGACTGACCTCAGTGGGATGACTTGAATGTGTGTGTGTGTGAGGGGAGAGGGTCTGTGTGTGTGAAGGTTGGAGTGAGGAGGTGAGAGGATGGAATGAGGAGGACACATGCTCATGGCAGGAGGAGGACTGAGCTCTGAGACCACACACGTCTTATGTTAGCTACCACAAACAGCCAACACCACAAAAGACAAGGAAAGTGTATGTTTGTGTGTGTGAGTGTGTGTGTGTGTGTACACATGTACTATGCATTTTACTGTATATATTAGATATTTAAACAAATGACCTTATGGGACAGCAAGTACATAACAGCCAATTAACAGGGGTTGATGGGAAAAATCACACCAAGGTGCACATTCGTGAAACATGTGCTCACACTTTTACTTATGAATAAATATTTCTATTAAATCAGAACATTGGGGGGGGGGGGGGGGTGTCGAAACACAGCTCAGATTGGATAGCGAACAAAATGGCTGCTGGTTTGCTGAATTCTTGGTGTGATTTGTTTCAAATTAAACTACGGTACTATAAAAACTACTATAAAAACATCCAAAAATGTGACATAATCTTGTTCTCAATGCTCTGTCCTGTTTGGACACACACTGATTTGTATGCTGGTTGCAACATGCAACAAAAAGAAAAGCCCAAATAAAAAAACATTCATGCTGCTCATATTCTTCATGCCAAAGTAATAAGCAAGAACGGATCCAGGGATCTTTGTATCCGGGCAGCAGTTACACCGAGAACTAGTGCCAGCACTGGGATACAAAGCCGTGGACCCCTGAGACAGCAGGCAGACGCAAGCACACAGCTGAGACCAGATGCAGTTGCTGTCGGAGACTTTAACCCTGAAGCCGAGCTGAGGTGCCAGGGCAGAGCACTCACTTTCCCAGGAAATCCCACACCATGCCCCCGATCTGCTGGGGAGCAGCGGACACAGAAGGGAGCGGGTCAGGGGGAGCTCTGCCACCGGGACGAGGGGTGGGGCGATGGACAGTGTGAGGGGGGCTATGTCAGGGTTGGGGTTGCATTAGAGAGAGTTCAGATGGAGGTGATGAAAGAAGGAGAGTTGGGGGTGAAACGGAGGACAGAAAAGAGGCGCAGGATAGAAAAAAGTGGGTAAAGATGGCAAAAAGACAAGAACACTTAATTAATCAATCACCACGAACACATTAGCGTGACACTGAAAGCACATGGGCCCTGCCTCTAAGTGGGGGGTTGAACTGGTTTTAATAGTCACTGCTGGGACTCCCAGGAGAGGAGAACAGAACCTTTAATTTCAGTCTGACTTTAATTCCCTGTCTGATTAATGACGACGTCTCAGACAATCTTTGCTTTGAGAGCAGAGTGCAGATGGCATTAAGAGAAGAGCCACCGGCGTTATTCTCAGGTAGTGCCCAAAAGCAACTAAAAACTGACAACAGTGTATAGAAAAGGGTGTGTATGAGTGCCTAAAACATGGTAAAAGAAACCTTTAGCATGGCCTATATTCTGTGGATGGATGGTGATTTAAAAATCTCACACACCCAAAAACAACACCAAAGCAATAATTTCTGGTGACTTGTTGTGGTTTGTTTTACAATGTTCTTAGAGGCTTTAGTGTATAATGTAAGAGCGGAATTAGATCAAAGTAAATTAGGCTGATCAAAGGAGATCGGAGTAAATTACCTTTCCAGCTCGGCGATCTTCTTATCCTTATCGTTTTTTTCGGTCTCGACCTCTCGCAAGATGTCGAGGAGCCTCTCCACCTCCGTCTGAGCCTTGTTGGCTTCGTCCTTGTAGTAGTTGACCTCCTTCTCCAGCAGCTTTACTCGGTCCACATACTCGGGGTTCCCTCTGGGGCCCGAATGCTGCTCCACCTCGTGGACCTTCTGCGCCCACAAACAGCCCCCCATCCCCGGGGTACACTCAGATATCATTCAACTCTTAAGGAAGCTGTGAGATGTGAGAGACTAATGGTCCTCTGATGTGCCGTGTTTTACATCAAAGGGAGATTTTTTTCAACATTTGTGATTTTTGCACCTCTTAAACTACAAAAGCATTTTGTGGAACCTTCACTCGTTCCTCTCTATCGTTCGGGGGAGGAGATGATGAGTGGCTTGTCAGATTTTGGAGACGCATGTGTTTGAAATTTCTCTCCATCTGATTCTGAATAAGAGTAAAATGTTGTGGATGAGGGCATCATTACTGCACCTCCCTCATTATCGGTAAAGGAGCCATTAATGTGCTCCATTTAATTAAGAGTTGCAGTCACTTCGCATGTTTCATAGGAAAAAAAACACCCAAAAAACAAGAAAGGAGTGTGTGTGTGTATAAAGCACATCAACAAGCAAAGATCCACAAACCAGTGGCAGCAAAATGCTAAATTGTTTTTCATTCACTGATCAGAGCTCAATTTAACCATCACTGCTACAGTTTGGAGCTTTTCCTGTTCTCCAGTCGGACACGGAAGCCTTGTGATAAAACGCAGCCACACAGTTTCAGCACAGTTGTCAAGAGACACACAGAGAGCATCCAATAGAATACTGCGGTGACCTCTACCGGTGACCTATTCCTCTACTAACAGCACCACACCGAGACCAGGGGGAAGCGAGGCAACACTCACGGTCACAACATGCAACAAGGTCGACCACGTCATGCAAACCAATGGAAGCTGCACGGTGTCGGCAAGTGTGCGTCAAAGAAAAGGAAGAGAGATCAAGTAAATCTGCTAGCTGAAGAAGCCCTTTGGTATTTTAAACTGTTGTCTTTCTTTAGATGTGGATTGTCATAAGAGTGGGATGGGAAGATATGACACTAGCCTCTCTTTTGTGATACAAAACCACATCAAAATTTGTTTAAATCTCCAGAAAAAGGGGGAAAACAATTATTTCAGTGGCAAGAGTGAGGCAAAAAATACTGAAATCAGCTTGGAGTCATTCTAAAGCTGAACTTTGTTGATAACTTGGTTAAAATGACACTGTTTTAGTGCCCAATAATCACTGTCAACAACCTTTCAAACTTCCTCCGCAGGAACAAAACTACAAAACAAGATTGTGAACATCAAATCAAGAAATCAACTCAACTAATTGTATTTTTTTGTTTAAAAACGAAGGAAAAAGTAACCACAGATCCACTTGTTTTCTAAAAGTTCCTACTGACCAAACAAACTAAACGTGAAATAATGCAGCGACAGCTTCACCAGGCGTCTCGCACCCACCCACACACACACACCCACACATACACACACACTGCTGAAGGATGGGATGCACACGACTCTGAGAGCAGAGTGCTAAGCTCGTGACCTCGCTACGACGTGACGATCATGCATCGGGGTGAGCCGTGGGAAACAACAGAACTAGTGCTCAGGACCAGCATGTTTAAAAGAAGTTATCAGCGTCCTCATGCGTTCAGCGGGTGTCTCAGGAAGCTCCGGAGAGACTTACAGGGTTGTTCATGTGACTGAATAGCTGTTCAGCTTGCTACATTGCAAATGGGTGGAGGAAGGAAGTCGGGCAGGAGAGGGATTGTTAGGATTTGATCAGAACAGTAGTATCAGACATGGTTGATCAATAAGGAACAAGGGTAAAGGTGTGATAAATGTCAGAGTTAATGCCAATGCATCAGGGACAAACTGACACAGGAAGGACTGATGATTGGGTCAATCTGAAATAGACCCCGATCTGAATTTTTCGTTTTTCAATTTGACGCTCCAGCGGAGCAGCTTTTCGCCCGCAATCAGTCCAAAACACGTCTTTAATTCTGTTTAGCCAACAGCTCCGACGCTCAGTTTGCTCCTCTCCTGTCACGCCCACGCTGTCACGGCCCAGCGGGAGTGGGGTGAGCAAGGATAAAGGGGAGTGCTTTTGGAACTGTCTCAGTTTTTTCCTGATCCATAGTGAGTGACCACAGGCACGTTAGCAACAGCACATATTCACTCCAGCCTTTTTTTTGCCCAAATCAATACAGTTGATCTATCAAATTCATTCACAAACAATCAACAGTGGATCGAAATGCCGTTGTTAATAATTGTGGCTCATCTGATGCAATTGTAAGCTCCAGAAGACCAAGCAATAAAGGACTTTTGGAACTGGAAGAATCTGAATCGGATGATGGCTTTTAATACTTCATACATGCGGCAAAGTATCAGCTCATTGCAGGTCACCTGTTCAGAGGTGAGAGACAAACCCACCTTCTGCAACTGCGTCTCCAACTTACTACACTCCTCTTTTTTCTGTTCAATGGCAATCTCCAGCGACTTGAGCTTGGAATCCTTCTTTAACCCAGAAGATGCCAGTGAAGAAGCGTGCTCCTTCAGATCGATCAGATTGGACTGCAGGTGGACAGACGGAACACGCTGTCAGATTTCAAATCAGTCAATCGGCATATCTAAGCAGTCACAGAGTAACACACACACACACACACACACACACACACACACACACACGCCCACACACACACACACACACACACAAACACCCGTGGTGCCACCTCTACATACACTCTCCCTGACCTCCTTCTCTGTTAATTCTATTTGCAGGCTGTTGACTTTCTCCTTCAGGTCCTTGTTTTCCTTTTTATAGGACTCCACTTCTTCCAGACGCTCTCTGTCTTCCCTCTCCCGCTGGTCCTTTAAACGCTCGATAATCCTCTCCTAAAAATACACACATTAAAGGACACACAGCTTTAAAACAATAAAGTCAAGAGCACAGCGTAAACGTTTGTCAAAACGAGTAATGATAGTTGAAGTCTGAAGCTGCTGTTAAGATCTTGTATTGTGTCTGAAAAAGTCTGCAACAACTCTTTAATGAGTGAAGTTTAGGAGAAACTGTGGTTGGTTATTTCTTGGTGGAGCATATCCAGAATCAACAAAGCTAGAGAGTTAGTGTTACAGTCCATCAAGACCTGAAGGTTGAGCGTTCCAGTGCTCCTTATGAGGACATCTGAAGAAGCACCCGGGCCCATGGACTTCTTTCCCATTTCCATGGATACCTTCTTCCCCAGGCAGATTACACACTAGCTCCTCGATCCCTGATTATAATCAACATAGATATACGACTGATGGTAAGGGTGAGGTTTTCTGGATTTGTGGCATCTACTCCACGTCTATCCATCTGTGGCTCTCCTTCAGGTTTCTTCTTTTTCTCTAGTTTTTCTGGCCTGTTCAAGGGTCTGGCAGAGGGGGTCACAACTGTGCTGCTTGTATACACAATGTCTGTGATTTCAGACTGTAAATATATTTGACTGATGATCTCCAGTAGCCAGCGCTGTTATTTATTGCAGAGGTCTTCACTTTTATTTTATTTTTTAAAAAGTTGCTACTCATGTTGTATAAACGTGATGCTGCTCTGGCACCGCTGATGGGAAACTCTAGAGTTCACACAGATCGTAGTGTCATCCAATGCTAGTGCTAATGGAAGAAAAGCAGCAGTTAAGGACAACTTTGACACAACCAGTAGATGAACACACTCACGCACCAAATGAATCTATCGTACGGTGGAGATGGCATCAGCGCAAACGTTTGTTTCTTTTACCGCAGGCTCACGGGGCACCGCCGGTGAACATACCTTCTCAGAGAGGGCTTCCTCCAGGGTGGCCAGGGCGGTGTCGGTGTTACTGGAGTCAGTCTGCAGTGATTTGACTCTGTCCTTCAGGTTTCCCAGCTGCTTGTCTTTGTCTCTTAGTTGCTCCTGCAGGTTCTCAATCTGGCACCGGAAGATTGAATTTAAATGCAATATCTTGAAGGGTGGTGGAGCACAAATTCAGTTTAATGGCACTTCAGTAGAAGCCTGTTCCATTTTATGACTCTGAAGTAGGTATTTTGAAAAACAACAACATGGACACATTTAAATCTGTATGAGCGTATGCTATCATAAGGAGATATTATATTGCTAAACAGAATTACTAAACAAAGCAAGGGAAAAGAGGGGAAGTGGACAGGTCATGTAGAGAGGGAGTAACACTGAGTATTTATAGCACACACACTCTAGAATCAGTGAGGCAGAAATATCTTCATCCTCATCTTTCTATGGACACTTTCCCCCGGAGCGCACCAGAGACTCTTAATGGAGACAGTAAGCACTCAGCGTTGCACCCTCACTGGTTTACTCCAGGAGACATGAAACACTAGCTCCATTCATCTTTCATGTCAAACTAGAAATGACAGGTAAATAAACTCGGGCATCGTAGCAGGAAGCTTAGTGCAGCCGTGAACCGCATCCCAGACATTTCCTCATATTCATTGGTATTCACATTTCTCACCTTTTTCTGCAGAACATTGATTTTGCGCTCCTTGACCTCGAGCATGTCCTTCATGTCCCTGATTTCTCCAGCGAGCGTGCCCTTCTCCTCGGTGAGGTCCTGCAGCTGTTTGGTCTTCTTGTTCAAGAAGGACTCTTTCTCCTCCAGACGCAGGCGCAGAGCATCTACCTGAATTGTGGCACAGTTAAAACAGATCCTCATATAAACTGAATGAAAAGAGTCAAGAGGAGTGAAAATAAATCTGTTTCCTTGAGGCTACAAACGTTGGACACCTTTCCTTACCTCTGTTTGCAGGATGGCAGCACGTTGCTCTTTGGCAGTGAGAGATTCTTTGAGCACCTCGATATGCTGTTTGCAGTCCGAGTTCTGGTTGTTGAGAGTCTCGAGCTTCGTCTGCAGAGCCAGCAACTCCGACTCCTTCTTCGACAGCTCCTGTTTCAGCTGGTCAATCTAAACGCAAGCAAACCGGTGTTTGGGGGGAAAGGTCACGGCCCAGGTGTGCGTTCATGTGCAAAAGAGAAAAAATTAAACAGCGCACTGTTTGGATGCTATTTTTCTTCAGTGTGCTGCTCCCTCATTAAAAATGCATTTGGAACCGACTCCCCTGCATTCATCATATTTTATACATCATCTCTATTCATGATTGATGAAAAGAATTCTAAAAATAGAACAACAAAACAGTGGCTGGTTTGTGTTTGGTACAGGTTAAGAGTGAAAGATTTAAACATCTGGAGGCACAATTGAATCCACACAGATGGGCCACAGACGTCACGATAGGGCAGCAAAGTTCTCCTGATGGGCAGAAGCCAATCATCCTACGTCCTTACTGAGGTCGGAAAAGCTCTGATCAGATTATTGACAAGATGACAACATGCTAAATCTAATGGCAGCATGCGCTAATGTTGCCCCTGTCAAAGGCTCTGCTTCAAAAATGGCAGTGAGTCCCTGACAAGGACGTTTTGCTGATGACAGCGAACGTTAAAACAGACGATTTCAGTGACGCATCAGTTTAATTTAAAAGGCTCCAATCTGCACACGTCTGGTTGCCCCCAAAAACAACACGTCAGTGCAATTTTTCAGCGTACGTGTGAACACGAAGCAGAGCAGATGGTGTTTACCTTGGTCTTCATAAACTTCGAGTGGTTCTTGTAGACCTCCATCTGTTTGATCTCCTCCTCTCTGTCTTCTGTGTTCAGTAAGCTGTTTGCCTTCAGCATTTGGATCTCATCCTCCAGATCCCGAATGTTGCGCTCCAGAGAGGCAATTTTGGTGTCCTGCACACAAACATGCAGAGGAGACACACCTCAGAACGCTGCCTGAAAGGTCCACAAGTTGCATGTTGAAAACACATCTAAATGAGAGACAAGAGTCCAGGTCAGACAGAGAAAAAAATCGAGAGGGAATTTTCAAAAAGACAAGATGTAGCGGTGAGGAAAGGCTGGAGGCAGCAGCGTCTCCTGCGGATATCACAAGCTCGTTCGCAGGAGCTCAGAGGATTAATCACCATTGGGAAATATTGAGCACACATCCAGCATGGAGAGATCAGTCAGGACTGGAAAGAAAATGTGCACGGGGAAAGGGAGAAAAGTCAAAGCTGCAGCCTTCGCGGCGGTTGCTTGCAGATCAATGCAGAATTCAGCCTCCTGACTGCAACTGTGAGCGCAGCGTTAGCTTCATGGCTTTTTAAATAAATAATACGATGTCTTTAAGATTATCCATGGTCCGTCTCCTTCTCCAGCAGAGCCCAGAACAACGCTGGTGGCTCCTCTCGCTCTCTCTGCTGTTCTCTCCTCGTGGGGGCTCTGGACTTATGAACTTGTGTCCGGGGGTATGGTCGGTAACTGCCCACTGTATTAGCAACATGGTCATGAAATGGAACGGAGATTTACAGACTTTCCAAAAATAATCTTAGTGGTTGCTATTAGTGCATGAGCACCGAAGACTCACATGCACTTCGCCCTGCCATTGGATTTTACCTCACTCTCCGTGACACACGAATAGCATCAATGAACTAGCATCACTGCACAAGACAAATGAGATCGTACCTTCAAAGGAGGGAGATTTTTATTCCATCCACATGGAATCAATGACCTGGTCTGTAAATCTGGCTCCTAATCTGTCTTCTCCCACCCCTCTGTGTCTCTCTTTCTATCTATTTCCCTGCATACTGGCCTCTCACTGTCATAAACAACCACACCTGTTTCCATGGCAGCAGCAGGCAGGCTATATGCTGTGCACTGTCTCTGGTGAGTGAGGAGAACAGGGCGGGAGAGATGTAAGGGGAAAGGGAGGGAGAGAGGGAGGATTATTTGTGCTTCCATCAGCAGGATAGCAGTGGAGGGAGTGCGGAGAAGGGAGAGATGCAGGCTCTTCCGGCAGATAGGAGAGGAAGGAGGAGAGGACGAGTCTTCCCTCGCTTTGTATGCAAATCAACAGGATCCCAGAGCACAGATGTCACATGACCACGAGGAGCCTGCACCGTGCAGACACAGCCAAGCGACAGGGGCTGTGTCAGCTCGGCGATGATGTCATGATTTATTTTGAGGAAGTGATGTCAGGCCTCTGCAGTGAGGCTTGGTCGCGTTCAACAGTTGCGCTGCTCAACCTCACACGGGCGGCTGGTGCAAACTGACAAGCTGTAGCTGTATCGGCTCCCAAGAATCAAATAAATGTGCGCGGAAAAGACAAGTGGATGATGATGGGGGGCAAAAAGCAACATACTCCTTATGGGGCATTTCTAAACTGTCCCTCCCTTCAGAGCAGTAACACAGTTCATTACTCAGCCAATATACTTTAACAGTAATATGCAGATCTGAGACAACATTGTGCACTCGCATATTACATCTTGATCAAACATTCCAAATATCCTGCGTATTATTAGATACCAGCTTTTAAAAACCTCAGGCCAAAACAATGATAACAACCACAAAATTGCATGTGGGTTTTCTTAAGCTTCCTGCTGCAGATACTAAACTTTAGGGTGGTTGGTGTGTGATTCACGTGTGTGTGTGTGTGCTGTGATAGACTGGTGGCCCGCCAGGCTGTATTCCTGCCTGCAGCAACCTTCTTATAACAGATGATCTGCAGATTCATATTTATGTTTGCCCAGCTGCTGGGAGAGCATATGGGTGCTGCGTCTGCGTATCTGTGTGAGTGAGAGCGTGAGCCTAGCATTGACTCAGCTGCTGATAATCACACCGAAAACAATGGATTTTCTGAAACGCGTAACAGAGTCGGCCTCGTGTTGGACCAGCAATGAATGAGGCATTTCCCTGTGCAAAGGTCAAGATCTAGTTTAAATCTTTTCCACAGAGTGATCCTTTAAAATGATCTAAAACATACTTACAAGATATAAAAAAAACCCAACCTCCTCAGTATAACGAAACTGTTGAATCCTTTTCTTAAATCTCTCCTCAGATAATTGGACCCATGGATAATGAATCATGCATCTCTGAGTGATCTCTGAAGACAGGCTCAAGGCCTGAAGAACTGGGGATTATCTGACAGTCAATAAAACAGGAAAACTGTAGGGTCTTTTGATGTGCTAGAAGCACCACTGTCCATCTAAATGCACTTTTAAAGTATTCAAACAGCATTAGATAACAAAAAAAGAACTAAACATACAGATTTTCTTGGTGCTTTCACTTAATATAAGTGGTTTCTTGTTCAGAATGCTGTTTGAACGTGTGTCCGGGCGTTCGAGACAGTGGGGATCTTACTTTCATCTCTATGATGGTTTGCAAGGCCTTGGTCTTGCTTGGATCCTGGTGCAGCTGATTTCTTCTGTGCAGCTCCTTAAAGAAAAGATAAAGTGGACGTGTGTGTGAAGGCTTTACAGTAACATTACACCTTCCACGATCAATACACGCCGCAATGTAAGCAAACTCATCTGTGCTCCTCAACGCTGATCTTAGAGTACCTCTCGGAGATGAATGTTCTCCTTCTCCTTTTGATCCAGTATGACCTCCAGGTGTCCCAGCTGGGCTTCAGCCTCAGCGATGCGCCTGGCCCTCTCCTGCTCCTCCTCCTCGGACGCCCTGCCGGGCCCCGGGGGCAGCCCTTTGCTCTGCAGCATCTCCAGCAGCTTTTTAATGGACTCGTCTCTGGCGCCCAGCGTCTGTTTCTGGGTCTCGATCCTCAGCTCCATTTCCTCCAAAGTCTTTCTCAGCAAGAAGAGCTCCTTGGCCTGTCGGTCGTGTTCGGCCTGCAGCCTGCGGAAGTTCTCCTCCGTCAGCTCGATGGTGGTGAAGTGCTCGGAAGCCGAGCGGTTGCTGCTCTCCTGCTGCAGCAGGTGGTTCAGGTCTCGCTGTGTGCGCAGCTCATCCTGCAGAGCCTGAATGGTCATCTGGAGATGCTGTGTGTGTAATACATGCACACAGTTTTAAAACCAACCTGCTCAGATGTGTGTAGAGCTATTACCCAAGTGTAGTTTCAGTTAAATATAATCAGCTTCTTTCCTTTAATTTCGTGACCAGGAATCATTTTTTCTTTATTCAAAAGTGGCTCCGAGTCGAAAATCACAACGTGTTCCAAAGGATCCCTAAGGGTTTATTTGCACTTGTGTGAGTGCGGCATCAATGAAGCTTGTTGTTTGATTGCTAATCAAAGCAGAAACTCCCATGATGAGTCCCAGCAGAGCATCAGAGAACTTTGCCCTTTTACGCTCCAACTGAGAGGCCTGCATACACACAAACTAATAAAGAAAACCATCTGTTTGTTAATTGGGCATTATGGGAAAGTAGAATGCAATCATGACATAATATAAATGGGCTGTTAGCAGGGATGATATGGATGAGAGCCCATCTGTATGTTTGTCTGATGTTAAATATTTTTACAATAATACCAAAGCTAATAATAAAGGCATAGCAATATTTCAAGAAATGTTTTGTCTGTCACAGACTGACTAAGACTAATCCTCGTTTGTCCCCAAAAAAATGGGCCATCTGAGAATTTGGAACGACAGTTTACAGGCACATTTATACTGACACAATTAAACTAAGCAAGTCCCTTTTTTACAGTGTCAACAGGGGGAAACGTGAGGGTTTAAAGGAAGAGGGGTCAGACCAAACTGCTGGAAACAATCCACTATCATTCAGAGGCTGAGAGGAGAAGGAGTATAGGTGCAAAGGGACTGCCAGGTGTCTGAAAATACACGGCACACAGGTGACTCTATGTTGTGCACACAAGGTGTGTTGCAAACATAGGGACAAACCTTGGTTCTCCTGGCATCCAGCAGCTGCAGAGCGTGGACAGAATGAACAGAAAAAACAAATGTATGGTGAAACACAAATGTCAGAGAGTGATGGGACAGAAAAGGATGACCAAGGCAAAATAATCAGAACCTTAAAATGAGGGCCAAATTCTTGTTAGGTCGTTATTGATCAGTCTTGAAAACATGTTTTTTTTTTTCCTTAGCAAATATGATTTATTTAGGATAAAAGATTTAAAACTGCTGCGATGGTGTTCTAATCAACCTTTATCAAGCTGTGTTATTTTTTATAACTACTTAATAAGTAATAAAAGGTGAGATTAATCCTCAAAGAGGACACTTGGTCCAAAATCTATTGTGTTTAATGCAGTAAGAACTGCATTATGTGCAAATTAAGGCGATGTTTGAAGAAAAAAAAAAAGCAGAAATAGTAATTACCAACGATCGGATGATGTGTTTTGAATATTAAAGCACTAAAGAGTAATTTACTCAAGCATCAATAAACAATGTAATTACATCAAGGAAAAAAAATCTAGCTTGGTGTTGAAACACTTGAATAGAAGGAGGGGGGGGGGGGGGGGGGGGGGTACAATATAAATGAACATCTCTGACTCTGAACACCTGCAGTGCGTTTTCTAACTGCGGGGGGGCGCTGTTTACCAGCAAAAGCTGCTGGATTCGCTGCCGTCTGCAGACCTGCTGTGATTTCCAACAGTTTGAGTCACACTCTCTTGTGTGAGTCAGTGCTTTTGCACCCACAAAGAAAAAAGGCGTGATTTGTTTGAAATTTAGAATGTCACACTCAGGGCTGCCCAAATGCTAATGTGCACATCGACTAATGCTCCACCCCTCGACCTCCATATGTTGAAAAGAAACAATACGTAATAATAATCAGCTGACCTTGAGGAGAGATTCTTAAGAAAAACAGACGTGGTGTGTGAAACACTGCAGTTAATACTGTGTTACACTGTTAATCTAAACTCATGTTGGTATCTCCCCTCTGGTCATTGGTCGTCTCTGTCCTGATGAATAACCCACCGTCAACGTCTGGATGGATTTGAATCAATCACCTCTATTACGGAAGTCTGAGTTATAATGAGTACACGACCGATCTTCCTGTGTCTCCATGAAATCTCCTGCAGAACTGTGCTCGGTCCCGTGTGGAGGTCGTGACAAGTCCAAATGTCCTAGCTTTTTGATTTCCATCGACGTTTGGAGATGGTTCACACAATTAAAAGGGTTTTTCAGTTACTAAAGAAGAGTCCCGGGTTTTCGATCATCGTGGGGTTGACACAGAGTCAGTAACCACCCTGTTGCAGTGTGCTTACAGACGTATGAGCTGAGAATGAACCCTTTAAAGACACTTTAATTACAGCACACTAAGACCTTGTGAGTCATTGAGATGTTAGAAATGGGGACTTGAATGGGGCTTAAGCCATTTACAAGGCAACTGGGTGATAGTTGGTGTCTTAAGCAAAGACCGCTTAATAATGGTCCCAGTTTGACATTGCTGACCTCCTTTAGTCCTCCTCCTGGATTCTTAAATAGGTTACAATAACTCAAGTCTGCACATGCTGATGCTAGTGACACCAGCATACAGTACCCCTGGGTGTCTGAGCTGCTGTAGCTGTAGATGTGTGTGGGTGACAGCTGACACACCGACGGTCAGAAACCACTGAGTCAGAGCTGCCTACTGCGTACTACGGTCTCAATCTGTGTGTTGTATGGCTCACAGAGTACCATTATACCTACAGTGATGACAGTGAACGCAGCATTTATTCAGCTACACTTCACCTAAAGAAAGGCAGTGATGTGCGCAGCTGCAGAAAGCTTACATCTGATTCCAGCTACCCTGAGTTCCTCCTTCCTCCTTTAACAATACTATGAGTCGTGTCTCTCTCTCACTCTCTCTTACAGAAAAGTCCATTTCCCCACATTTATTTTCATCTTGTTAAAGCAACATAGTGAGAAAGGGAGGATTCCTGATGGTTCAGGACATCCTGCAGCCACGTCGCTTTTCCCTTACAGATGACATCCTTTTACCTTTGCCCTGGAAAAAACAACTCTCCCTACAGTCCAGATAGAGCCTCCCAGTTGGTTCAGTGAACACAGATTTACATGTACTCTGAACAGGCCCAACAGGTCCACTCTGTGTAAGTCAGCGTGGGGTCTCATTTTCAGCACAATCTTCTCATGTCTCAGGAAATGGTGTCCACACAGGGGCAGACTATGGGGAGCCTTAGCCTCCATTTTGGGGATTGCATTGATGACAACTGACTGGATGGGTGAGCAGCAGTGGTCATGACTCAGCCAGATCTGCTACGTTCTGCTCGCTCGCTTCCCTCCAGCTACACATGTCCAGCTTCGGCTCGGCAAAATATTCTTCTGAATCATATTCGGCGGTTCAGCGTCGGTAATACCCAGAGCTGCTGGCACGGTACATTAAAAAAATATATCATACGGAACCACGCGGGGCTAATTATCACCTCCGCTCGCTAATTAACTGTATAATCAAACAAAAAGATTCAAAATCAGAAGGATGTAATTTACGTCACAGTAAAGTCTACAAAACAAACTGCCAGAATCATTTCCTACTTTCTCTAAATTGTGGTTTAAATCAGAGGGCTTATTTTTCCAAATTAAATAATGCATGATATTTGCTTAAGCTAACAGGAGGCCTGGGGCACCTCCTGCATCTGCAAATGGTGCATCAAGACAAATAATGATTGGCCTGAAATGACAATTATTAATTAATTTGCTCCTGTGTCAGCATCTAAACTCGTCCCACTGTAAATGGACGCTTACGTAAGGACGCCTCGCAGAACAGACATCGAGGTAGAAATGACCAATTACAGGCGCTGGGCACATGGGCCTTTTATTAGCTGACACACTTCATTAATGGACGCTTCCTGGAGGGATATAAATATAATTCAGCACGATGTAGCAGCCAACACTGACGGATGGGCAGAAGGGGGGGAGGGACCCTCTCTTTGTACAGAGCACAGAGGCATGAAAGCCCACTCGGTGCAGCTCGTCTGCAGGCTGCATAAGGCCAAGCTAAAAATATTACATGGATTTATGAGCATTTAATTGCCCTGAACATAAGAAGTAAGTGAAGTGATGAATGTTGAGCAAGCGGCAGTGGATTAGATTTAACAGTCCTGCAAACACGTCCCTTCACACTCTCGTCGATTATAAATAATCAAAGTGTCCGCTCTCAACTGGTTTTTAAGCAAAAGAGACGCATATAATTTACTTTTAGCAGCACGGCTCTAAATGATAAATCAAGTGGAAGCTTTCTTTTGTTGCTGTTAAAAAGGGAACGTTCGTCTGATAAGAGAGATGGAGCGGCGTCATTTAAAGGTCATGCTATTGCTATCCCTCTACGACCTTGAAGGGCGGATGGATGGGGGTTCTCTTTGGTTAATCAGCGGTCTCCCGGCTCCTTGAGCTTTGGACAGTGAAGGGAGCACCGACAGAGTGGCGCCAAGACTACAGACTGCAGCCGGTAAAATAGAACCTTTACGTACATTGTTCACAGCCTGATGCATCGAGCTGCCTCTCACATCTTCCACAAGCGTTGCTCCACACAGACGCTTAAAACAGCAAAAGTCGCTGCTTTTTTTGTTTCGGTGTTGCTCTGTTATTACAAAACTGTTAAAGGCAGGGAGAATTAAACAGAGTCCATTAGCCAAAGCAGAGCAGCAGAAATCAGTAAATACTGCACATGTAAGCAGTGTAGAGCCGACTCCACGCTCTCAGTGGGGTTCCCACCTCGGTCTGAGGTACTTGTTGATGCGCAGCTGTCAGTGAGAGATCTAGCTGCCAATCTGTGACACCCACATCAACTCAATCTGAGGAATTGGTCATACTGCCTGTAGATGAAATCAGCCACACGGCGGCTCCTATAGTGTATCAGCCCGCCACAGCATCAGCAGCCAAAATACTGGCCATAATCAATTGAAGGTACAGTGTTTCCTTAATTGTGCTGTGGATTATGCAATGTTAAGGGACGTTAAGGGAAATCTTTGGTCCCTTAAGTGTTTCTGAGCAGTATGACTGAACGCTAGCCAACCGGTCACGGCCGTGGCCGGAGAGAGACATCAAATTAAACACTCATCAAACCTTTTAATGGCTGTAAAGTGTTGCAAATCTAGATCGTTTATACCATGTATGCTTTATCTTGAAGGATATTAAGTAATATCGATGAGCATGAGAGAGGCAGAGTCGGCGTCAGGAGATGGGAGAGTAAAGCAGGAGGACATTAAGCACGGGTGACACTTGTCTCTGGCCCTTGTCCCTGTTCTTGTCAGAGACAGATTTAACTGGGCCACCGCTGCACCCCCGTGTTCAAACCAGAAAAACACCTCTGACGTGTCACACGCTCCGGTCGGATGATCATCTCAGAGAAGACTTGATAATGCCGTTTCCTTCCCAGAAGTATTAAATATTCAAGTGCAATTTATTTTATTTTTTTTTTTAAATCTGTGAATTGTTCGATGTTTTCGCTTAGAGATCAAAAATCAGTACTTCAGATTTTAGGAACGGGGTTTGAATCGGCTCCTCTGGAATTGATTGGGAAACTTATGTGTATTCTAAGGCCTTTCCAGAAAGGTTCCTCATGTATAAGACAACCCTGGAGTGAGGAAGACGAGCAGTAAAATGGAATGAAATCAGGGAGAACCAGCCCACCAGCTGAAAACTCCGACAGTCCAGAGTGGAGTATGAGTGTGGACCTCACCTGGTTCTCCTCATGAGTGACCCTCATTTGCTCTTTGAGGATGGATGTGCGGGCGGCCTCCTCCTTTCTCATTATTCTCTCCTTCTTCAGCTCAGGACTCCAGAAGCTCTTGATGCTGTTTGTGGAGGATCCCAGCTTACTGTCCTTCAGGTCGAGCTCCCTGCGCAGCAGCTCGTTCTCCCTCTGCATATCCCTGAGCTGGGCCTGCATCTCCAGGAGCTCCCCTCCGCTGCCCCGCACCGCCTGCCTGAGCAGGACAGAGGGCACCCCCTGGTGGTGCAGCATAGAGAGGGAGCCCAGGTCGCTGTAAGACAGGAGGTCGGCATGATGAGGTAGCCCCACAGAAGCGATGTTGGGACTGCTGCCCATGGCCATGACGCGGCCCCCGTACATGGCTCGGCTGGTCGCGCGACCGAGCGTCATGGTGCCCTTTGGGTAGGTAGCGGTGGAGCCCACGGCCTCATGGTCGCTCAGGTACATGGGCCCTGAAGTAGCGTAGGCAGCATTCAGAGACTGGATGTTTTCCATGGAGAGCGTCTTACCGCCCCCACCACCCCCACCCCCACTGTTGGCCCTCCGATGGCCCAGTCTGGGGGACCTGGGCAGGCGCGGGGACCGCGCAGGGCTGCTTTCTATGTGGCCTACAGCTCGGGCACTACCGTACATGTCCTGTGGATTGGCGGCGAAGCCAGAAGAGGGTCCTTAAGAGGAGCGGGCTGAAAAGAAGCTGCTTTGACTGCACATGGGGGGCTTATGTAAGTTGTCAGAGGTGGAGCTCAGCAGAGCCAGACCTGAGGAGATAAGCAGAGGAGCACCTGTTAGTGACGTTGGTCTGGATGGAACAACACATTAGATCTTAACATAACGTAAAAGCTCACGTAGATTTTGAGATGCAATCCATTCAGATTGAAATATTACAAGAAAACAAAAGCTCGCTTCAATTGTTTTTCTTTTTTTTGCAGCATCAGCATAAGAAATGTACCTAAAATAATCTACTTATAACCCTATGGATCCCATTATCCTGTTTTTCCCCCTTTTCTTTATATGTCATAAAAGTTATTACTCTGCAGCACCACATTTAAACACAGAGAACGGCAGCAATTCTCTTTATTTTAATGAAAATGAAAAAAAATCTGAATGAGAGATGGTGCCTCGATGGGTGGAAGCCTTAATTTTTAATGCGTTAATAATGGCGCTGCCATTTCCTGCTGTAGATGTATGACGGCCTATTACAGATTTAACTCTGGAGATGATAGATACAGTATGAGCCGAGTCGTTACCAAAGGGAGGGGATCTGCTTGGATCAACGTTTTTAAGACTACCTTATTATATACCTTATATTATTATATGTGTGTATGCTGGGGTGGAGGCTTCTGACCATGTAAAGTGCTACATTTCTCTTGTAAGATCAGTGTTTTATAAAAATAAAAAAGTTTGATTGAGCGATAGTTAAGAAGCAACTGTTGAAGATGGAGACTGGGGGGAATGAACTCCAAAATCTCTCTCCTCTGGTGTCATTTGCTGCTCAGACCTAGTTCCCATGGTGACCGTGAGATCTTCACAATGAGAACATACTTTTCCAAGAGGTGAGAGAGAGAGAAAAAACAACAACTTGGCAACTCGGTGGCGTGCCAACAAGATGGTTGGATGGCTGCTCGTTTTATGTTTTTTATTACCATGCATATGCTTTTATTTGTGAGGGACAGAGGAGATGAGAGTCGGTGACGTGGGGAACCGTCTGTCAACAGGTGCCCCCCCCTCCTTTCCCCAGGAGTCTGGATGACAGCAACCTCAGCTGTGATCACGGCCTGGTGGAGGGGCTCAGACAGGACCAGGTGAAGAGGTGAATGGGATTTTTCACATTTGAAAGGAACCCCCCCCCCCAATTATTTCTAGGCTTAAAGGGAGGGTGTTAAGACTTTGCTTTCATATGCTAAGAATACATTATTCCCTCTGCGAGACACTGGCAAATGAAATTGAAATATGTGGCCGACACACAGCAACAAACGCTGCGGCTCTTATCTACAACGGTCAGCTTGCCGCAGCAGGTCTGCAAATTCCTGCAGGGAAATGCCTTCAGAGCAAGAAAAAACAACCAGCAATCGAGTAATGTGCAGCCAGTTAAAGGCGAAAGCGGCAAAACTGAGTAAAATTAGGGGGGGGCAAAACATCGTTTGACAAATTACGATTTGCCCGGCGACATTCAAAATCTGTCTGGAGAAAAAACTCTGGAGTTGGCAGAGATTTCTCTTCAACACACTTGGTTGTCATATTTTTATGCACCTTTGTCCAAGTGGCCGCTCCGGTATCTGCTGACATGTCTCGTTAACACGCTTATGACACACAAATGTCAATTAAACAGAGAAAACGGACAAAAGCCCTCAGAATGGAACCTGCAGCGGTTTCAGTTTTAAAACAATCCCACAGCTTTCAAACCAACCGATCAGGCAGTCGATCAAGCACCAGCTTGAACAGGCCGTCTTCTTCACCAGCCCTTCAATATTTTCAACAAAGCCCCCCCAAGACTACATCTCCAGTGCCCCGAGGAGATAGAAATGAGCCACGGTGTAAAATCGCAGTCTTTTATTACAGAAATTGTGATGTTGCTGTTGCACTTAAGGGGCGCCATCTCGGAATGCCAATTGTCCACCCCACCCCCACCACCCAGCCTTATTTCCCAGGGAACAATCACGAGAACACAGAAAATACATGTGAACGGTTATTGATTCATTTCATTTTTTCCCCCCAGGCGTTCCTCCTCCCCAGCTGTCACGTCCATTCCTTTTCAGACGTGGCTGAATTGTGGATATGAGGAGTAATTATAGTTATCAGGAGCCTGAAACCTGCATGGCAGCAGCTTCTGGAAAATAAATGGTAACTGGCAAACCAGGGGGCAGCGGTGCGTTAACAGCAGAGCGGATACAGATGTTCTGAAACACACATTCCACCACAGGCCATGATAGAGCGTTATTTATGGCAGGAGGACACTTTTCTATAAGGCTAGAGTGGCATTTAAAAGCCAGCGAGCATGCACTTCCCATCTTGTGTCGCCAAATACTGAAAAAGCTCTCAGGTTTGGGGTTGACCATATTTACGGATAGACTAAATGAGCGCACCAGTATCATTCCCAGACTTGAGAAAAGTGCAACACAGGCGTGCATTATTCTATATTCCCCTTCTTCAATGGTTGACCGGTTGAGCACCAAGTGTTCTGTTCCAAAGGGCCTGTCCGGGCTTCGTTTGCCCATTGCCCGGCACAGAAAGGGACGTGTGGAGGGTTACCCACACCGACCTTTGGAAAATAATTATATGCTTAGAGATCGTCGGGCTGCATCAAATTTGATGGAGCGTCGAACGAATTGAATTCTGATTGGGCCTACATGTTCGACGCCTCCAGCGTGGCGTGCGTCGAGTACCTGAACGCATCAAAGGGATGTTTCACCGAGGAAACAGGCTAAAACCACTTCCAATGCACACGTCGCTTTAGCGTCAAAATGTACAATATTCTTGAGCCCATAAACCGGCAAAGAGCGAGCAGGAGCAAGATTATCGCCCCCCCCTTCCCATTAGACACTTTCGCCAGGTCGCTTTTAAAACGCGGAATTAACAAAGGCCACTTCCGTTTCTCCTGGTTCCTGCGCCAAACAAAGGAACAGAATACGAACCTTAATCGATGTTACTGCCTCTCCTTCTCGCTTCTAGACGGCATCTTGTCGTCTCCATTCAGCCCGGCAGCCTCCCTCCCTCAGCATCCTGCTCTGTCATTGGGCCGCCGACACACACACACACACACACACTCACACACACACACACACACACACTCCTCCTCTACGCACCGCGGAGCAGCATCACTACCGCAAGCGGCAGGAGGCGAAGGCGGAAGTGGTGCCAAAGGGAGCGACTGCACATGGACCTTCCGGGGGGAGTCGAACCCTCGCCCTTGTATCTTGAAACTAAGCCCGCCTGTGCAAGGTGCGGGCGGCTTCGCTTCTTTCTTCCTCCAGAAATCAGTCTGTGAAGCACCTGTCCCGCCCACGTGTGTGACGCAGCCCTGACGTCATCTGACGTCACGCGCACCCCACGCACGGGAGAGGAGAAAAGTCACTGTATATGGAAGCAATATCCAATATATGAGGGAGTGCGTAGATTAGGTAGATGTGTGGGTGCAGTGGCCACCTGATTAAAGGTGCACCTGCCTAAAATATCGCCCAAATCCCTCCAACAGGACTAATCTATGCTCACGTTTGAAGATCTAAATCCACAATATGATCTAGATCGGCCGCGGGCCCAGTGTTGTCATGTTAAATCTTTGGTTGTAATTTATATCCCTGTGTGCGTTTATGTAAGTTTTATGTTGTGAATTTTATGTTCACATTGTGACTCTTCCCCTCTTTTTTGTGGCATTTGCACACCATCTCAGATGATCCTTATTCCCAACAAACCATCTTTTAAAAAAAATCCATGTTAAGTGTAAAAGGGAAAAAATATTTCTTTATATCAAACAACAGGGAAAATACAAGTGAAGCAGTGACATATCATTCACAAAAGTAAAAAAAAAAAAAACTGCTCATCCTTACTGTCATAGCAAGATCAGTCTAAATTCATGACAGCATAAATAGTGACTTCAACGTGAGGTGATTTTGCCCTGCGGGCTTTTCCCAAAACAGGGCGATGCGCCATCGGCTCCTGTCTGTCGTGCCCTCACGTCTGCCTCTGAGCTCTCTGGAATTACTGGGTCTTTCCTCCCCTCTACAGTGTAAACACTGATGCTAAGTGTGCTTGACAGGGCCCAAAGGAGAAGCATTAGCATTTATGTGTCTGAACACAAATGCACAGACACGGAGACCCCTTTTCCCACCCTTCCTTCTGCACACATTCAAGGTTATAACATGATGAATATGAAAGTGGAACACTCGAAGAGAGGCTTGTTTTCAACTTTAACATCATGTTGCCACACGTGACCACTTGGCCAGTGGTGAAGTGCTGATATGTGTGTTGATATTGCTATGACACGAGCATTAAAACAAACAAACCTTTATAGAATTTCAAACTGAGGTGTAAATGAGTTTTATTGTCCTACTTAACACCATTTCTTCATGACTATCTTTGATTTAATTAGCGTTTGTTGAAACAGATGTTTAAATATTAACAATTAATCTAATCTAATCTAAATAAAATATACCCTTTAGTCACTGAAGCTCGCACGCCACCCCTCAGTGCCGCTCTCTGCTGCCCTCCTGTGGACAGACACGAAAGACCACGACTGAGGTCTCATGTGTTTGTCTAAGCGTGACGTCAACAACAAGGGGAAAGATTTAAAATGAATGTCACGTGTGGACAGCTTTGCTGTTGTGATGGAAAAAATAAATGCACCGATGTACGAGACGAAGCACGTCTGCTTCTGGTCACGCTCAATTGCCACCCTCCAGCTGAGTCACAGTTCCTCTCCAGGTCGTCACTGATGGGAACCTCCTGAGAGGTTGTGGCTCATATCTGCTGTTTCCTGGAAATGAATGAATATTGGCTTTTAAATTTCAACCTTGTGGCTCACCAGCAGTTATTTAATTAAATTACGTGTCAGCCAAGTGACCCCCACCAGAGCTTGGTCAAGATAAACCATCAGCCAGGCGCAGTAAACAAGCACTGTTTTCATGTGGATGAACTATGATAAGAATAAACACTATAATATTAACTATTTATTCCTTTATAAATACAAAACAATCTTTTGATTTGGGATAAACCAATCCCTTCAAGTTTCGATGTGCACATTTTGTTAAAAATATTGCTGTTTTTGGTGTGATTGATTGGTCTTTTGTGGTGTGATTGGTCGCTCCAGCTTTCAAATAATGTACCAGTCCAGATGTGAGAATTTGCCATTTTCTTTGATAGAGAGCATTTCACTTTTGAAAAGCTCCATTACAGTTTGTTCTGTATCCAATGTACCTTCCTTTGTAGAACTGGATGAATATTCATTTCTTACAGTGTTTTTGTGACTAAAATCACTGTTAAAACCTTCAAAGACGGGACCAGTACACAGGACACACACCTCCAGTCTACCTGATGGTTCCGGACTGTAACCGAACCTCAGTTCTCTCGGGGAGATGTACTGAAAATGCGAGATTGAGGGAAAAAAATGAGGTTAACATAAAAGTGCTTAAAGAAAACATTGCAACGAGTAAACAAATGTTGATTTGTCTTCTGTCTGGAGACACAAACCCCAACCTGGCATCTGTCTCCGTAGACGCTGCACAGCAGCAATGGGACAGGCCCGGAAAATCAAGCACAAGTGCACCATTTATACCTTTACTTTTTATTCTCTCTGTTCAGAAATTGCAGGGTCAATAATTTCATTAATCACATTACTTGACATGATGCACCAAAAATTTATCGTTTACAGGAATACACTGAATAGAACACAAGGTTTCACAATGGATACACGACTGACAGTTTTGCCCATTGCACTTACAACAGTGAATGACAGTTTCAAGATATTTTGTTTTTCTGGTTTTTTTTGGCTGTTCCTTTTTTTTTAATTATTATTTTTACCTCCGGTCACCTTGCTGTTTACGTCCTTCTGTCCATCTGCTCACAGACCTCCACCCCGTCTGACAGTGACATTCTACTTCGCAAATGCTGTGAAGGTCTGCTAATTATTGTTTTACGAGCACGATACAAAGACTATAAACAGACAATATGCTTCTGGATAGGACTTCTGCTCCACTGTTGTAAACAGTCAGTACAAGTCAGTCACATACACTATGCTATGCAATATTTAGAGTAACCTTCCTTGTTAGATTCATCATCATCCTTGTTATTCCAGTAATAAATTTGACCTTTATACACAAAAGTTGGCAGCAAATACGGCGCGGGGATGCACATGACAGCCGTAGTCAGAACTGAAAAGCTGTACAGAAGAATGAAGTCATATTTACAGTAAGAAGGGGTGTCTGTCTGTCTGTCTGCCTTTCTGTCAATCGGACGGCTGCACTGACGGCTTTTGTCACCCCGACAGCGTCCCCGCCTTCTCTGTCTTACGACCCTTTTCTGGATTTCGGCGATCAAACGCCACCAGTCAGGCTTGTGCTGTCCAACTGACATGCCCTGAATTGTGAATGACTGGCCAAACATTGAAACTCCCTTCGTTGGCCCTGCTGATTTTGATCTGCGCCAGGCAACCCATGGTGACATCATGCTTTTATTTATTATTTCAGTCAAAACACTATAAGATGTGTGTCATGCATCTCTCTAATGGCTCGACTGTTGAGTGGTTTGACGAACAATGAAATATCAGAGAGGAACATTCCATTCACCCCACAGGTTATACTGACACCCAATATGTACATCGACAAGTAATAATGAGGAATGCTTGCCATCTGTGTCGCAGGTTTATACCAGCATGGACAGTCACTGCAAGCCAAACACTGAGGAGCCCAGGGCAGCCAAAACACACAGAAAATTGAATGAGACCCGACAAACAGCCAGAGGAAGCCAAGCAAACTCATGCTTCAAAGCAACAAGATGGAGGACATTCAAAACCGGCACTCTACGCTCTACCAACAGATTACCCTTTGGCAACAAGTCCCCCCGTGTGGGGAGAGGGGGATTAAAACATGCCACAGAAATTAAAAAAACAACAACGAAAAAACAAAAACAAACAATTCTAGCTCAATATTCAAATCCATACAGACGATTTGCTAAGTAAAAACATTTCCCGTGATCTTTCTTTTTTTTTACTTTTAAGAATATTTTCATGTGGATGCAGTGATGATGATAAACTGCCTTAAACTGAACCACTTCCAGATTTAATATGAGTCATTGCATAGAACATTTGAACTGATAATTGCTTTCGTCCTCTCCTTAATTAGTGTGAGTGTGTGTGCATGTGTGTGTGTGCGTGTGATTGTGTGTGCATGGTAGTACAAGTATTAGTGGTATTAGGCAGTGGGCCCAGCTTGTTCGTGAGACTGTGTGTGAATTGTAACCTCAACAGCTCTACTTTGAGTTACACACTTAACCTTGGCTGTGACGTGTAACCACTATTAAACATGTCAATTTGTGTCTGTATGAAAAGGGAGTGGCAGAATGTATGTCCATGTGTCCGTACCTACATGCTTCTGATGCATGTGTGCATAACGTGCATGTGTGGACACTGAAGAGTGGCTGTAAACCTTCCGACGGATTGTGTTACGGCTATTTATTGACAGATGTGATGTTTCCCATCGCTAATTTAAACATTTATACGATTGTGCTATAATACCATTTTCTGCATGCTATTGCTTTTAAAAACCAACAAGCAACATATTTAATGCAAGAAAATATATTCAAACAACCAAAAGTGAAAAATATAAAGTTTTGAAATGAAAAACAGACCAACAAAAAGTCACTGAGGGTTGATTCCATAAATACACAAATGACTATCTTTTATAATTAGATCTCTGTTCTGTTTCATGTAAATACAATACTATACAATTGTGTAAAAAGAAATGCATGATAACATGGACATTTTAAAATATGTGAGGTATACAAGTAACAATATGTACTGAATAAGGCTCTTCCATTCAGTGAATATCAGGCAAAAATGAAAAGAAACTAAAAGATTAAACCAATAAATAAAGAGGAAAAAGTCCCAAAGGACTTCTTGTTGTTTTTTACAGTCAGCTCTTGAGCACTGAAGTCAGCTCCAGATCTGACTATAATGATGGCTTTGCAATGGCTGATAAAGAGCCGTGGCCACTCTTTCTTTTGGTCCTCTTATCTGTGTGAAACTCACACTTATGGGCACACTGGTAGTATTTCCATTCCCTAAAAATGTACAGCTAATGACAAGTGGCATCTTGGGAGGTGAAAAAGTACGGACTTCTTTTTTTTCCCCATATTTGTGCGTGCATTCTCATGTCCATGTTTACATGATGCATTCTGTAGACTGTGAAACCAAAAGAGGAGAAATAAAAACACATTCAAAGAAAGGGTCGAGTTCCCTATGCTGGAATGTAGCGGAAGGGTCGGAGAAACCAAACAATCCAGGATTGTGGTGGGACGTGTCCGGCGGGTTGTCACTGCTATGACGCAGTGTGTCGACTACAGGTGTGTGTTGTCATTGATATCTTTGGCAAAACCTATGAAAACCTTTGCAAGAGAAGACTCTGAAGACATCAGTTTAGAGCCGAATATCCTTGTCAGGCGCATGATCTCCAGACATGAGTGGCGTTTCATTACAATTCCTGTAGAGGGCGTTGTGAGGCTTCCTTTTGTGATCTCATTGACAGGAGAAACAAGCACAGCTGCACACTGAATTTCTCCCATGATAACCAGGTGCTGCTGTTAGTAGGCCTTCTGTCACCTGGATCCCAGGGGTCTTTTATTTCACATCTCTCCTCTGCTTCGCTGCATCCTATTTATTGGCTGTGGGAGAGAGGGAATGAAGAATGTCAGCGGAAGTAACGTGCGAATGCCTCATAATACATGGGAAGATAAATAGCACACAGAGAAAACATGCCTGAATCAAATAAAAGACTCTGGTGTGAAGTCGAAAGGTGACATTTACAACTAAAGGTGCAATGCTTGTTGTACAGAACACAGCCTACACCAGCCTATGCCTTTTCACTTCCTCCAACACTTCAGCCAAGTGCTCTCGATGTTATCGGGAATCCTCAAGGCTGACGAGCACTGAGTTAGGTTCATCCCTGCATTCAACCACTGGACACTGAGGCTGCGCAGGCACAGAGACGTCTGTCTACTGACATTAACCCCGGTACTAAAACAGATTAATCTGCTGAATGATGGACCCCACCCACCCCCATCATGAGTCACAATTTTATTCTGCACAAGTTCTGACAGCCACTAAATAAAGCAAAATGAAATATACGCTATTCACTCTTCTGTATGTCTGCTCCATTGGGCTGAATTATTTTATCAGCTTATTCGTCCGTGTAATGAATGATGCTTAGAGTGAGTCATGATTCTGTGGTGTTGCATGCTGCTCTCTGCGTGTGTGACATTACAGCAAGGCCACAGTTAGTCCTCTCAGTCTAATTATAGGCCGGTGTCCTTATGCCAGATTATTGGATGTGAGTAAAATTAGAAGACGAACTGCACTAGTGCTACCCCACCAAGTGTAACGTTGACACAGAATGGGACTTAACTAGCAGCAAATCAATGGAACAAACTCAAGGCCCAAGAAAAAATAAAATAATGATATAAATTTGTGTAGTTGAGTGTAGCTTAGTTAAAGAATCCACCTACTTTACTCCTTAGTCCGCATGTCTTGTCACACTTGGCTGACGAAGCAGTTACTCTGATTTCATTTACGTTAATCATGTTTGGAGACCTCGGTGCTGAAAAGGCATTCTTTAATTCCATGTCTGTTTGGGAAATTTAGGAAATAAGAAAAGTGGTCAAACATACTTTATATACAAGTTTCATCATTGTGGCCCAGGATAATCTATGAATTGCTGAGAATATAACTTCAGTTAAAAGTGTTTTCTCTGTCACGCTGTTCTTGTTTTCAGTAGCCAGGTGACATTTGAAGATATTTTTTATCAACACAATATCAACAAAGCGTATCAGCAGTGCACCTCTGCTAAAATTAAACATCGAAGTGAAGCTTTAGATTTTAAATGGGTTAAGAAAAAGCAATGAGATACTCACTGATGCGTTCAGAATCTCACTCCTTCAATTTCTTCTATAATTTCAAAAGTCTTCATAGGTTTTTCCAAGTACAGAAGAGCCAGTCCCTCTAATTTCAACCCCACATGCCCTGAAAAACAAAGTTTATTCAAATCTTTCATTTCCAAATCTGAAACCAATGATGAAAACCAATGATAAAATCTTCATAAAGCCAGTTCAGACTCACCCTCCACTCTTATTTCACCAAAATGAGGTGAACTTCTTCCCAAGGCCAGACAAAGCTACGACCATGACAAGAAGAAAACATATGAAGGAATTCCAGCAGGATTTGCTGTAATCACTCTGCTCTATTATATTTAAACATGAAATTAAAATGGTGTATGACCCTACCATCTCCTAGTTTTCCCGCCTGTTCGGCTGCTCCTCCTTGCAGGATTTTGGTAAGAACATTTTCTCCCTCAGGAGGAGCTTGTCCTGCAGCAGTGCTGCCTATACCTCCAGCCTTGCTCCCGATGCCAACAGGGGCAGCCTTAGAGCCTTCAGACAAAACAAAAATAATCATGATATGCAACATTTTACAGGCCTTTCTTCTGGTTGATGCCAGTTGGGGGTTGATGTTGCCTGAACTAAGACTCACCGATTCCGGTTAACGGTGGTGTTGTTATTTTGGAAGCTGGAGGGACTGTTGGGATTCCTGCTGAAGGTTTTATTCCAGTGGTTGAAGCTGAAGGTGTTGTGACCATTTTTGCCTGTGGACATTCAAATGTTAACAAGAAGGGGGTTAACATTTTAAGCTCTTTCAGCTGTCATCTGCTATTTCCACAAATATATGTTTTTTAGTTGTAGGCCAAGGAAAATCAGGACTCATTTTTCTGACTTTGGTCTTTTTTTTCTCTTTTTTTTAAAAAAATGCTTGTTTTCAAACTTTTTAGAACTCTGGCAAATTTCTTTTTTTAGTCTTTCTCAGCAGGTAAAAAAATGAAAATGTTAAAGTACTTAAACTGGTGGTTAAACACAATATTAGAATACATAAAAAAACAGACAGAACGATGGACCAATCACAAGAGGCCTTTTATTGTGATACTGCTCCCTTTTTGTTTGTGAAAACTAATCTATGGAACGCCACTGGTCAGGAGGGGAACGGATATGGCGGTCGCAATCGAGAGTGTCCACATTGCACAAGGTTGTCAACGACACAATCGTTATCAAGAGTGATTTTATAAGAGATCGGCTATTTCACATTTGTTATATCTCAAAATTAAATCTGACAGTTGCCCGAGGTGGAGGCCAGAGCTGTCACCAGAGCAGAAAAAAGGTTTGCTGAGTTTTTCTGGGAAATTAAGATACACAGTTAATAATAGCCACATAACTGTGGCTGAAGAATTTTTCATTGATTTCAATAATGTGTATCCAAATGCATGATGTTTGGATCATATTTGATAACGTAAATTGTACCGTTTTTGTTTGTACATAGATGATTAAAATGAGATTCAGGTCTACTCACATTTGTAGTGGCTGGCTGTCTCGCTGGCTGACCTGATGGTTCCGGGCCAGATTTGGGCTGCTGCTGCTGCTGCTGCTGCTGCTGTGCTGGTCCAGCCGTGGTGGTGGTGGTGGTGGTCGGTGTAGGCTGGCTGTGTGGTGGTGTTTGGCTGCGTTGCTGCGGATGTGTGTTCTGTTGATGCTGCTGTTGGGCCTGCTGAGGTGCATCAAGTGGCTCTGAACCTGGATGTCTCCCAGAATGCCCCTGACCACCTGAACGCTGCTGCCCGCTATGACTCTGAGGTGGCTGCTGCTGTTGTTTAGACCCAGTTGCAGTGGGATCCTGCCTTCTAGTTGTTCTATCTCCCTGGGGTCTCTGGCCCCGTCCTCCAGTACCATGGTGACGACCAGGGTCTGATTCTCGAGAGAAATCACCTGAGTTTCTTGGACTTGCCTGGGCAGAACGTGATTCGGCACCGCTTCTTCTTTGCAATGACGAGGAGCCTCTGCCGTCACTCCGAGCAGTTTGGTCTTTAGGATGTGTCCTGGAAGACCGAGAGGACCTGGGGTCCTCTGAGGTGTGACGTGAAGAGCTGTGTCTGCCAGAGCTGCTCCCATGGTGACGGTGTTCCCGTGGTGCCGAGGAGGATGTGTGGCGTTGCTGGCTGTACTCATCACCAGGACAATATTCCTCCGGAGGTTCGTCGTAATCATGGTAAGTGTGTTTACTCCGCCTACCTGTGGATGAATGACTTCCACTTCCATGATGTTTTGAACGATCAGAACGGGCCTCTCGTGGCTTCTCAAACCAGTCAGTCTCTTCTTGGCCCAAATGATAGGCTTTTGAAACCAAAACAAATATTATCAGTCAATTGTTTGGTGGGATGACAAGTGCAGCATGCAGACTGTAGCCATGCTCCACAAAAAGACTCCATCTCACAGTCATGAACAGACTTAAAAGAAATCCACAGGAAAAAAAAGAACTCAGAAACCTTGCTAAACACAGTGATGCGTGCAAAACAACAAATTTAAGACTTTTCTGGTGTAATTTATCATTTGAACCAATCCTGGAAAAATGAAAAAAAAAAAACAAGCAAAGCAACAGCGTTTTCAAAGTTCCAAACTTGGCATGCAGTCCATTTTCACCACATCACAAAGAAACGAGAAACGAATGTCAGGCAGCACAAACAGCTCAGCACCAGTTACCTTCACTGTCAGAGACAGCGCACTGCATGTCATCAATGAGGTAAGGGTCATCTGGTTTATAAACATGACTCCTTGGCATGTCCTTCTTGTGGTGGTCCTGTACATCGGGCAACGAATGACTGGAACCGTACTGGTTCCTCACATCATGACTGTCTGGTATACCAGACCGTCTTCCCATGCCTACGGTGTTTCCAACAGGACTAAGTGGACTCTCTTCTTCAGAATTTTGGTTGCGCATGGGAGGTCTTCCACTGCGAGTACTTCTCTGACACCGTTCCATGGCATCTCTCTCATAGGATTTACTTCTATGACCTGAGGTGTCTCTGGAGGAAATCTTATCAATACCGTGTCCTGTAGATCTAGACCTGCCTGAACTGTACATCCGGTCCTCCTCTTCAAGACCCTCACGGTTACTGCCAAAGTATTTCTGTTGATCATATGCATTCTTCTTCATTCCATAATTCACATCATCTTGGGGTTTCTTGGCTCTGGACACAACTGTACAGCTGCCTCCTGTTGACGTTGTCATCGTATATGAAGCAAAGTCTGACTCCACATCTCGTGCTTCCTCGATAGGGGAGAATTTAGAAATTTTCTGCTCCATTCCTTGCTTCCGATGTTTGCTTCTTTTAGAGGACACTACTGCAGGACCGAGATTCTTGGGTGCAAGCTTGTGGCTACTGGAGCTGCTCCGTGATGTATGCCTATAATCATCATAATAATACGTTGAGGCACCACTCACTGTTGGGGTGGTGCGACTGTCTGTTGTGCTGTGATATCCCCCTGTGCTAGTTGGTCTGCCATAAGCGTCAACAGGTTCATCTTCAGCCCTTCCATAGGCATTCCCACGTAACGGGCCATTCTCACTGCGATACCTTCCTCCCAGTGGCTGGCCAAGGGCATCAGTGGGTTGGTTCGCGTTATCTTTTGTCAACTCGCTGATATCATCAATCATAACATAGTTACGTGGAATATTCTGCTCCAGGTTAGAAGTGTACAGGCCATCTGAAGCATAAGCTGAGGTGGGACTCTCCATAGTGTGTGTCAAACCAGGTTCTGGAGGACGATATGGTCCGTAAGCATTATTATAAATTGCTCCATAATTGGCATCTGGCGCTGATGTGGCCACTGACACAGCTGGGTTGCTAATGACCTCATAGTTGGTGGGGACTTTCTGTTCAAGATCAGCTAAAGAGGTTTGTCGTGGTCTTTGGTGGTGGACTGTAAGGATCTCAGCCTGGGGCTGGTAGAGACCAGGTTGGTAGGAACTGTGGCTGGGATAAGGAATGGTCTGGATTGTTGTCGGTTGACCAGGTGGATGGAATCCCTGATGACCATGCTGCTGCATTCCATGGTCTGTCTGGTAGGAGGACTGGTCATACATGCGATTGGAATATGCCCCCTGGTTCTGGTAGGCAGGTCCTGGTGGAGGCTGTGGCTGGAATGTTCCTGGTTGGGGTGCAGAGGTTGAAGGGTACTGAGGGGGTTGGAAACCTATTGGTTGATACCCTGAGCTTGGCTGTTGGGTTGATGGTTGACTTTGAGAGTATGGATAAGTTATATAGGTTGAGTTGGAGGGATACTGAGCAGCTGCATTAAGGTCATTAGTAAACGGACTCATTGGTGCAGTGCTAGGTCTTGTCAGCAGTCCATTAGAATCAAAGTTTCCCGTTACCCCTGCCATCCTAAGGTTATTGAGCTCACTGTCGGACATGTAGTCACGAGCATCACCGATACATCTTAAGTAAGCCAGCTCTCTCCTCTCTTTTTCCTTCACCATGGTCTCTTTACGTTGGGTGATGCCCAGCTCTAAATAGCGCAGCTTGGCATCGATCTCTTTCTCCTCTTCCTCGAGTTCAGCTTGTTGCTTACGTAGCTTTGATGATTCTTGTTCCACAGCTTTCAGTTCACTAAGCAGGCCGGTCTTTGTCACTCCTTGAACATGTCTGGGTAGGACTCTGTGAGACATGCCAGGAGAGCTGTACATTTGTGCTGGAGTGACAATGGGAAGTGGCGTCTCTTCTGGAGGGGGGCTGGGAAGTGTCCTCTTAACTTTCCTCATCAGAGAGTTCTGCTGCTGCAGGGAAGCCATCTGTTATGAGAAGCAGAGACACATCAGTAAACAGTAAGCAATGAACAGAATGTGCATGTAATTTTCCTCGGGTGTCTATATATACTTTTTAGTTGTTTTTTTTTAAAGAAGAGAGAGGAAAGCTATAACTAATTCTATTAGGCCAACACTAAAGTAACACAGTTTGATTTAATTTTTGCTTTACTGACAACCCTCAGCTTCTAATGTGTCCCTTTATTCTGATTTAGTAATGTTTATTTTTTTAATCAAATTTTGACAGATAATTTTTCCAGATAAACACAACAATCTAATCTTAAAAGGGTCCTTAGAAATGGTGTGAACATACCTTTAATGTGGCATACATACATAAAGAATTTATTTCTTATTCCATATCTAACATATACTTGAACTAATTTAAATAAGTTTATTAGCAGGAAAATTATTTAATTTAAAGTGGACTATTACTACAAAAATTATACCACAAAATAAATGTTAGATTTTCTTGAACAATTTCTTACCTGACTGTTGGACAGAGCTTGCTGATGATATGGGGAAAACCTGTTCTTTCCAGGGTCTTCTGATGTAGGGCTGAGAGGCTTTGGATCTGACAATGAACGCTGCACGCTTTTGATTGGTCTTGGTAGGGTTTGGTGGCGTTGAGGTGATTCAGCATTAAACGCCTTCTGCTGGGGTGTGACATGGGCCTTATTAAGCTTCTCCTGAGAGGCGAATGTTGTCTCAAGCATGCGATGAGGAGACAATGGTGATACGGGGGAATATAATACTTGGGGAGATTTGGGAGGTTGTCGTGATGGGGAATCATTGTGTTGATAGCCTATTTCCAGGGGATCTGGTTTCCTTTTCTCAAACTTAGCAACACCTTGGAGCCTAAGTGAGGTTGGGTCAGCAGTGTTTGCTCCAACTATATGGAGACTTGTGGAATAAGGACTAACAGTTGTAGGTACGCTTAGTTGGGGTGCAACCACAACCTGAGACTGAGATTCTGGTTCCGTTTGGCAAGCTAGACTCTCTCCTTTATGGGTTCTCTCAGGTGCCGCAATGTAATGTAATAGGTCAACTTTTGAAGTCTCAGCCACAGTAATATGGATTGCAGGAGAAACCCTACCTAGCTGGTCTGGTTCTGTTTGGCATGATGAATCATTTGTGGTCTGTATAGCTATGCTTGTAGAAGCTGCTTTAGCTGTCCCTTCTGCCTTTGTCTCACCACCAGAGTCAGAGTGCTTGGAGACCCGGGATCGGCGGCGCCTTACGGGCTGCTGTTCCCAGTCACCTTGGTCCTCCTCATCAGTTTGGACACTGCAGTCGGCAATACGTCGTGTCCTTCTACGTCTACCCATGAACCTGTCCTCTCCATCTTCATCATCTGTTTGCACACAACTGTCTGTAATCCTTTTCACAGACTCCTCCTCAGAACCATCCCTCAGCCGAGGCATGGAATTCTGCTTTTTCATAGCTTTAGAGTCAGCCTGTTTATCACTACTTCTCAACGACATTTCAGAAACAGAACTATGGATAGGTCGAGCAGTTACCACAGCTTGAACCACTTGACCATCCTGCCAAAACTGAACACTCTGACCATCTTGTTGAATAACTCGACCACTCTGATCGCAGATAATGAAACTCTGAGGCGTACCTCCTCCAACAACTACTCCTTGTATTGGAGCCTGAGCTGATGTTGCAGCTGCAGAAGCAGCTGCAGAAGCTGCAGCTGCTTCTGCAGCCGCTGCTGCAGCTACTGCCTCAACTGCTGCTGTCTTTTGCCTTTTCTGCTCTTCTAGCTGCTGCTGGAGTTGTTGCTGTAGCGACTGAATTTGCTCAAGCTGCATTCTCTGTTGGGCAAGTTGTTCCCTTTGCATAATGAGCTGTGTCTCACGCTCTGCCTGCTGTTGCTGCAAGACTTGCTGCTTGATTGTTTGCAGTTCTTGAATCTCTCTCTGAACCAGCAGTTGTTCCTTTTCCCTGTGTCGCTGAAGTTCCATGCGATCTCTTTCAAGTTCCTCTTGAAGGCGTAGCTGTCTTAATTTCTCCAGTTCAACACGCTCTCGTTCTAGCTGCAGCATGTGTTCTTGTTGTTGACTTAATCTCTCATCATCCTTACTTTTCGGCACATCAGTGGAATCAGAAAGTTTAGAACCTGATGTGGCAATACTGTGAGTTGTCACTTGTGTCTGGCCCTGTGTCAGCTGAGGTTGGGTTTGAGTCAAAGACAAAGGTTCAGTCTGAGCAGGTATATGTTGTGGCTGCATTTGAGCCTGCACAATCTGGCCACATGGAGGTTGGCCATGAGCTTGAGAGAAGGTTGTAACACTCTGTGTGTTTAGGGTGTGGTCCATCTGTTGACCTATTGTGGTTTGCAGACTAGTTGCTGCTACATGCTGGGAGGGCAAAATTGATGCAGCTGCTTGCACAGTGGCTGTTGTTGGAGGTTTGCCAAGGTATACAGCTGTTTCCTGGTGTAAAGTAGTTGCATCAGGAATAACTCCTGATGATGTGTCAGATGTTGGTAATTGATTTGCAGGTGGGTAGGAGTACGGTCCCTGTGTGGATAGTGCCATTCTGGTGGTCATTTGAGGCAACCTGGTCAGAGTAGCCAATGGTACAGCAGTTACACCAGTGGGGTATGGTCGGTAAATTCCTCTAGGTATTGGACGGTGGACAGAAGAAGGTTGAGTGGTAATTGGCAAGGTTGATGCTATCGGAGTGTTTATGGTGGAATATATCATGCCATCCACTCCTCTCATAGCAGCAGGATACAAGGCGCGTATACTTGCTTGTCTAGCATTTATTAGGTTTGTTAAGGTTTGACCATTAGCAGTTGGTCTTCCATCCGTGCCATATAACAAGTTTGCTCTTATTGATGCTAAACTTTGCTGAAGATTTAGTCTTGATAAAGGCCCACCCCTTCCTGTGCCATACGGTCCAAGTTCAATATTATGTCCATATCGGCTCCCAAATTGATCAGCTGAATTGAGCGCAGCACACATCCGGCTAATTTCTCTCGCAGTGGTTGCACTGTACTGGGCCAAATTGGAGTCTTGTGAACCTGTTAGTTCACGAGAGCCATATGTATACTCCGAATTGATATTTGACATAGAGCCATAGCGGCGAAGTGGTAAAGAAGGCCCTGCTAAATCTCCTTGGTGTCGCAGGTCTGTGTAAGATCCATATTGTGCACCTACACCAAGGTACCCACCATCATGAGCCTGATTCATGCTACTAAGATCTACTGCAAAACTACCCTGACCATTGTTTTGATGGTGACTCGTGTCAGTCATAGAAGGCAGATTAGTATCAGACATAGATGGTTGAATTCTTCCTGACTGATATGGTTTATTCTCCCCTGACACTCCTTGCTGTTGTTGTTGTTGTTGACTGGCATCATAATATGGTGGATGGAAGGGTTGAGCTGCTTGAAGGGTTTCAGTGGTGGGGGTTTTATCTGTGACTACTGGTGTAGGCTTCTGAGTGAATGACCCTGAACAAGAACCAGCAAAAGGCAATTTGTAAACAACATCACAACAAGCCACTTGGTTTTCTGGTTTGATCTGTCCAGTAAGATCCAAAACCTGAGGAGAAGGGGTTTCCTCTGGTTTAACCAGTTGGGTCACTGTGCTCCCCTGTGATACATTAGTCTCATCAAGTTGCACAATCATTGTATGGGGCTTACCCGTAGAGAGGTTAACTGCAGTTGGTTTGTTCTTTAGCTCCAAGGCAACGGCATTATACATCTCATTAGAAACAGCAGCCCCAGATGCTAAAGGTGAGGCAAGAGGGGATACTCTGGGAATGGTACTAGCAGTCACTACAGACTGAGCATTAGTAGTTTGGTTTACTACAAGGTCTTTTTTCATAAGCATTGGTTGAACCTGATTAGCTAAATTGTATCGAGCAAAAGAGGACTGCTGGTGCTGCTGCAGCTGCTGCTCAAGAAGTTGCTGCTGCTGAAGGAGTTTCTGCTGTTGTAATTGCAGTTGTTGCTGTTGTATACCCAAGTTTTCCAAGCATGCGTCAATTTTAGGAATGGATGGGTCACTAACTATTGGCTTACTCTGGGTTAAACAGACAGCTGATCCAACACCCTGGCCTAAATCTACACGGTTTTGCAATGGATCGCCATACACAATTTGTTGCTTGGATTGGGATGTGAAAGTAGAACCTGCAACTGTGATGCTGATTGTGGTTGGTGTTGATAAAGAGACACATGGTTGCTCCTGTGCATTTAAGTTTATAATAAGGGGCTGAACTGCAGTGTGTCTACCAGGTGGCTGCTCTCCTCCTAAAGAATATCTCCGTGTGTCTGAGGCAAGGGATGTTAGGTCCATCCCTTGATCAGTCATGATAATAGGAGCTGGCCTCATTGGAGCTCTCAGATCCACCACATTAGTACTTGAATGTATTTGTCCCTGACCCAGCATAACTGAAGACCCTGACATATTGGAAATTTTACAAACAGATATATTTTCCATAGAACCACGACTGTGTGCAATTGAATTCCCAGTGCTAATACCAACGTTAACTTTTTCAACACCTTGTACCATTTTTGGTGATGAAGGAGAACCTGTTAAAGGAGGTTGAGAACTATACAAGGTTCTACAAGTGCCTTGTGTTGGTGATGATAAAGGGGAAGTGGAGGAATTTACAGTGGCTGGTTTGGAAGGACTTGTTGTACTAGAGACAAGTGTTACCACCATTGCTGGTGACTCTTGAGAAGACTGTTGGCGCACAAGACGTGGTGAAATAGACCTCTGAGGTGTTTGAGCTCCATGGGACGGTGAAGTTGATGTGGGGCCACTAGGTAAAGGTGGCAACTGCCTGCCAGTACAACCAACTGGCCTCACTGATGGCATATGCGTTGGGCTTTGCACAGGAGAAATTGTGGGAGAGACAGGGGGGCTGGGACCTTTGAAAAGAGAGAAAACTTTGGAGGTAAGAGAGGATGCTCCGCTATCAGATGATGCCTGTGCTGGCCTCCGGGAATCTGTTCTAGTGTTGGAAGGCACGGTGCTGCCTGCCTGTCGAGTTGTGGCAGCCTGACTAACTTGGGATTTAGTTGTAGCAACTCCAACAACACCTTCAATTTTGGCACTCTGGGTCATCATCCTGTTTTGGGTTTCTTTCGATAGATGTTGTGCCACACGAATTCCTGAAATTTTCTGATCACTCCCTGTTGTGGAAAATGATACAGGTGCAGCAATTTGTGTTGGACTCGAGCCAGGCGTGAGGACAGTTCCAGCTTCAAGATGATGATTATTATCAGTGTGTGAAGCCACCTGCTGCTGATTAATTGTTTGCCCCCGCCTTTGCATGAGTTGGGCTTTCTTCATCATCTCCTCATAGACCTCTTCTGCACTTTTTAATGTTTTATCAGTGGTTGACCCTACTGATGTCTTTTCTGTGGGAGAATAGAGAGAGGTGAAGGTTGGAAGATTATATTCATTTCCTGCTTTGTAAAGCTTTCCACCAATCAAGTCAAAGCCTTCCACTTCTGAGTCCATAGAGGGCGAGTACTCTGAGCATGATGATCTGTGAAGCTCCTCCATTTCTGCAGCTTGTCTCAGTTCCTCTGTTGGCGATGCGTCCTCTATTGGTGAAAGATTACTGGGAGGAGTTTTAGATCTTTCCCGGCGTCTTTGTGCCCGTAGCTCCTCTTTATCCCTCTTTGTTTTTCGAGCCGTGCTTCGAATCTTTTGTTGCTCTAGGTCTCTCATCTGCTCTTGTTCTCTTAGTAGTTCTTCCTCTTCTCTTAGTTCATCCTCCTCTGAAGAGTCCTCAATAGTTGGCAACAGTGGCCCATGGGACCTATGTCGAGCTTTTCTCTGCTGCTTTGCTTCCTCTAATCTCGCCCTGCGACTAGGACTGCTGTCACTGTCATCTTCCATGGATGACACAGATGTGGGGGATGTTCCAGAGGTGTAACTTGGAGTTGTGGCAGGTAGGGTGGATGAATATTCTCCTTTAGATCTCTCTTCAGGGGATCCAGTCAGGCTCTCCATTTCTAGCTCAGGCTCTCTTAGGTCATGATCCGTACTAAGCTCCATGTCCCGATTATAGCTGTTGGTGTTATTAAGCTCAATGGTTTTAAAACGCCGGAGGCCTCCAGCAATCACAACATCTTCTTCATTTGCCTTGTAAGGACTGTCTGCTGCTTTGGTATCATCTTCAAAACTGTTAGAGTGCTGAGTTAGCCTTCGTCTCTCTTTCAAATCCCCACTGGCTTTATGTACCTTTTTTGTTTTTTGGTTTCCATGTTCTTCCACTTCCTCTTCATCAGCACTCATTTCCATAATCTGCCTTCTCATGAATTCCTCATCTGTTAGGTCTTTATGTGTTTTTTGTCTTATTGGCAATGGTGAAAGACCACTTTCACTGCTGTCTTCCACATAATCATGGCGAAGTTTACAACTGAGGTCATCCTCTGATTCATCCCTTGCTGCATCATCCTCAGGACTGTACTCCCGATCCAGCATTACAGAAAGTGAAAGCGGTCTGTTCTTTTGGTCAGAGATTGTCTTTGATTCTAGAAGATTTTTCATGGAGTTTTCAAGTATGTTGATTTCTGATGGGATGGAAGCACCTCTTTCACTGAGCTTGATTCCTTCTTCTATAATCTGACCTGTAATTTCCCCGTGAGAGCTTGAAATTCCATCTGAGGAGTATCCAGTGTCACTTAAACTCTGTGTACTTGATTTGTTGGAGTCCTGAAAAAGAGGGAAAAAGAAAAGGGTTGTTTTATTCTGCAAATGAGAAATATTTCATTAAATAAATCTGTGGCAAATCTATGTTATAAGCTTAGCTTTTAATTTGTGCCCCACTAATACAATAGTCATTTATTAGATAAAAGAGGTTAAACTAATACATATGACCAACAGTGACACATAATACACAATATATTTCAGAAAGAAAAAAATACATCATCACATTTGAAAATTTGAAATTAAAATCAACCCAAATATTACACTTTGGATTTTAAAACCAAGAAAACTTTGCTTGTAGTAACTGCAATTGTCATAAAACAATTATTTTATTATTAACAGTCTCTTTACATTTTACTCTTTTATTTATATCTAATGCACAGTACAAAAGGCTAATCTGATTTGGGTTGATTTTTCCTTGAAATTAATGTAATGACAAAGGAAAAAAAGACTGAAACAGAGTGAATTAATTGACAGTTGCACAGCAAAGACAAGTGTCAATTGGATACATGCTTGATTGCCACCATTTTTGCATTCTCCATTGCATTCTTCAAATCACTGAAGAATAACACACATGCTATGCCTGCAGAATCACAACATGTCACATAAAAAGCTGGAATTTGTTTTCCAGAAAAAGGTACAAACAAATTGGAAAAATGGTAAAAGAGACTGACGGTGAAGAGCCATTGTAAAACTAATAATGAAGAAGAAGAAAGCTGTGAATGATGATGACTATTATAATGAGGTTATGTCAGCCCATAGTAAATAACATATTATGGTAATTATGGTAAATGTATGAGAAATAATAATAAAAAAAATACAATATCTGATTAATTTAAAATCAAATAACCCACAAAACATAATTTTCAAAAGAAATTAAAAAAAGACAGAGAACATGATATGATTGTTGGACAAAGGGACAATGATTAAAGGGTTATAACAAAGTTAATTACACAAATATACATAGAAAAAAATCAAAATGTATGAGTGAAGGCGAAGGGGTTGCAGGTAGCTCACTTCATGGTGTCTTGACTTCTGTGTGTCTTCTGATGTCTTCACATCTTTTGGTGAAGTCATATTCTCTGACAAAGTCTTTTTTGGTGAGGACTTGTTCACTTCTTTGAGAGCTTTAGGTGGGACTTCAGTCTTCTCCTGGCTCTGCGTTTGTTTACGGGCCTGTGTGCTACCTGTGGGTTTAGACTGAACAGGTGCTGTTTTGGATTGAGTTGTAATGGCCTTGGAATTGTTGGTAGTGGTTTTACCAGTTGCAGATGACACTTTTGAACCAGTGGGATGGGACAGACCCTTAGCTTGGGCAGAGGGCTGAGCAGATCCCTTTGTCTGAGTCAGCCCTTTGGCCTGGCCAGGGCCCTTCATTTGATTCGAAGATGAGACAATGCCTTTACTTTGAGAATTCAATTGATTAGGACCTTTAATTTGAGGTCCTTTACTCTGAGCTAAAGGCTGTGTTGGACCCTTTGATTGGGGAGCTGGCTGAGTTGCACCTTTAGGCTGAGCAGAACCCTTGGCTTGAGGAGAAGCTTGGCTAGGCCCCTTGGTCTGAGAGGCTGGCCCAGACAGTTTCACAGGAGAGACAGGGCCACTTACTTGAGGACCCGTTGCTTTCTTATGCTGTTGAAGACCTGTGGGTTGAGGCCCTGTAAGTTGACTAGACCCTCTCTGCTGAGATGGTTGTTGACCACTTGTAGCAGAAGGCTGGGGGGATCCTATGGGCTGTGCAATAGGAGCAGGCATATCTCCCAAATTTCCTGACAGAGCTCTCTGTGTCTGGCAGTTCAAACAAAGCCATTCATTTTTCTGGAAAAAAGAAGTAGGGAGAGAAGATTCAGTGGTGTTGAAACAAAAACATCAGAAAAGGTATCAAAGTGTGAGGACTCAAAGTGGTGTTCATGTTGAATAAGGCAAATCAGAGAACTACTGCATGAAAACTCAGGGGCTGCCACAGAACAAGGACTGTAAAAATAGAGAGTGTGACCAAATGAATAGCCCAGAGCCTTTCATAACTTCATGAAGGATCAGTTAATTGATGACTGTGAATTCAAATCAACACATTTCTTGTTAGACAAGAGGAGCTAAACCAGCTTTTACCAATGTATGCCTACCACAATAAGCTTTGCAGGAGGGTACCTTGAATATTTGAAGTTATATCCAGGCACAACAGATTCAATTTCTGAGCAATGCAACAGATCAATAAAACTACTCAAACCAAATAGATTATTTTACTGCATCTTTTGAGAGCTGAAAAGGGAGGTACTGACACCATATTTGTCATGCCACCGTTAGGTTCTGTAAAAACTGTCTGTACCTGAAGGCTGCATGGGCATTCTTATGTTAAAGGCTTATACATCAACAGAACACAACAAAAACCTTATAAAATTCTATACTGCCTATTGCCATCTCATAGATCATTTCTTAAATTATTTTCACTGCAGTATAAAGACAGAGGATCTCCTGCAAATACATGTAACTCAGATACAATGAGCAGGAATCCAATTTAGCTTACAATGGAGCCATCTAGACAAAAAAGACAACAGGGATTGACGCTATTTAGTCAGCAGGGAAGAGCCCAGCAGCACAAACAGTGATGTATATCTAGAGACACCGGAGACCAGTGCTTGACAGACATGTCTCCAGTGATAAGGTTTAAGCAGAGGTTGTCTGCCTGTTTCACTTTATATTGATCCTGTGTGGAGACATTGATCAGACTCTCTGAGTGAGAGACTGCTTAAACTCCTCTCAAATGTTGAAAGTGTTTATCCTGATGATGTAACAAAGCTCACTGGCCATATTTGATATCTGCAGACCCCTATCAGTTATACTAATAACCAAATGGTGCAAAATATGCAACAGTTGAACTATCGCCTTCCTGTCAAAGCAGTGGCAATAAATGTGAACACAATACAATGTCGACACACATTAATAGATTTCAAATATCAACATGCTATTTTGATTCAGTCTAGTTTTCAACTATTTTAACTTTTGAAATAGTCATTTTGAATAATTCAAAAACCTTTCTTAGCATGCCCAAAATTCTACAGGGATCTGCTGTCTCCACAAAGCGCACCGAGCGTGGATGGAACCAACGGCATGCCAAACACACTTGCTTTGTTTTCATCTCTGTCAAATGCTCTACTGAGAAGCTATATTTAAACAGGTGCAGTCCTCCAAAACCAGCCATCTGTGCTGGTTACTTCACATGTAGAAATAAATAAATAAATGTGTGAAAATGTCTGTGACAGACACAAAGCTACTCAAAGCTATCCTATGACACAGACATTTTCAAAAGCTAGGTGTTAACTCTATGAATGCATGCAGTTACTAACATAATTTAAATTTTCTGAACCTTTGATATTGCAAAGCATTTCTTTATAACCACATGGTGTGTTAATAATATAGGACATTGTTAACTGTTGATCTTCCAAAGAGATGCTTTCTTCCTGCTACGTGGCACTGCCAAAATTCTACTTTTGTTCCTGAAAAAGCATAACATGACAGTGTGAGAGAGAGGAGCACATCCAAACAGGAGCCTGGAGAAGCAAATTATTCATGTAGAGTGCTTCAGTTCATGCAGTAGTGAGTGCTGTGGGCTGTGTCCCACCTCTACCTACACTGTGGAGAAAATCTGGTCCATATGAGAGACTGAGCTTCTGCATGTCTTAGACAGGCTTTTAATAGACCATGAAAACAGAGAGCAAGTCAGAGTGATGTTTGCGTTTAACTGCAGTCTGACTAACAGCACTTCAACTGCTCAATTTCAGAGAAACTGTACAGCTGAGATTACAACAAAGAAATTTAATGAGATTGTTTATTAAAGCTGAAATTGATTAGTCTTTCATTTTTGCAACTGCTGGTGCTGAAGAAAATAATTGTTTTATATGCACGCTTGCATGTGTGTGTGTGTGTGTGTGTGTGAGTGAGTGTGTGTGTGCACACGCATGTGTGCAGCAGCAGTAGGCAGATTCAAACTGTCAGTGAGATCATCTTGTTAGTAAACTGGTAACCTCATTAAATGCCAAGAGGTTAACTCAGTTAAAAGCACAGTTGGCTCTGAACTGCAACTCAGATGAGTTACACACTGGCTGGAATCTGTCAATTACATTTGAACAATTACAGAATGCACATGCCCTTACATACTACATACTGTATATCTATATGTTAAATGGAGAGCTAAAATTATTTTGAGCATCTGGATTTTGAATATCATGACAGTTGCCTCTCTCTGAAGCTTTTGCATTTAAGTGTAATCCAGAAGAACATCCTCTCTGTTTTACAATTGTATGATAGACTAACTGCTTATATGTTGGTTTTCTATTCTTTTTAGTGTGTACTGTCTGATTACTTTTAGCCCTATTTAATTTTCTCCTGAGTTTTCAAACAGAAATTCACATCAGATGTGTAATGATGTGAATTTATGTGTTTTTATTACTCTTCATGAATGCATTAAAATATTAAAATTAAAGTATCATTATATCATTAAAATATCACATTTACAGAGCATGATATCAAACATGGACGCCCGAAAGTCTAAATCATGCAGTGAGACATCTTTACTATGCTTATCTGAAATGTGTTGCAGTATTTAGTGATAAAGAAAACCTCTTAACATAAAAAGAGTAACCTCCGATAGTATTGTCATACATCTTTGGGTCAGTCAGTGAAAAGAATTTTAAGATTATTGACTTTGATTTGCATACATTTTCCAAGAAAAGATCTGATTTTTTTTAAACCCATACCTGGAATTATTCCAATCCTATACTGAGTCATTACAAGCTCCATGTGTATGTATTGTATGTACACGTGCACGGATTTTTATGTAACCTCAATATGTGCATTTGTGATATTACACAAAGCAACAAGGGAAACTGATTATACAGACTGACAACCAAGGCCAAGGCCAAGGCAGGTTCACATCAGTGATATATTTCAGATTTACATGTGTACAGAAACCAACACCATGTGAGAAGACACCCGAGAGGTCTCACAATGGTCACCATTTCATCATCACGTACACTTTTACTTGATATGCACGTTTCTCAAATATGAGAAGAAAGGAGAATACCTGGGGAAAACTCTGTTAGAGAACATGTAGGGGCGTCCCATTTGTCTCCATTTCTTGATTTGAAATAAAACTGAGATATTTTGATTCAAAATATTGTTTCTGGGTCAAATGTAGAGTCAGTTAAAAAAGCTCTTTCTTAAGGGAGAGGTCATTGCTATGAGAATTCCTCCAGTGGACCATGTGATCTGCCCTAAAAAGCAATGCTGAACGTCACGTCTTTTCCTGTAGGGCTTACATAAAAGGTCGTAATGCCCAACTTAGACTACTGGTCATAAATCATAGAGATGTTATTTTTAGAAGCACCCATGAAACAAAGTAATCTCTCGCAGAAAACTGCATTGATAACAGACTTACAAAGTCAAAGTGATGGTGAGCAATGGTAGGATTTAACACTTCCTACCCATGGAGGGAGCCAGAGAGTGCATGATTTTAAATATGGAGCTCTGTGGGAGCAAACACACCCACACGGCAACATGAACACAGAGAGCAGAAAACACTCAGAGCCACATTCAAGCATCCTGCTAAATATTGCACTTGGAGTAGGCTGTATATTCAACACCGACCTTTCAAGCATTATCTTAGCTCTTATTCTATACTGGTGGTGACAGTTGCACCCACTTGTTTCAAGTCCTTGTTTCATATATGCACACACCAATACACCTGAATTACACGTGTAAGCAGAGGCATGTAATGGTGTGTAATTTGCCTTAGCAAGCCTGGTTTTCTTCTTTCACTGTCAGTCAACGCGCAGCAGTGTTTGTCCCCCACATGGTTTCTCTCCAAGGAACCAAACCACAAGCAGGGAGAACAAAATGTCAGCTGTCATGAAATGCTGTCACAGTTCTAAAAAAGATATGCCTTATTTTAATGTACAAACAATCACTTCCAAAGAAGTAGTTGGTTTTCGTGGATGCAGCAAAAATCAAAATTGTTAGAGAAAACACACCAGAAAAAAAGGTAAAAATACATCTAGTCCTGGCAGTATAAGCAATGTCGTCATGCACCATATGTGATCTGCTTCAAAGTAGTTTCGGAATGCCTTTGCTGATTGTTGAGAGCTTTTCCATGGCACTCATTCCATTGAAATAAGCCTATGTTCCATTTCAGTAGATTCACTCGGTACAACAGATTTTGTATGGGATATCATGCCCTTGCATGGCCTGCTGAAGATGCCTCTGTTCATGCTCTGATCTGTGTATGTGTGGTTCACCTGCACATATGCATTAGTATTACCACAGTCATTTTGAGTTCTTTACTAAGAACAACTACACGAGTCAAGCTAACTGGATGCCATTAGTTAGCTTTCTCTTCATTACAGATTACAACCAACTCAAATTTAGCTTAACTGCCCCTGTTGGTGATAGCCACCAGAGCAGAGCACTAGCTTTGGGTCTGACTTGTGGTGGTTCCATGTCTTCACTTCACAAAAATCTTCACTTCTCCCCTGTTCTCAGGGATGTGGTTTCTCCCTGCATGAGAGGATCTCCATGAAGCTTGTTCCCTCTGCATAGAGATTTTCCCTGTCAGGAGGGTATTGACGAATCTGACCTCCTGTGCGCATTGCGACCTGAACCCTGAAGAGACTGAAGAAGAGAGTACTCAGTACTCAGTAAGGCATCTTTTTTACTCCTTGAAGGATCCTACGTCTGTGTCTGATAGCCAGAAGCCCCAGGCAGGAGACTCCGTCAAAACCTGAGCAGGGTTAGCTGAATATGAGCCAGGTCCCTCAGAACTAAAGTTATCACAGTAGGGACTGCTGTCTACCCGTGCCGGACCCCAGCTTATTTTTGTTCTACAAGTATTAAACAGAGACCTATGAACTTACAGGTTCAGGACATTAACATTTAGACAGCCAATGAATGCTAGAAGGCTCAGACACTGGTTATAACTGATTGATCTTTCTGAAGCTCACATTCACGTAGTGATACACTTGGACCACAGGCAGTTTTGGAGGGTTACGATAGAAGGTAGACTGTACAAATACTTAATTCTGCCATTCGGTCTGCCACTAGCTCATTACCTCTGTGCACTGTGTCACTACCAAAGGAGGCTGGTGATTATGTTGTCGTGCAAGACAGTGTTGCATATCGGCTCTCCTTGTATGGAAATGCTTTCTCATAAAGACAACCACTTTTCACAAGATGGTGTCCGTAGATGCAAAAGGATGTGGGGCTCTGTGTGAGTGAGAGAGTTGTGGACTCCACAACAACCATTCAGAACTGCGAGCAGCCGTTTTGGCTCTGAAACATTTCAGTCATATTTTGACAGGCCATCATGTTCTGATCAGGACTGACAATTCGACAGTGGTTCCTACATACAAAATAATGGAAGGACTCATTCTTTGCCCCAGTTGAAACTGGCCTACTCTCTGTTGCTGTGGCACAATGCTCAGTTTCTGTCTGTCAGAGCCAGGCATGCTCCAGGTCATTTAAACCTTAGAACTAACCTTCTCTCCAGAGGTGCTCCTCTGGTAAGAAAATTGAAGTTGCACCCGTTGGTGGTGGCACAGATATGGATCCGTATTGACAGGGTGGAGGTGGAACTCTTTGCCTCCAGGACAAACACCCACTGCTCCCTGAACAGGGGGGCAGTACACCCCTGGGAATTGTTGTATTAATGCACTAGTGTTACAACATTCTGCTGTATGCATTTCCCCAGTGGAAATGATTTTGTTGGTGCTAGAGAGGGGGTGACAGTAGGGGTTCGTCCTCATCCTGGTGGCCGCCAAAGTTGAGATATACAAAGATAATTAATTTGTTGGCAGTCAGCCCCTGGCAGCTTCTTCTCCAAAGGGACCCAGGCAGTGGGGAGGTACTTCTTCCGAAACTTGACTTAATGTATGCCTACCTGTTGAAAGGTCCAGTTTATTAGCAACAAGCTTGCCTACAAATGTGGTGGTGACGATTGAGAGCGCAAGGGAATCATCTACTACAATGGTAATAATAGATTTTATTTATTAGCAGCTTTCTGGACACTCAAGGATACTGTATATTGTTAAACATTAGAGAGAGTTCAAGAATGGTGGAAAGTTCTGCCCCCCATGGAGCTGAGGCAGGCAGAGGGCACAGAGAGTTGGACAGAGGAAGGAGAACTGAGGAAGAGGGTTGATGTTTTGTAGGTGAAAGTAAATGCAGTGATTGATGTTATTAATGTGGGATTGGAATGACAGTGTTCCAAGAATCGACAGTGTGTCAAGGATGACATCTAAACTCCTGACCTGGGGGGAAGGGGGCAAACTGAGCAGCTTTTGATGTTGAGGGCGAGACTGTCAACATGGAAGAATTTAGATTTTACCGTAGGCCTGCATGACAACAAATGGTGAGTGTTTGATCAGTGGTGTAGGGACCGTGATGTTCTCCCATTTCAGTGCTTGATTGTGGATTTGTTAACATTCATTCAGGAGCCACTGAATAGTCTTTCAATTTCTCCAAGTTTTACAAGTTTTTTTGGCAGCCATACTTGCTTGCTATGTTGGGTTTATTGGAGTGACGCCGTGTGCTCACCCTGTTACCATGCGATTCCTGAATATAGCCTGTAGGTTAAGGCCTATATTTAAGCCTTACGCTGCTTCATGGGATTTGGCTCAGGTGATAGAGGCTCTTTGTGGTCCTCAATATGAGCATATTGAGTATGTTGATAAAAAGTTTGTGTCATTCAAGACTGCAGTTCTTCTCACTTTGACTGGCTGTTTTTAACCCTTTCGTGCATATTGGTCACAATAGTGGACAGTTATTCTAAAGTTGTTCTTTTGTATGTGTGATAATGCCAATTGGGCAGTTGATGGGCAGTAAAAAGCTTGGCTAAGATTTTTATAATTCATGCATGAAAAGGTTAGGTATATCTGCCTAAAATTAAGCCTGTTGCAGGTCATATGAACTTTTGAGTTTTATTTTCTAAACAAGAAACTAAACTCTTTTGAGTTTCTGAGAAGCCGAGGTGGTTGCACTTTTTGTGTCCTGTGCGTACATTATGCACTTGTGTAGCTCGCACCCAAGATGGGAATTTTTAATGTGTCCAGCTGTTTATCGGTTATGCTAATTCGTTCGAGGCCAATGCACTTTCTAAGCAGAGAGGGCTGAATTCAAGCTGGGTTTCCTATCCTTCTGGTAGACAATGTCTTAACATTGGGCTCGACTTCCCATGGATGCTGGATATACAAGACCAAGGGGCTTCCTTTATCTCATGGGATAAGGGCAGGGGCTTGACAGCCCCATTCGGTGATTCACTGTCTTCTCTGTTGGGTTGCCACTGGAGTGTTGAGATTTGACTCTACTATGATAGCTGCTCTGTGAGGCATGTGTTCATGTACTATACAATATGTGTTGTACTGTGTGAATGGCCTGGTGTTGTACCTTCTTCTGTGCAGCCAGGCACAATTAAGAGCAGCTATCAAACTGAATAATGACTAGGGCGACGCAAATATGATATCCCATACAATATGTGTTATACCTCATTCATGTTGCTCAAAAGTTATAACCATAACATTTTGGTCTTATCTGAAAGCAAATTATTTGTGCAGGTGCACAAAAGTGAAAGTGACGCAACCCTACAAAGAGCTGACGGTGATGATGATGTCATGTGCACAGTTTGGTACCATACAAAGACCTACATTTACTACTGTCTATCTAAATAGATAGTATATTTAATCATAAATAATTGTAAACAATAATGCAACTACACAGTATGTATTTACATGGCGTGCCTGGACTTCTCTCTTTTTGTCTGAAACAAAACCCAATTGAGGCCTTTCAAAACACCCTACCCTTTTTACAGACTAGACCGAATGAACAGTGGTTTAAAGACTTGCCAAGTGTGCAGTGCCAAGTGTGAGCGAGCACATGTGACTGCAGGGTGCCAGGTTGTGCTGCACCATGCTTTGGCTGTGACAGGTCAGTAAGAGTCAGCAGGTATATAGGTCAATCCCCAGTGACTCCTTCAATGGGGATGGAACACGTGGTCAGGGCTGTGGATTAGAGAGGAAGTGAAGGATCATCCACTGAGCAACCAGAACTTCATTTTGCAGTTACTCATAGACAGTGACTGAATCCAGCTTGATTAGTTTAATTATAATTATTATATTAAACATTGTAGATGTTATTCACATTTATGTTTGGTGAAATATGTGTCTGGGGGGTTATGCAATAAAGCATTTGTTTCTAAACGGTCTTCAGAGGAATTTTAAAATAAAAACAAAATAAATTATAATATTATTCTAAATTTATCAAACTGATTTATCAAATATGTGTGTGTGTGTGTGTGGGGGGGGGGGTCTTTTTACGTGAATTTTTGGGTTTTTGGTCTAAAGAAGCTGCTGGATTAACTGGAAATTGTTAATTTGGCACTAAGAGTATATAAGACCTTAGTTATAATGCAAGTTAGCGACTTGCTTAACAGATTTGAGCATGATAGCAATAAAACAGGTTCTTGGGACATATCGAATTGGTATGAACCGGAATTGGGAGAACACATGCAATATGTTTAATGCATTCTAACTGGAAGCGGTTTGTGATGTGAATTTGTAACAATCGCTCTCGAGGGTTAAATGACTATTACATTTTAAACAATATTCTGACGGTGACAATTATCATCAGATCAGAGGACAACCAGCTCAACATCTTGGTCATGGCCTCAGAATAAGCAGTGCAATATGATTATTTAGCATTAGCATGATTTGAAAGGGGGGAGAAAGGAATGTCTTTGGTTTGAATTAAATCATGAATCAATGCAGTGTTTACAAAATAGCTTTCCAAAATAACAGGGGTCTAAATATGAACCAACCATCTCCCTATCCATTGGCACATGTTGCTGCAGGATAACGGTGCATCATCTGTCAATAAGTGTATGTTTCTGTTGTGTGTTCTCTGGGGCTTTGGTAGCAAAGGGAAGGTCACGTTATCTTCTGTTTATTTACTTTCTGTTTGCTTCAGCCTGGGCAACAGGTGTCCTCTTTTGCTCAGTGCACATCATGTTCACATTGGTGACATTATCTTGACTCATCAGGGAATGGTGGAGCGGAAACCATAAACAAGACATGGTGAGAAGTACTTCGACAAGATAATTCTGTCTGAAATGTTTTAACCACGAAACCATTAAGCTGCAATTTCTTCGCCGTTTGTTGTCAGAACAAAATATTGATGTATTGAAATGAAAGTCTGGATTCAATTCATCCACTAAAACTTATCTTGGGCCAGAAAATATTCGAAAAATAAAGGCTTTGTAAAGAATGTGCGAGCAAAAAATGGAGACTCTTCTGAAGATAAGGGGTATTTCACTTCTTCGGCCTTTTCTTTGTTTTATTTGTTGCTCCCTTTTCTGTTAAATTGTCCGATATAGACAACATCATGACTTGCAGATGTATCCTCTGTGTTCAAACTACACCCTTGATTATGTCATTCAAATTTGATGCATTCTGGCTTAATATAAGCAAGATAACACTGCACAGTGATGCTGATTAAGATTAAGCGATGAAGCTGATGAGGAATCTGAATCTATTTGTCGGCAGCATCATACTGAGGATTAGTGATGCCATGGGTAATAAAACATTGTTTGCCATTTATCTCAGAGGCGGAACCAGAATGAACAGTGGCGAAAACAACAGTTCACCTCATCACAAAGTTAATCAAGCTGCAGTAAACAAACCCATTTCCCACCCAGGTTGACAGTCAAGCCAAAACAAGCCATGTGTCTTGTTGCAGAGTCTGCCCATCTTCCCAGCCCTGTTTTAGATAAATGTTACAATCCAGCCAGAAAACACATGAGATGGAACCTAAGAGTGATGATGATTATGCTAACGCTACATAATACACTGCAATGTTGCTGATCCTTATTGGTGCTGATCAGAACAGCAGGCAAAGACACACCCAAATGAAACTATACTATAATGAAACCGACAGTAAAACCTTTGGTTTCATTCAAGTATAATTTAATTGGGATGTTTTTATGGTGGTTTAAAAGCATTGTTGTTTCGCACACTCAACAGCCACTAATGGAGGACCAACCCACTGACCTCAGTGACGTGTGACTGTTCTGATTCTGCTTTTGTGGTCAAACCACTGATCAGACCAGCAGCTAACAACACTCCCCCACTGGCCTGGCCATCGCAACAACTGCCCAACAGCTGCACTGCCGAGAAGATTAGAAGGGGTTAAATGTAGAATCTGGGTGATCAGAGAGCTTTAGCTCTTTCATTTTGTCTCTCAATCTCCTGCGCTCTTATATTATAGCTCTCCCAGTGTTTGGCTGCTTTTTCTTGTTCCCCGGACATACTACTGAAGGCCTCACATCTCTAATCTCACATTCGTGTAGCAGCATTTTCATATTTGTTGCCTTTAAGCATAGCACTCAACCACCCCCATCCTTGTTGCCTAATGCGGGCATTAGGGAATAGTCACATGCCTGAGGTGCTGCCGGGAAGACAGGGTAGGAGCACAGATGAGGTGGATGTACTGATGTGTTAAGACAGAAAGGCCCAATAGCAGGGGTGGGAGGACTTCTCTACCCCACCTCTGTAGGCCTGACAGCAGGGATTGACGCAGCACTCGCAGGGGCCCTCGGAGCATTGCTAAAGCTCGTTAGCATAGCCACCAGCCCTTGAAGATGATGAGTTCTGAAGAGGTGATTAAGCCAATGATAGGGTCCCTCGTAGGCTTCAAAACACATTGGTTTGAAAGGTAGAAGAGAGAGCGCATTTGAAGACAGAATCAGAGAAATGGAACCATGCGAATAATTCAAGTTCACTATGATCAGTGTGCTTCCAAAGAGTCATTTATCATATGAGCTGATAATGCTGCTGGTGCAGTCAGGCCTGGGAATAGGTCAAGGTTTACCTCAAAGGTATCCTGTGAAAAAAGACCACAACAGTGCTAGCACCAAAATGGGATTGTAGAATTTCATATCACAATTTTCCATTTTCTGTCCTCCCATGTTTTTTCAATTCCATTCAGTCATTCCTACATTTTGTATATGGTTAGTCACATTTTTTTGTGTATTCCACACATTATAAGCCAATAATAAGTTATTTTTATGAGCTTACTGTTGTCTTTTTTAGAATACCATCAGTTGTGTGTACATTTCTAAAATAATTATCTTCTTGTCAAAACAGATGATTCTATGTGGGGGGAAAAACAGAGACTTTAAGTCTGTGCCTGAATCAACTCCAGGAACAGTGTCCACCTGTATCAGCTGAATGAATTCAAGAGTTTTAAATAGTGTACGGACACAGTTTAGCATGAGCCCAGGCCTTAATGCCAAATACAAAGGACCCAGAGATGATAGTGAGTGCAATTTAAGCTTCCAAACCCGGGAGCCATCTGTGCTGGGTGCTACATTAATCTCAACAGGAAGCAGTCTTGTTTACATCAGGCCTCATTTTCCCGTGTAATGCAATGCTGAATATTACCTGTTAGTTCAGTGGAAACTCATTTAAAAGAAAAGACTGGGGTGAAGAACTTTTGTTTTACTAATATAGACTTTTGAATGACAATTTATTAATCAAAGATGTACTACCTCGGTTTAATCATCCAACAAGGCTCACAATTCTCAGGTGGCGTTTGTTTGTGTGGGTGGATCTTTACAATGGGGTGATGGAGTTAAGCACCATAATAAAAGGGATCACAACACTCCCTCAGCATGGATTAGAAACACTCTCAGCTATTAGCCATCCCCACCCCTAAAACAGATGATGAGAATGGGTGGAGAATAGTTCTATCCTTCAGTTTGTGTCTATATCAACTCCTGTGCGACTATACAAAGGTTTATTTGAATGCTTGTCCTGCTGTCGCTGTTAAATCAACAGATCACAGGGCCAAATCAAGAGGCCTAAGAATCTCCCTGCAGTGTGACCTGCAAGTATTTCAGCCAGTGCTAATTGCTATTTCAATCAATGTGTCAACAGTAGGCAGTCTCCAACTAAGGCGTGTAGACAGCAGATGAAAAATGTAAACAGAAGTGATGAAGAGTGGGTGCCTACGAAGATCCATCATAAATACTGGCAAAAGTGAAATAATGAATGTACAATTTTTAATGATTCACACAACAATAGTGGATAAAAACTAAAAAAATCAAAGAATGAAGCTTGTTAAGACAACAATTATGCTGACATTTGGTGAATACTGACTGAATTTCAAAGTTAATAGCATTATTTTAACAAAAGTTAGTGAATAGATTATGTATTAACATTAGCAAAAATAGGGGGACATTTTTGCACTGGGTGTATATGAGAAAAAGACTCTAGAGGAGTAGTTATCATGCAAGCAGCCCCTGAACAAGCTTCAATATTTGAGAAACTAAGAGAGGTCACAGGTCTGAACCACTGACGTCATCGCTGCTGATTCTGAATAAACGCTTTTAACACTGACACGCTGGTAGTTGAAACTGTTTTACCCATGCCACACCACACCATTACAGCACTGAATATTTTTGTGTTATTTTGCTTCTTTTTCTTTAGCTATCTTATGAAATAATTTCTATAACCTTAAGACTTAAAATCTGACTTTTCCAAGACCAATACTTTCAGGAAAAATAAAATCCTATTTTTGTGCAAGGAAATTCAGAAGAGACAAGGATTTTGAAAAAGGGAGAACAAATTCATGTAGATGAATCCTGATCTTTGCTTACATTCCCTTCTTCCCTAACACTGAACAGACTTGGGATTAGGCTGCGAGGGTGGACCGTCATCACCTTGAGAGCAAGCAGGCTGAGCGAGACACTATTGGATGCATGTTGTCGGCAGCCATCTGGCTTTGGATGGGGCTCTGAGGGGGACGCAGCCTGGTGCCAACCTTCAGAAAACTCTTCCAGCATGTTTGATAATGAGAATGACATGTTCATCTATACCGTGGCTGCGTGATAGAGGAGCAACTGTGTCCCTGTGGAGCTATGACACATTCTCAGCTATTACACGTTACACATGCTGTACAGGCTTGGTGAGTGCACGCATTATTGTACAGTACAATCCTGAAAACTATATAGTGATATGGCTGATAAAATATATGAAACATAATGGGTAATCTTTAGACAAGTACATTTTTTGCTACATGGTGCCTCATGTCTATTCTGCAAATTCACATTGTCAACATTTTCCACCTCATTTACTGCTTCATTTCATCTCTACTAAAGTGAAAATAAAATGAGTAACTGCAAACGCTGTAAATAAGCAGGGCACATAAAAACAGTAAGATGGCCAATAAAGTCCCATTGCTTGCAGTGCACTGACCTTATCACTAAATATGGGACATAATTCAATAAATGAGTAAATTAATAGATTGTAAGCCTTTTTTAAACACAAGCCTGGCAGATGAACTCCTTGTGATTGTGTTCATGTTCGGCTGATCCTGAAGTTGTGTGTACCTGGGGCAGTTAAGCTGCTCTAAATCTGATATGAGATATAGTCAGCTGAAAGATTATATACTTCTTTTGTGACCAAAGTCCCAATTCCAGAATGATATGGGGCAAAACAATATGACATTAAACCCCTTTTATTTCTCAACCATAGATAAACAGGCACCAGTGTGTGTGCAGGGATACACAATGGTACAATATCCACACACACTGACCTTATGTGACATAAAGAATCAAATGCTCTCACGCTGGTTCCCACTGCATGGAATTATTTATAATGTTCTCCTTCACTGAATTATTGATGAGCTATGTTTCCTGTCTCCAAGTTCTCAAGTTTTGTGAGAAATTCTGCCTTGGATTTTTTTAAGCATTTTTCTTTCTTACTGACGATCAATTATGTGCACATATTCTATGATAATCGACACAAAGAGCTAAGTGTAGTGCTTGGACATGAGTGGGCATGATGATGAGGTGCAACAGTGTGACTGACAATGCACTCAGTCAATCAAACCTACGTCTCTATTTACAGTCAGAAGCTCTGCAGCAAGGTTGCATCCTATATATTCTGCTGCAAGCAGGCACCAAAAGACAGACTAATGGAGGAATTAGGAGTGAGATTTGGGTATAAAACTGACTGAGCAGCTAATAATTCCACAATCCGGGGAGAAGACAACAAGACACAAGTCACTTTAATCTCTCTGAAAAGCGTAATAGGGAGGGAAACTGTCCTAAAACAAGGGCATCTTACAAAGCCAGACTTAATGCTAAGTGATGAGAAATAATACGCAATTTAGGAAACAGTTCGTTTTCCATCCTTAATTATCGCTCGCGCGCACTGTTTCCCTTCTTCTCAATCGCTCGCCTCGTTTTTCATCCTCCGCTCTGCTGGTACTCGCACAGATTTCAAAAGAAAGTGATAGAATATATAATGTGTGTATAAACTCAAACGATGTTGCGGGTCTGACATAAAAATACGTACACGGGAACATCAGTACTTAATTTACTCTCTAATGGAGGCTTAACTCATTAAATGGAGTCCCGAAGATACAGTGAAAACAACTACCTACTTGTGTTTGTTGTCTAGTAGCCAAAAATTGCTTTTTACTGTGCTACATCACCTTCTTTCTTATCTAAATAAAGCTATACTGTATAGAAGAAATGTGATCATACAATAACACTGTGCAACATGTTCTTTGAATGTCACCTCCTCAGAAGTCATATTCCTTTATCACATAAACATTTTACTTCACTTTTACATCACTTCCAAAGAACAACCGTTGGCTCACAGCAGCGCGCCATTCTGCTGGGAAACCCTTTCATCCTGGCATGGATATCATGTGACACGAACCGTTTGCCCAGATAACCTTTGCTGATCGAGCACATCCCCCCGTGGCATCAACACACCCTGATGACATTTGTGCTCCCAGCTCGACAATTCATGCTGCTGCGAAATCTGCTCAGGAAGTGGCGGGAATATGAGAGTGTGTCGTTTAGGTATCATTAATGAAAAACAAACAAGGCTATCTATTTAAGGACATTATTATCTTGAAACATTAAATAAAAATAGTTGCAAAATTGATATAGCATACAAGCGATGTAAATTTAAAACAAATCCACTTGTTGTTCGTTTATATTCCATAAACAATTTTTCTAACTTCCTAATCTGATTTTAATATTGTAATATAATCTTAGTATGATAGTATTCATCTCCTTTCACCAACTTGAAGACACTCACAATGGAAAATAATGAGCAGAGACTATTGAAAAAAATGTACTGAAGCAATAAATACAGGAAAATATTAACGCATAAATAACAACTCAAGTTGGGCTGAAATCATTTTTTGATGAATGCGGAAGATAGGTTGCCAAACCTGGATTCACAAAACAAAGATCCACTCCTTGTCAAACAGTTTGCACATGGCCTGGAGCTCAAAAACCTGCCAGCTTGGATGGAACGACAACAAAAATGTCCGCGGCTCTGAAAAATGTGCACCTATGCAGGATAATGTGGACTTCAGCCAGCAGAGGAAAAGCACAACACAGCTTATAACTAAGTCAGGAAAAGTGAGCAACAGCAGTCTAAAAGTTGGTATTGTAGACCCCTCAGCATCTTCACAGCCAAGCATAAAAGGGACATCTGACAAACAAATTATCTCTGTTTCCATAGTGATCTATGAATGGCCTGTGGCGGTGCCTGAGACAACCAGATGCCAGGAAAGACAAGATGCTCTCATTAAAAAAAAAAGCCAATTCTCTGTCAAAAGCCTGTTTCATTCAATTTGACTTAATTTGCATAATTAAGGTCTTTGAGTAGATGTGGAAGTGACTGTGAGTCCCTGCTATTACCAAATGTATGACTTAAAACGACAAACACACACTTGACAAAGAAACATGCCCACGGCTCTCTGCTGAATTAAGATTATCTACTAAATTAAACTTGATGGGCTCCATTTCCTGTGGATTGGTTGCATATTTCTGTGTGACCTCAGGGCCGAATGACCAATGATGAGTCACGCCGTGGACATGCGAAGCTAACGATGTGCGAAGCCCTGACGGAACAGAGAGAAAATGCTCTGCGATGCATCATATTCCAAAAATCTGGATCAAAATGCCAACCAGTTATGCGCACAAGCTTTCCATCCTGTGACTTTGAAAGTTAGATGTCTTTTCATCTCCTGAGAGATGGGGAAAACAAAAGGGAATTGTTGGTTTTTGGGAAGTGTAAATGAAGCTTCTCACGGAATAAGCAGGCTAGAACTGTTCAAAGTGGCATTTTTCACTGAGATGAGTCAAAATATCATTTCCTGACATTTATTACAAATCAAAAGACAGTCTTACCTCGACTAGGTGTGGGGTTGGATTAAATCCACACATGTTGCACACTTGCTGGTGACACTGTGTGCAGTTGTTATAGTTGGGTGGCTCAGATTTGTTGCCGGTGTTAAGGTGAGTTTTGCAGAGGGGGCAACAAACTTTGGCTTTAGAGGGGTCCGGTGCAGTGGGAAGCTGTGGTTGTTGAGCCTGGGCTCGGGGTCCGTGCTGGGCTGGCTGAGGTCCTGGGGGTCTAACTGACCCAGATCCCGGACCAGAAGGTCCTCCTGGTTTGGGGGTCGGCTTGGGGGGCTGTTGCTGGGGTTGAGTCGTCTCAGATATGAGAGTACTTGCTTGGTTGAGAAGAGAAGCGCCAAAGCCAAACAATTTTCCAAAAGTCTGTTCTGGAGGCGGGGGCTGGTGGGAAGGTGAGCTCCCCGCACTGCGAGTCTGGTCCTGGCGGGGATTTGGGGGTTGGTGGGCTGGAGAACTGCGGGACAGGTCAGGCTGGGAGGGTGCCTTGGCCATGCCTGGGAGAGGAACGGCTCCTGGAGGAAGCTTTGCTTGTTGTTGACCTGGGCCGGCTGGTCCAGGCTTTTTGGTAGGGATGGGTATCGGCTGGGCCTGCGTGTGAGGATGCAGCTGGGACGGGGTCTGTATTTGGGGCGCAGTCTGAGTCGAAGGATCGGATTTAAGTTCTGGTTTGGCTGCTTGAGAAGGAGAGTGTATCTGCTGCTGACTTTTGGAGCGGGGTGTGGTCATGTCCATGCCCAACGCTCTCTGCATCTGACAGTTGAGACATAACCACTCCTGGACCTGCGGAACAAACACAACGAAAAACTCTGATTTAAATCTCTGTTATCTTCTGCATTTAAGGAAATTGATGCTAGAATGTTTGTGTAGAAACGTGTAGCACACTATCACCCTGTTTCATAACTCCTGGGGCTATCATTTTATTTTCTAAAAAAGTGACTGAATGTGTTGCTTCCTTATGTAACAGAGTGCTTTCTCTTTGTCGGGTACGTGCTGGGATGACTGGATGAGAGGTGACTGAATGAGAAGTATAAATGATCCTTCAGTGGTAAAGAATTTTATGCGTCTGCTTCATCACAGAAATTTATTTCAGTCCAAATGTTGTTTATTTAACCATTTATCCAAACAAATGGATGGGGAAATAAATCTGACAGATCAAGTGAACTTGGAGCATCGTTAATAAATCATGACTACCTCTGATCTCATTTCTTTGCTCTGTTTTTTTTTCTGAGTATCCATTTTCCCTTTCTCTTGCATTCCCTCTCATTACACAACACATGCCGTTTCTCATTAAATCCTCCCACCGTTCTCCTCAGGTTTCTCCTGCTGTTATTTCCTTTCTTTCATCGATCCTCCTGTTTCCCCTCCGTCCTGCTCCGTATATTTACACTAACTGGGGAAAGTCATAAAAGAGGCCTCCGTGACGGCCCACACTTGTAAGTGGCCTCTTGATTCTTTAACAGCTGCCACACTTTGCGGCTGTCTCTTTTTTGGGCGTTACATAATGTCTTAATATATTATAAATGCTGTCAGAAGGAGTCTGCGTGAAGACAGACCCCGCCAACTGGAAGACTGTGCTACAAAGATCAAGATGGTAGACCTTTGCTCTATTAGAACTGTGGTCCAGCCTCTCTGATCAACTGACTGAAAATAAGTACATTTCTTGGCTTGTGCTTTGATAATGTTGTTAATGAATCCTATACCAACCAGTATTTTTTGGTTTGCCTCATTAACACTGTATATTTATAGCTAGACAATGTACATAATAATTTATTTATTTACATATTAATTAAAAACCTATTAATTATTGGATACATTTGTAGTAAACTGTAACTGAATGGTAAATATGCTTTGTTTAAATTATTGTAATTTACAATGTAAACACATTTATACTGGTTTTCATTTGAGTTTAGCTCCAGTAGTATGAGTCACTAGAGCTGAAGTGTAGAACTGGACCATAAAGAGCAAAATGCTGACTCACTGCTGTGCTTTGAATAAAAGCTTTGCAAAAGAAAAATATAAAAATTGTGAGTTACCTGAGCTGATATCAGCTAATTTCACTTGGCTTCAATGTTAAATTTAGCACTTTTTATTATTGATGAGGTGCCATTTGATTCAAGAAAAAAAGGAGATGCTGCCTGTGCTTCTGGATAATTCAGATAAAACCAGTTTGTGTGGTTCAACAAGGCTGCACCCCCAACGTGACCTCTGATTTCTCACCTCCATCAGGAATCTACTTATTTTGGTGCTAAAAAGAACCGACCAATTTACTCTTTACCCTTGCCTTACTTTCACGGCAGTGACTGAATCCATTTTTTTCCGGATCAGATAAAAAATCCTAACATAATATCTGGCTGAATTGATGACTGAAAACAAAATTGGGAGTGCATCATTATTCAGTGAAAAAGTGCACATGTAATCCCATTACAATTCATTAAATCACAACTGGGAACACCAGGAAATGAAATTTCTGCTGAGCGCTTCGCCCTGCTGAAATGGACATGACATCAGTGTGATGGTGCTGGGCGTTGGTCAGCGGCCAGAGAAGCTGCTGATGTCGTTTCCTTACTTATTTCGGTTAAAATCGCTCACAGCTTTCAGAGTTCCACTTCTGTCCGTCTAACATCATTAAGCAAGCGTGAGCTCAGCGGCAACTTAGCCTTTTGCCCTCTGCCAGTGCTCAGCATACTGGAAGCGTGATGATAGCATGGTTTTTCCTGAGCAGTCAAAGAAACTGAGAGTGGAGGTTAACCCAGGGGAGAGGCAGCGTAATGTGGATGCTGAAGGAGCACAACCGCGTCCACAGGACCTGTCATCCAATCACAAACCCCCCTCGCTTTCCTTAATACGGTGCTAATTCTCTCTTCAAATTTAATTAATTACTCCCATAAGGTGCGTGGAAGTGGGTCCACTGAGGGGAAAAAATTAGTAAAATAAAGAAAGCAGCCGTGAGGAGGGCAAACTGCTATTTATCAGTTTCATCATGTCCCGCCTTGCCTCTCCTTCTCATTCCTCTCTGCGCCCCCCTTGTTATGAGGCAATCGTGTGGATCTTTATGAAATCTGATCTGTATCAGCAGAAAACAAGCTCGCGGAGCAATCTGTCTCCAGCCCGCCTTCACTATCACTTCTCTGTTGCAACCCTCCATCTTGTTCTCCTTCACTCCACTGTATTTCCCCCTCTCATCTGCGATTCCACATCCCTCTCTCTCGCTCTCTTTCTGTAACTTCACCTCAAGAATCCACTTTAATAGCCTTCCTCCAGTCTTTTCCATACATGCTGATCCAACTACAGCCTTGGCTTTCTACCTGTTTGTATCATGCAGCTCGAAGGTCGTACGCTGTGACTGAAGCCCTCAGGTCTGTAAGAACTATATGTGTGCCAACAGGATGCTCCTGCATGGTGGTTTAGCAACTTGCTGCCAGAAATAGCAGTGAGCAGTGAGGGGCCCACACACTGTTGGGTTGGCTCAAATGCAGGGAAATGTCACAATAAATCTATAAAAATGAATTTCTGTTTTGATTTTAATGCATATTATCATCAGACACTGTTATAGTAATTATTTACTTATTATTTTTTCCATAACCAGACAATATCTTTACAGAGCTTTATATAAACACACAATTCTACAACCTATGCCCTAGCTTATAACCATCATTCTAATGTTTGTATGTGTATGCTCATGTACTTGCTACATATTGAATAAATCAATACCAGCAAAGTGGTTAGAGTTAGGGTAAGGAACTGTGTAATGTATCATGTCTAAGGAAGTACAAGGATGTGCGTGCGTGTGCATGTGTATGTGTGTGTGTGTGAGAGAGAGAGAGAGAGTGAAATGGCTGAATCAGCTGGACTGTCAGTGTCACGACTTGACTTATTAGGTCATTTAAGTGGAACGCTCATCGTTAATTAGCAACATCAAAGGTTTTCTTGCACTGAAACTCAAGTCCTAATCCTGATAAACATCATCTGCTTTAAAACATGCACGGTTTGACAATATCTAGTTTGAAGTGTTGCTATTTGCACAAACAATTAAAACTATAATTAAAAAATGAAGTCAATATCGTTCTAGGTTATATTAGAATATACTTTATATCTACAGATTACAAAAAATATACTTGCAGGAGAAAATAGCTTGATTAAAAGTTAATAATCGATCTAAAAGCTACAAGATTTGACAATGCAGTGTGTCTACAGCAGCTGAGCTCTGCAGTTGGAAAATCAGGATGCTAGGAAGGCAGCGCTTGATCAATTTCTTGCAAATTAGGCCAAAGGTATTTGAAATTCATCCCAAGTCCCCCAACCCCCCCCCCCCCCCCCCCCCCCCCTCCATATCTAGCACTCTCTTTCTGCGTTGTTTTAAATCTCAGGCCTTGGACTGGATTAAGTAACAAAAGGAAAATTGATGCATGTTAGACATAAAATTAAAAACAATAATTGGAAAAAAAAGGGTTGTAAAGCAATAAGAATATGATGATTAATTTGTCTCTGCTGGACAGCTCAGGCCAGCTGATTGTAGGGTGCTGAGATTTTAAATGTCGTCAATGGTGTGATAATTAAACCAATGTCCTAGATTAATCTCTGGCAGTTCTTGTTGCAAAATATTTTGGTATATGCAAAATTCAGCATGTAGAGTCTCCACAGGATTCCTGACCCAGTTCACACTGTTCGTCCGCTTAAAGCAGAACTGCAGTCGGAATGCAGCTCTACTGTAAAACACCAAATTACTGGCATCTTCTATAAGGAGACTAATAATATACTGTATATGTTCTGCATAATATTATCATGAAATAATATTTCCAGTAAAAAGAGAACAAGCAAATATTGAAGAAATCTGGGCCAAATATGTCCACCCAGCAATGGTATCACATCAGTTATGCATTTAATTCTGAAATTATTAGTTTAGATATTGATTAAATGTTTTCATAATGCTTAAAAAACAGCTTTTCTGAACCCTTCAGTGGATCGTGCATCGAAAACTCAGAGCAAGTTCACTTCTTCTTTGTTGTTGATAGAAAAATGAAGGGCAACCGTTGCCTTTCTCCTTCTGGATCAAACTGCCAACATTGCTGAAGCCTTTTTAACTGGCAGTTGTGTTTGCGTACAATGCCGATGGCATCCCATTTATTTCTATTTTGCTTTTGTTAATTAAATTCAGTTTTAGACCACCCGTGGACATTTACACTAACCTGATACTAAACTGTTGCAAAACAAAGAAAGACGCACACAACAAGCTCATTGTCTTCTCCACGTGGGGATCCCAATGCCATTGATCGTGGTTTTGCCATTATAATGCAAAGTTAGTAGGGGGATTAGACATGTCTGATGTTGAAAATGTGAATTAATTTGAGGGGATTAGGAGTTCTGGCTCCATGGAGACATAATTAATCTAGCCTTCAAAAATATGACTGATTCATTTCTGTTTGCATTTCATTTCTATGTAGCTGTAAAAGAAGTACTTTTACAGGCAGCTCGGAGGTGCTTTTGATATATTAACTTATAAAACTCAAAGGCTGCAAAAAAAAGACCACCAAGGGAAGTCAGATCTGTCATATATAGCATTCCGGCATCCTATATAAGTGAGAATTGACAGTAGCAACTGACAGATTGCACACATTTAACCAGAAAAAGTGTTTTCTGTTGCTGTAATTTCCAACCCCCACATACATGATTCACCACCGCTGATTTTATGCAAGTGAACACCCTGATACCCTGATATATCAATAAATTACCTTTAAAAGCTGTAGTGATGAGTAAAAGCTATGAGCGAAGGAGAACTTCAGCCAGCAGACACAGAGAACCATTGTTATTTGTTCGGAGTTGTGTTTGTGACCTCCATGTTAAATGCAAGTCAATTACTCATCCTGCTGTTTGCTTTGTTTTTTGGTCTCATTATTTCCTCGGGGAATTCCTCTCCACCTCTTTTAGCTGGTATGTGCCCCATTCTGTTTGCAAACTAGTGTCTGCCTGAACACATTCGGTGTATGGTGGTTTTACAGTGGATGCTTGGGAGCAGTGAACCAAAACATTAAAAAGAAAGCTTATCAAATAATGCAGAAAAGTGTGAAAAATGAAAAATCTCAATCTAGTAATTAACAAGCGCAGTGATGAGGTCAAAAATTCTAGGAGCGCTACTACATTCTTCGGAAATAGAGCATTTGTTTTCAGCTCAGTGGAGATTGTTTGTTAAAAGAGAAAGAGGCACGCTTCAGCAGGAAGCATTAACGAGCATCTTTTTACGACTTGTTCAAAGTCCACGTTGTCTCTGGTGAGCGTCGGCAGGGCTGCTGTAGAAACAACACACTGCATATGAAAGAGGTTTTGATTTGGAATATTTTGTGTTTCTAAATGACATTAAATGTCTGAAGCTCCATATTTATAACTACCTGACGATTATGGTTAATCGGCTCTGCTGCTGTTCCCTTGCCACTCGCTTTCACAACGCGCCTCTCCCTCTTGCTTTCATAGCATCTCAGGACCAGGACACCGTTGCAGACAGAAGGAGGATATATGCTATAAATAGCAACTGGACCAATTATAAAGCAGATGTTACCCAGTAATGATGTCGGGAGAGCATTGTTTTGTTACTCTCTACCTCAGAGTTTATCTTTTGTTCCGATTCTGTGTGACTTTTTCCTTTCTCCGTCAAAACACATTTGCATGAAACAGCTTTTTCATTCCAAATACTTGTTAAAAACTCGGTAATTTCTGTAAGTTTCGGAGTTATCACATGTGATTCCATGCACACGTGTCCATGCATACAGCTGCTTCCACATTATCCGTTTTTGAAATAGAACTGTTTGGCATCTCGACTGACAGATTTGTAACAGACTGCGACAATAAACATCCATTTGTTTGCTGCTGGTTGCGTCTCTCTAAATTGCATTCCCATCAGCATGTTGTCAAACACGGTTCTGGTTGCATTTCAACAACTGTTAGCTCACCTGCCAAAGTGGCTTAACGCTACACTGTTCTGATTTATACCTCTGATTCCAGGCAGAAGACATCATTTGGGACTGGTGGTGAATAAACATGCTGTAACAGAGCTGGGAACAGTCTTTGCTTATCAGCTCTGTATTCAGTGCTGCAATCTTTGTATAATTTGCAGGGAAAATCCTCTTCAGCAACAGACTTTGTTCATATTAACAATGTAATGAGTGAACTATTTGTAATGTGTCTCTTCCACAGCAGATGTGACCCTGGTTTGACATGCAGTTCTGATCCAGAGAGAATCCCAGAACTCCAATAGGCAGAGACGCACTTTTTTAAGTGGAAAGACCACAGGTGCCTATTAACACATAGAACCAGAGGAAATCCCTTTCGTTACTGATACGCTAACCTACTTGGTGCAGACCGGCTCATCTGAAATATTATCTGCAATTTATTTATTACGAAAACAATCTGGTTCTGGGCACAGTGTTCCCCAAAGGTAGAACGCCCTTCCCAGCTCTGCCGGGTTAAGGACGACCCTCTTTTCCTTCAAAAAGCTGTTGAAGACGCAGCCTTTCCAAGAGCTCCAAACAGCACTTAACTTTCTCCTCCTATCTCATCTCACCTCATCTCTCCTTCTCTACTGTTTATATCCTTATTTAATCCGTCCAAAGCTCAGCACTGTTAGTTGGTAGTAGCACTTGTAAGGTAGTAGTATTCTAATCACTATGGTCTCAGGTGCACGGTGGCTTGATTATGTCTCTCACTTTAAGTCGCTTTGGACAAAAGAATCCGTTAAATGTGATTTTCCGTTCTCTCATGTTTGGCTTCAGCCACCTTTCAGAATTCCAGTTATCTCCATGTTTAAAGTTATCATTGCTTAGACTCATCATCAGTTTCACTCATGTGCGATAGGGCTGTGTTGGATCTGCTGCAGAGAGGCAACGGCCCGATCCATGCTAAGTAGGTTAGGGGGGTAAATTTTCAGGTCTCCGGAGACGGAACACTTTCCTTCTGTTTCTCTCTCCCTGACATCATCTGACAAGTTCACCAAGTCTGAGCCGAAAAGCACCCAGAACTGCCGCTGCTGCAGTTTTGTCTCCTTTATTCCCTACCACCATCTATTCTGTTCTGTCTTTCTGTGCCTTCCTTCCTTCTTCCTGGGCCTGCCATCTCCTTTTGTTACCTTTTTCATACACATGCAAACATGCATTAAGGCCAGCCAGGACCTACACAGACACGATTCTGTGTACCCGTGCGACTGAAATTTATGCATTTTAAGTCTCCAAACGTCCTGTAGGCCATCTAAACCGATGTCTTATCTTGGCTGCAAATTGCAATATGACTCACTGAGGTTGATGTGAAACTTTGTGACAGATGACACAGCTCCACTTGACTCACAGTAACATGGAGGCACAGACTTATTCCAATAAGCATGTGATTTCTTTTAGATGAAGGTGTAGATTAAATCTTTGCGTTTGTGAGATACAATGTTGTGTTATTAAGGGAATAGATAGCCCTGAAATAGGAGGAATGTATTCCGCACAATCCAGCGAATGACAGTGTGAGTTAGTTTTCTCTCTAAAGGTCTGAAGACACAAAGAGGTGGAGACGTATTGTAGACAAAAACCTTTTCTCTTCAGCCTTTGAGTAGTCTTTAATAACATGTGTTATAACTCATCCTAAAGGTGCCTTTGCAGTTGATTGCATAAAAGCCTCTTTGTTGTCCTTTGCTTGAATTCACAATGGCCGGTGCTGACTGTGTCGTGTATCCACTCAGGATATTTTCTGGGTTGATTGAGCAGAAATGTCTGTGTAGATTCTCTGATCATAAATCCATTTTCCTGTTAAAAGAAAGGGTAGGGTTCTTTCAAGTAAGCTTCTTACCTCTGTGAGGTGGGGGTTGGGGTTGAAGCCGCACTGGTTGCACACCTTGAAGCGGCACTGTGTACAGGTGTTAAAGTTGTCCCCTACGCCCATCAGGTCGGTGGTTTTGCAGACAGGGCAGAGTTTGCTGCTGGGCATGGGGGCAATCTGTGGTACAGAGTAGGGGGAGGTGGGAACGCTGCCGCGATCTGGCGACACGGAGGGGGACCTGCCAGGCCTGCTGCCACCCACATCCACCTGCAGACTCTTCCTGGACACATGACCCTGGCCCTGTTCTCCTTGAGGCTGATAGGTGTCGTGGGAGGCCAACCGGTCCCCTGTCCCATGGCCACTCTGCATGCCTGCTTTAGGACCTGGGTCTGACAGAGGTGGTCTGGTAGTGGAAACAGAAAAAATAGCAGATGTTAACCTTGTGTTGATATCAAATTCAAGTTCAAATACTTACGTAACAAGTACAGCACAATCTTTTCCCCCTTCTGACGTCACAGCAGGCGTTCCGTTCTTTCCACATGGATTCAATTCCATCTTCCCATCAACGCCTTCATCAAAAATGCATTATTTCCCCACGGTGGAAAAATGCTACATGTGTCAATGTGACAAACCACTAATTCACCTTTCACTGCGCTTTAATTAAAATTTCCCTTTAGGAGGAATCACAGCAACCATTTCAGGTGGCAAAGGTGATTAGGAAGTATGAAGGAAACAATGAATAGGGGAAATATGACTAGTGGATCAACTGGAACTGCACAGGTGCATTTCCTGTTTTCCTCCCTGCTTTTCACACAATGCAGTAGTTCCCTCAAATCGTTTCAGACGGTTGTGGAGCCGTAAGATTTGTGAGACGTAAGATGTCCTGTGAAATGATCACCGCTGACTACACTTTTTGATGATGCGCTGTTCTGGCCAATGTGATCTTTTTTAACAAAGAAAGGGGAGAAAGAAAGATGATTTTGGGTTTGTTGCTCATTGCTCATAGTTAACGGAGGATTTCCACTGCCAAAACAACTTAGACCTGGTTCTGACATGCATGGTATAAATAGCCTCTTTAACACCTGCCGTAACTATGCTGCGAAATGCACACCTTTTCCCACCCTCCACAGGAGGCTGTGTTCACATACACCTGGGTTCTATTGGAAAATTGGATCCAACTGGGAACAACTTGTGACTCTGTGTCCAAAAGGGATTACTTTTATCACAAAGTGGAAAGTCAAGTCTGCATAACCGCCTTTTGTATGGATGCAGAGTCGAGGGGGGATGCTGGAGCTTATCCCAGCAGTCACCAGCTGAATCCGTGGACAGTTCACCAATCCACCACAGCACACACGCATACACACACATACGCACCATTTACCCGCACACTCAATTCAGCATCTCCAGTCAACCTCATGTATGTATGACTATATTTGACTGTAATAGGATCCCACTCAGACACGGATAAACATCAAGCTTCAAACAGCAAAGATGTTCCCAATCAAGCTCAGAATTTCCTTACAATGAAGCTTCCTTGCCATCCTCCATTTTCCAAATAAACTTTACAAAAGGTGGATGAAGGGGTGGCTGAAAAGTGGGTGGGGCCCTGAGACAAGCAGGAGTTAATATAGGACATATACCTAAAAGGGAAAGCAACAATGTTTAAAGAAGCAAAGGCTCTTGAGGTAGAGGATGCTTTACAGCCAGAATCCTGTTAGGGCAACACCATCGTGGGGGATTACTGAGGTCAGTTTGACTGAGTGAGAGATACACAGCTGTGAATCCGGAGCTCTCTCTGAAGGAGCTGGAGAAACACCCACAGATGCACTCGTGGAATTCTCCCTCTGTGAATAAGGGAAAGAAGAAACACAGAAAGCTCCAAGGTTGCTCTGTATGGGCCCAGTCCAGCTCGCTAAATCAACAAAATGACCTAAAACCACATCAGCCAACATCTCCGTCACTATGATCGACTTTCCCAGCTTCTGACTCACAGCAGTCGGTCGGACTGGATGAGGCGAGGTAGGAACTATTGGATGAGTAGTGGTGAATGATCACATCACAAATTCCAGAGCAGTCTCTGTATTTATAAGGCAAGAGTCCCAGTCAAGATTTGGACTTTGAATCACTGCTGAATCACTGTCACCTGTAGCACAGTCCTTCAGGGGCGACCGATGAAATGTGCTACATAAAATGGGTTTAGATTTCTACATCACCTGACCTCATATGTGAAAGTTGATAGAGAATTTGAGAAGATATTTGTCACTCTGTTACTATGAATACACACGGCACACATAAATGGAACTTATGGGCCTGGTCAGACATTATTAAGATGGCTATGAAATGGATATAAATCCGTATAGTAAAGGGGTGAATCTGGTTTGACTTTAGAATATTAAAAGTATTCTTTGAACAGCAAATTAAAGCTAAGTTCCGGGAGACCGCCCAGAGGTCATATTCACCCACGTCTCCAGTATAGTCCAGCAGTCAGATAATGCTACTTTGAAAACCTGAAAGTACAAAACTTCTGAGAGCAGAAGTCAGTGGCTGGTGCAACTTTAATGCACTGCCTTGACAGGATGTACTGCACAATCTAAAGCCTTACAGGTTAACAATCAGCACATGTCACAAGCAATGACATTTTTAGAACCCCAGTTTAAAAAAAAAAAAAAAAAGACACCGTTATATTGTAATCAGATATTTGAAACAAGGGAAAATAATCTGGTGAATATTTTGAGCCTGCAATACTCTATCAGTATTAGTATTGCTAGAACACTCTATCCACACGGGACGAATCGTATTGATTTATTGCTCCATCCTCTGTAAATGAAACCGTGTATGTTCAGGCTCCAGCTGAAAGACACCTCATGTCATTAATTTAGCAATATTTAAAGGTCAAACAAGACAAGAAATTCATGCATCGTCCTCATTGGTGTCTTTAACTGCAGATTTTAGACTTTATTTTCTCAAGGACAAGTAAATAAGTCTTCTTCAGAGCAGATTTAATCTTGTCTCACTGTGGCTGCTCGACAAACTGACCGGTAAACAACTAATCTGCTCCTGTGTACTTTTAAAAGGTTCAGAATTAAGCATGAACATTTGATATACATTTGAGCATGCAAAAAATAGTAGTAGTTCTCAACGCTTAAATTTCTTGAAAAAAAAAACACTTTAAGAGATTATGTGGGCATTAAAATGGCATATGGAACATGACAAAGGGAAGCATTGCACTGATGGGGTTAGTCTAACCACCTACATACAGTATGTGTCATATACAAATATCTGATGCTTGTTTTAGTGCTCTGGCTAAATGAAACACTGATGTTTACCCCTAATGCAGACTCTTGTATTGGCCATTACTCATTTTCCTACGGTTGTCTGGGAGCTATGAATAATAACTTCCTTTGCAACATTTCTCTGACTTATGACAACATTTGCTATGAGTGCTACATAATGAACAGTGCTTTCATTGCACAAAGTGAATTAATTATGAATGCGGGCTGTAAATATTCTGTGGCTTTGAACATATCTGCACTCATTCTTTTCATGGAGTGCAAAAACCTCATTGTTTTTAGGTTCCTTATATAGTTTCTTTTAGTATTTTTGTTGTATTATTGTCAGTTAAAATGCCTGAAAAGCTCCATGCATGGCATATGGGCAGACTGACATCTTAGCACTTATAGCTACATCTTTTAAAGAATCTGTGTTACACAGTAAACACTAACACAACAGTGTAGCTGCGGCGCATTGAGCAGATTCCTGCATAAATATATGCAAATGGGTGAAGCTTGCTGTCAGCACAGTGTGGTTGTTCCTCACCACTGTGGATGCTTTCCTGTTACAGTCATGAGGTTGGAGTGACCGGGCACTCAGTCAGAGCTGTTATAACAATAAAAGAAAATGGTAACGGGATGGGATAATTCCTATCTCTGTAGATATGGCCTCCCATTCAGTTCTTTCCCTGCCATGAATAAAACGTGCAGTAATACAGCTAAATGTCTATATTTAACTCACTTTTTATGCCTAAACATAATGTTTATTAGTCCTAGATTTATATGCAAAATCATAACATTTTGAAATACTTTCCAATTGAAATCAGAAGCTCTCATCTAAATTCTTCACTCTTCATCATTTGTTTTCTTTATTGATGTCAGCAGTTCCTTATTGCAGAATACTAGATCCAAAAGAAGACCCATGCAGCATCTCTCTTTCAGTGTCTGTCATTACAAGACATTTGAAGGTGGATAAAGACATTGACGTTGAACAGAATTATTAGGTTACACAGAGGCTCAGCAAGACAAGGTCTTCAGCTGTCTAACACACCTCACTCTGTGTAAAGATAAAACCCCTCAATTAAAGGGGTTGCAGGAAAGAACGGAAATGTCATTGATGTCTCCACCTGTGCATATATAAACCAACCTATAAAATCCATACCAGACAGCTACAGGCTACTAGGCATGATTAAATATGAATGGTTTTAAAATCCTTTCAGCTGCAAATATTATGTGGTTTCCTACATTTTTAACTCAAAGCACAACTGGAAGACATGTCACCGTAAATGTGCCAGAATTCGTGTGCATTGTGACATTCTGTGCAATTAATGGAAATCAATTTAGTTGCATACTAATTTGTGGTACCCATAACTGTGCCATCTATGGCATGAGTGTTATGGTAGATTGGAAGCATTGTTACCAGCGCTGCCACTGCCATCCCATCATGGATAAGACCAGTTTTCTGAATGACTGTTCACAAAAAAACAGACTCTAATGGAACCTTCTGAGCCCCACAGCCTGAGATTGTTGAACAATTTGCATCATCTTCCATATGGTTTATCAATTGCAGTGAAACAACGTGGATACTTATATAGGTGTCACCAGTTTACATTTATCTATATTGGTTAAAATGTCGCTCTTTCATTCATGATACGAGCTGGATGCCACAGGACAGACAGCGTCAAAACGGGCGTACAAATGCCTGTTGGAGCGTGTAAACGCTATATTTAGGGAATATTGATTCTACATCGAAAACATCTCATACTAAATTTGACATCGCCCTAAATATCCGATTAATATCAAACTGGTACAGCAATTTTTTGTGAACGGATGGCTGATTCTGTTGACAAAGATACTGAAATAAATAATTAAGCACCCATTCAAGTCGAGCTCCGTGGATGATCCAATGTACGCTTCACACTTGGTTCTGGCGTACTCTACACGCCACGCTGCCCCAGAGAATCTGATTTTCCGCCACAGTTTAGCGAATGATTGTCCTAGCTAGGGTGGCTACCTGTTAATCCCCGGCCCGGGTCCAGCCCCACTTCCTCCGGCGGGCGCTCCATTGCTGGGCTTGATGAGCTGTCCAGCGTCCGGTGGTGCTGAAATGGAAGCCGGAGCCCCTGTAGCAGGGACGGCGGTGCCGGGCTGTCCCGCCTGTCCCTCCCCTTCCATGCTGGCCTCGTTCCCCATCGCCTCGGGATAGGTCTCGTCGGACAGAAAGGGCGGTCGTAGATGGTTCTACAGCGGTGGTAAAAAGTCAGATGAAACTCAGCGATGCTCCCCTTCCGCCATCATCACCTACAATTCAGCCTCCTGCACTGAGCACGCGCGCTGAGGGAGAGGTGAGGGAGCGCGCTGACGTAATGGGTGGGAACTTCTGGGGCCCGTGCGTGCGCGTTCTCGACTGCTCTTCTGGAACTAACAGCAGGGACTCAATTATTGCTATTGTTTTTAAATTAACGCGACAATCTTTGATATTTTTACACTTCCTGTGTAAAGAATTACATCACATTTGAATTGGTTCGGATTAATTGTTTTCCTTGATTATTATTAGTAATTTTATGTAACGAATTACAAATATATATTTTGGGGGGGAAAAATCACAAGAGCATTATAAGACACGTTTTGTTTTGTCAATTTGGTTAAAAGTGACACAACAGAGTTACTAATGATTGATCAAGGAGAGTAAAGGTCACTGCCCATGGCACAGGCCAAAGCCCCAATAGGTTGATGGATATACATCTAAAACAGAAATTCACCTTCACACTATAATCAAAATGAGAGCTGTAAATATGGATCAAACCAATGGTAATATCATACCACAGTACCAAAGTGAAACAGCATCTCCACTGTATGATTTTTTTCAGACTTGTGTTTACACCATCTCGCTGCTAAAGGCAGGGTCATTGTTAAAAAAAATAAAATCATGGTGCAAGTGCCTCAATATGTCCTCGGGCAGACTATCACTTTAAGATGGGTGATACATTAAATAAAAATGTGTTATAAATATATTATAAAGCCTTTGCAAGAAATGAAAATTGTGATTTTAATGGCTTGATAAATCTAGTCGTATTACAGTAAGTTATGAGTTTAGTGGGGGATATGCAATTCAGACCATATTGTATGCCAATATAGTATTCATGATACAGGGCTTAATAGTGACTAATTGCATCAACATAAATCTAAGCCAAGCAACATAGCAGAAAACTGCTCCTAATGTGCAGCAAACTGCACCACAAAGACTATTTGCAGCAGACAGAAAAATATGACAAACAAAACTGCAGGCTTGAGGCTTTCAGCATTAGTAAAAAGAACCAGAAGAAAAGATAAAATAGTCTATAACAGGATATTTTGACTAACTTTATTGCAGTATGGACATGCCAGCATACATGATAACTGACTTTAGTGTGTACATGAGCCAATTAACAGATAAATATGTACAAAACATATGTAAACGTCCAATTTCACATTTACTCATTTTTGAGATTTATTTTCAATACAAAAATAACACAAGAGCTTGGTTGCCTCAGCATGACTTTAGGAAATATACAGTACATACAGTAAAGAGCATTATGACATCTCAAACGGATAGCACCATAACTCTTTATGATTTAAAACTCTCCTTGAAGAAGAGAATTAAAACGATGCTCTTGATGCTGTGTTATATGACCACTGTGGAACAGACTGTAATTGAAAGATGATGAATGAGTAAAATACAGTCTTTTATTTTCAAACGATCAATTTTCATTGGCACCATAAAAACATGAGTAATGAATGTTGATGTTCAACAGGGTACAGTCTCAGGACTCACTGAAAAAAGATCTTTCAACAAGTATAAATATGCTCAAAGAGGAAAAAGGATGAAAAAAAGACAACACTTTTGTATTCACAGGAGACAATGGTGAATAAGACTAAAATGCTACTACATATATACATATATGGATAAAAAATACCCACACAAGGTTGATTTCACAAAGAAGAGACTCTGCCTTATCTCCCACCGTGATTGTTTTGGTGCTCAGAGGCACGCGAGAATAAGTTACATGCACAAATTGGGATCGATGGCCATCACTGCCTCTTGGCTTTGTAAGGTCGAGAGCGTTTCCTGCGGTCAGGCTTCCTCTGTTTGTGCAAACGGCCGATGCTCACGCCCTGCCGACGGCGAACTGAAATGTTTTGCTCCACGAGACTGGCCAACATGCCTGTAGAGTACAGACAGACATGTAACCGGTGTTTATAAAACCAGCGAATGCCCAGGTAAAAGGAAACAAACTAGCAGTAGATGAACTAGTTAAATGTGCACCAACAAAGAAACTCACCTTCTTGGGCCAGCATTGATATAAAGGTACAGATGAATTCATCATAGTTATGAGTCCTCCTCTGATCATCGATCTTCATGACAAAAACCAAGAGATTATGAATTTAAAATATGCTGAATGAAATAAGCGGATACATTCTGAACAGGTTCCAGGTAAAATACACATACTTTGTATTTCTTTCTCTTTTCCACTTCCTCTTTTAGAGACACCTCGTAATTGGCTATATCAGCCTCAACGCACTTCAGCAGTGCAAGGAGCTCCTGCAGGAACCAAAAGCACACCGCTTTAGAAAAATGAAAGACTACGGTAATAACTAAATAACATTGTAAAGTGCCTCATAATAACACAATGAATGCCCTCAGTCTTACTTTGGGGGAATACTTGTCCCCAGCAGGTTTGTTGTCTACTGTTTCCAGAGAGCTGGAAGTTTCCTTGCTGGAATCCACCTCCGCTCCCTCTTTGCTCTCCTTTTCTTTCACTTCCACAGATGGTCCTTCATCTCCCTCATTCACTCCTTCCTTCTCTTTTGGTATGAGGCTTGCTTTCCCTTTATCTTTTGTCTTCTCGTGAGTACAGGGCTGCTTTGAACAATCGGCAGTCAGTTCCACTGAAAAGAAAAGAAAAATTTAAATAAAAAACACCAAAGGCTTCCCAAATCAGGTAATATACATCTAACATCTAATACAATGAATAAACCCAAAATAAATGTCAGAAGTACTCTCTGCTTCTGCAGTTAACCAATCATTGTGTAAAGCACTAAAAAGCTTTATATGGTCTATGTGCATAAAAGTCTTCAATAAATAAGATGCCAAGAAAAAAACTGAATGTGACAATCAAGCACTTAGATTATAAATACAAATACATCAGAATGTATTAAGACAATAAAAATGTCAAAAATCCAAATACCAAAAGCAAACGCAATATTAAATGTATATGGCAAATATGGTAATGGACCTTGAAGCTCAGATGTTGGCTCAAAAAATAGCATGTGTTGATACTTGAGAAAGAAGGGAAACACTGGGTATTATGTAATACCTGCTGAATGTTTGTGGCACCCTGAAGATGGAACATTAATTAACTCTGTTTGCACCCCACTCCGACACTATAAAAAGCTAGAATTTGCCAACGTGATAAAATGCCACGGAGTAGGAAAACTCCAGTTCAGTATTCTTGCAGCACAAACTTAATGTAAAAAAATCTCACAAAGATGTTTTAGTGCAACACTGCTTTAATTGGCATATCATCACTGCGGTACTTCACGATAGTGGAGATAGATGGCGTCATGCAGCCCTACATCATTTGTACCTGCCTTCTATTTAGGAATCAACTCAAACGCTAATGAAGAACAGCTTTTCCTGCTTAAAAAACAGAACTGGATTCAGAAAATGATCAAGAGCCGAAAACATCTTCTTACTCAGAGTTAGAACTTATTCCAAGGTAGTATATAAAACTAATGCAAGTTAAGATGGGTCAGAATTTAACCGAAAAACTGAATGCTGTGAAAGTGAAGTGTTTTGGTTTTTTACAACTAGAAATTTTAGCAAAAAACAGAATGCGATTTAAATATGCTGTACACTAATAATCTCTTGAGTAAAGGGTTTTAAGCCATCTATTAAAACAACAGCGGCGACAGAAATGAGCTGTGGCACTCACCAGATGGAGGGACAGCAAAGATGACTCCGTCCTCCTGCAGGTGCAACAAGGCTGTGCTGACAGACAGACCCAGTTCTCTCACAGCCCGGTTGTGTCTAGAGTCCAGTCGAAGCATCTCATCTTCTCCAAACAAAACACGGGACAGATGGGAGGCAACTGGACTGGATGGGCGTGTGGCAGCCTGGGAGCGCGCGGGTGAGCGTAGCGGAGAATTAAAGGCGCTGCCAATCTCCGAGGCCGTGTCAGTACTTTCATTGCTGGGTGTGGGTGAAGGCTGAGAGGCAGATGTGATGCAAATGCCTCCGGTGCGGCCTTCTGTGCGTACAGATAGAGGAGTGTTCAAAGCATCTTTCCTCTGGGCTTCCTTTTTTAATTTTTCAGCCAACACAGTAAGAGCAATCTGGCTCTCCACTCCTGTCCCAACCCGTCCTGTTCGTGAGCGCAGACTCGCCTTCCGTCTAAACCTGACAGACAGCAATTAAAAATGACACGCTTTAGTCACTTTTGATCAAGTCACAACTAGAAACCAGAGAACCCTGAAGAAACTACAAAAGATCCGAACCTGTTGGAAGTGACGGCAGAACCAGTCACTTCCTCCTCTTCATCTTCATAGTCGTCCTCATCATCAGAGTATGGCGGTTGTGGAGGTGCTGACATTCGAGTGCGACCAACTCCAGCAGCAATATCCTCTTCTTCCTGTAAAAAAAAATTATTCATTTAAATTGAACCCATGATAATATAATAAACTATGCAATTGCACGTCTAAAAATCCCTAGAGCACCTAACCTGCCCGATCCATTAACACGACAGAAAATACAGAACCACAAAAACAGAGAGTGGCTCATATATTCTGCAGAAATCCATCTTATTAAAGGAGCAATCTGCACTTCAGGGAATCAACATAACCATCAGGCAAATATAGCTTTCTTCAAATTTAAGATGTGGATGGCATTCATGGTTGTATAGAATTAAATTGGATACATGATTAACTTGGCTGGGATGAAAATCAGCACCTCCAAATCCGAGGCCATGGTTCTCAACCGGAAAAAGGTGGAGTGCCTTCTCCGGGTCAAGGAGGAGATCCTGCCCCAAGTGGAGGAGTTCAAGTACCTCGGGGTCTTGTTCACGAGTGAGGGAAGAATGGAGCAGGAGATTGACAGGCGGATCGGTGCGGCGTCCACAGTAATGCGGACTCTGCACCGGTCCGTAGTGATTTACCGGTCGATCTTCGTTCCTACCCTCACCTATGGTCATGAGCTTTGGGTCATGACCGAAAGAACAAGATCACGGGTACAAGCGGCCGAAATGAGCTTCCTCCGTAGGGTGGCTGGGCTCTCCCTTAGAGATAGGGTGAGAAGCTCTGCCATCCGGGAGGAGCTCGGAGTACAGCCGCTGCTCCTCCGTGTCCCTCCGGTAGGAGACCCCCGGGAAGACCCAGGACACGTTGGAGAGACTATGTCTCTCGACTGGCCTGGGAACGCCTGGGGGTCCCTCCGGATGAGCTGGAAGAAGTAGCTGGGGAGAGGGAAGTCTGGGCTTCTCTTCTTAGGCTGCTGCCCCCGCGACCCGACCCCGGATAAGCGGCAGAGGATGGTATGGTATGGTATGGTATGGTATGGTATGGTATGGTATGGTATGGTATGGTATGGTATGGTATGGTATGGTATGAACTTGCTTGTCACCACTGATAGGAAAGAAGGATTACCTGAGGACAGGCAACCTTTTCAACACCTGAGTTTTCCTATTTTCTGATGTACACTGAAGGCATGAGTTTAATTAAAATGAAAACAAAAATGCCAATACAACCACACGCACATGCACACACAATTAATAACACTTCTCCTCTAACCTGCATGGGAGACTTGGCATAGTTGTGATTGTCTAAGAAGGCAGGCAGGCGCTGAACAATGGGGTTGGGGCTGGTGACTTGTGGAGGACCTCCACCCTTGGGGACAGATGGTTTGCCCATGATATTTTCTGATGGGCTAGTGGCTTCCTTAGACTGAGCCCCTGACTCAGCCACTGAATCTATAATAAAACACAATGCATGATGACCACAAAAATACAAAGTACATCTGTATTTACTATAAGCGCTTACGCTGGTTTAATTTCTAAATTGACTATGCCTATTTTCTATAAAATATCTGATGTCAACTATCAAAATTCTTCTGTTCCATGTCCACAGACATACCACTTTACAAAACAGCCATTGTAAAACATCTCCAAACCTCGCACTCTGCCAAAAGCTACACATTTGACCGAGGCTGTTATTTTGGATAAGTTTATAGAATCATCTGAAGTACCTGAAGGAGCTTGGTCAGTGCTCTGAGCTGGAACTGGTTCAGATTCTGCCTCTTTTTTGATGGCTGGAGTGCTATCATCGGGTGAAGAGGAGTCTTTCTCTTTCTTCTCATGGATAAGTTCAGTCTGAGTCAGTCGAATCATCTGAAAATATGATTAAACATATAGTTACCTCAGTCGGGCTGCATTTACCAGAAGATCTCTGAAGTATACTTTAATAAACAGAAGCAAATCTTTTTTTTAAAGTCAATAAAATAAAGTCCAGAAAAGTTAATCTAACCCATTATCTAATAGGCTATACCATTTTTTCCTCTGACCATACTGTCTTTGCCTTGAACTCCAGCAATTACATAAAACCTGATATGAGACTGTGTCATTAAAGGAGCTGTCTGACAGAAATTGGTTCATGATGAAACCTGACAGTTCCCAACCTTCTGTAGACCCTCTAGAATGATCTGCCGATTCTTCTTTAAAATTTCCAGCTTGGATTCATACTTAATCCTGCGGTCAGGCACCACTGCCATCAGGTTGAAGCGAATGTCATGGTACGGTTCACTGAAAATGAGAAGAGCAGCAGCAGCAGCAGCATGAGAATTAGGCCTCAAGAATTATCATGAAGTCATGAAGAAAGTGAACTTCCACCATTGAAGATCACTGGCTAAGTACTAACCCTGCAGTGGCAAGTCCAATTCTCTCCATAATAACCCGCCGGGCTTTATCAGTCCATTCTTCTTCCTCCCCCCAAGGGCCTAAAATATAAAATAATATTCACTGTTTTAATAGCAGTTACATGAAAGGGGAAATGTTGGGAAATATGCTACAAAAGGGCTTCAGTGAATGCTTTATGAAGAGATGGTTTTGGTAATGTAGTAGTTTTTATCATATGAGCGTACCAGAAATGATTCCAGACTACAGTCTGGATTTAACGACTTGCAAACAAAAAAATAAAAATAAAAAATAAATCTTGAGAGTAATTGAGATTCCTTACTGAAGGGAAAAGAAAACAGAATAATAATTAAAAGTTCTTTTATGTTCAAAGAGAGGAAACTCCTACAAATGACTGTGTTAGGTACACAGTCGGGTCTCACCATGGTCTATGGGGTAAGCCTTAAGTCCATCAAGTTCAAAGAGGCGGTCTTTGATGGGGACATAACTAACAAAATGGAAGGCTTCCATGGTCCGCACTGCACTGATTCCATTCTGTTTCTCTGGTAGGTGTCTGGGCTCCGGTCTCCATAGAAACACAGAAGGAGAGCTCGAATAAGTGACAAAAGAGAAGGAAGGGTGTCTCACATAAATGAGAAAGTGTGTCCTTCCTCCACAGCATCAGAGACAGTGAAACACTTTACAAAGATCCACGACAGCAACCTACCTAGCGTGACTGTTATGTGCTCTGGCAAGCTCTGGGGCGTTTCCTATTGCGTAACCTTTACTCTGGAAATGCATTTTAAAAAGTTATGTTGAAGCATCCAGGCACAGAGAGGAGATAAAGACTGCAGAAGTCCTTTATACAGACAATGTGACTACATACATAGGAGGAGATAAATCTCACCTCTGGACTGAATCCTTTAGTGAAAGCTTTAATGCGGCTAAGGGTGGTGCCGAGCTCTACACCACTGCAGTTCAAGAGCACGCTCAGCAAAGCGTGAGTGGCACAGGAATTTGGAATTAGCTGTATTTTAAAAAAAAGAAATTACAAGTCAACTGCAACAAGAATAGGATACAATAATAATAAAAAGTGAATGAGGCAACATCTTTCATCCCCCTCAATTAGAACATTATTTAGGATGGATTAACACATTTAAGACTCAATTTTAATGAGTTAAAATATAATTGGGCAAACTGATGTGATAAACAGTTCTGAATTCCAGAATACCTCACCCAATTCTGGTTTCCTTTGCAAATGCTTTGCTAGTCTTTTAATGCAGCCAACTTCTTGTACATATTTTAAAATTTACAATTTTTTTCCCCCGATGAAGTTTACTTCAGGTGACTGTCAGCCATTTATGATTGCTATTTTTCTTCAGAAAATCTTGGATTGCTTTCATGGGATGTTTTTTATTCGGCATTTTACATTTCTAAAAAAACCAAACATTTTTATCAGTTTTCTACCATTTGCCTAAATGTTTCACTGGCAGCCATTCGTATCAGTGCCATAATATCACAATTGTCAGATCAAGTGTTTTTCTTTGTATTGAAAACTATTGCTTCTCTTTCCTCCTCCTGGCTGAATTTCTAAAAAAATATTAATGCTACATGGGTTACCCCTGCTTCAGTCATATGGATTATTACTTTTTTTTTTATTCTGATGGAAACTATAATTCTGTACCTTACTGTGCAAATGGTGATGAAGCACTAATTAAGTTATGTTTTCAAAATTCTAATAAATTTTGAAAGTACTGAGCACACATCCGTCGTGTGTATTTAAACAATAAACCGGGACTGAAAGGCTGGAAAACAACTGCTCTTAATTTTGATATTTAGAAAAGCATTAAGAATAACATTTCCACACTGCAACTTTTACCGAGGGCATGCATATATACTTTTCATACACATACAGGACTGATTTAAATATAAATCAGCCAGTAACACAATTTTGAATGCATACCTGATGAGCAAAAAACATGTCATTTACAATTTCTTCGTCAATGACAGAGGTCTCATCCACCAGCGTATTAACTTTTCTTCTGGATCGACGTTCCTCAATCCATTTGAATAGGAAGATGAAGCCATAGACAGGACTGAAATTTTTTTTGACAGTTCAATTAGAAGCAAAGGCTTATTGCTTATTCTCAAAACATATATAGTTATTTGAGGTAGTTATAATCTTGATTTACATAAAAACAGCATTCACCAAAAAGATGTACGTTTAATTTTGGTGTAAGTTCTATACCTTTGGCATTTGCTTTGAAGATCATATATTTCTTCTACTTGTACACCTTTGACACCTATAAAACATACAGCGATTTTTCTTTCTTAGCAACACGTTTAACAATATTTATAGTTACAGCGCAGCACTGCGTTTCGGCTCTGTGATGGTTTTAAGTGCTGTAATCGAGCTACTCACCAAAGTCTTCCACCAGCAAAGTAAACAGTCCTGCAATAGGACAGTAAACAAATTACAACATAAAATGTGCAACAATTGCTCTGCAGTCCACGTTGCCGAGTTTAGTCGCGTTTTCCAATAACGTTTGAATTTGAATTTTCCTTAAGCTGCTTAAGGAAGCTCAAGTGTGGATCTGGCTTTATGTGGAAGCTAACGTTGTTTAGCTGTGTTTTCTTACGAAAATCCTTACCTGGATCACTCTCAAGCTCCAGCCAACCTTTGTTCATTTTTGCAGTTGTGCACGGCTGACTAATATTTAGGAAGCCTTCCAGTCCATGACCAATATATGTACAAGTATATCTAAAGAGGAACCTACATCCATTCACAAAAAAAGCTGTGGAGTACAAGATAAACACAATAGACAAAATTAGCCGCCTACAAATTGCGTCATCAAGAATCGACGAGTGTTCGGGCTAAGCAGTCCTGCTGTCAATTTCCTGTGAGAGCCGTCGAAATTACGGAACTAAGGAGAAATTAAATTAACTCAGTCAGACCGTATTTTCCCTCTCACTATTCGTTATTGTGAATAACGATAAAAGAATGGAAACAGCAGCAGTTGTTTAAACGGTTTGCACATCTTTATGAGGATGTTATTGGATAATGTTTATTTACATTCGCAAAACAAAGGTAGCTCTTCTTTTCTAAAGAAGCTATTATTCATGAGTTGAGATATAAAGGAAAATAAAACCACGAGGCTTAATTCCGTCGATAAATGTTTGGATAGCATTAGGATGATTTTGATTGCTTTGGTCTATATATAAGCATCCGACCGCTCTAGACTTACATAATTTACGCAAAACACTCTTGTTTGTGTATTGATTGATTGATTGGATTCGATAGAAGACTTTTCAGTCCCGGAACCTTTGTTGTGGTGCCTATCAGAGGGACGGTATTGGTGAACACACACAGAAAAATGTAAATTATTAACGTTCATTTACCCAGTTACAACTACTGCAGTTTTAATTGATTGCTTATGTACATCGATATTTTCTAAAGTGTGCGTCTTTTGCCAAGAAGGTAAGCTTCCATAAGAGGTTGGTGTTTCAATCCACTGAACGGGTGTTTCCAAGCCGTGTATGTTAGCCTTGTAGTAATACAAGTTAGCATTAGCAACACGAAAGAAGATATTTATTTCTACGACAGCAATCAAAATTTAAGTTCTACGTGAAAAGTAGGCTTTATTCCAGCCACATTCACAACTAGCCATCCACCTCGTATACATTATACCTAACGGTATTCGATAAACAAGCCAACAATTGTGTTATTTAGCGTATGATTTTCGAATTTACTGTACTGTATTCTGAACGCAAATAAATATTTAGTGGTATTATTAATATTGTTTTTTCTCCTAAATCACAAAATACGTCTATTGCCGTCAGATGTTTGGTGGTTTTGGCCATCACCGACACTAAGTTCAGCAGTAAGCTGCAAAATTACATTGACGCGTTCTCTGTTATCATCTAAGCCCTGTTTTCTCATTCCCACAATGTCTTACTTTTGGACTTTTGCAACGTAAAATGAAATATTAAATACTTTGGCGTAATGCGATAACGTTAACATCTTGTACAAGGAACATATTTCCGGGTAAAATTCAACTAATCTTAGGATTAAATGTACTCGATGAAAGCAAGTGATTAAAAAGGCTTAGACTAGCGTGATTTGCTGGATCATACAATTAATTTGTTTCTTGTGTATGTATAAGAGAGATAACTAACTGCAATCAAGTTAATCTGGTATAATTTCGAATATTGGTCATTACTGTAGCTGTTACTTTTGCTGGAAGAATGCTGGAAGTGCACTGAAAAATTGATTGATATTGGTTTCAGAGCTTCTGATGAAGGTGTGTAGGTAAAAATTTGACAGTCGTGTAAGACACCATGTCTGAAGACGCAGTTTCAGAAAGTGACTTGGACACGAGCCTTATCAGTGAAGAGGAGTATCTTGAGAATGAGGAAGAGGAAGACATGGAAGAAGAGGAAAATGAAAATGATGGCGATGATGAAGATGATAGTGGTAAGTGAAAAATAATTTGCTCTGCCATTTTCATTTTGCATCTAATATTAGAAGATTTGGAGTGATGTTGAGCACTCATGAAGAAGTATTGACTGAATGATTAGGAAAGTAAAGAGCCTCAATAATATTATATGGTATATTAGAAAATTTGTGTTTCCTTGTAATTTGTACTTTGTTATAATAATTCTTGTAAGTAATTTCCTGAAATTTTAATTGAAATATTGTTTATTCTTAAAGAACGCCCTGGCAGTTCACAGAGCCAGTCAGAAGCACACCAAGATGACAGGGGCTCCACCTCATCTGCTTCCAGAGAGCCATCATCAGAGCCTTCATCTCGCCCATCCTCCAGATCTTCCCCCAGACCTCCAGGCAGTCCAGAAAACACAAGCCAGAGCAAGCCACCATCCAGCAAAATCAAAAAACAGAAACCATCTAAAGGAAACAAATCATCAAAGTCATCAAAAGCCTCTAAAACCTCCAAGCCTGCCCACATGAGAAAGAATATTAGGTACTTTACTCGCCCATTTTTCAGTAATCTCTGAGGTCATGAATCACATAATCAGTGATGTTTATTTATACATTGTTTCCTCTTGCAGAAAACTGTTGAAGGAGGATCAGTTGGAGGCTGGAACCAAGACGGCTCAACAGGAGGAGATGGACAGACTGAAACGTCTGGAGCAGCAGAGGAAAGAGTTTCCTGCTCCGGCTCCTGTTGTTCCAGACTCCCAGCTAGGTGACTGGCTCACCTTCTGTGATTTAGCCAACATTATTCTGTCTTAACTTTCTTTCTGAAATGTCACTTCCATTTCCCATCTTTCCAACAGTAGATACTGCTTCACTTTTAGGAGAAGTTTCTCACTTGGTTCCAGATCTGCTGAGCAAGCAGGATGTAATCTGTCTGGACAGTAGTGGTGATGAAGATGAAAAAGTGGACTCCAAGGTGCCTACACTTGGTCTCAGAGATGGTAAGAACTTTAATAGAAAACTTTAATAGAAGATGATGTCTGATCGAACTTCTCACAGCATTTGATTTTGTGCCTCTACAGATATAATTGAGCTCAGTTCTGGGGATGAAGATTCCCTTCAGATAAGCAGCGAATCAGCTGACGAAGATGCTCACGGCACCGCTGGTACTGAAGAGAGCAGTGGAGCACATATCAATGATGCTCTGAATCTGCCAGACGCCCACGGTCGTGTGCTTGTTAATATCAACCACCCTGCAGAGGAGAAAGACCTTTACCTTGCTCCACAGCTCGCCAGGGCTGTCAAACCCCACCAAGTAAAACAGCTGCAGTCTTTTAGACTTTCACATTTCAGCCTAATTCTTGTTTTATATTAAAGTTTGGGGTCCTCTTTTCTGTCTTTCCCAGATCGGTGGAATCCGTTTTCTTTATGATAACCTTGTTGAGTCTCTGGAACGGTATAAAACCAGCAGTGGGTTCGGCTGCATCCTCGCACACAGCATGGGGTTGGGCAAGACTCTGCAGGTCATTTCCTTCATTGATGTCCTAATGAGGAATACTGAGACTCACACTGTGCTGGCCATTGTTCCCGTGAGTGTTTTGAGTGTTTATAGCCCAGTTTAGATCAGAAAATCATTTATTTGATTAACTTGTAACTCTTTTTTTCTTCATAAAGGTGAACACAATTCAGAACTGGTTAACAGAGTTTAACCTGTGGCTCCCAGCTCAGGAATCCCTCCCACCAGAAACAGACCCCACAGTCATTACTGGCCGATTATTCAATGTTCACGTCCTCAATGATGAGCACAAGTATGTTACAAACCATAATGTGTGTAATGGAATTTACATTTGCTCAATTTGTAACAAGTTTCACCTTGTATTTTGTATCTATCCCTTATTTTTGGTTTGAGTTATTAATTATTTGATCATAATGTGAGCTGTTGATCACATTGTTCAGAACAACACTGGCGAGGGCCAAGGTGGTGGAGGACTGGTCCAGAGATGGAGGGGTGTTGCTGATGGGTTATGAGATGTACCGTCTGCTGACCATGAAGAAGAGCTTTGTGATGGGCAAGAGGAGGAAATCAAAGAAACCTACAGGGCCAGTTATCATCGACTTAGATGAAGAAGATAGACAGCAGGAGCTTATGAAAGGTCAGCAATGCCCATTGCTTTGAAAATGCAGTCGCTCCCAATGGAGGACTTATTCAGGTTGTCCTGGATGTTTGTATTTACAGGTATTGAGAGGGCCATTGCAAGGCCTGGACCTGATGTTGTGATATGTGATGAAGGTCATCGCATCAAGAATTACCATGCCAGCACATCACAGGCCCTTAAGAACATTCGCTCCCGACGCAGGGTTGTCCTGACAGGTTACCCTTTGCAGAACAACCTTCTTGAATACTGGTGCATGGTGGACTTTGTCAGACCAGACTTTCTGGGCACACGTCAGGAGTTCAGCAACATGTTTGAGCGGCCGATTCTGAACGGACAGTGTATAGACAGCACGCCTCAAGATGTTCGCTTGATGCGCTACCGCAGTCACGTGCTTCACAGTCTGCTGGAGGGTTTTGTTCAAAGGTAAACCATCTTCCCATATTGGTGGTTTGGGAAATAGACCATTTGCTTGATGCCTCTTTGTCCGTTGTCCTATTTCTTCTTTCTGTTGTGTGTTCGTAGACGTGGCCATGATGTGCTGCGAGACCAGCTTCCTTCTAAGCAGGAGCATGTGATTTTGGTGCGACTTTCTCCCATTCAGAGAGCATTGTATACTGAGTTCATGAAACGCTTTAGAGAAGCAGGAAACACTGGCTGGCTGGGTCTAAACCCACTCAAAGCTTTCTGTGTATGTTGCAAGGTAAGACTTATACCATCTGTCCTTCCATCCATTCACCTTCTTCTCCTTTTTCCCTTTTGGGGAAATGTTAGTGTTGTGAAAATTAATCCAACACTATTTCATTAAGAATGTTTCTGTTTTCTCTTCCTGATCTAGATTTGGAATCACCCAGATGTACTCTATGAAGCTTTGCAGAAAGAGAATCAGGCAAATGAGCAGGACCTGGACCTGGATGACATCACTTCAGCTGGTAACCCACGCTGCCCTGCACCTGGTTCCGGACTCAAAGCAAAAGTAGCAGATCCATGTAACAGCAAAAACAACACCACGCTGCCAATCAACCACACCCAGGACCGAGCCAATCAAGTTATCACATATGAATGGGTGCGTCTTGTACAGCCGCTTCGTCTGCCGCTGGGCTTTAACAGCTAATAGTCAAGACCCAAAGTGGAATTACTTTATCACTATTACTTTTTCCAGTGCTCAAGAATAAATTTGAACACCTGTTTTCTTTACTGATGCAGATTTGCAGAACTTTATTGTCCCTTTACCCCAAAACATTTTATATATCTTCTGTTTTTGTTTTTTCAGGCAAAGGACATAATGTCAAGCTACCATATGGGAATTCTGGAAAACTCGGCTAAGATGGTTCTGCTTTTCCATCTGATTGAGGAAAGCGTCAAAAAAAGAGACAAACTTTTGGTCTTTAGGTAAGCCCAACAAGCATTGCCTTAAACATAATTAAGTACCGGTAGCTTAGAGCTCGAGTGATTTCCTGATTTTGCTTTCTGAGTAATTTTGCAGGTTGCTGTAAGAATCAAATAGATCAGATATACAAACCCTCCTACGTTTTATGAGGTTGTCAAGTTTTGCAAGCAGAAATGTGTGCATTTACAATAAATCAAAGGCTTTTACATATATGAATGCAGGAGTTTATGCCAATGTAAAGAATGGCTCTGTTTGTAAACATTTTGTGACATGTATGTTATTGTATATTTCTTCTCATATTAATAGTCAAAGTTTGTCCACTCTGAGTGTCATTGAGGACTTTTTGTCAAAGCGACCCATGCCTTCAGGAATCGCCTCCTCTGAGCCCAGGAGCCAAAACTGGGTCCGCAACCTCAATTACTACAGTGAGTCGTCCAGCCTGTGCTCTGTGTCTTCCCCTCCACTCCGCTCCATCTCAAAAAAACTCAAACGTCTGATGGTCTTTTAAGATATGCTGTAGTTCCACCGCATTTTATTTGTTCACCTTTACTACCGGTACTCTGTTGCCCTGGAATAATTCTAAACACCATCTCTGGTTTGAGTCAGTGTTCAGTGAGACAAGTATTTCTATGAAATACACAAATATTCACAGTTATTGTAGATGGTCTAGTGTGTTGTATGTCTCTGTTAATGAAACGATGACACGCTTGTCTTCAGGACTGGATGGAAGCACATCAGCCTCAGAAAGAGAACGACTCATCAATCAGTTTAATGACCCAGAAAACAAAGCAGCTTGGGTCTTCCTTCTTTCCACAAGGTACAGACCTCTTCTCCCTTTTTTTCCCCCTGATATTCCCTGGTGGACATGTCGTCATTCAGTTTCTACTCGTGTTTGTTTTATAAATTTTTTAGAGCGGGTTGCTTGGGGGTAAACCTGATTGGAGCTAACCGTGTGGTGGTGTTTGATGCCTCCTGGAACCCATGTCATGATGCCCAAGCAGTGTGTAGGGTGTATCGATATGGCCAGAGGAAACCCTGCTTCATTTATCGCCTTGTCTGTGATTTCACCTTGGAGAAAAAAATCTACGACAGACAAGTCTCGAAGCAGGGCATGTCAGGTAAAAGAGCTGTCGGCTTCGTTGTTAAAGAGCGCCTTTAAAATTGCGTGTTTTCCAGATTTTTTTTCAACTTTAAGAATTCATCTGTATGAGTGACATGTAAAGCTTTTTATCCAAGCGTCTTTATTCTCAATATTCTGCACGTGTGTGTGTTTTAAAGACCGAGTGGTTGACGACCTGAATCCGGGTCTCAACTTCACTCGTAAGGAAGTAGAGTCACTGCTGCATTTTGTGGAAGAGGAAGCAGGCCAGTTTAATCTGGCCATCCAGGAGGATTTTGAAGAAGTCATTTACCAGGCTTGTAAGCTTTACCCACACCTCGTCACTAAGGTACAGTCCCATCAACCTTTAATGTGATCATTTGAAATTAACTGAAAAAAACCTCAAAACATTTATAGAAAGATTCGTCTTCCAGATGATCTTTCTTTTTACTGAATCTACTTTTTGGTCTAATCCACTCAGCACTTGATTCTCCAGTGATTCATTTGTCCTCTTTCTGTTTGTCTCTTTAGGAACCTTTTCATCATGAGTCTCTTCTGGTGGACCGTAAGGAGTCTAAACTGACAAAAGCAGAGAAGAGAGCTGCCAAGAAGAGTTACGAGGATGAGAAACGGGCCTCTGTGCCCTACTCTCGCCCATCATATGCCCCTTATTACCCAACCAGTGACCAGGCCCTCTCAAACATGCCAATGTTTAACCAACGTGGCTGGTGCGTGATGGCTTTGGTTTTTTTGCAAACCCATTACAATATTTGCCTGGTACTTAAAAGACATTTCATACTGCTGCTTGTTCAAAAACCAGCCTTTGGTGTTTTCCTGATTCATTTCGTCACACTATTTATCTCTGCAGTCTCTGCAAAAATCACACTTCTCATAAATAAAGTTCCAAACTAGTGTGTCTGTTTTTGAGCAGCTCCTGAGCTCAGCTCTTTTTTTTTAATTTTATTTTAAGGCGACACATCTCAAGGCCGGATGACAAGCCTGTGGCGAGTGTCAGGCCCATCCAGTCCACCCCAATCCCCATGATGCCCCGGCAGGTTGGCGTGGGCATGGCGGGCTCCAGCTCTTCTGGAAGCCTGCCCGTCAACTTTCTACAGAAAGCTGGAGTTCAAGTGCAAAGGATTGTCACCACTACAGGTAATGTAGTGTGATTAAATACAAATTCCTCTTCATCACAGCTTAAATTGTCACATTTACGATCTACCCTTCCCGTGATTAAATGCTTGAAGCGCTTGTGAGATGATTAAAGAGTGGACTTTTGAAATCCAAATATGCAGATATTGTAATCCCAGGATCCAACAGTACAACAGATGTCCAAGCTCGAATTAATGCCGGAGAGAGCATCCACATTATCAGAGGATCGAAAGGTATCTGCAGCAGCCGTCGTCGATTTCAAAGCAATTAAAACTTCTGTCTCCATTATTTAACTTTTCTCTGTCATAGGCACCTACATTAGGACGAACGATGGAAGAATTTTTGCTATTCGATCGGGAAAATTAGGTAGAGGAACAGTAGGGGACCATGTTGTGCCCAGAGGTAAATATTCAGTTATCAGTTATTTAGTTATTTGGAATTGCCGTTATACAAAAAGCTTCCGTGTTTGGGCTTTTTCACAACTGCATTTTTCTTTCTGCCACAGACAACCCGAGTTTTCTGAGCCATCCTGTAAGTAATGGCTGCTCATCACCTGTGAATCAGCAGCAGCACCCCAGTAATGGGGAGCAGCAGCCATCCTCTCCATTAAGCTCAGAGATTCTCTCAGAGTTCAGCCGCTACGCCGCATCATCCGGGGCCGGTGGCACCAGGAACGAAATGCCATCTCCATCCGACACTTCGAGCACACCGGCGGGAAATGAAGCTTTACAAAACAATGAAACTCTTGATCTCAGTAGACAATTAAGCGACCACCTTCTGAGCTCGGGTTTGGAGGTGCGTGGCGGTAAACGACGAAGCAGCGAAAACCAAGGCAACCCACAAGCGGGAGTCAAGCGCTCCTCTGCTGCAGCACATTTCCCTGGAATGTCCATGGGATCTAGTGGGCTCAGTTTTCCTCCCATGGGTCTGAACTCCTCATCCATACTGGGCAACCTCAGCCACATGAGCCATCCCCTCCTGATGTCTGGCAGTGGTGGGTCCTCCTTCCTTCAGCCGTCAGGGCAAGCACGAGCTGACCTACAGAGCATTTTCCCCTCTGCAGGTTCAGACTTACTGAGACATTCTGTGACAGGAAACGGACACATTCCCACCCCCTCCTCATCATCGCTGCCCACCGTTTTCTCATCTGCTTCCACCACCAGCCCCATGTCATCCTCATCGACTGCAGCGCCTTCCTCCTCTCTGGCGTCAGGTTCTCTGCCTCCATACCTGATGAATCCAAACATGACAAGCCTGCTGTCGTCAGGCTTCCCCCTCAACTACTGTCAGTCGCTGCTGTCTGAACCGAGGATGTTCCCCAACCCTCTCCTCTCCGGGTCAGGGGGGTTCCCTGTGCCTAACTCCAACTCTCAAGGTCTCCTCTCACATTTTAACAATCCCACTTCCAGCCTGTTGGGGGCAGCTCTCTCCCAGCCAGACAGACGCGAGGACACAGAAAACGGCGGCAGCAGTTCTGATGACGACGTCATAGAGGTGACGGGACAGTAGAAACTCAAAAATCCAGGAGTCGGGCAGTGTAGCGCGCAGTAGGATTGGAAGTGTTGAGTTGAAGACATTATGCTGTATTCAGAAGAGGGGAATACAGAATACAACTGATTATTTTTGGGGGGGGGGGGAGGTGAGAGCCTAGCACGATAAAGTGGCTCACTCTCAAGTTTTTCACGAGCTATGATTTGTTTATCCAGAACCGTAGTATTGAGTTTAAAAAGTTAATGCTACAATGGGTTCGTCCTTTGTTAGTCAGCCATTTAAATCATTTATGTGACCTCATCATTGTTGGCTCTTCTCTCATTCCTTAAGGTTTCTTAACATTTTTAGAGAGGTTTACGCTCTATATCTCATCATGGAACCAGCTACATTTATTCAGGTGCTTTCTAACAGACTCCTGGTAGATGGGACCCTGGTGTTTGTTTATTTTCCTTGAACGGGAGGAATCATTCCCTGAAAGACTGGTGGAATTTCTTTCGCCAGATTGCTTTGGAACGGTCAAGGTCGAACCAAAATCCGACTTGTTGTCACACGTTTTTTTCTTCAGCACACATTTAATTTTTAATGAGAAAAACTGGAAAGTTATAGACCATCGTAAACAATTCCAGAACATGAATTGACTTGATATAATATTTAGAAAGAATCCTTCAGTGCTTATCTTTTAATAAGAGAGGTTTTAGGCTTTCAGAGCATATTTTAGTCTAGAAATTCCATAGATGTTGTAGCATCCCCTGTTGAAAATTATGTGTAAAAGAGTACTTGACCATGTTGATACTCTGTAAATAGACATTATCAATGTTTATATTGCAAGTTAATTCTGTGCAGTGTGTAGATTATGGTGTAGCCAGATGGTACATTATTACACCAACTACCATGAGAAAAAAATCCGCTCTGGGGAAACTTCATAACTTCCTTTTCTTTTCTTATAGTTGAAACAAAATAGAATGTACTTTTCATGTTAGCCTTTGATAGGGCCGGGACAAGGATTCGGACTGTGCGCTTTAAGTTTAGCCTTAAATATATAATAAAAATGGGGTCCGGAGTCTTAACATTCACGTTAGCACAACTATATTGTTGTTTGTTTGTTTTTTTTACAAATCTGCTGGAAGAACTACTGAGCATTTAGAGTTCGGTGTCACTTTGAAAAGGCAAGTTTGGGACAGTCAAACATTGTCATTAATGCACCGTGTGAACGCCTAAAGGAGGGTGGGATGCCAGTTTTCAAAGATGTGTCTTGTTAAAGTTATGCCTTGACTGTCCCTGCCCCCCACCCCGCCCCCCCACCACCTTTTTTTCCCCAAGTGATTTTTTTTTTTCACGAGTTGTGTCAATTACCTTCATGTAGCCTGAGTGTAAAAACCCTTTAATCAGTGTAGCTACCAACCCTCAAAGCAGAACATTACGATCACCTGTGACATGTGGGAGCTGGGAGGGTCGGGGTGGGGGGTGGTGGGGGGGCGCTAGTGCCCTCACCGAACTGACTGTACGTGCAGTGGCTTCTGTCAGTGTTGTCGGTCAGTATCCACAGTACTTTAGGGAGTCTGAGGTGTCTGCTGTGCTCTGTAGCCTTGTGTATCTTTGTTGTGACGACAGCTCAAGGTGTATAGATGTAGGAATTTCCCCATAGTCGGTTGGTTGCATCGGTGAGGTAATTAGCCTTTTGAAAACACTGGATAACCTGACATAGCAGGTCAATCCAGCTGATAAATTTGTGTACAGATATTTTCTTGCGAAGACCTCTTCCTCCCACTGAGTATCGTCGATTCTGTTTGCTACCGTCTCCTTTTCTGTAGTTTATTTCCTCCAATATCCTAAAAAATTTTGGGAATGCACTGGTTTCCAATTGGAAGTCGGGGTCAGTTCCTTGAAAAGAGAAAACAACGCGAACAGTAACCCATAATGACCCCACGTCTTTATTCTCAGTCATCTTAAAACACTGCATTTAAATCCTGGGCATCATCATTTTGGAGGGAAAAACCAATACAGATCAATACTTATCAGATATGCACATTTTATTTTCAGTGGGTTTTCATTTTTATATCTTCTTACTGATGTTGACTTTTCTGGCAGTTATTTTCCTCATTTCAGTGTACAATTAGTGTCTGAAATGTATTTATTTATAATGGAAAATGTATTGTTTTTGTAATTTTTTTAACCTTTTGTTGACTTGACCCATTGGTGGCCAATCAAGTAAGAAGTCTCGATCAAGTTGTTTGACTGTGTTCTGTATGTTATTTTAACAGTAAAACACTCTTCTACTGCAGTATGAATCAAGTCCTCTTTTTTTATTTGTGAAATAGCACTCAAATTATTAGGAGTCATTATTCAGTCACAAGTAATCAATGGCAGCAGAAACCTGAAACTTTATTAACCCCTCAATCGTGACAAAAACGTGAACATGTGGCTAAAAAAAGTAATCAAAGGCAGCAAAAACAAAATTCTAATCCAAGATTTGAGAAATCCAGCATTGGCAAAGTAGAGGGAGGGTCATGCTTCCTAAAATGTTTGTATTCATTTTCACTTTAAAAACTTTGGAATGAATTAACATGAATGTTACTGTTGGGGAGGGAGAGGAAATGTTTTGGCTCAAACATAAAATGGCATTTTTCCAAAGCAAAATCTCAATGAATGTAAAAAGCTATGTTGGTGTAATAAGAGTTTAACCCTGAATCAAACATGTGACCACAAAAGTGATGAAAAAACAAACAGCAACCTGAGTATAATCAAATATTCATGTGTAAGAGTTGGTCTTTCAGTCTGGACTACAATCGTTTCTTAGACGAGTAACCAGCCTTGATTTGGGTGATCATGTAGAAGGCACAGAGGACGGGACACAGAGCTATAAGGTACCAAGTGGAACCGTTGACAGATGCAGTGAACCAGGCAGAGCTGAGGCCAAGAACCAGGCTGACGCTGCCCAGCAGGTACGTCAGCGTCCCGGTGGCAGCGTGATATTGTTTGAGTTTAGCCAGAGACCAGCCTTTGGCCAAAGAGTGGTAGAGGAGGGGCAGCGCTGCCAGTGACTGCAAGATTGTCACCCACACTGTCCCTGCGCCAAGGACACCATGCCAGGAGGTCAAATGAGGTTTGCCATTTAGGTGCTTGTTGTAATAGATGGTCACGACACCCAAAAGGGCACAAGAAACACAGAGAACCTGCAGGATCCAGTGAAACTGCCTTTTTGTCCTGTATGTAAACGTTTTGATGGGGGAGCCATAGGGGGAGAAAATGAGTATGGCTTCTGACATAAAGAGGGAAAACTGATGAAAAAGAAGAAATGAAGGTCATCATCATTATTGATATGGTGCATTAGTTGAAAGGGGGAAAATAGTTTTGACTTACAGCTAGCGTCATCAAAAAAGGGTGCCAGGAAAACAAACCTAAAACAAGACAAATCAAATTTATTCTGTTTCAAGACAGACCCGCAGATTGTGAGCAGAACTGATCCAGTAGGGAAACTCACTTGAACCTGGACGACTCTGAAGTGTAATAAATATAGTGAAAATGATGCAAACACAGTGGGTCAACACTAGAAACGCCGTCCTACTATAACTGGAAACACAAGACTCAGAATTTTTGCTAGAATTCATGTTTGAGAAAACCTTTGGGACGAACAGCGTCTTCTTCGTATTTTCTTCCTGCTCCGTCATACGAGTCAGTTCACCAATCCTGCGGCACGCCAGCGCCTCCTGCCGTTGTGGAATGATATAACAGCCCCGAACATAAACTTTTAGATGTACAGTATAGCATATACATATGCAGATGTATATGTATAGGTTGGTTTTCAACTGTGAAAAATCGCCATGTCAGAAAGGAAAGAAAATACAAAATTTTGGTTATATTTAGGTAAATGTGAAAACATGTACATTCATAATAATGACATTTAGGCTATTTAAAACAAAAATGTAAAGCACTCCAATTTGAGCTATGGAAACCAGAAGGTTTCTGTTACATTACAGTGTGTATCTATCTAGAGAAAGAGGCTGGTGAGTTGGTGTATTATGAATAATAGTGGAAAAGTGGACATGAAATGTTCTGGAAGTGACTTTTTTTTCTTTTTTCGTATGTTACAGACAAGGTGGCACAATCCTGTGTATCTAATCCAGTGTCCAATTTGCTTAAATTACTGATACTCATCTGTGAACATTTCTCAAAATTACCAGATATAACAGAAGAGTATTAAAACAATGTACCAGACTGAGAAGTGCAGGTCAAACAAAGCTTGACTTGGATGTGGTAAACAGTGTCTATTACACATATTTCATAACTCACCTGATTATTACCTCCGCCATGGCGGTCACGTGACAGCTGGTGGGGTTTTTTTTTTTGTTGTTTGCTTGTATGTTTAGCTCATATCTAATCTCAGCATAACTCTCTTCCTGTTGTGTTTAGATCAAAACTTTATTTATTCACACATTATGAAGGCTTCACAATATATTTTCAGCACCAAAGCTGCAATTTATCCATCAGCAACAGTCACACCAAATAAAAGTGTCAACCAACGAATTATGCTTCTATTAACAAACTGGATTAAAGGCATGACTGAATGATGAAAGTCATCACTGCTGGCATTTAATCATCAGAGGTGAAAACACCACTTGTGCTAACAGTTATTTTCTCCCATTAGCAGTATCATAAAATAGTGTGTAATTAAAGTAGCACAAAAAAGTAAATTATGCCATTAACACGATGTACAATCCCATCATCAACTCCAGCAGTATTCAAATTTGACATGAGGGATTTTAGCCATGATTTACTGGAATGCCACATAAAGATGTGGAGGCAGCATTTGGTTATCTACCACACCAAAACAACCACCCCAACAGTAGTCCCAGCACTTGGGATTCTTTTTAAACAGCCCTCCTGCAAACAGAGCAGAGGTGCGTGGATGTCAGGTGAGCCCCTTCCTCTGAGACCTGCGGGTGAGAGGCACGGCTGCCAAACGCGCACGCACGCCACACACGCATCAGGTTGAAGCACCACAAGCAAACGCAAAGACTACAGGCATGGAGTCCATCGCTGTCCACACTGGGGATGGGTGAGGGAGAATCCCGTTTCGGCCGACAGGATTAAACGGTAATCCACGCTCAGAATGTGCATGCGCAAACTGCGGTGCGTGTGTCCAGGCGCGGCGACGATTCGGCGTTTGCAATCGACAAATTCCGACCCCGGTGGATCTCCTCCAGTGGAGGAGTAACGGCGATGTCTTAAAGAAGGTAAGGGCCTTTCAACGATCTGTCTCCCAGCAAATCTGAACATTTGTTTCAGCTGAGTTTGTCGTCCTGTTTCCGGATGGATGGAACACAAGGTGTCGTCACAGCGCTGTTTTTGGAATAACAGCAACCCCTTTAAAAACAAACAAACAAACAAACAAAGCATTAACCATTTGTCAACATTTAAATGCGTTGCGCTTCCTCCCGTGTGAAGATAAGTGATGGCAGAAGCAGCCAGCATGCCTGGATGCTCCGGGCTACAATGTGTTCTTGTTGCCTGGGTAATTGCGCCGTGTTGTGACCCAGTTGGCTGCTGACTGACTGACTGAGCCTCGGGTTGTTCATATTCAAGTCACAGTGGATTGTCAGGAAACTTAGAGAAGAGGCCTTCTGGTGCACATATGAATGTTTTATTCGCACTATTACCTCCAGAAAAAGTGAGGTTCGCTCTGTATCACACACACTTAAATAATTATTCGAAATAGTGTGTTAGATTATATTTATTTGATTGTTTATATGAAAAGGTGTTCTTTTATTTAATATGTGACACACTCACTGTTGTTGAGCGTGAGTACCTGGGTAGAATGCAATTCTTAAAGTCAATCATCCCCATTATAAAACCTGAATTAAATAAATACAATAAATATCCTGTTTGTTGGTTTACACTAAGCTGATTTATATTTTAAAATCTTGAATAAAATATATCCATTAGACTTTTGAATACGCCTTCGAAATGTATGAGATTAAAAGTAATAAAAGTCTGTTTCTTACTTCAGTTATGCTACCATTCTTAATAATAAGTGTAAATCTTTTCTCATTGTTGTCTTTAAGGAACATGTTGATTTGAAATGTAGTTTTGTCTCGGCGTTACACGTGGAAAACAGTATATTTTCATATTTATGTTACAGGATAGCAAAGGATTATACTAATGATGCTGACCCACATTTTTTCGAATCATGCAAGTCCTCCCATCACATATCAGTTTAATCTGCTAATGGTATCATGACGTTATTTTTCTTTTCATAAGGGACTATCTGTATTGCTTTGACTGGACAATAATTGTATTTGTGTTTGAAAATCTTATGATATTCTTTCTCCAAGGCTTAAATATCTAACTAACAATGCAAGTTTATTCAATGTAATGCTTGTTCAGGTCAGGGCTGGATGTAGAGTAGCTACCTGATGTGTCTTCATCAACAACAGGATGTCTAAATGTGAGCTGATCGAGCTCAAGGACCTCAGCGTTAACGACCCCATCGAGCTGGCTGCACCTGCACCACGTAGGGCCCCACCTGTACACCCGGGTCAGCCAAGCCACTTTCAGGTAGTGCGTCTGGTTGGGGACAGCGTCAGCATCGAGGCGTCGCGGCGCCACACCGGGGATGCCTGGGATGGTCACGACTTCCAACCCTACAATCACACCTACCTCACGTGGTGCGACCTTTGTGGAGAATTCATCTGGGGTCTTTACAAGCAAAGCTTGCGCTGTAACAGTGAGTATTGGAGAATCCTATAGTAAGACTAAGTTATGCTATAGGCTCCATGGAGTTGACACCACTGATTGCTTTTTACTATCAACAGCAAACTCTGGGAAGCTTCCAGAAGGGTTTTAAACAGTTCCATTGTTCTGTGATTGTCTTTTACCATTTGCCTTTTCTACCTCAGTTCAATGAACTTAAATCTCTGAAATATTAGAACATTTTATCTTGATTCGTCATTCTTCGAACGATGATGTTGCACCTACAGTAATGTGTCCTGGAGATTTTACTGAATGTTTCACAATGAGTAGTTTGATATTAGAAAAATGTGCTAAATTTGCATCCTTAAGTTAATCAAAGGATCTTTCTGTCTGTCTGCCATCAGATTGCAGTTACACTTGTCACTATCGCTGCCAGCCGTTCATCCAGCTGGACTGCAGCACAAATGGGAAATTATTAACAGAAGAGGAGGAGACATTAGCTGAATCCTTTGAAAGGGACACAAATGTGGTGAGAATGTCGTGCCTACGGATAAATCGTGCCCTTCCTTGAATTCTTTAGTAACTATTAGAATAATATGTCAGTAAAGTTGCCAGAGAAGATGTTTATCACTTCAGTTGTTAAAAACAAGACAAGCGAAAGGGAAGTAAAAACGGTATGCATTAGAAATATTATGTATATTATTAATATTTATCTATTCTAAAATAAAGATTATAGACTAAATCTTGTAACATTATTGAAACAATAAGGCCAAATAAAATGATCTTATTAAGAATAAGTTTATAAATCCTCCTAGTTAAATTATGGATTTCATGTGCATTGATATTAATTATTCATAAACAACCTTCGTTTAAAACAACTGCCAAAACAAGTTCCCTGACCGGGAATCGAACCCGGGCCGCGGCGGTGAGAGCGCCGAATCCTAACCACTAGACCACCAGGGAACGCATATGTCGATTATGTCTCGTTTTTTTTTTCTCGTTACTTACTTTCATTTGCATTTTTAGGATGAACAGATTGATTGGAGTAAACATGAGATGACGGTCACTGAAATTCAACACAAAGTTAAAGAGTACAATTCGCAGACCAACAGCAATCTCAACATGGTGTTTGTAAGTTTTAAGCATAATTGTATATAACTTCGCAGACACAATGCAGGTGATATTCTTTTACATCGAACTGTGTGAATTTCAGAATAGAGACGGGACCTACACAGGCTTCGTCAAGGTCCATTTTCAGTTAGTCCGTCCCATCTCCCTCCCTCCACACGAAAGCGTGCGTTGCAATCCAGGTGAAGCTCGGCAGGACAGGTGGATGAGACGGAGAACTTCTTTCTACCTCCCTAAAGACGCGGCCAAGCACCTTCACATAAGCTCCCAGACACGCGTCCGAGAGGTGATTGAGGCCTTGCTCAACAAATTTACCGTGGTGGACAATCCAGCCAAGTTTGCTTTGTTTGAACACACTGAGAGACAAAGTCAAGGTATAAACTCATTTATCAAAATGATAATAGCTGAACATTACATCCTTATCCATTGGTTTTTGATTTATTTAGTATGCATGCGGAAACTGAGCAATGACGAATGTCCCCTCTTCCTGCGCTTGTGTTCCGGCCCCAGTGAAAAAGTGATGAGCCTTGTTTTAAAAGAGAATGAAACAGGGGACATTAATGTAAGACGACACAACTGCTTCTCCAGAGACTGTACAGCCACCTGCTGTTGATGTCAACTGTCTCTTTCTCTCCACAGTGGGACGCATTTAGTTTTCCTGAGCTGTGCAACTTCCTGAGAATCCTGAAGCGTGAGGAGGAGGAACATGTGCGTCAGATCGTGCGACGCTATGCCCTAGCAAGAGACATGATGAAGCAGGCCATGGCCAGGATTACAACTCCAGCTTGATTTGGGCTGACTTCTTCATACAAACATTCACACAAGAGAACGCAAATGAAGCCACTGAAATGTAAAGTCAGACAAACTTGATCTTAAAAAAGGTGTAGGGAGCGGTTGCAGGGTAAAAGGGTGTTAGTTAAAGGCTTTTGCACATGAGTAACTATTGCAGTTATTAGAGCTATTTGATGTGTCTTTTCTTGGTGTAAATGCACTACAGGAACTAGGAGAACTTTAACTAATTTACCCTCATTTTAGGGATCAAGATGGACTGAGACCACTATAATAAAAACAGAACACAAAAGTGTTTACGCCGAATAATCAGTTGGTATGCGGAAATGTATGTAAAGCATCAGGGCGACGGTTAAAATACCTGCCTCTATTTCCTCTTGATTGGCAAATCCAGTTGTTCAGCTTCTGGAGACAGGTGGCAATAGCATGAACCCACTGTTAAATATACTACTTACTATTAGTTATATGCATTATGATTTCTTGGTCATGAGACAAGGCATGCTATTACCACGGTTTATGTTACTATATATTTCCCAATGACAGCTTAAACATAGCCAGAACAGGAAAAGAAACATAGTTCTCAGGGGAGCTCCTCCGAATAGCTATTCTTTTAAAAGTATTCCCGTAGCTCAGTGTGAAAGTGCCCATCACTCTCGTGGAACTGGAAGTAGCTGTGACCTTTACTCTCTATTTAACATCTTAAATTGGGTTCAATTGCTTTTGTTGGTTAAACATGAAACTACAATGTCGATAATTCAGCAATCAAGATTAAAAGGGAAGGAATTTGTTCAATGAAGTACTGCCTATCGGACTACGGCCGTATTTTTTGGGACCTGGGTAATGAAATTGATCTTGCCAATGTTGTGGACGTGAAGCCATTATCATTTGGATGCATTGATGGTCAAAACCATTTATGAACATTTGTTATGCAATGTTATGCTGGATTTACACTGTGGAAACATTCCTGCTAATGTGAAACAAACTCAGTTTACATTCCAGTTGTCTAATAAATTGAAGAGAACATAAACACTGAGATTCCAAAAATATTTTGGAAACTTCTGATAAAAATATCTTTCATACTCCGGTACAGTAGGTGGCAGACTGAATTCCTTAATTCGAGGTTCCCCCAAAATCGAAGAGGAAGAAGAATAACACGGCAGCAAAGAAGACGAAGAAGAAGAAGCATAGTAGCTAGACATCTAGCAGCTAGCGTAACCCTGTTTCAACTGGGTTCTGCTTTGCAGATTTCCAAACCCCCATTAGACAAGTTTGCCAGTAGCCAAGGGCGGCCAACCGGCTGAACTCCGCATCTGTCAGGTTGCCATTTAGTTTATCTTAAGCGTATGTGCCCTTTTAGAGGTGAACATAGCCATCAGCCGTTTGCAAATTAGATTTAAAGACGTTGCTTTACTGAAAGTGTTTATATGTATAGGTTAGGTTGACGGTGGAGTTGCGAAATGACATTAGGTGCAGAGATATTAACAGCATTGTACTGACTGCGTGTCTCGGTATTGTGCGTCAAAGCTATGTTAGCATTAGCCATTTATTGGTACCTATGTTATTCCCCAGCAGGGCTAATCAACATTTGATTGATATCACTCACACTCACTCAAAGGCCTTTTCTGATGTATACTTTTGCATTGACAGTTTATGTTGTGGTGTTTTTTTGGCCTCCTGCACAAGGGTCACTCTGCTGGGGTAATTGGAGGCACCCCGGATTCCCTATTAGCCATATATTTTGTATTGATTATACGGTAGCTCTAATTATTATGCAACCAATGTGTTACATTAAAGATATAGTATTAGATATTGGCCTAACTGTCCCTTGTATGTGAATCTTTTCAGAGGCTCCTTGTCGTGTAGGTCACCTTTCGTCTTACAGTCACGCTGTAGCACCCCAGGCTGTCCTGTCTCTCAAGGAAATAATGTGCTGTAGCTGAAGATGGGTGGGAGCGGCTCCAAATCCAAAGGATTTTGGCCTTTTACTGGCTCAGGAAGTACGGATGATTCAACCAAAGATGGAAAGGAACAGTCACTTAAACGGGGACAAAGCTATCCAAGTGCAACACCCTTTGTGCTTACTAGAAAAAGGTGAGTATAGCTGCAGCAACTGACTGAATTTTGGAACATCTCCAACAGACTGGATATCTGCTGGGTCTTCATCTTCATCTATGCAACCATTCAAACCTGTGGATCTCACCTCCTTTGTTTGCTACCCTTCTGTTCTGTCACATTTGTACAGTGACCTTACATGTTTATGTTTTCATTTTCTTTCTTTTCAAGGTATTTAGTAAATTGTGAGTTTGACAGGTGCTAAGGGTTCCTGGTAGGTTTCACTTGTAGCTTCTATTGATGTTCACAACAAATAGCTACCAAGTTAAATACAGTACATTTGAAAGACACTAAGGCTTGTGACTGTTTTAACTTATATGCTCACCATTAAGTGACTACTACTCAAATAGTACCTTTAAATAAAGCCTCTTTCAATGCTTCAGTCACATCTCATTCTATTTAATCAATTGTAGATGAAACATTACTATTTTATCTGTCGAAGATTCAATAAGTACCTCTTTTTTGCAGCTCTATGTACTTTGATGAAGATGGTGACTTGGCCCATGAATTTTATGAAGAGACAATTGTGACAAAAAATGGACAAAGAAAGGTTAAACTGAAAAGGATTTATAAAAACCTAACACCTCAGGTGAGAATGGCCCAATCCCTGTGAATAACTTCCATCTCTAAAAATGTTTCTGTTCTTTGAGTCTGAATGAATCTGTCTTCTGTGTTTCCAGGGAATCATAAAGCTGGATCACCCCTGTATTCATGTAGATTTTCCAGTCGTGCTCTGTGAAGCCTGATACGAAGCATGTCAGACTGTCCACTGTATCGACTCCGTCCCGAGGTTTCAGCTGGAAGCTAGACCCACCTTTTTTAATAACACGATCTCTTGATGTTTTCATGCCCTTCGGTGGACATGCTGGTGCAACATGTGCTGAGCCTCTGCATGTAATCTGTTTTTGGCTGATGTGCAGTTAGACACAGATAAGCTCACCAGTGGGGACCTTGTTGATTTTGCCATGTTGACAAAATTTCCTCAGTTTACAGCTCATGGCTTTTATGCACATGGAAAAGTTTGAGAATGTGTCTGCGGTGTCATGCGATGAATATGTGAGTCGTCGCTACAGCTGGTTTTCTGGTGTGACTTCCTGTACACTGAGGATGATCTGACCAGTTTAAGTCTCTGTCACGGACAGGCAGCGAACAGGAAATTAAAGTGTGCACTTCAGTGTTTTTGACACTATCACAATCTGTTTTGTTCTGCATGGTAAAAGGAGTAACAGCTGACAGCGACAATCAGTGGTCTGCAAAAACTAAATTGGCTAATGGTGGATGGACTGGAATTGAGGAGCGACATTTACACAGCAGTCAGTCCTGCAACAGACCCTGTTGTTTGATTTTGCTGCTCTGATGTTCTGTGTTTCGATTTTAATTTATTATCTTTTTTTTTTAAATTACAGTTTGAAATGCTAAACTGTCTCATTACACTTTTTATTTTATTTTAAAAATGCCGTTATAGTTGCGCAACACATTAAAGCATTTCTTCATAGATTTGCAAGTTAGTTATCATCAGCAATCGTGGAGGGTTAATGGACAAGAAACCCAAAGCTGAAGTGGAAAAAAGAAGTTCATTAAAGCGTAGAAGTTGGAAGAAGTTATATAAACGGTGTCTAGATCTGCTGTTCAATAGTCTCAGTTTCAACTCATGTGAAGCAGACGTTTGTGTGAGGCCTGATTGCCACGTTTGTCAAATTCTGTTTTCTATTGCTGATGGTTTCAGTTCATAGGCAGAGGTTATGGACAATAAAAAAGGGTTACCAGAGCTGTTGATTCATCTAATGGAAATAATTGAATATAGCCACCTGTCCTGGCGGCTGCCAAGACTAACCATTGCTGGGCGCTTGACTGCTAATAACTCATGGACGACACGTGGAGAGAGAAGGCGGCCATCAGTGGTCTGCATGGGAAAAACTTTCCACAAAGCTATCTTTGATATTGTTCCCCTGGAGGATCAGGCAGACTCCAGTCTACGTTATTGCTTCCATGAAGGGACTGCTTGCTTTTTTATCTGAGTAAGTATTTCTTCAGCCCCATCTAGAGGGAGACTTAGTTGTGCAATTACTTGTTGTTTATCTTCACAAAGCTGTAATAATACATACAAAGCATGTAATGCACGGCGGTATTGAGTCTAAGGAAAAAGGTTTGACTCAGCAAACCACACGCTGTCTGGTTTAGCTGACACAAGACGCCCGAGGGGCCCTGCCGATGTGAAAGCAAAGAAAGTGTATTTTTATAAATCAGGTGCCGTTTCTGATCTGTTTTACTACAGGACAACGTGTCCAAATGTTGGGCCACAGCAGAAACAAATCCCATCCAAGAGAATTATTCCTAAAGCATTGAATTTCTGTGGTGTCATGTTCCTGCGGCCACAATCGGCATGTAACCAGTCTGGATCCACATTTAACGCGGATTCCTGCAGATGATAAAGGGTTTTTAAAATTAACATACTGTGAGAAAGTGTTATAAAATAAAATGACTCTTCAGCCTTATGATCCGCTAAATGCATCAAAACCACATCAGGCATTTATTTGTCATCGCTTGAGGATGATGATAAATGGAAACAAGCTGACTTTTATGTTTTTCAAATTCTGCTTTCTTGGTTGTGCAAAGTCCCAAACTGGGTTTTCCAGTGCCAGTTGGTCTTGGGGAAGCTGGTCCAAAAAGCCTCTTACTCTGAAAGGAAAAGTATGCGTGTCTGCAGCAGAGGTTATGCAGAGGTGGAGTCTGACGGAAATTTAAATAGCAGTCGCTGGTGGATTCAATACAAATCAAACATCTGTCTTTGTCTCTGCACATGATACTGAGGAGCTTCATGGCAACCTAGGCAGCTGCATTCACACATTTTCTTCAGGAAAAGGTTCCAGGTAAGAAAAACAATTAGTCGTCTCATCTTAACTACGTTATCCCTTTCAGGGTCAAATTTAGGGTACACACTGGGCGAAGGTAGGGTTCAGTGCAGGGAACAATACGAGCATTTGTGGGTTCGGGACCTTGCTCAAGGGGACCTCGGCAGTGCTCTGAAGGTGTTCTGGCACCTTCCCCTACCGCTGTACCACCAATTATATTTTCAAGCTCAAATATGACGCAGATACACAAATATAATTCTGTACCAAACAAGCTTCCATTGCTCTTAAGGAATAAGATTAGTCATTTTCCTGTTGAAATGGCATCACAAAAAAAAATTTCTTCCCTTTTTCTTGCATACCAGAATCCAAACCCACTTCTATTCTTATTTGTCTGATTCTTTTTTAACAGCATTTGATGTGATCAAGCCACATGAAATTTGCATTGTATGTGCAATTACTAAATATAAATTATTATATAAAAATATTGTAAGCACTATACATATACTATGTGTTAGTAATAACATAAATCAATATGTATAGGAATAATATATGGAAGTTATATGTATTGTAAGACATTTAAGAACAGAACAGGCAGCCTGAAAGTCTCCAATAAAAGAAAAAAACAAAGCAAATGTACATTTTTTATTTGTTTTTATGACACATAGGGGAATGATAAATTGTAAAATGCTGTAATGGACAGAGAACTTTGAGAGTTTATTTGGGGACGTACAGGCATTTCTCATGATATGAATATCTCAACCTAATATTACTAGGAATGGGAGAAAGGCGGTAACGCTCGCTCTTGGCGCTAGGGGGCGGTATAGGCGCGGGGTAACTGATTCTAACCCGCCCTCAGAGGAAAGAGGAAGCCAGCGGCGAAATTGGAGTTTCACGTTCTTTAAATGTTCTGAAGTCGCGCCTGGCGATGTTGATGATCCTCGACATGGATTAAGCGAACTATGACTTTTACCTCTCACATGGCAGGGCCGTGGAGAGGGAGTTTTTCCGGTGGTTACGCGAGTCGAGTAGGCCCACGTCTTCAGCTCCATCGAAACAGGTCAGACTGGCGAAGAAAGAAGAGACGTTTGCTGACTTGGCGTCGCGCAGTTTCATTGAAACTTTTAGCCCCTCGGCTCATTGTCGTTAGCCCGCTCGGCCAGAACGATCAATGCACCTTTAAATGCCGTTCGAGGAATTCAATGTATTTGGATAGTAACAAAAAAAAAAGCTACTTTGGATGACATTTTTTCCAAATCAGGTTCCGCTCATGCATCATTATTCCCGAAGCGATGCGATTAATTTAACCTCAATTATTTATAATGATAAGGAATTGTCACCAACCTTAGCCACGTCTTACAAGCTATTTAAAATGCAACAATCCTAACCTTACGTAATCTCCCGTTCTTGACCCCCTTCCAGATTTGGGTCTACCTGAGACTGTTTCTGTGCACTCCTCCACTGGTCACATTGCTGACTAATCTCAACAGAACTCTGTTCATTTTCCAGGGAAAGAAGAGAAAGGGTGTGTCATGGCCATGGAGGGTATTTTCCATCCCCTGCACACTACAGCTGTTCAGCTACTGTGGCTATTTCTTAATTTATTTACATCCTGGACGGTCTTGTGTTCGGCCGACCCCAAGCCTGCGCGATGGCCATTATATCCACAGAAGCCTGTTCTTCTCGCCTGGAATGTCCCGACGCAAGAGTGTGCCCCACGACACAGTGTATCTTTGTCCCTGGATCATTTTGATATTGTGGCAACCCCCAATGAGGGCTTTGTCCGCCAGAACCTCACCATTTTTTACAAGGAGCGACTTGGTTTGTATCCGTACTACGAACATAGTGGCACTGCAGTAAATGGAGGCCTGCCCCAGCTCGCCAGTCTCACTGAGCACCATGAAAAGATGCCTGAAGGGATACAGAAATATATTCGTGAGCCACAGGCAAAAGGATTGGCCGTTATCGACTGGGAGGAGTGGCGCCCTTTGTGGATCCGAAACTGGGACATGAAGGATATCTATCGAAGTAAATCCCGTGAACTGGTGGCCAAAAAGAACCCAAGGTGGACGGCGGAACAAGTGTCCAAAGTTGCACAACAGGAATTTGAGCTGTCGGCTCGCAAATTCATGCTGGAGACTTTAAAATATGCCAAGAATCTGAGGCCTAATCAGCTGTGGGGCTTCTACCTGTTCCCAGATTGTTACAACCATGACTACAAGAACAACCTAAAGAACTACACAGGCCACTGTCCTCCGTGGGAGCTCGATCGCAATGATCAGCTCAACTGGTTGTGGATGGAGTGCACGGCGTTGTTTCCCTCCGTGTACATGGAATCTGCACTTCGCTCAACAAATTATGGGCGCCTCTTTGTACGAAACCGCGTGAAGGAGGCAATGCGGCTGGCCTCTGTCGGCGACGGTTTGGCACGTCCTGTTTTCGTTTATACCCGTCCTACTTTCATCAATCAGATGACCCCCCTGGCTGAGGTTAGTTGGCACGAGTAATTTCCAAGTACTGGGGCCTCAAAGGCTTATTTTTAATGTGATTTTCCTCGCCGTTTACCTTAAAGTGAGCTGTTTGTCCACACATTTGTAGACGGACCTGGTCTCCACCATCGGTGAGAGTGTTGCGCTGGGAGCAGCCGGTATAATCTTCTGGGGTGACAGCTCCTATGCCAGCAACAGCGTGAGTATCATCAATCTGGGCTCATTAGGTCTGAGTGGATTAGTGTTAAATGACGTTCACTTTCTTTTTGCTCCACAGGCCAGCTGCTCTATCCTAAATGACTATCTTAAGGGACCACTGGGTCGGTACCTACTGAATGTGTCCACCGCTGCAGAGCAGTGCAGTGAGAAAATGTGTAAAACCCACGGCCGCTGTCTGCGTAAAATACAAGACAGCGACGTTTACCTCCATCTAAGCCCTTTAACACACAGTATCAACAGTCTGGACGGCCGCCTTAAGGTTACCGGCACCCCTGGCCAAGCAGAGCTGAACCATTTTCGCACACACTTCTGGTGCCAGTGCTACAGTGGCTACAGCGGGGAGGCCTGCAGTCAGAGGGAAAAAGGAAAGAACAGAGCTGCCTCTTTCCTCGGGCCTTGGCCTCTTTTCGTGTTGCTCCCTCTGGGGCTTCTCTTTCTTCTGCAGTGAGTAACCTGAGAAGCCAGAAGGCTTCTCTACTTCTGCCAGAGCTTAAATCATAGCGGGACAATAGTAGTAACCTCTACATTAATAGTCGAGTATTTTCGGGAGGAATCAGTCCTGCTACCGAAAATCTTCCGATATAAAAGGTGATTTGTGTCACAGCAAATTGATTTTTTTAAAGGAATATTTGTCTGATATGCTGCCCTACAAAGTTAGAACCATTTATTTACAGACCATTTAACTTAGAATATCTCTAAAAGGCCTCTATCAAACTGTTGATATATTATAGCTCAGTCGGTACCTCGTGTTAAAATAATGATTTAGATTTTTTTTAAATGGATGAAACGACCAACATTGCTGGGATTAAGGGACAGGTTGTGTTTTCTGTTGGTGTGTTTTACATTTTCTTAATTGCTGGATTTAGAAAAAATATATATAGTAATGTCATTAAATAATGATTCATAACAGTAACAAGATAGAACAAATTGATTCCTAAATCTTTTATTAGAACAACTTGACTGCCAGTTTTTGTCACATTCTCTGGCTTAACTGGGCAAGAAATTGTTCTTTTTCTTTGTTTACAAGTTGCAACTATTAGGATTTGTCTTATGCTGGGCACCGTGCTTTATACTGATATTGAATCCATATGCTTACTTTTATATAAATATATGTAAACAGGGAAAATGTATATAAACTCACATGGATATCACTGTGAAAATAACGGTTGTTAAATTTGAAGGGAAATTTTCTTAGATCCTTAAAATTCAACCACCGAACATTTAAAAAAAATCTTTATTAGGTTCAGAAACATTACAGAACTAGAATTTTGTGATTCATACCTTGATACATGTTATTGTTTTAAATTTGTAGAAAAATCCCATAATTTCTTGTCAGTAACATAATTACATGTGCAGTACTTTTCTTACCTTGACTTATTAAAAAAAGATGCAATGGTACTTTAAAACAGGTTAAGTTGTTAGGTTAATGAGTTTTGTCTTGATTTTTCTCTGCCTCAGAATTGCAGTACTGGTCACACAGGTAACACACTAGTCTAGTTTGATGGCTCACATCAGCTTGTCGCCTGCTTGTGAGAAAATTTGTATTTATACATATAACTTCTCTATTTATCTGTTGTATTGCTACCTAAGAAGACTTGCGTAAGCGGCCAATGTTTTATGCTGGGTTTCACAGACTGTAAAGTCGGAACAATTCGATGTATGCTGCAAACTTAAAATCTTGCACTTTAACTTGTGTTGAGGTGGATTTGTCTTATTTCATTTTCACTCTCTCGAGATGAAAAGTTTCTTTACTGTTGTGTCGGTGCATTGAAATGTATTACAGTGCCTATTAATTTCAGTTTGAGTTACTTTATAGCCACTGTGAATCTCACCTAAAATGAACCTGGTGCATCTATGATTCCTGTAATCTATTCCAGCTCCATTTGCACTGTAAGACTAATCAAATGCTTCAATTGAATGTGATAATTTTCTGAGCATAGTCGGTTTCAGAAACTTAAATCTGACACAGTCACATATGTATTGTAGTGTAGAAGCGGAAAACATGATGTTGCTGAGTTTTATTTGTACCATTTTTATATAATTTTTCAATTTATACTGTAGCAAAGTTGTTGTTGTTTTTTAATTGACTGCACAGTAGTACTAATATTAGCATCTCAAATTTGCTCAAAAATGTTGATAATCTGTTGGAGATTGCTGTTTAACCTGAAATAAAACATTAGACTAAACATATGTGGATTGTGTCATAAATGTACGCCTTTTGTACACTTGCAATAGATAATGTAAGAAAACTGTAGTTACCTGGAGGATGAATTTGCAATCACAATGTTTTAACTTCATACCATTTAATCCCCACCACCTGAAAAGTTTAGCCTTAACATTTAAAAAAAAAATAACGCCTTGACGTTTTCAAGTTTTGTATTTAATGTTAATATACAAATTCGATTATTCTTTTAAAAATATTTCATGATTATTGGTAAATTACAGTTTAAGATTTAAGTATTTAATCAAAATTGCTTCTGCACATTACTGTCAAGCTGGTTCCGCAATCCTGCGACTGTACTAGGAAATGACGTACACTGCGGTGCGGTGTTGTGTGCAACTGATAATATCTTCCGGTAGGAAACATGAGATTTAGAAAGAGACTGAAGTGATCTGCGCCTGATTGCCAGATTGTATTTACATCATATATCTTCTTACCAGAAGATTTCCGCTCTTTTCAATAAAAAATTGTGAGCAACTTCAAGCAAAAATTAAAGGTATTTACCAACCAACATCCACGTTCTTATTGCAATTTCCTATCGTTACTGACAACATCCAGCAATGCGGAAGATCTGACGGTATAACTGAGCCTTCTGGCAGTTGCCCTGGCTAACACCATTCTCCTTGCTGTTGGTAAGTTTACCGGTGGCATAACATACTTAGGTAACTTAATTAATCTTCTACAGCAAAATAAATGTTGCTCAATGAAGAGCGCAACAGTTATTTGTCAATGTGATTTGCCAGTATGTTTGAGCTAAAAATGAAAATCTTTGCTTCTTTATTATACTGTCTGTTGTTTCACTGTAGGATTTCCTAATACCCAATCAGAAGATTCAATTTATTTCTAATTTGCAATTGCAATATCAGATATTAATTATTTCTTTATACATAGAGATAATAATTTTTTTTAGCACTGTCAAATTTAACTTACAATCCAAAACCCCTAATTTTTCATGGAAAATCTTTATTTTCCATTAACATACAAAGCAGAGATTTGACCCCTGTAGAATATGGCTTTTACCATATATTGCTAAAGATGCCTTATCCCTATCTCTTAGGTCATTCTTCTTGTTAAATATGAATTTCTTGCGAAATCGTCTGGTAGTACTGGGCCTGGTATTTTTGGCAACGCTACTTCTCTACCTGCTGCTGCCAACGATTCGCCAGGGCAGCATGGAGCCATCTCTTGAAGCACAAAGAATGAGGCTGACAGCCACCTCTCACCCTGTGCTTCCTACCATCAATGTGTCAATCCACACTGGTCAGCTACCAGGGGATCCTCCTCTGTTCTTCAGAGAAGCTCTGCCTGTAGATGCAGCAGGACAACAGATATTACCAAAGTAAGTCCTTCAGGAGTAATTCATTATAATATATATATCAATCTTTTTTTTAAGTCAGTTATCTATAGAAGAACAACCACTGACAACAGTTTGCTTATTCAAAGCGCTTCTCCTAAATTGTGCGCAGGCTGCAGGTGGTCCTTTTGCATGGTCAGGCCTTCACATCCAAAACATGGGAGGACCTTGGCACCATGGCCCTCCTGGCAACTAATGGATACCAGGCATTAGCCATGGATCTGCCAGGTATGCATATAGTTAGAATAAATGAAATGGGTACTGATAATGCTGGTTAAAACTATATTTATTGTGCTGTATATCTTTTTTTGAACCTCACAAGCGACCTGGTCATTACAGATACCCTAAGAAAAAACATTTTTAATAATCAGATAAGTTCTAGTAATTTTTCAGGTCAGTTAAAGTATTTATCAGCTCAAGTCACTCTTCATGTTTAGGGGGATAAACATGTTTCTTTTGATTAGCTTACTTTAGAGGCATTTGTGTAAATGATTTGGATATTGTTTAAAATATTTGGACCATTACATTTTTGAAAAAAAATCAAGGTTGTTAAGATCAATGGGAACTGACATCCCTGGTTAGAATAACCTAGTGTTATAAATGGAACTTCTTTATTATTACTAGGTCTAACAGAGAATCAACTGTCTGTGCTCTTTGATCCAAAATGATTTTATTTTTCTTGGAGGTTATGGAAAATCTCCAGATTCAGTGTCTTTGAAGACTGACCAGAATCGAGTGGACCTTCTTTCAAGATTTATGGAGTCCTTGGGTGTAAGGACAGCGGTGCTGGTGAGCCCCTCCATGAGCGGACATTACTCCATCCCCTTCCTCATGAAGAACAACGCTCAGCTGCGTGGCTTCATTCCAATAGCTCCAGTCGGTACCAGAAATTATACTCCACAGCAGTACCAAAATATTCAGGTGAGCACTTTGAGATGCTGGTCATGAATCTGAGCAGGAATAACTCACAAAGATATGTTATTCGACAATATGATTTCACGGCCTTTACTGAGAGTTGTTTTATTGTTTGGGTGAATTGCGGTTCTACACTGAGGCCTTATCAGATAGAGCCACTAGGGGGCGATACAACACCAGCGAGGTTTATAATCGCTTCCTGATCTTAAGTTTTCTTTAGTGTGCGGAAATAGTGCGTGTTATATTTTTAATATACGGCTCAGCAGTGAGTTCGTATTCAAGTTCCATTAGTTGTCATAATAGTTAATTTTATTAGAACTAATCTTTTGAGAGTGCACCAAAGTGACATTTTAAAAAAAAATAAAATGCCTTTATTCTCTATTCTGAGATCGGCCTGAACAGATGACAAGAGTGACAAGTGCACAGCCGTTCTCGTTCTGCTGGGTGTTGTCCCTATAAATTCTTGCTAGTCACCTGTCAGCGTGATTGTCAACAGGCAATGCACATTTGCATATTTAAAAGTGAAGGCATGTCTGGATGTCTTGTCACTATCACATCAAATAAACAGCAAATTCAGGGGATTCTTACATTCTTGTGCCCTGTTGCTACAACAGCGCTTGTCGTCAGATCATCATGACTTCCTCCTCCTGTCCCTCCTGGGATTATTTATAGGTTTTTATGCAGGAGCTGCCAATAATGTAGGCAGCCACAGTAAATGTATGTGTGAAAGCATGTGTAAAATCAGTAATCCGTGCGCCACCCCCTCTTTGTGCTTTCCCTCAGACTCCCACTCTGATTGTGTTCGGAGCTCTGGACACAAACCTGGGGGCCCAGTCCCACAAGAACCTGATACAGCTCCCGCATCACTCTGTGCTGAAGATGGAAGGAGCGCGGCACGTCTGCTACATGGAAAAGACCAGAGAATTCCATAAAGGATTGATCGAGTTCCTCGGTACATTGAAGTGAGGCGTGTGGCTGAGGAAGCTAAGGGGGAAGAGATTAGAGATGAGGCAGTTACCTAAGTTATTCTGTGGATGCTTTCCATTTTGCTAAATAAGTATTAAGGCAGTAACTCTCCTAAATACAGTACACACGCGACATAGATTAAATAGCATGCAATGTTTTAGTAGAGGTCACGGGTAATGCAGAAGTTTCGGTTGAATTATGTGTGGTTTAATTCCAGTTCCAGCAAAAGTACCCCGATATACAGTATGAGCCAAGACCAGTCAACATCGTAATCTGTATATTTGCTGTATATTTCCTTTTATGTGGCGACATCTTTGCCTAAAAAATACATGGTTTTATGGTACTGTTTTATTTATTCTAGTAGGGGGCACGAGGGGTTACTGTAAATATGGATGTTTCAGAACTTCATTCTGGTTCATATCTGACTAGTCTATGTACATGAACAGTGTATTTATCCCACTGCTGAGCAAAATATGCAGTCATCAAACTGTTAGTGCAAGAATGCAGCCCATATAAAATGATGAAAAAAGGGTTTATGTATATAAAAGTACAGTTATATGTAATATATTTGAAATAAGCTTGGACAATCCTGAAAAAAAACATTAATGAGTATATCATATGAATAAAACAAAAAGACCCTGAATAAAATGGAAATGTTGAATATAAATATATATATATATGTGCTCCTTTTTTAGAGTCCACTAGTTTTAAATATTATTTTATTCTCCCATGGCCCCATTAAACAGAGGCAGACAATGTAGGTATTATTATAAGCAGTGGTGGTGGTAGTATCTCATTTTATTGGTGACTTTTTTGTCTTGAAATTTACACATAATTTATTGGTTATTTTCAGACACTCCAGAGTTTATTATACAATTATAAACATACTTCTCACGTGTGGATTTGCCTGTGGAGCTATTGTACATATTACATTTGGGTATATAGATTGACTTTAAACTTATTTTGAGTCCTTTAATTTAAATAGATGCTGGTAATTGCTGTACACAGTCGGCATACAGTATATCTCGAATACTGTACAAAGAAACAGGAACCCTCCCAGTCAATGAACACACGCTCTCTTAAAATAACCATGACATTTCAAGAACACAAGATTTTAAATTCGCCCAAAACAAAAACTAAACTAAATAAATGATGGCCTGATGTCAAGAATCTTTATTTGCACAGAACCTGCGTGTGAACGACGACGCCAGTTAAACGACTTTTATTTTGAAGGGTCGGAACAGAACGCCTGATGACGTAAGAGACTACAAAGTCCACCATGGTCGCAGGGCAGACTGTACATTGACAACCCGCCTAAGAAGTTGCCTTTACTCGTAAGTACAGACAGTAGATACGAACAAATACTATGGCGTTCAGTTATTGGCTGTATTAGCAAGTCACTGGAGCTAAAGTGCTAGTTTGCCGGCTGCTGAATATAGGCTAAGTTACCTGCCGATGTTGGACGACCACGTAGCGGCTTTAGCATAAATCAATGCTACAGAAGCAGGTGGAAACAGGTGCAGTGGTCGTTTGTTGCGTCTGTGTTTAACTGTTTCCTTCTGGCCTCACTGGAATAACAGACACCAAACTGTCATGCTGCCTGACAAAGATGGTCCCGGGGTCGGAGGTGGGCAGAGCTCCAGTGAAGGAGAAGACCCCTCTGTGGGTCTGTTCAGAGAATACCTCCGTCTCAGAACCGTGCATCCAGACCCCGACTATGGTGAGACCGCCTCTTCACAACGTTGAGCCGTGCTTTCTGGTTATACTGTTCTTTGTGAATTCATTCTCAATGTCAAATCAGTATTGATGATTGACAGCCAGGATGTGATGATTTCAGTCCAAAGTGTAGTTCTTATCACTTTTGGGAGTTGAGGTTTCTGTGATCTGAAAAAGGAATTAGCATGTTGGTTCTTGAACAAATGCCTGCTCTGAAAAGAGCTCTGAAACGCCGGAGGAATACGGGTTTGTTTGTCTTGACTCTGTTCCATCATTCAGATGCTGCGCTTGGGTTCCTGGGCAGGATGGCGGAGGAGCTGGGCCTGCCCATGAAAAAGTTCGAGGTGCGACTCAGTGAAGCAGACAGTAATGTTAGCATCATTAGCACTCGAAAATGGTACCCACTCTCTCCCCACTTCTTTTGGCCGCCACCTTTAGGTCTGTCCAGGCCGAGTGGTGTCGGTAATCACATGGGAAGGGTTGAACCCTGTCCTGAAATCCATCCTGCTGAACTCCCACACAGATGTTGTACCTGTCTTTCAGGTGTGTCTTTCTTTCTTTCTCAGTTAAAGCTCTTCTCCTGATATCACCTGTAAAAAGACAGATTTGACATCAGTCTCTTCTCCAGGAACATTGGAAATACGATGCATTCAGTGCTGTCAAAGATGCGGAGGGAAACATTTTTGGCCGGGGAACACAGGACATGAAATGTGTAACGATACAGTGGGTATAAAGTGCCTTGATTACTAGTTTTAGCAAACAGGATATAGCTGTAGTTGTGGTGTCCACTTATTTGCCTCCGTGTTTTATTCTGATCCGTGTCAAAACACGGTTTAAGCTCTGGACACTGGAAGCTCTGATTTGAGGTTATTCCTTTGATAAATGCCAGTTGTTCATTACAGATACATCCAGGCCGTAAGACGACTAAAGGCAGAGGGACGGAGGCTGTTGAGGACCGTGCACCTAATGTTTGTGCCTGGTGGGGTCATTTATTGCTCGTTTAAATGCGTTCTTTCTTTTACGTTTCCTAAACAGCCTTGTTTGGTTTGATTAGCCAAGCTCCCGTGACGTAACCACGTTAAACTCTAACCAGTCGCGCTGTTGAAGCTGGTGAAAATTAAAGCCTTAGAGCAACAACAGCACGCTTAAATCCTCTTTTGTAAAATACTGCAGTATTGACATTTAACCACTTCAGAAATGTCTAAATGTTCACTCCACATAAAATACGATGTGTACAAAATAAGAACATATCAGTATAAAGTTCCTCTTCTTTAATTTGCCCTCTGTAACTCAACACAAACCTGTTAGAGCAGAGCAATTACATGACAAACAAACCACTATAATTATATCATGTGTAATGTTGCCCTCTTGTTTCCAGATGAAGAAATTGGAGGTCAGAAGGGAATGGAAACTTTTGTGAAGCATCCAGAGTTCAACAAATTAAACATTGGCTTTGCACTGGATGAAGGTGAATAAATAACTGTGAATGCACAAAAGGATGATTTTAAATGGTTAATGTTTCCGTTAGTTGGTAAATTGGGTCAGTTACCGTGCAGCCATACTGTCACTTAGTATTGCTCAATGACTGCATGGCTGCACCCTCAAATGTGATATGTACCGACTCGAAATTGAGCTACATTAGGCGTATACGTTACTCTATTTGACCTGCTAGGTGGCGCTGTTGTACTGCCCAAAAACCAACAGAAACTAAACCAACAGCGCTTAAATTTTCTCCAAATAACTTTTTGTAAACTAATACCATCTTTAGTTACATGAAGTGCCAAATCCAAATTATAGTGCATTAAGACGTACTACGCCTTATTTTAAGCCTTTTGTATGATATTTTTAGTTTATTGAAAGAAACCCCTGCACAGCATGATCTTTGTTTTAGCTCAACAATATTGCAGCGCTTCAGCGCCTCCTGCTGGTGACACTTAGCTTCCTTCCCTGTTTAAACAATGCTGTGGTTCATAATTTATATCTGAAACATTTGCACCCTGTCACTAATTAAATATATTAACCATAGCACAGCGACATTGTACTTACTTTATTCACCAGTTGTTAACTGAAGTTCTGTTTAAGGTTATTACATCCACAGATACTTTGCTCTGCAGGTCTGGCCAACCCCGGTGAAGCCTTCACTGTGTTTTATGGTGAAAGGAACCCCTGGTGTGAGTAAGAAACACATCCACCATCGTATCAGCTTCCTGGAAGCTTAAAGGGTGATAAAAGAGTGGTTCTGGTTTTCAGGGATAACCATCCACTGTCCAGGCAGTCCCGGCCATGGTTCCAGGTTTGTGGAGAACACTGCTGCAGAGAAGCTGGTGAGCGTCAGCGTTGCCGGTGTTGATCAATAATATTCCGAGATCCCGGACGTTTTCCTGATTTTGCTTTGGTAAACTATTTTTTTTTCTCCCCCTTTTAGCACCAAATCATGAACACATTTCTGGGCTTCAGAGAAAAGGAGAAACAAAGGTGAAACTGGGGAAATACAGTTTAGAAACATGTGGCCAAAGTGTTCTTATAGATTGCAGTTTATTTATGTTAAACATTCCCTTTGATCTGTCTTTATAAAGTAGATGTGTGTTTTACATTTTTTGACTTTGATTTTAAAGGTTCCTTTTCTTCTTATTTTGTAAATGTGCCCAAGACAGCAAAGAAAATCTAACTGACAAGTTCTCCTTAAAGAACAAATCTAGTGTTTAGGTTCGGATTGATTTAGTGTCAGTGAATGAAATGTAACTGCAGTGATAAAACACTTGTGTGTGTGTGTGTCTCAGGCTGAATACCAGCGAGTGTTTGACCCTCGGTGACGTCACCACAGTGAATCTGACGATGCTCAAAGGGGGCGTGGCCTATAACGTCATCCCATCCGAAATGGACATCACCTTTGACCTGAGGATCCCTCCTACAGTTAACCTACAGGTGCGTGACCTTGAGCTGCTGTCAGCTCGTCGTGGCCACTCCTCATGCTCCTCATCCACCCTGTGCAAAATCCTCCTCAGGTTTATGTTGAATTTCAGCTAACTGGTAAATTCTTGTTAACCTACCAGGAGTTCGAACAACAGATCAAAGCTTGGTGCAAAGAAGCAGGTGAAGATGTCACTTATGAATTTGCTCAGGTCAGTTGTCCCGCGCGTACGAATGTTCTGTTCCTGTGAAAAATCGTGCTAAAATAGTCGCCAACCATTGCAGAAGCACATGAATCAGAACATGACTTCAACCGAGGAGAAGGATCCTTGGTGGCGTGCATTTAGTGGAGCCTGCAGGGAAATGTGAGTACATGTGGACGGTGAGCAGTGAACCACTGAATGAGCTTTTTTCCTATATCAGACTCAGATTTTATAGGAAATGCAGTGCTTTAAAATGAAGGTTTTTCCCTTTTTTGTTGTTTTTATACATGCGATTGATAGAATTTGGATTCATTTTTGGACGCACTGGATGCCAAAGCAAGAACAGCTTGTAAGGGAGGAGGCATCATCAGTCCTCGTCCTTTTAATGTAGTCCGATAGTGACAAGCTCAATTTTGGTCTAACAACCCAGATGACCTTAAAATCGGATTCATTCCAGTAGGAATATTCCTTCTGACATTTTTCACAAACTGAAAAAGATCCTTGCACAATCTTTTTAAAGTACTCTTTGTTATTATTCTTGCTTTTTAAAATGATTCTTGCTTTTTAAAATGTAATTAGAGCTGACTTTTTGGTAAAGGAGATGATATTTTGACTAAATTTCTAATGATTAAAACATACTTTTAGCTTAATGAAGGGCTTGATGCATGCACATGTGCTCATTTGAGGCTTTAATTGCTCGTTTTTCCTGGGGGGGGCGCATCTGAATCACGCGACGAGCATCAGGCGTTGGCATGAAGAGAAACAGTCTTTTAAAATCAGCCACTTGCTTTTGTGGCAGATGTGGCAGCCAGAAAGGTTTTTGCCTTCGAGGGTCCGTTTGAAAACACGCTCGACTTCTGCTGAATCATGTGTTCAGCTTTGAGACGATAATGTTCAGAAACTGTAGCTGACATCAGAAACAAAGACATTTGTTATCTTCCAACGGTAGGAATGTAACTCTGGAAAAGGAGATCTTTCCTGCTGCCACAGACAGCCGTTTCATCAGAGCCGTGAGTACAAATCATCCAAATGGTCCAATCTGTTGCAGCCCCTCAGTTTTGTGCCACGTTATGGGTTCGGTCATTGCCTTCAGGTTGGCATCCCTGCCGTCGGATTTTCCCCGATGAACCACACGCCGATCCTGCTGCACGACCACAACGAGTTCCTGAACGAGCAAGTCTTCCTGAGGGGCATCGGCATATACGAGAGGCTGATCGCCGAGCTGGCCAGCGTTCCACCCTGTCCCGGTGAAGCGTAGATGCGTTCCCTCTGAACGGCTTCACATCATAATCTGTAACATTAGCAGAGATCACCAAAGAGAAAAAACTTGAATATTCTACTTTAGACCGAGCACTTAGACCTGGGTACACCAGCGAGAAGACTCAGGATGTATCACCTGGTACTGCGTCAAGCTCCAGTACTCAGTGGAGAGCTTTTACTGTGTGTATCAACAAGGTAACACTGAAAATGAGTGATTAACATTCACTTAATTACCTTTTTTTTAAAAATTTATTTACTAGAGCAGTGGTTGAAGTTATTCTATAAATAGGATTTATTTAAGAAACTAGAATTTAATAAACCTGCTCTTTTTCATGTTGTTTTGAAGAGAGATGTGTGTGTTCTCATACTTGCTACATACTGAGCACCAAAATAGCCATTCTCCTAGCAAAGTGAGGACATTTTGGCTGGTCATCACAACTTCAGAAGACTGTTTGAGGGTTAAGACTTGATTTCAAGGTTGAGCTTAAAATTGGGTTTATGATAGATGCACAAAGGTGTGTGATCCCAAACTGATACACAAAAAGAAATGAGAAAATCTGCCCGAACATCAGGTGACGATGTTCTGCCGAGAAAGTGAACATAAAATTAAATGACACGTTAAAAAAAATTAAAGATAAATTTGCACTAAGCTCTGACTTCCTTTATTAGAGTCTCATGTGTGTAAGTACTATATTTATGATCCTGTGTGACTCATCCTGATGTCCAATCTTCTCTGTTAGAGAACATGGATTTCAATACATATGACCCTTTGATACTGATGTTTTTAGATTTGGAGGCATCCTTTAAACACCAACACTATTCTGGATCTTAGCTTTCTTATTTTTGAAGGTTTTCTTGCCTCCAATCCTGTTGAATCCAGATTCACAGCTCTACACTCGTCACTCTGCAGATGGTGTTTCTTTTTTTGACTGTTTTAGCACCAAATATACGGGGGCTGTATTGTTAGGCTGACTTCAGAAATTAAAGCCAGACTCCCCAGTAAAAATACAAAAAAAATAACAATACATTTTGAAAAGTGGTGCATGTTGCAGTAGTCCTTCCACTTGCAGGTTATTGTATTTCCAGACTATTACCGCACTGGAATAAACATATTTACAAAGTCAAATGAAATATTACTGCAAATATGCCTGTTGTGACCCCGCATTTACTGAAAATGAGAAAAGAACCATGCCCTTTGATATAGAATGTTGTTTTCATGAAGCAAAGGTCAGCCTCAGCCACAGTTGGGCTCCCTCGGAGTTCTCATTCAATTAACAGTGTGAGCCTCTCCAAGGGGAGCTGGCAGGAAGACGGAGCAGTCAGTAATTAGGCCTCCCTCCTCGGGACATGGCAGCAGTGGGAACACACGAGGCTGTCAGGGAGACAAATAAAGGCTGAACCCAGATGCCTCCTGTCTGAGGGGGCAGCCGTGTGCAGCCATCCTCTCAGGTGAGGCGAGGAGCAGCCGGAGAAAAAAAAAGCTGCGACATTAAAAATAGGCCGAGGGCTAACGTGAATATCTGACAGTCTTGCTACATTAGGATGTTTGACCCTGGGGTTGATGTGGATGACCTCTCTGGCATCATTGGTGACCTGGGTGTCGCCCAGCCTGATATCCTGCTGCACCACAAACCTAGGAAGGACACGATAAACACTGCAGATGCGATGACAGTTAAACGGATAACAAAACAAATTCATCCAAGACCGCCTGCTGTGCACAGACCTCAGAGGATCCAGCACCCACCCCGCCGGTGCAATGCTGGGCCGATCCTTCGAGGTTAGGGACCCTGCAGACCACGAGGGACACATTTGAAGGTCAAAGGTAATTTTCTACATGCAAATCCAACTCCTTTATTGCGCACATGGATCTGAAATCGGGATTATGCTCAACATCATCCAGGGTGAAGAGAGGATCCAAGTGTTCTAGAGGACAGCTGTGATCCAATCACACACACACACACACACACACACACACACACACACACACACACAGACATCTGTGGTTTCATCATCCACATCAGTGTAATAATACAGTAAAGAGCTCTTACCAACATATTGCGGCTAGATTGCATTCACACCTGATGGTAGATGAGATCTGCATGCTGAGACCACCGATCAATGTAATATGTGACACAGAGAGTTTCATTGTTATTTTCCTCAGCACTGCGCTGAGCCACGCTTCTCCGTGCTTCACACCGCAAGTCAGAGCTGCTAATATTTACACATGCTGCCACGCATGAAGGAATAGGGCCACATCTTCCAGCTTGAGCCGCATTTGTCTTTATAATGTGTTGTCCTGCAGCGCGACTGCAACTGTTCTCTGGATAATTAAAGCCTAAACACAGTGTGATGCAGCAATGAGGTTCTCCCGTGAATGCCAATTACTGGTGCTCCATCAGTGATGCCTCCACCGCGTCTCTTCAGTCGTCAGTGGTCATGTTTTAATTGTCTGGCTACACAAACGGAAGAGTCGTATGTCAGGAATGCTGCACGGTGATGGTTCATGTAGTGACTTTGCAATTACAGAGAGCAAAAGAAGAAATGCGGGCATCTTTCATGTTTATATTGGTGGTTTGAGCCCCTGTTTACATGCGCTTACATTATTTAACGGGGAGTTGTGTGCTTGGCCCATTTCTTACGGATTTGTACATCAACCCGTAGGTACAGGGTACACTCACATTTTTCACCTTAAATAGCCTTTCTTGTTCCATCCATAATTTAGAAGGCTCAATGTTCATCTCAGAACAAGACACAAGGATTAACCCCCAGGGGCAAATTCACTTCTGGGCTCCTGTTGACATCCCTCTTTGTGTACTGGGAGTGCTTTAATCCCTCGTTTAATTCCCATGGCATGTTAAATATATATATATCTATAAAAGCACCCCTAGGTCTCTTTAAAGCTGAATTTTTTTTATTATCTTGTACTGACTTTACTGCAATACTGGTGTCACTACTAACACACATTATGTAATTAAGACTTAATGGTTTCCTCCATTTTTTTTGCAATCTCTCTGATTAATCTTTTCTACAGGCTGCAACATTTGAAGTCCTGTCGGCACCTTATTGGATTTCTCAGGATTCTACTGTTGCGCTGCTGGCCAAAGTTGACCTCAAAATATCTTGTACAACAGAGATGGCAAAAAAGGTTCTTTGGCTGTTCTCCAAATCCTCCTGCAACATCAGAGTTGACACTGAAAACTCCTCTGCATATGTGAGGCAACAGCACACAGGAAAACCACAGGTTCCTGCTCTCCTGGGACACCAGCTTCCGCAGGAATGCTCTATTTAAACAAATTGAGATATATTTTATTTTACAAGTTATGATCAAGAAATAGCACTTTCATCTGAGCCCAACCAGAAATTTACAGTGGACTATTTCTTTCTTATACCAAACATGTTTAGATAGATAGATAGATAGATAGATAGATAGATAGATAGATAGATAGATAGATAGATAGATAGATAGATAGATAGATAGATAGATAGATAGATAATTGGAAATTCTTTCACATCCTGTTTATTTAAATATTAAACGCTGCGCTCTCCGTGGAGAGGGTCTTCTGTCCGTAATCGGCAAAAAAAAAGAGTAAATTATGTCGGTGCTGACTCCCACTTGGCTCTGCTGTGGTACATAAAACCAAACTAGGTTCTTTATCTCCTCTGTTGCCTGGAGAGCGTGGACGCGCCCGGTCGCTCGGGCGCGCGCCGCCGTGCTCGCGGCCGTCAGAGCGCTCGCGGCCGCTGTTGGATGTGGGAGCGGGAGCTCACAGACTCCGCAGACTCCGCAGTGTCTCGGCCGCCGCGTTAGCGTGTCTCCCAGCCTCCGTGATGCCTCCGCGGCCGCTGCCCGCCTCCTCCGCCGCCGCTCGGCCACCCTGGGCGGCATGAAGTGGTCCGACTGAACCGGCCCGGGGGTGTTCGCTTCACGCCTGCGAGCTGTATGCCCCGGAGACAGTCCGGGGTGCGCTTCATTCATTCACCGAAAAGCCAGCGACTGGGCTCGTTAATGGAAAATGGCGATTGGAAAAGGGTCTCGCAGCATCGTCTGCCTGGTATCTGTCCAGATGATCTTGATTTGCTGCTCGTCGTGGCCCGGAGCGGCGGCTCTAACGTTCCCCCAGCAGTACACGTAAGTAGCGGTAGACATAGCGGGGCTGTGATGGGGGGCAGCTCCGGGCTGGTCCGCTCAGTTCTGGTGTCAGATGCATCAATCACTGCTGTTATGTAATATGGGATATCTCCACAGCGCCGTAGTTGTTGAGTGTTTGATGCTCTCGGGGCTCAGGTGAGCCTCATTAGGCTCCTACTTGATCATTCGTTTTGGCATTAACCAGCCTTTTTAGAACTTAAACTTCCACATTAACGCCGGAGTTGGTGCTTTTCTCTTTGCTTTTCTCTGAAGTCTGAATGATCGAGGCTTTGCAGCACGTTAGATTAATCTCTTCAGTGGTGCTGATCCTGAATCGTTAGATTAATCTCTTCAGTGGTGCTGATCCTGAATCAGATCAGGGGTTTTTACCAGTCTGCCTCTTCTCTTCTGTGCAAATGAAGGAAATGTGGAAACCCCAGTGAAAGTTCCCAGGTTTTCATCCTCCCCGTCTTCACTATTGCGTGCGTGCAATAATTTAAACCGTCCAGTCGAACTTGTGATGGGAATTCCAACAGAGAGGTCTCCATCCTGATCCTGGCGCTGCCCCCCCTCAACCTCTTGTGAAAACCGGGAGAAACGGCCTCATGCTCTGCTGTGCTGCTGTCAGCGTCAGTGTTGCATGCAGGAAGCAGGGTGTGGTTTCATTGTAGATTCCATCTCACGGCAACACTGGAATCCACGTTTTCTCTTTATCTACATCAACGCTGCGCTCGGTTCTTAATTCCTAACCTCTAAACCAGCACTGGTAATTAAAACTTGGCACTTAACTTGAGCCCGCAGATATGTGGGTCCACCTCCAGGCTGTGTGCAGTCGGGCTGCTCTGGAGGGAGGAACAGGCCAGATGGTCCATTCATCCCTGGGTCACACAGCGAGGGCTTCCTGGCCACATCACAACTGGAGTGCCGATATGTGTGTTCACCAATTAGCGGGGGTTCTATAAATCACGGAGCAGTGCGGGTGTGTGCGTTGTGATGAATTGGGTTATTCCAAGTGGAGGGTGTTGTTGTTTCGCCACCTCCTCCCTCTTCTGTGTTATGTGTATATTTTCTTTACTGCTGAGTGCTCTGAAAAAGCAACACAGTCCTCCACCCCGGGTCTCCTCCTGTATGCAAAATGAAGGAAAATAGCTTGTCTGAAGAAAACCATCTTGTTGCTGTTACGATTTAATGCTGCAGCAGCAAGAATCCATTCTCCTCCATCCTTCTCACTCTAGGCTAGATAGATAGATGATAGATAGATGATAGATGGATGATAGATAGATAGATAGGTGGATAGATAGATAGATAGATGGATAGGTGGATAGATAGATGATAGATAGATGATAGATGGATAGGTGGATAGATAGATGATAGATAGATGGTAGATGGATGGATGGATGGATGGATGGATGGATGGATGGATGGATAGATAGATGATAGATAGATAGATAGATAGATAGATGATAGATGGATAGGTGGATAGATAGATGATAGATAGATGGATAGATAGATAGATGATAGATAGATAGATAGATAGATGACAGATGGATGATAGATGGATGATAGATGGATGATAGATAGATAGATAGATGATAGATAGATGGATAGATAGATAGATAGATAGATAGATAGATAGATAGATAGATAGGTGGATGATAAATAGGTGGATAGATAGATGATAGATAGGTGGATAGATGGATGATAGATAGATGGATAGATAGATGGATGGATGGATGATAGGTGGATGGATGGATGATAGATGGATGGATGGATGATAGGTGGATAGATGGAAAGATGGACGGACATTTTCAGTCATTGTCAGGGTTTGTCACAGAGGGACTTTTTTCTAAGGCTGCATAATAAAACACATCTTTTAATCAAGCTTCTCGTGCAAAAATGGCAATTTTTGGCAAATGTTCTTCCTGCAAAATGACACGCAAGCGTTAGATTCCAAATGTGGCAGGTTTACTGGCGAGTCCCAGGGTGGTTTTGCTGCAGTTCGTGTTCTGGCTGCACAACGTCTGCTTGCATTCGGTCTAAAAAGACGAAGCTCCCACATCTCCTCAGATCTCCGTTGAGATGCTAAAATATTCTAGAATGTCTGCGAGGTTTCCGCACATTTGCAGCTGATGGGATCAGGGATTTAGTGTTTGACCTTTGTTTTTAACACCATTCCACGTACAAATGTGTGACCACTGTCTCCAGATGAATTTCTGGAACATCTGATGATGCTGTTGTTGGATGTGCGTTTTTTATTTTCTCGACTAAAAGTTGAGGGAAAATTGCTGCTTTTCCCCTCGAAAGAATAAGAGAATATGGACCCGTAGAGGTACCACGTGGCAGAGGGCGTCAAATCCAGCTTTCGCCAAGACTCTCGTTAGAGAAGGTGGCCTTATTAAACGGGAGGCCAACAACGCAGCGACTGCAGGAGCTGCCATCTTGTGCTAGTGATGTCATTAATCCACAGCTTTTGAACTGTCATCCAGTGGCTGCTATAGTGGCCTTGATGGCGTTATCCTGTCTGTGACGGGTTGTAATTCCAGTTAAACATAAAGCACAAATGAGGCTGGTACCACTCCCTTCTGATTAACAGATGCTCACAACCACAAGAAACCACGGCAACAGCGGCCAAATGTTGCGCCCCTGCAGCAGCGCTGCTGCCCGTCTGCTGCTCCACCCTCCCAACTTCTTGTTCCCGTTGCTGGAAGTAAATATGGGTCATGTCGTGTTCTGCTTCCCTCTCCACTGTCCCGGGGGGGGGGGTGAGTATAGCAGGTAGCGGAGGAGAGGCACGAGTGGTCTGCTCCGCTCAGCCGCTTCATGGCAGCGCTGCGATGGAGCCGTCGGGACACGGAGACAAAACAGAACGCACGCTCTCCCCCCCCCCTCCCCCCCGACTGCTGACATCTGATAGTGATCTGACGGACGTCTTACAGTCTGTCCATCTCGCTTTTCCTGCCGGCAGTTCTGAATTGCATTCATTAAATTGCACTCCCGCTCACGCCTGAGCGTGCATCATAGAACACTGCGTTAACTACCTATTTATTTTTTCCCCAGGATTAACATTCACGTTAGGTACATAAAGGTCATCAGAGAGGAAGGAGAGAAAAGAAGCCTGGCTACTATTTTCGTGAGAATGTGCGTGTCCATGACAACGGCTAACTCCAAAGAGAGAACTGACAGAAGAGCCTGAAGTGTTCTCAAGGTGTAGGGTTTTTTTTTTGGCGTTAGCAAAGCCTGAAACCAGATAAAACCCAGCGTTGCTTTTGCATTTGAGTTTCTGCTCCTCTGTCGAGGCTGGCTGCCCACGTGGAAACTTTTACAGACAGTTTTTAGCGAAAGAAGCCAGGCGTGTTTTCCGCTTTCATCCAGTCCTGTTAGCTTCCTCTGTATTAGCGGCTTCAATCCTTTCCTCCCGTGCGACTGAATTGCAGCCACCCTGAGCACAACAGAACTCAGTCTGCATCCGTCGCTATCCAAGCCGACTGACCAACTTGCCTTTTGGAAAGGGTTCACCAAACTATGCACAGCCGACACGCTTCTTCTTCTTTTAAAGCCCGTTTTTGCTGCAGCCTTGCACGCCTCGAGCAGAAAATGCTTTCCCTTTTAAATCCTTGTCTGAGATACTTGTCAAGCCTTCAGCCCAACCTTAAACAGTCTTTTCATCCTTATTGCACCACTTCATTCTCCTCTCCAGGTCTGGTGCCATATTTATACTGAGTGGTGTTGGCTCCTTGAGAGCTGATCCACCACTGAAACCGGTTTCTCATTTAGCCGCGCGGAATGCTTTCTGATTCCCGCTTGATTGTTTTTGTCGATCTGGGCCGTTGAGGTGAGATTTGTATCTCATCCAATGCCATCAACAAGCTGAACGAGCGCCTAATCTGGGCTGCTGTCTTGTAGCATCGCCCAGAGCTGTCAGACTGACAATGAATCCACTCTCTGGGCCCTTGACGATTTTTTTTTTTTCGGCGTTAAAATTTATTTTCTGGTCTTGAGCTAATTAAAGTGGAAAGCTCAAGTAAATGTTTTGCCGACGTGGCATCTGCCTGGCCAGGCTGAGCAGCAGGATCACATTGTTGACGAAGAGAAGTGGAACCAGTAGGAGGATTTACTGAAAAGGCTTTCCTTCGGTGAATTTAAGGGCTCGCTGGACATATAGTTCCTGCATGACGCCGCAGCCTTTACTTTGAAGCACATTATTCATTAATAATTTATTCCCTAGAGATTATCGTCTGTGTGGCATCGATTCCCTTCACATGAAAAAGTTAGCTGCTGGTACTTTTGGAGAGAATTGCGTCCGGTTCACATTGCAGATTTGATGGGCAAATGAAATTTTTAGGTTGATTTTGATAATTGTGCTAGTCAGTCAAGCCAAGGAATTATCAGGAAATGTCCCAGGCTTGAAAGAGAAATACATTTGTGTTCAATCAGTAAGGCATCCAACACTGAAGCTAGCTAACAATGGTGACTCACTGCTGGGACCCCATTTTCTGTGACTGGTGCTGACAAACATGTCACGTTTTCTTCCGTGTTTGTGTGACATTAGCTGCACGGCCGATCTGCTGCACATGCCTGCCCAGGCCAAAACATCCAATATTGTTTTTATATGTCAAAAACCGCAGCCATTCAAAGTTTCTGCCTGCAGCAACAGAGGACGGAACTAACAAACAGACGGTATGAAACGTCTGGAATGACCTCTACATGTTAACCATTAATGCTCATTTCAGCTCCAGCGGGCAGCTGTTTCTAGCAAACAAAGCTCTAAAACCCATTTTACCTCGCGTGTCCAACAGCACGCGGCAGACGGATGCAGTTAGTGCAATGTTTTCCGATATTTCCCCCAGGACTGGGTAGACAGCACCAACATCAGCCCTGGTTCCGGTGAGAAATCAGGTTCTAACTCTTTTATTCTGCGACACCATGTTGTAAGGTCATTAAAGTCCTCAGACAAACTTTAATTGGATTTCATTTAAACAGAAAAGTTTCATTGCTCATCTCATCGACCTTCACTTAAACAGCTAAAGGACTAAAATATTTAATCCATTATCAAGATAGATAGCAGCTAATATATATTTATCAAGTGAGTGTGTTGCACTGTTCTCAGGTTTTATTTCAAATGTAATTTATTCCAGCACATTCATTATGTCACCTGTCAAATATTGTTTCTGACTTGGTTCCTGATGTGCGATTGGCCGATTTGGAGCCTCAATGCAACATTTTTCGGGGGTGGGGGGGCAGCTAGCTGCATGACTGCTGCAGAGAAAGTAAAGCCTACTGCAACACTGACGGTGGCTGGCAGGGCTCACAATGAATTTGTTCACATCTGTGTCCAAGTGTTTCCAGTCCAAACATGTATCATTGTAAATGAGATTTAGGAATTGTATTTCAGATTAAGATAATACCACAAAAGTGATTAAATATCTGACAAGCAATGATAATAATACTGTTCCCGTTCAAATCTGTTCTGCAATTTCTGGCAATAGCTTTACACAATTTCCAAAAATATAGCATGTGGGGAAAAAAAAAATTATCCACCAAAAATGGGCTTGGAGATATTCTTCAACTGGAATGACACCAGCGGATACGCCTGCCAAAGCCCAACAGTCTCCCCTCCAAGTTTAAGTTTGAACGACATCCAGCCGTTGCAGCACAATCCTACAAACAAACAAGTCAACGGTTCCACAACAACCTAAAAACACAACCTGGCAGATGGATGGGATTACGACGGTGCCGAGCCAGCGGGGCTTGTGCGGGCCGGTGCCATCGGTCAGTGGGGATATTTCCTCCCCTGACAGATGTTGACGACTGGATTCTCCAAATCGTGCATCATGCGTCACGGCACGTTCGTTTGCATGTGTTGTGACAGGCCGCCGTGTGTCTCCGCAGGATAATGCACTGGGCCCGACGCATCGAGCAGGAGATTGACAGAGTCTTTCAGCACATCACCGGAGCTCAGCAGTTGAAGGGGGTGAGTGCCTCCCTCTGTTTTCTAGAGATCTCGCTAATGTCGGCGCCGGATCAGCCCATTAAGACGCGCACCGGGCACAAAGCCACCGGAACATCTGCAAAGCCACGAAGCCGAAGAGCTCAGATAGGTGCACGCTGCGAGAAACAATTAGTGTACGTCAGAACCAGCTGACAAACTGTTTTTCCTCGGCAGATTGAAAACAAACACACCCACCAACATCTTTTATACGAATTCTTTCTTGCCAGGCTGATCTGGTGCTGGAGCCAGATTTTTCTGGCAGCCTGTATATTGTTTGCAATCATTAGTTTAAGTAAAACAGATGCTTGAACAAATGCAGGCACGGATTTAGAATATCCGATATTGTGTGTTTTAGAACCTAAATTTAGCAGCGCATTAACACATTCGACGCCTGCTGGGACATTGTCGATTGATCAGCGTGATCTGCAGCACAGTTCGAATCCATCTTAAAAATATCTAATAATCATCGCTCCAGCTGCTACCTACAAGCATGTTGCTGAATTAAAAGGACAGCGTGAGGGTGCTGTCCAACCCTCTTGCATTTATCTACAAATTAGCTGCCAAATTCATCATTTACTCTTGAAAAGGGTCATTTTTTGGCGGTGGGATGTGTCCTTTTCCACTGGAGATGCTTGGGCTTCAGCTCTCTGGTCAGATGGAGCCTCCTTATTGACAGCACAGCTGTAAAGCCCCACAGATTAACGTCTGTTTCACGTCTTTGCTGCAGCACAGAGCTGGGACTGAAAATAGTCACCAACAGGGGGCAGGAGAGCGATGCTCGGTGACGATGTGCGGGGGCACGTGTCCTTTCTGTTTGTGTCCCAGCTAGAGCAGATGGTCAGCCTTGATGGAAGCTCAATTCAGTCGTCACTAATCCCTACACACACTTCACACACACGCTGCATTTGTCAGAGAACGTGATCTGAGAGTAGAACGCTGAGAACCTTCTATTGTCATAAATTCTGATGGAAGGCCACTTTCAGAAATTGAAGATCTCTTAAAGGGATGGATTTTTACTGGCTTGACGAGATTTTTTTTTAACCTACTGTGACGACTTCCTCAGAGAAAATTCTGTAAATATGCGAAAAAAACCCGAGAAATTGTCGTCACAGTTAAATTTAAGCCATCGTTCAGGAGGTGAAGTATTGATGAGTGGCACCACGCTTTCTTCAGGCCAAAATCAGAAGGTCTTTTATGGTTAATTCATGTTCCAGCTGGACTGCTGAAGCATCCACAAGCTAATTCAGAGAGATTCTAATTCCAATTACTCTGGTTTGAATCTGGCTGACATGTTTCTCCTGTATTTTGTATTTTAAAGAATCACGTTTTGTTTTACTCAAAAGTCTAATTGACAGAAGAGCGTTTAGGAGCAGGAGCCATTTTTGAATGTGGTTAATTTCTTTTACAAAAAGCTTCTGAGAGGCGAAGGGCTCTTTTTCACAGCGAGCAGCCCTCAGCGGACCGTGACTCAGCCGTCTGTGTTAAAATAGATCCGGTGGTGCAGGTTTAAATAGACTATAGGCTTCTCGTTTAATTCAAAAATATTCATCATCTCGGAGTGAGAAATAAACCTCAGTCTGCTGCTGCAAAACTTTATTCATCAGGGGAAGTTAGTTAGCGGGACTGAGTGTCCCGGCAGGATTTTTATTATGTTGTTGTTAGATCACACTCCACACCTTAATAACTTGAATGCGCTTTAACTCCATGTTTAATACCAGGTTGTGTCGGCACACAACTACTTTAAAGAACAGTTTGTAGTGTAGTAGAGTTTCTATTTTTGGTAGCGTAGACTCATTATGCTCAGTGAAACTGTCAGGGTATTGTCTTTTGTCTCTCTACTTTGTTTGAAAATGGATCTTTTTATAGCGAGATCCTCCTCACGTCATCATTTTCTCCACACCGCCAGCCAGAGCCGTGTCAATCCTGCCCAATCCTGTTGTCACAGACTATAATAAATCAGCACGGATTATACATGTGTCCATTAAACCTTTCTCAGATATACAATGAAGAAAGACGGCGCTTCAGTCTGGTGAGGAATCAGCCTCGGAAGATTGTGGAGAAGGTGGCCTCAGATATAGAGAACCTCCTGGCGAAGAAGCGCAAAGCTCTCGACGTGAGTATGACGCGCATCATTGACCCCGCTGGAACAAAAACAAGATTATTTATATCTGCTGCAAGTGACACCATCTTACATAAGCCTTTAAAGATTTGACGCCGTGATCAGCAGCGTTAGCATCACGTGTGCCAAGGACGAAACACGACGCGTCACAACATTTCTTTAAGTCCCCCAACGTTGGTTTTGAACTGACCTGTGTGGTTTCGTGGTCAGAGGCTGGCCAACGAGGCGGAGCGGCTGCAGCGAGAGCATCTCTGGCAGGACGGAATCAAGGTAAGACCTTAAGTGAAAAACAGTTTGGGAGTAAATATGAGCTATGTTAGTTCTCTGCAGAGCCTACACGTTTTTTATTAATACTCAAAACCTCATCTGTTTTCTGATGTCAGTGAATTATTTTCAGCTCATTGCTGAATGGGCCGACCTGACCCATCATTAATTATAGGCCCAGAGCTGCTGTTGAGTGGCGAAGTTGCTGGCACAGAGCAGCGTCAGGGTGCAGAGCTGCACGAGGTTATAAATAAATAGGTAAAAATAAAAACAAACAAAAAAAAGGGCGTGCAGATTGCGGAGGAACAAACACCCTTCAGCTTTCCAGCGCATTAGCAGAACATGCTCTCAGCTGTCCAGAGGTCTACTCATCCTCCTCACAGCTGGCACAGGGTGGCCACCTTCATGAATGATTTATGACGTTTGATCAAAACTAACCTTTAACCTCAATCACCCGCTCTCAGATGTTTCAGGCGCATCAGTATAATGTCATTTTCTTTGTGCTTAACGATTGCAGCATTCAATGAAAAGTTGTGGGTGATGTGGAAAAACTGTAATGTATATTTTGTGATAAATATCATATTGATTCTGTCCGTTAAAGACGGGAGTTGGAACAAACAGGGGCGTTTAGCCATGATGACAGGTTTAGTGAGATGTTGGGGGTGTTAGCACGGGCCTAGCATAGCAGCAAGGGTCTAGATTCAGTTCTGGCTGGGATCTTTCCTTGTAGATGTTGCACGTTCTCCTCATGCCAGTGTGGGTTTTCTACAGTTTCCTTCCCCAGACCAAAAGATCGTGTCCTTTGGAGACTCGATATTTCCACTTCGTCGGGGTGTTGGGAGTGAACGGTGCGTGTCCTGCGACGGACTGCTGACCTGTCCGGGTTGTGTTCAGTAAATTCTGGATGGAAGCGTGAAATAATCAAACTCTAAAAGAAAATGGATCAGGAATTGGAACGAAAAATTAAACAAAAATGGTCAAATCCCCTTAAAATATCAAATCATTTTGACAGTTGTAGTGAGAAGTGCAGCATTAGTAATAACACCACAACTTCATAACTAGTTCTTTTTGAATCCTTAATGTGATGAACCAGAAAAGTGACCGCTGTTGTAAATTCGGACCAGATGGGAATGTCTCTGAGCGCTGTGCCTCCAAACGGGACAACACGAGGAGAAAAATTGAATTTACACCAGTCGGCTTCTGGGTGCTCAGCTGTGTGAGCACACGCTCCCGTCTGTGCCGTTCTGTGGGTCCTGCACACAATGGCGCTCCACTTTTCCACTTGGGCTGCTTCATTCGGCCGACGGAAGGAAATGGGTCGACCTCATCTGCTCACACGGCCTCTCACTCATGCGGTGTCAGTTTTAACCTGTCCCAGAGAGGCTGAGCCTGGGGTACAGGACAGAGACTGCTCTGTGTGCTGCTGACTGGGAATTCTGGGGTGTTGTCTGCACTGCAGGGGCCACACATGCAGAGGAAGACGGCAAATAACCTCCCGTCGTACTTAAAATGTTACAGGGGGCTGCTGTTTCTACTGCTTCTCACACTTTCATCATTACTGTCAGTTCTAAGAAAATTCACTGCGATCTATGTTCTGATGTCTCCTTTATGTGTTGCTATGGTGATTTACTCCTTATGGTCGTTCAGTAGAAGGATTGAGTTTACAGTGGTCACTCTTATTTATACCACAAGGCAATCGAATGGCCTTGTGGGCAGTGTAGCGTCCTAGATTGATGAGGAAGGGGAGATGGAGCGTGACAGATGTTTCCTGACATTTAACTTATATTCTATTTCCCAAGTGGTCCTTATGTGCCTGTTGACCTGTATTCTTACATTAGCATCCTCTTTCTTCAGGAGCTGGACATGGCTTATTATGATTCAAAGGCAGATCTGGATTATGTGAGTAACCGCTAGAGAGAGTTGATTATGACACAAAAGTGACTTTAGAAATTGCTGAACAGCTTCAGACTGACCCTCTTCTCTGCTAGTATTCCATGGATGGGGAAGGAGAGATGGAAAATCCTTCACACATTAAGCTGGAGTTTGTGTACGATCCAAACTTCAAAAACAACGTCAACTATTCATACACAGCCGTCCAGATACCCACGGACATTTATAAAGGAGGCAAGTCAGCCTTTAATTATATCAATCTTTTCACACTAACAGGTTGTTTTAGCTCGTATGCATCTAACTGTGTTTGTCCAGCTCCCGTCATCCTGAACGAGTTGAACTGGACACAGGCGCTCGAGAAAGTGTTCATGGAGAACAGCCAAGAGGATCCGTCGCTGCTGTGGCAAGCCTTTGGGAGCGCGACGGGCGTCACTCGATACTACCCAGGTCGTTTCAAACAGCCGTTCACCTGCTTCTGATGTTTGCTGATATTTGTGGCAGCCTTAATCTTAATCAGCCATCTTGTTGTTTAGCTACGCCTTGGAAATCACCTGATAAAATTGACTTGTACGACGTCAGAAGGCGACCGTGGTAAAGTGTCTGCTTTTTAAAAGTGATTTATTTTCTTTGTTTCGCCGCACATTGTTGAACTGTTCCATCTTACCTTTGTTACAGGTACATCCAGGGAGCCTCCTCACCCAAAGATATGGTCATTCTTGTTGATGTGTAAGTGATAAATTATGTTTCAAAGCACCTCTTGACACTGGCTTCTTCTGAAAAATCCAAAACGCCACCTGATCATTTCAAAATAACATCATGGATGGAAGCGTGGATTTCCACGCTTCTGGTATACCCCATGGCATCATGGGTAACCTGCACATTAACAGCTGGAGACAATGATGCAATTTGTAAAAGGATCTGAAGCAAAATATGTTGCCAAGTTCTGCTCAGCGCTGAACTGGCCTGTCTGCAGTTCCAGACTGTAAACAGGGTGAAATTCTGCTGAATCGTGCATATTTGAGTCTGGGTGTGTGTGTGTGTGTGTGTGTGTGTTTTCCTTCAGGAGCGGCAGTGTTAGTGGACTCACACTGAAATTGATCAAAGCATCAGTGATGGAGATGCTGGACACGCTGTCAGACGATGACTATGTCAACGTAGCCAGAGTTAGTATCCACAAGGCTTCACTGTTCATGTTGCGTCACTCTCGCCCTGTCTTTTTTGGGTTTAAATCCCCCCCATAAATGATGACTTCTCATACTTAAATGCTTCTTTACCTGTGTTTTAGTTTAACGAGAAGGCCGAGGCTGTGGTTCCCTGCTTCAAACACCTCGTCCAAGCCAACGTGCGCAACAAAAAGATCTTCAAGGATGCCGTCCAACAGATGCAGGCCAAAGGAACCACTGACTACAAGTCTGGATTTCATTTTGCCTTCAACCAGCTGTTAAATGTATGTAACATATGCATCTACATCATACGGAGACTCTCGGTCGCGCTCGTCTTACATCCAAATGCATTTTTCAGAAGACAAATGTCCCTCGAGCCAACTGCAATAAAATTATAATGCTATTCACCGATGGAGGAGAGGACAGAGCTCAGGACGTCTTCATGCAATACAACTGGCCCAACAAAACGGTTGGTTTCGTGATCGGCACGGCATGGTTTTCACCTGAACTCAGCATTTGAGAAGCACTCGAAGCAGTTTTTTCGTTCTTTTCTTTTCGCCAAAGGTGCGAGTTTTCACGTTCTCCGTGGGTCAACACAATTATGATGTCACGCCTTTACAGTGGATCGCGTGCACCAACAAGGGTGAGCTGACTTTTGTCCTATCAATGTTCTGAAAGAAGACAAAGAAAACAGGCCAACCTATATTTAACAAAAAAAGATGAGGAGCTACGTTACAAAGCTCAGCTGGTGACAGTCTCTCTTCTCTGTTCAGGTCATTGTTGGTATTTGAGGTAATTACCCTCATGCTCCACTCAGCTGCAGTCTGAGTAGAACACAGTCAGAAAAGTGCTTTTAATATTCATGGAGTGTCCAGAGTGGACTCGAGCACACCTCTGGGGGGGTGTCTTTCGCTGCCCCTCCACCCCCTGCAGCTCTGGCACGCTACAATCCCTTCTTCAGTTCATTTGTGTGTGATTATGATTCATTATGCTGAATCATCAGTGTCCTTCTGTTGCAAATGCTAACAACACAGAAGCCAAATGACCAGGACTACATTAGCAGCGTTGCTTGTTATGGTGTTTACCAAAACATAGATTCACTGGCATGTACCACATCAGGACCTCCTGTTAGTCAGCCTGAATATGACACATGCAGACTGGGAGAGGGATTGACAAATTACCCGTAGTTCTCACGTATAGCTCACTTCTACTTACAAATCAGTGAAACAAAGGTTTCAAATCCAGACGGCGACTTTCAAAGCTCAGAGATGTTCTTCTTTAAGCCCCTCTGTTTTTCCTCCCTCCCTTTCACTGTTTGTGTTTTTTCTCTCTTGCCTGCCAGGTTACTATTTTGAGATCCGTTCCATCTGTGCGATAAGGATTAACACCCAGGTGGGTTTTTCTGGTGGTCTGGCACAGCTGAACCCTCTTTGTTGGTTCTGCTTCTCCTTGTGGTGCCCACTCTCGCAGTAGAAACATCTACACGCACTTGTTCTCCTGCACGGCTTGATTTCTATGTTTGTCCGTTTGGTCAGGAGTACCTCGATGTGTTGGGACGACCCATGGTGTTGGCAGGAAGTGACGCTAAACAGGTTCAGTGGACCAATGTGTATCAGGATGCTTTGGTACGATCCTGATGTATTATTATTATTATTATTATTATTTACACATTGCACACTCAATTAAAAGTGTCCTCATTTACATGACGGTGGTCTTTGTAGGGTCTCGGCATGGTTATAACTGGAACTTTGCCTGTGTTCAATCTCACAATGAAAGGAGGCTCACAGGTAATGTGATGAGAATGGGTTTATTATAAATACAATGGGTTAAAACAATAGGTGTGAATGCATGAATTGAAGCTAAGCTAATCCTAATGCTTTGACTGCATATTTGCAGGAGACCTTCAGTAAGTGCTGACTATATGCTGTACTATTTCTATTGCTTTAACTGGATGCTGTTGATTGATCTGACTAGAATCAGCTGATACTGGGGGTCATGGGAGTGGACGTTCATCTGGATGAGATAAAGCGAATAACACCGCGCTACAATGTATGTACCGGTATATTCAGTTATTACTGATATTAGCTCATCTCTTTCTTACTTATGTTTGACACATTTCTGTTCTGTCTTGTTTGGCTTCTTAAACAGCTCGGGGCCAATGGTTATATCTTTGCTATTGATGCAAATGGATATCTTCTCCTTCACCCAAACCTTCAGCCAAAGGTGATGAGGGTGGTAGCAACGATGTACAAGTCTTTTCGCTGCTGGATCTGTTTAACCCCCCCTGCTTTGATGCTGTCGTACAGCTTGTGAACCTCCCCGAGCCCGTGACACTGGATTTTCTGGATGCAGAGGTGGAGGACAGCAGTAAAGAGGAGGTGAGCATGAAACGCTCCTGGACCGAGATGCTCTCGTTTTCAGGCACTTTGTGCTCTCGTTACTGAACTCACGCTCGATGTTACTACTGGGCCAGTGGGACTAGCTCCAGAGGGACATTCTCTACATGTGCATGTGACTTTTTTTTCTCCAATATATTCTGACTGAAAAGAAAAATGCTTTATTTTTATTTTTTTTTTAGATCCGGCGACAAATGATTGATGGACGACCGGGTGAAATGCAGGTCAAAACTCTCCTCAAGTCCATCGATGAGGCAAGTTTCTGAAGTGATTTCATCTGAATGAAACATTGAAGAGCACTTTTGTAGATCCAGAACTCTGCTCACGGAGTCAAGAGCAGTTATATCTCAATTGAATTATGTATTAGTAGTCTTGTATTGTACTGTCACTATGCAACTCTTCTATTTTATAATCCACTCTAAAATTAGGTTAGAATTTTAAGCTCATTACCAGTTGATCTAAATTTAATCACACTTATTCATATGTGAAGCCAGAGCAAGAGCAAAAAGAGCAACTACTAAAGCAGCAGAATGTTCTTTTGTCACTAATTACAGATTACTTTGTATTCATGTGGCTCTGGGCTTCATTTCATTGTTGTGTGAATAACATTGAGCATTATTTTCTGAAGCATTATCCTGACATGGCTATGACAGCCTGTTTACTCCCTTATTTTAGCAATACATCGACGATGTGTACAGGGGTTACACGTGGACCCCTGTTAACGGCACAGATTACAGGTGAGCCTCTAGAGCCTTCAGCAGCTCTACTGTGATATTCATAAGCTAGAAGGTTCAGCCCAACTTTCTCCTGTCTCCTCGCTGGCGTGTAGTCTCGGTCTGGTGTTGCCTCCTTACAACGAGTTCTACATCCAGGCAGACCTGAGTGATGTGATGCTACAGCTCCAGTGTGAGTACAGCGAATAGTTGACACTCTCTCCTAAGGAGACGGGAGAGGAAAGCATCACCTTCTGTTTTTGCTTTGTAGATATGCAGTCGCTGCTCCCCAGCTCCTTCGAGTCCTCAGGACACGTGTTTCTGGCGCCGAGGTTGCCACCATCTTCTCTGTTGCTCTGCTGGTTCCTCTTTTTCTGTCTGCTGTGATTAATTCTGCTCTATTTCTCCAGAGAATACTGCCAACGTCTGCATCTTTCCGACAACAACACTCAGTTTTTGCAGAACTTCCTCTCGCTCATGCTCGACATTTCTCTCGACTCGGATGAATGTGAGTCTGATAACAGCTGCAATAGTTACAGCTGCGCAAATGAGACACTCATCCCGTTTCATGTCTCAGGTGACCTGGGCCTCGTCCACAACTTGATTTTGGACTCCAGAATCATCGGACAGCTCGCCTCTCGCGTTTGGAAGAACAAGGATTTGAATTCGTGAGTGTGATCTTTGTTTTGCGGCATTTTTACACTCTGTCCATGCACTCGGCATGTTGATGAGCAAAGTTCTTCCTGCACATTGCTGCTCTGAGAGACTTTTCTTGTTTCAGATATGGTTTCCTGGCTGTATTTGCATCCACAGATGGAGGAATCACACGAGTGTTCCCTAATGTGTGAGTGAAGTTTATATCTGCAATAAAAACACTGGTGTTGTTGGTTAACACATTCTGGTAGAACAAGTGAAATTTTCTATGCTATATGCGACAGAGCTGCAGAGTTATGGGATGAGGATCCCGAACCCTTCAATTCAAACTACTACAGACGCAGCCTGGACAACAAAGGTTACATCTTTAGACCCCCGTTCAGATCTGGTGAGGATCCGCACACGTTGATAGCAAAAATACAAAATGATAAATAATAGTATATTAGTGGGTTCCGCCATGGTGACCTATGTAAGAAAGTACATATAAGTAACCTGGATCATATTGGGTCCAGATGTGCCCAGCCTTTCAGCTCTTTTAATCCACTTTGTGTATTTCAGCTTTAGATGACACTTTGGGACCTGAAAATAGCACAGTTGGGATTCTGGTCAGTTCAGCTGTCGAAGTTAATTTGGGAGGAAAAATTCTGAAACCCGCAGGTAAGAAAAATCCTTTCATGTCTCCAACACTAAGTCCCAGATTCCACTTCTTAAGCACAGATTAGACACATGACTCGTTTTATCTTGAAATCTATTTTTTTTTCAGCCGATGCTGCAGGTGTATCCATCTCTTTCCTGTTCTCTCTGCTCCAAGTGCACAGCAGGACACATCTGTCAGCTGTGCGCAATTTTTGTGTTTGTTACCGGCAAAAATAGGAACACACTTTTTCGCAGTGTCACCAAAAAAAACAACAAAACCCGTGTCACTAGAAACTCTGTAATGATTGAAAACCTTAGGAGAATTTCACAAACAGGCTGTCAAGCAGGTATTGAACCAGCAGGCTCTGACAGGTGCGGAAACTTATTTTTGCAGCTAAACCAGTTTTTGACAGGTCTAATTTTGACTGTTATTTCCAGCCTTTATGGCAGGGTAACAGCTTCACTTGTGTCACCCACGAGTCAGCACACGTGCTTCTGCTGTCACATGGATGTGGTCAGATAATGGCTGCACCAGGTTGAGGCTGTACCTGCGTCAGCTGTGGTATTTGGTTTGAGATGAAAATTTTCTTTCCCTGTCTTTTCTCCCCGTCCTCCCTGTGGCTTTCCCTCAGTGGTTGGAGTGAAGCTGGATTTGGAGGCGTGGGTGGACAAATTTAAGATCCTGGCCAGCAACGTGTCCGACAGTCGGCAGGGCTCACACAAGGTACGAGACAGCACCGCCTCCTATTGATCGCCAACCAGATTTTGTTTATTGGCCCAAATGTAATGAAACTCTCTCATTTCCCAATCTTCACTGCAGTGTGGGCCATCCAGAAGTTGCGAGATGGACTGTGAAGTGAACACTGATGTAAGAATCATTATCTTAGAACCACAAAGTTGTTTTTCTGAATCCATGTGGTGTCCCGCCTCTCATTTTTCAGCACACTGTGTCATTATACGTTGGTCAGGGTCAGAGAATTCTTGAAGTGGAGCAAAGCTCTCATTGTCTCTTCTCTAATGTGATAAAGAAAGCTTTGTAGATGCTAACGAGCTTAATGTCATTTAGAAAATCCACACTGTTCCTAGAACTGTTAGCTCAAAGTCCTAACTTAATAACAACCTGTGAAATATATTGCGGTTAAAAGATTATTAAGCCAAATGCGTCTCCCTAAAATCTAATTTCTTCAAATGATTTGGGTTAATTTCATGCTTAGACATTTAATTACAACAGCCCTTGCTGTTAAAAATGATACTGTCTACTTCGGTCAACTGTCTTGAGTTTGGACTAATAATATTTGCATAAGGTGTCTAAAGCGTGTGTGTTGTGCTGGCAGGACCTCCTCTGTTATCTCATTGATGATGGTGGCTTCCTGGTCATGTCCAACCAGAGAGATCACTGGAAAAAGGTACATTTATTTTGTTTGTGTTCTAACTTTGTGTACGCGCTCAGGTCTCGCTTGGTCACGATTTGGTCCGATGCTGAATAAAGGTTTACATGACATTCACACAACTAAAATAATAGTTTCAGATTTTGTTTTGTTCAATTTTCAGCTGAGCTCTGATTTTTTTCCCCCCCGTTTCCTTCGTATCACAGATTGGTCTTTTCTTTGGGGATGTGGACCCGTATCTGATGCATGCGCTCTACAACAACTCCATTTTTACTCGTCGTCAGACCTTTCAGTACCAGTCTGCATGTGAACCAGTCAGCAGCAGCCACACGGGCGCAGCAGTGAGAAGCATCTTTGTGGTAAGAGATTATTAATTTGGCCTGGTTTTGCCACTCTTGTAATTTAATAATATATTTATAAAAGACAATTGTTTGTAGTCCAAACAGATTGATATGTAGGGACTATAAAACAGGCTTAATTAGGAGCTGTTTCATTCTTGCCACCTGTGTTATCGCCACTAGATGGTGCCAAAACTGACTCTGCACACCAGAAGAGCTTTTATAACATTTTCTCAAGGGTTCCTTAAAATTAAAACTTATATCTTCAAGTTTTATGATGGTATGTTTTACTACGGTAAAGTATATTAGCTTTATAAACCGTATATATAAAAATACAACTAACATTCGCTGCCATATTAATATTTTAAAAAGATTCACAATGTAATAAGATCAGTTTGTCTGTTCAAGACAGAAAGTTGTCATAAACCTTCATCCTTGATTCTAAATATACCATCCTAAAATAAATCCATCCTGTCAAACAGTTCTTGTGCGAGACAGGATGTAGCCTGTCTGTGTTTTGTGTGTGTGTGTGTGTGTGTGTGTTCTGGATACAGCTTGTTTTTGTATGATGGAAAGCTTACATGTGTAAATTCTCTGTGTTCTCCACAGCCATCCATCACCGACGTCCTGAACCTGGCATGGTGGACATCCACAGTGGCATGGTGAGAATGTGTGTGCCACGGGTCAGATGTCAGCGACAGCATGTGGGGTGCCCTTTAAAGAGGGTCTCCAGACGTCTGCCCATGAAAGTGGGCCTCTTTACGTTCTGGGCAGCTGTCAGTCACTTATTTACTGCTCATTTTGACTGTGGCTGTAAAGAGTGATTGCTTTTATTTATTGATGTCTATAGGTTGTATATCCTTTAATAAGGTGTCATGTGAACTCTTTCTTAGGTCTGTGACCCAGCAGCTACTGTATGGTCTGCTCCACAACAGCTGGCTATACCGAGGTAGATTTATGTGTCTTTGCACGGCTCTCCTTGCCTGTGGTACTGGACCAGTCTAACCACTGATGCCTAACAATTCCCAAAGCGTCTTGTTTTGTTTCCAATCATTTTATTCGCTTGATTTTTTTGTAAATATCACCACCTCCCAACAGAGTTTTAGCTGTGTAATCCACTGTTGCTAAAAT